>NC_066312.1:16485000-17735000 GCF_905404315.1 Leptidea sinapis | reverse complement strand
AATAATATTGTCCTATGTTTGTGCACAGACTTTTTAAACGGAGATTTTGGGATAATTCAAATATTTTGTACTTTACAATATGATGTATTAAGAACACAAACAAAATAGTTTCGATTTAGTGTTTTGCGGAGGCTTTCAAAAACAATACGAAAATGATTTTTTTTAAACATTGATATAATTAAAATCCTTTTATATTTATTTATTCATCTATATATTACTACGTAAAGCGAAAACTTTGAATACATTTTTCGAATTGCGCGAACGGATTTACCCGAAATTTAACACCGTTAAAGTTTAGATGTTGAAGTAGTGCATAAAGCTATTTTTCTTATACAAAATGCCTTATAAATACATTAAAATAAATATAGCACACCACTGCTTGAATGACACACACATATACATTATAGAGGTATTTGTAAAATAAGTTCAAACTTTGAAATAAAATGAATTATGGATGAATTCCGAACACTGTGCTACCGAGTAAACATAAATCATAAACATCTGACATTAAATCATAAATTTTTGCTTTGTTTCTTAGCGTTTAACTTATTAACTCTTAAAATGTGAAGTGGACTTTAAAAAAACACATGTAAATAAAAAATTTGAACATTAAATATGAACATAATAATACGAATATGCATAACTACAGTAGTTGTGCATATAGTACCGTGGATTGTTTTGTAGATATTGATACGTTCTATAACACTGTAGAAGATTTTTTTGTTCTATCATCAATAGTTTCCGGAACGCTAACAGTTTTTTTATGACTAATTTGTTCAGATTGATTCCCTTATATTATCATATAGTAACTACATCAGAAATAATTGTCATTGGGTTGTCAACAGAGTAATAGATGAATAATTTAATACATTATTAATAATTTTATATAATATCATCAATGATATTATAGTATTAAATATCATTGAATATCATCATATCTTATATATCTCTTAAGGTAACTGTAACTGTTAAAATTTGTAAGCTGTAAGTTATAATCAGTACTTGAATACCAAAAACCTCGACCGTTACCAGCGTCTGGAGCAGGCTAGACAACACTTCTGGCAGTGATGGACGAAGGATATGTTTCTGAGCTGCAGCAGCGCTCTAAGTGGCGCACTTAGAGTCGATATATCGAGCTCAATGATCTCGTCTTAATAAAGGAGGAAAACTTGCCCCCTTTATGTTGGCACATGGGCCCCAAAGTCAAACAGTTTCCGGGCAACGACAATATTCCTCCCGTTGCGAATATTTCTACCTTGGGTGGAACAATAAGAAAAGCCCTCAACAAGATTTGTCCACTACCGACTTCAGAGGAAACTTGTTAAAATAAAGGAGCTTTCAACGGCCAGGAGGATGTCGACACCAGATTTCATATCATCGACCGTATTACGTTTATATTATTACATACACCTCGACCAATCAAAAAACTCAAATATTACTTCATCACCTACTTCCTTCATCTAACCGTCAAATACAAATTTCATTCATTCATTCATTTTATTCTACATCTACTACTTGCACACGACACCGACGATAAGATATTGTAAACCTGTTAAAAAAGACAAACATACATCTATGAGAAGATACCCAGTCTCTCTTTTTTTCCAATCTATTTATGTGTACCTTATAGCGGGTATTGCATATGAAGGAGATATTTTTAAATTTACAAAAATGAATGGATTAAAAATAACAATTATTTATAAAACCTGTACATGTCCGCTACAAAAGTTTTAAAAGCTTTCATTTGTTATCCATACGTTTTATACAGCTTAAATTATTAGTCGAGTAGTGCTCTTAAGCCCTTCACTACTGTACAGTTTTAGAGTGGTATGCTCGATGCTGTATACGGATGGATCAATTTGTTTTTTTTTACGATAAGTAATTTGATACGTAAACATTTTTCAATCTAAATCGGCTTGAAGTAGTAAAACATAGGGATTAATTTGTTCGAAATTTTTCAAATGACCGATATAGATAAAATCCTTAATATTTGAGTTTTAGTTCTTTAGATTTTGTACTAAAATAATATGGACTACATCAATCATCAACAGAAATAAAAAATCAATCACATAATTTAGGCATCCATTTCTGCCATGCTACTTCTAGTAACGATTACTGTTATTTTTTGCTACTCCTTCTTGAAGTCGGTTAAAAATGTAATAGTTAATAACAAAGTAAACTCTCCATACTGTTGAATATATCAACAAGTACGTTAAACAGAATTGCTAACACAGAGAATTGTTTAGTTTCCCTTAATGAAATCAAGGTTAATTATAAAGTAAGCTTACCGATTTAACGTATCGCAATATTGAATTTAAATCAACCAAACAAACATTACATTCCGCTTGTATTCCAATTTGCGGCTTGCACGAGCCTATACCTTTATACCCATTTCATTGACTTTGTAAATAACACAGGTGTTTATTTTGTCGAACCAGTTATTTTACATTTGATGTTCGCAGGCGTATGAAGATCCATGACAAACATTATTCATTGCCAAAATACTTCAGGGCCATTGTTTTTTCATTTTCATAGTGATTCATAATGATTGTTCAAAAGTTTTTCCCTTGATAAAACTATGTAAGTAACAATAATATTATCAATTCTTTTTTTTATAAACTAGAACTTAATTTACACATGACTTAATTAATAACACTCTTTATATAAAAAATAATATAATAAAACATTAATAATCTATTTAAATTAATTAATTACAAATATTATATATCGCGAAGATCGTGGTCGGCATGTAAGGACATAAGGTGCCCATGAAGCTGGCAACGTTGACTCTTTGTATGGCCAAACTTCTCCTCTGACAGAGGCACGTACCAGCACTTGGGTTACCTGTCAAATCAGTTACACGCTTGGACAACTCTGTTATGAGTCTTTGTACCGATGTACCCCAAGGACCCCTCGTCTCCACCCCAAAGGGAACAAAAAAGTATCCATCACGGAGTAAAGCATCCTCAGCATTAGATTTCCGAAAATTTCCGCCGCCACACCTGCTGCATTGGAGAAACCCTCTATGCATCTATTTATGAACCATCAGCAGTAAATTAATGATTAAATGATATTCGAAGCCTCTGGCTCTAACGCGGCCTATAATCTGTCTGGCCGCAAATCAATGAATTTACACACTATTCCATGCGAAATTTAGACACTGCTTGTTCCAGAGATTTCTTGAGCGACTCGATGGCGGCGTATCGTTTTAAGGATGCCATGTTTTTAAAAAAAATCATAATTAGTAATTCAATGGGTTCAGATCATGGTTCAGACCGAGATGAGAGCCAATTTTCAGTTTTTATAAAGTCCGGGATATTTACTTCCAGTCAAGCTTGGATAGTTCGTGTCATATGACTGTGAGTGACAGAACCTTGCTGGAAAGTGCAAGGTACATTTAAAAAAAATAAAAAATATTGATTAAAGACAGTCTGGCTTGATATAATTCTTACTCGTTTCTTTACAAAAATGAAGGTTTGTGACTCTTTATTATACCCCCACCAAACTTTCACTGTTGCAAAGATGGTGATCACGTTACACTTTTTCAATCACTTGTGAGGCTTCTTTGGAGGACCTTGTCATTTTGCTCGTTATAGTGTAATCATTTGAGATTGACTTAGGCTATGCCTGTATATTGACGACAAGCACCACGCTTCTGTTCTTCTTTGATGAAACATGAACGAATTCAAGTGGGTTTTTGAGTTCTAATAGCGTGTTTCGGTCTAATAATATCTCAAGTTCCAATATTGTTTCAGTCTGAAGGGCGTCGTACCTTGTGTAATTACTGGGAAAATGAGGCTTAACATCTTATGTGTCAAGGTGACGAGCGCAATTATTGTAGTGTCGCTCAGAATTTTTAGGTTTTTCAAAAATCTTGAGCGGTAATGTGCAGGGCGTATCAATTACCATCACCTGAACGTCCTGCTCGTTTAGTCCTTTATTTTACTAAAAAAAGCATGTGGCCGCCTAGCCTTTTATGTTCTTAGATTTAATATTAACCTCGAAAATGTTTGTAAAATGGCAGGAAATGATAGATGTTTTTAACCAAAGAGGCGTTCCACCTTTGAATTAAATAAAAATAAAATTTAATCATATTTATGGCCAGACTTGTTATGTAAGAAATCCCACAGCATTCAATTAATTTAAAATTTCAAAGAAGTCCTGAAACGAAATAAAATGTAGCAACGACAAAGCAATACAACGTAAGCTTTGTGGCTAAAAGAGCTTCGTATTTCTCAACTAAAGTAAATGAAACTTGGTTACGAGTTAGGATTAGATGTTACGATAGTAAATTAAATGGAGGTTGCACGCCGATGCCCTGCGGCGTTTCCTCGTCATTTCCTTGTTAAAAGCAGGCTTTGACTTTTGACAGGAGAATTTTATATGATAACCACCTGATAACAATAAATATATTTTATTGATAAAGTTTAAATATGTATAATATTTATATTAACCAGCTTTCAATTATAATATTAATTTAATAAAATATAATAAAACAAATAATCTATAAAACAATTTTTAATAAAAATCAGTAAATATAATTATCATTAACCACAATGATATTTACGATTTTTATTTTGTTATTTCAAATGAGACGCGAATAGTTTTCAAACTTTTATTGCAATTGAAGCAATTTCGAGTTATAAAACATGATTCATTCAAGACGAGTACTACAATTTTCACAAGTGTTTTTATGTTAGTAGCAGTTAGTTGGAATTGCAAGAGGCATCTCGAATTGCAACATTGAATGTTCCGTAATATTTTATTGAATTTTAAAGTGAGGAAAAAGAGTAACAAACATTTAACTAGCAATTAGTAAACATAAGTATATTGAATGGTATGACGACCTGTATAGCCGAGTGGTTACCGATCCTACCTACTAAGCTAGAGGTGCCGGGTTCGAATCCTGGTAGGTGCAAGCATTTATATGATGAATATGGATGTTTGTTTCCGAGTCATGGATGTTTAAATGTATTTATGTATGTTTAAATGAATTTATGTATGTTTAAGTAAATATATTGTATTAAATATATCATTGTCTTGTAACCCATAACACAGGCTATATATGCTTAACTTGGGGCAAGATAATTTGTGTAAAAAGTGTGTCAATATAATTATTTTTATAAGTGAATAATAAAGAATACTATATTTACAAAAAAAAAGAATCACTTACCATCCAGTTATTAAAAAAAAATTGTTATCTTATTACATTTTCGTAGATATCAAAATTCACCGCCGAAGGAAAAGTATAATAATTATATATAAAGATGAATGTAGAGTGATATCTATGAGTATATGCGAAAATGAGACATAAAAATAAGTAACAGGGAACAAAACATGTGACAAAAAGAGAGGATGAAATAAAAGAACTCTTGGACTATTCTGGATACTAGTCGCACAGGATGGAGACATTTCGAGTTCCTTAAGTGTCAAAGTCAAAGTCAAATAAACTCTATTAAATTAGGTTTAAACTAAACGTTTTTGAATAGACACTATAAATATTTCTTTTCCATTAATTAAATATTTTATTTTTTTCATTAATTGTTCAAAACAAAGCATATAATAAAATTTCTTCATCTAAATACCCCGAAAACCCCTAAAGGGTTTATCTGGTTAAGTTGTCGCTCGCGATTTCATCGTTAATTTACTATATAATAATTATATAATGGTATATTGATATTTACATTAGTCTTCACTTAGATGTGGTTGTTGTTCTAAAAATGTTATTTTCAGTAAGTAATATTTTGCATTCATTTTATATAAATTTTGTAAATTGTGTGGCAAATTGTTTAAAATATTAGATATTATATTACTTAGCATTATTGTGCCATAGATGTTTTTGGTCTTTGGAATGCAAAATCTCTTAGATTTTACTAAGTTTCTTAAATTGCTTGGCCTTTGATACTCTATAAAAATGATGGTTCATTAACTTCTCTAACAATTAAATATTTAACTTTATCATATACATTAATAATCTTGCAATGTTTAAACAACATACGTTTATAGTCTTTATAGTTATTAATAATATTTTTATGAGCCAATAATTTTAACATTTTCAACTGAATTTTATAAATTTTATTAATATGAGTTTTATAAGTTCTGGTATAACTACTCAGGCCATAGTTAATAATAGAATCTGCTAGAGCTGTGTAAATTAATCTCATAGTAGAGTGTGGCAGCTTTGGTTTTAATATTAATAGTTTACTGTGTTTAGATCGTAGTTTGAAGCATACATATTCAATATGAGGTTTCCAATTGAATCTATTGTCAATTATAAGGCCGAGATACAATATATTTAATTTACCTTATGTTCGGAAAAAGTTGAGCTCATGAGTAGAACATACAAGAAACTCAACGGCCACTCTTTGCAATCAAATAGAGTATTTTACAATGGCTGTAATATACATAAAAAATAGTTTGTAAGGTTCTGCGTCCAATAAATGAATCGTGTTTAAGTAATATCAATTATTTCATAAAAGTAATAAAGAATGAACTGTATAAATATAAATTAATTATCGTATACTGGATGCATCAACCTTTAGAGCTTGAATGCAATGTTTGTGTAAAGATGTCTCGTGAACATGACGGTCGTGATTACTGTCATAATTACTATAACAGGGCGAACTGACACCACAAGCAACACTCAAGTATCCGAATTGACGCATGGACCAGTCATCGTTCCCTTTGCACATTTTTGAGGAGAGCACATACAAATTACAGTATTTTATTGATATAAAAGGTATTAAGTTTGCATAAGAGGTATATTAAATTAAATCTTTATTAACTTGTTTTATCCTTTTTAGGTTTTGAAGTCAGTTTTGTTAAACGTACTTTTTGTTATTGTCAAATTCGTTTTTGTTTTATTATTTGAAGAAACAATCTGGTCGCGAATAATACGTTTTGCGTCTTTACAAACTTTTTAAATATTTAAGAATAGTTACGCACATATTCCTTGAATATTGGATCATTGTTAAAATTTCTAAGCTCATAGAGTTTGTAAAGACGCGTTCTACTCATATAATGTAATATAATAATATATAATATTGACACACTTTTCACACAAACTATCTTGCCCCAAGTTAAGTATATATAGCCTGTGTTATGGGTTACAAGACAATGATATATTTAATACAATATACTTACTTAAACATAGATAAATTCATATAAACATACATAAATACATTTAAGGCATAAAAAGGCATAAAAGGCATTTATTTTCTCAAAATTGATTCCTTTAGAATTCTTTTTGATGTCATTTCTTATACTACTAGATACTACTACCGCTTCGGAAACAAATGGCGCTCTGAGAGAGAAGAAGCGGCGCAAGAAACTCTCCCAGCATTCTTTTTTTTTGCGCTCTTTTCAATAAAAATATTTAAACATCCATGACTCGGAAACAAACATCCATATTCTATAAAAAAGATGTAAATCAACAATCGATCGAAATTCAGTGAATGGGCTTCAGCAAGCATTCATATGACGACCTGTATAGCCGAGTGGTTAGCGATCCTACCTACTGAGCTAGAGGTCCCGGGTTTGAATCCCGGTAGGTGCAAGCATTTTTATAATGAAAATGGATGTTTGTTTCCGAGTCATGGATGTTTATATATATTTATGTATGTTTAAGTAAGTATATTGTATTTAATATATCGTTGTCTTGCGACCCATACAACAGGCTATATGCCTAATTTGGGGCAAGATAATTTGTGTTAAAAGTGTGTCAATATTATTAAAAATAAAATACATATATCAGTTTAACACATAATTGAATTAGGCGTACCATGGACAATAATACAATGTCTTTTCTCTTCTTACACTTTAGTTAATTATAAATTGTATTTTGTCTAGAAAATCTGCTTACAATTTTATGATTATTAATACTAAATTGAAACTCATTACTTTTAATCCAATGCTCTGTGACATAAAACAAACTAATGTTTTTATTATTTAAAAATAATTTTCTAAAAGTTTGCCGGATAATTAATAGAATATAAAGTTAAAATAAAGGTTTAAGATTTGATTCGAATTAATATTATTATCATTACTCTTAAGTAATTTGATACTTGTATTATTATAAGTATTATTATTTAAATTTACTAGAAAAGTTGTAAGTTCTTCTACATTAAAAGCTAATAAAGTAGCTATCTGTCGCTTAATATATAATTGTTAAAGTGTTGGCCATTATGTGGACTACGGAATAATTTCTGTCTGACACCGGTACGAGCGTGACGGTTTAGTAAAAATCGCTAAAAATAAATTTTTACATCAATAATAATAATTTGATTAACAACAGATTCACTAATAAAACCTTAGCTAAAATGTTGGAGAAATTATAGAAATACTAAATAAGCATTTGATTGTATTTATTTCTGACAAAATTAACATTTAACGAATGGAACAAGTGTGAGTATATAATTAGTATTAAAGTGGAGCGGGGAATCATAAGGGTGAATTTGTTTCATGCTCCGAAATACCGAAGCAAAATTTACAATTCCAATTTTGCATAGAAGCTTTTGCACACAGAGATAAAGCCACCTAGAGTTAAGCTTGTGTAAGCCGGAACAAAGTTCATGTAAATTTGCTTTTTGGCAAATATTAGTGCTAAAGTTTTAAATTGCCGTTTTAACTTAAATATTTAAACATATTGTTAAGGCTAAATATGTTTATTTATTACGAAGTATTTACAATAATATCACGGGAATGACATTCATTAACGTGTTAATATTACTGTGTTTCGATCTGAAGGTCGCCGTAGCTAGTGAAATTACTGGGCAAATGAGACTTAACATCTTATGTCTCAAGGTGACGAGCGTAATTGTAGTGCCACTCAGAATATTTGGGTTTTTCAAGAATCCTGGGCGGCACTGCATTGTAATGGGCATGGCGTATCAATTACCTTCAGCTGAACGTCCTGCTCGTCTTGTCCCTTATTATCATAAAAAAATCATCAAGAGGCTTACGGTTATTGCCTGATTTAGTAAACACTTTTAAAATAGTCATGTGAACAATGTGTGTCATAGTGAACAATGACCGGCTCGATATCGGATAACCAACCGATGTTAATCAAAAATTGGTTAAATAAAAGTCAGACATGGTTTAGATCTGTTGAAGCGTTCAACAGGTAAGTGATACGCCCTGGCCATTGAATCTCAGTGGCGCTCAGGATTCTTCCAAAATTCTGAGCTGCACTGCGAATACCCTTAAGACTTCTCAGTTGCTCAGTAATTTCACTAGATTCGGAGCCCATCTTTACCAAAAAAATACTATCAAGTTGTCATGTGGCATACTACTTACCCTTATTAGCATATTATTTCATTCTTAAAAAAAATGAATTCAAAAATATGATGATCAATTCTCTAACCAATAATATTATTAGGGCAGGCAAAAAATGTTCGTGTTTGCATGTAACCCTGCAACAGCTGAACGTTCATAAACATAAATATAAAATTTCACCACACGAAGGTTCAGCTTTGATATTATAATTCTATCTTTGATATTAAAACCAAATATTTTAAAAATGGAGCTCTAGTTACAAATGCAACAGGTTTCAGGCGATTTTCAGCTTCAATGGCTACACGGGGATACGGCTATTTTACTGATTTATACGCGTAACATATTTCTTCTTTTTGATGGAGTATTATCTATGATATTAAGCTGGCATATTGAAATATGAGCTATTAATTTAATATTCAATTTTAATTATCCGGCCGCTTAATATTATAAGGTCTTTGCATATGAAATTCGTGTTATGTAATACTGGGCCACTTTGATCTGAAATATCTTCTGTTTGGTATAAAATTCCAAATTATTATTTTTAAATCCATTTAGCTATACTTGAAGTAGTATACCATTTAAATTTCGAAAACAGTTTAGCATTTTTTTTCTGATTATTTTTTTTTTGCGTCGCTCATATCGCAAAGTAGAAAACTTGAAATATCGCCTTATTTGGTGCTGCAGAAAACGCTCGAAGAATTGACGGTATGTATGACGCTGTTGTCTCAAAAGAAAAAAAGATTAGATTGTAATGCCAACGAGTTCGTTTTGAAAATTTCGCCCTGTAGAAAATGCCCCATCCATGGATGAAAAGTAAGAAAAAGTGGAAGCGGATCCATAACAAACCAATGAAATTTAAGCCCGATGTGGCAGTCCAAAACGCTTTCTGAGAGTTTATTGACTCTCTAACTACCTATGAGGTAGCAAATTTGTTGTAAACATGGTGTAGTTGGTTTGATGCATTACCACTATATAAGAGTCAATGTAGTTATAAAAATTAAATATAGTATAGCAATATTGATATTTCACAAAATATTCAGGTTTGCGATATCAAATTCGAAATAAAAAAAGACTCATTCCTGGATGCTTCTTCGTTCGCTAAGCTTCGAGCGCAACAACATTTTTCTTCAGAAACTCGTTAGACATTTAAATAATTTGCAACAGCAAAAATAAGTAAAATCTTCCGAGAATATTTTATCAAAGCTTCAATATTATCAACCTTGATAATTAAATAACTTACACTAAAACAATGTGATCTATTTTTAGTGAAACAACACTTTTCTACAGAAACTCGTTAGACATTTAAATAATTTGCAACGGCAAAAATAAGTAAAATCTTCCGAGAATATTTTATCAAAGCTTCGATATTATCAACCTTGATAATTAAATAACTTACACTAAAACAATATGATCCTTTTTTAGTGAAATTATTGACATTTTTTTAAAAAGGATTTCTATGGTTCATTTTTTATTTCAAGCTTTATTTGTTGTAGAATAATAGAATGGTCGTTACTGTTACTGAAATAGAAACCAACCCGGAGCGGACGCGTAGTAATAATAACTATAGCTAAACTCTCCAACTTCTCGACCGTCGGTCCCCGTCTGTCTGTCAGTGTTGAAACAGTGTGTTTTTCTGCTTTTATTTATTTATTTATTTATTTAATTTAGGTACAAAAACGATTACAAAGTAAAACATGCGTAATATAAAATAAAAATAAAGAAGATCTTTATTTTTAATAAAAATAAAGAAGATCTTTATTTTTATTTTATATCACTATAAAATTGTTAATCTAACTATTGTACACAGCGTTAAATTATTTACAATCACATTGAAAATATGTAAGTACAACTAATATTTGAGTTCTATGGTACAGTGCTTCTTAATTATTAATTTAAAATTATATAAACTTTGCTTAAATATGTCAATTTCACAATTTTTAATACTATTTAACTCGTTATATAATTGGCACATACGATGAAGTGGATTATTATATGCGACATTGTTGTAACAGTGCGGTATTGCAAAAATTGTAGGCATACGAGTGGCTTGCTTGTGAGTAATAAAGTGAACATCTGTTAATAAATCATTGCTAAAAGTCCCATGCACAATCCTGTGTAGGATAGCCATGTCAGCAATTTCTCGCCTGCATTTAAGAGTTTGAAATTTAAAATATACCAAGCGGTCCTCATACTCAGGTATGGCTCGTCTAAATCCCATTCTTATACATAATTTTCTAATGAATCGCTTTGGAACTGTTTCTATACTATCTTTGTCAGCTTTGTAAATGGGTGCCCAGACTGAGGAACAGTACTCAAGTTGCTGTCTTACTAGTGAGGTGTAAAGTATCTTTAGCAAATCTATGTGCTTGAATGGTTTTGATGTGCGCATCATAAATCCTAGCATCCTACTTGCTTTTTTCACTATGGTTTCATAATGATGTTTAAAACTTAATGATGAATCGAACCACACACCTAAATCACGTAGAACACCAACCCTGACTAAATTAGTACCATCTATGGAATAGTTAAAATTTATTGTATTCCTTTTTTTTGTGAAGCTAATAAATTGACATTTTTTTATATTTACTGACATGTTGTTAGTTTTACACCATTCATTTAAAGTATTAACGTTATCCTGAAGTAAATAGCAATCTTCAATTCTTGATATCTGGTTGTATAATTTAATATCATCAGCATAAGCTAAACATTTACATGTCATTTTATCAAGGTCATTGATGAAGATCAAAAATAGCAGGGGTCCTAAATTTGAGCCCTGAGGGACCCCGGAAGTGGGTTCAAAAGGAAAAGATTCAAAACCATACAATGCAACTATCTGGGAACGATTCATGAGATAACTATGTAACCAACGATGAAGATTACCATTAAAACCTAAGTGTTCTAGCTTGTTTAAGAGAATAAAATGATTGACCCGATCAAAAGCTTTAGAAAAATCAATATACACTGAATCCACTTGGGATTTACTATTAAAAGATTGACATAAGTAATTTGAATATGTTAACAGATTGGATTATAGAGTGAATTATAAACTATACTCTCAAATATTTTGGCAAAACAGTTTAATATAATAATAGGCCGGTAGCTTGTTGCGTCAGTTTTGTCACCTGCTTTATGTATGGGAGTGATTTTAGCAATTTTCCATAGCTCAGGAAAAACCCCTTCACTTAGTGATTTGTTTATAATAATTGTCAAAGGTACTTTCAGAGACGACGCACACATCTTAATAAATATTGGTGGTATCTGGTCCACTACCTTTGTTAATGTCGATTTTGTTGATGTGCTGATATACTTCATATTCAGAAAATTTAATTGAACATATTGAGTAACTGGAACTTGGAAAATCTGGATCATACGCTGTAGCTGAGTTATTAGATTTGTAAACAGATGAGAAGTATTCAGCAAAAAGATTCGATATATCATTTCCAGAGCTAGCAGTATTATTCAAATATCTAATTGACTTAGGCAGATCATTGGTAATACGCTTAGATTTGGTATATCGCCAAAATGCTTTCACATTATTTTTAAGACTGCACTCTATATTACATATATAAGACCGGAAACATTGGTTCATCAATAATTTTGAGCGAGTCATTAGCAGAGCATACTGATCATAGTCGCGAGGGTTGTTGTAGGCTTTAAATCGATGATGATATTTACTTTGCTCTTTTAATGTCTTAATTAGTGGTTTGGAAAACCATGTAGGATGTAGAGTACTTTTACGTGATCCAGAAGGTGTATTCTTATTAATTATATCCCAGAGATTGTTAAAGAAAAAATCTACGAAATCATTGCATTGTAATGAATCAGCACTGAACCAATCAATGTCACCTATTTCTGTGATACATTTCGCGTAGTCAGTTTTTCTAAAATTTAACATAGAAAATAGTGTGTTCTCTCTTAAGTGCTTGGATAGATCTATAGTAAAATCAATTGGTGGATGAAATTTATCTTCTGGTCTGCTTATAGGAACAGTGCGAGACACATTAATTACATTCAGATCTGTAAGTATTAATTCAAGAACATTATTACAGCAATTTGTAATTTTATTATATTGCACTAAGTTAGTTTTGTTCATAAAATCATCGAGGAAATGTAACCTGTCGTTGTTCTTGAGAGCAATGTTCGTATGATAGCTTTGCCATATAGTATCGGGTATATTGAAATCACCCATGATGATAGTTTTAATAGTAGGTGATGATGAAACTATTTGAGTACATTTGTTTAAGAATTGTTTAAATACAGCAATGGGAATATATGCAGGTATGTAAACCACGCAAAGATTAATAATAAAACTATTTATACGGAGACGCATCCACAGATCTTCAAGAACAGTTTCGTTAACGTTTAAAAGTTCGTAGTTTATATGTTTTGATAAAGCAATTAGCACTCCACCTCCATGATCTTTGTTATGCTTTTTCAAGAAATTGGAATCCCTATCACGCCTTATTACTCGATATCTAGCATCAAAAATTTCTGAAGAAAATACAGCATCAGTTAGCCATGTCTCACATAAACATATTACATCAAAGTCAGTACATAATATAGTGTTAAAAATGTACACATTTAGTATTCATACCTCTAATATTTTGCAAATAGACTTTCAGACCCATAGTTGGTGGTAAGATGAACTAAAAGAACCTTGACATAAAAAATAAACTAATATTCTTAAACTATTTTATCTAAAGATTGGGAAGATTTAATGAGGATATAGCGGGAATTTTCGTCCTTTCTTACATAGATGTACTTTAACAACAATAAATTTACAACGTTTCCTTTAAATAATATGACAGTGAAATTTAAATTTAAATATTTTAAACTCACTCTTTTGTTTCTTAAAAGTATTTTAATTTTTTTTAGTTGTATCACATACAAGCCATAGATACCTTACATATAAAGTTATGTCCTGTGTAATGGTAATATGCGAGTCCATAACGCAACTAACCACCATATCGGAATTAATATATTTTTAATTTTATTCAGTATCTGTATTGAAAGTTGTGTTTCTTATTTGGTGGCAGAGTGCAATCAAGCCGAAATCGTGACGCCCGCTGTTTGCAGCTAGCTGCCGCTTTTCATGCATTAGACCAGGGAATTGTGATCTGCCATAAACTGCTTAGTTTTGTGACTCACGTGACGGGTCGCTGGTGTTCTACGATTGATTGGCATAACACTCCTGACCAAGCACTTACATTTTACTTCAATTGCCCTAAACCAGAATTAAGCATAGAGTCTTGCGTAAATTTTGGTACGCGTCTCGCGTTGCGTAAACTAAGTTGATCGCACTTATGCGTGCTGAAGTCATCGAATACTGCGACGTCACATGAGGGGTGTGGGCAAGCACGTTGTTAACATGCATTACTCCTCCCTATAATGTGCTATTTAAGTTCGGAATCTCAGCATGAGACATAAAAGTGCCAATAGGTTGTTGGTCAAGTGCTGTAAGAGTGCGCTAATTCAGCAAACGGGGATTCAGCTGCGTTGGGGACACTACAATTTTATCTCGAATTTATCCAGCAATAGCATTCGGAATTAATCATATTAATGTTCTTCTTAATCGTCTTAAGATATTAAATTCCTGCCAGTATCAATTTAGTTATAAAGAATAGCACCTAAATAATTTTTTTGCGTTTTAATCATTTTAAAAAGTACAAAAGAGTGACGGCCCCTACATGAATAAGTTTTTCCGTAGCGTGTTAGCCATTCAAGTCAATTACAAAATAATACCTCCCTTATAACTTCATCAAGGAATGCGAAACGACTATATATTTTGTAATTATCAGCAGTTATTTAACTTTCCTTGGTTACCAGTGAATTGACTGAGTGAAAGTGATGAAATACCTATGAATTAAATATAGCAACAGTATTCAAAAATTAATATTACGTTCATATAAATGATTAGACAACAATGCCTGGTTAATAAGGTACGAGTAACTAGGTATTAAATGAAAGAATTTAACGAAAACGAAGAACTGTCTAAGACTTCGGACCGACGGTCAGCGCTGACGTTGGTCGAGCGTAGCTATAATTATGAAAACATAGGAACGCGTTCAGTGCAGCGCTGATGAATTGCTACGCGCGTAGAGCTACGGCGCACTGACGAGAATCATCGGTCGAGCTCGTCAGCCCGCTGACGCGCTATGGTGATAAATAAGTGCGTTCAGTGCGACCCTGACCGAGCGACCTATCGTACACAAAAATTCGCGCGCGTGTATCATTGTAAACAAAAATTCGTGTTCTGACATGTTCGAATATATTGTATAAACTTCTCCTTCAATTTGACGCTCTTTAATAATTGGGTAAACATGATTTCTTCTCCGTTTTTTATTCTGTAATCGTTTCCGTAGTTAGTGTAATGTGTGCGATATTCATTTCTTTCGCAATGATACTCGCGAAATCAAGTTTGCTGTTAGCTGAGCACTAAACGCAGCTTGGTCAGAGCTACGCTCGACCGACGTCACACTGACCGTCGATCGAGCACTAAATGCAGCCTAAAGCTAGAAAATGTTTTTGAACATTTTTTTTTTAATTTATTATTGCAAGTAGTTTTCTAAATTTAATGTCAGTGCCAACATGTCTTGAACAATCTTTTTTATATTTATTTATTATAAGAACGTCAGTTGGAAAATATTGAACTCATGTTAATTGAAATATGAATTGAAGTAAATTGTAACACCTCAACTTTGCGAAAAACGAGCGTACGGGTACCCCATCTGGAAAAAAAACTTTCCATTTTTAAAAATATTTTATTCAATTGGATACGAAAAAATAAAACTATTATCAATTTATTATAGAAGAAGGCGAATCAGTATATTAGTTTTTTTATAATTAATTAATTTTATGTACAAAATAAACTTTTTATTAACTTTCTTTCGTATAGTATAAAGTACAAAATTACATTCTTATTCGTCATGTTATTAGCTGAGCTGAAAAGTTTACTTTGAAAAGATAGTTTTAGGCACGGTAACCACTATTACTAATGTGCTCAACATTGAATAAGACTGAGATCGGTATATCGGCGATGCTCTCATATGTGACATTCGTTCGGGTAAATTCGGCTCGAATTTCGTTTGCTTGTATATTTATTTCTAAACATGATACCTATTCATTAATAAGTAATTTAATTCAATTGAATTTATCAACAGTGTTTAGTATAAGGCTACATCTTTAGCTTATCTCCAATATTATATTTCACTAACACGCGGTTTAATAAGTTATTGTAAAGCAAATGTTATAATCTGCATCAGTATGCAATAATATTTTATACCATCTTTTACAACATACAATTAAATAACTAATATAATACCTATCCAAGATTGATAATAAAGCAACTACACTATTAATATTATCTTATGTTGACTGGTTTAAAATTAATATAGGTTTTAATATGGGTATCCTGAAGCCATAAAGTAGTAAATTTTACTTCAATAAAGAACATGTAAGGCTGCTCTCACCCACTTGTGTTATAGATCGTGAGCACTTTGAAACACACTACAAGTATTGAACTGCAAGCGATGAACTCGTTTTTCAATTCTTTATACGGGTCTTGAGTACACAAACTGAGCTGCGCTTTAAAGAGTACTATAGAGCAAGTTAGCTGTAGAAATATACATATACAAGTTGTAATCGTTTTTTTGAAGGGAAAACTTCTTTAAGATCGTTGTGATTTCAAAGTCGATGAAACGATATAGCGAGACAGTAAAAAGAGACACACACATAAATTCATAAGATTTAACGTGGGAGAAAATGAGATAAGAATTATTATATAGTGTTTTGGTACCAGGCGATCATAGTTGAAGATGAGATTGTCTTATGTATGATGCGTGTATACCTTCATAATATATTACTTACGTATTACTACTACATAGGTACCATTAGAACACAAATATGGTAGCGGTGATAGTAATGTCTTTCATAGTGGTTGAAATCATGTGTCATCCTAGCAACATATACCAGGACTTAATATGCAGTTTAGAGGTTCATGCACAATGCAGGTTTCACTTCTGACATGACTTTGTACGCACGCAATTTTTTTTAATGAAAATAAGGGGCGAGACTAGCAGGACGTTCAGCTAATGGTAATTGATACGCCATGCCCATTACAATGCAGAGCCGCTCGGAATTCTTGAAAAACCCAAAAATTCTGAGCAGCACTACAGTTGCGCTCGTCACCTTGAGACGATAGATGTTAAGTCTCATTTGCCCAGTATTTCACTAGCTACGGCGCCTTTCAGACCGAAACACAGTAATGTTTACACAGTACTTGTTCACGATAGAAATAGGCGCCGTTGCGGTACCCATAATCTAGCCGGCATCCTGTGCAGAGAAGCCTCCCACTGGTACTGACTGGAAATTGTTTCCAAGTTTATGATTCAATATTGAAAGATAGAAGATTTTTAGTTATATTCTTGTTTAAATGATTGATGCACTGCCATTTGTTTAACGAAGATAATATATATATATATACATATATTTAAATCTAGTGAGATGTTGATATTTATAAAGAAGCTTATAGTATACAATTAAGTAATACTATTATTGCATTCAGGAACTTAAGTATAAAAATAGGATGGTATTGTAAAAACAGTAACTGAATAGTATTTTAAAGGAGGTAATATAAAAGTGCGTTAATTTTCTTCTAGCTACGTGCTGGATGGATTTAAACATCTGAGCATTTCGGATTTCCTAAGAGTCTGTCTAGTAGCAAAAATGGAAAAAGAAAGCGAATTGATAACTAGCCAAGCCTAATTTAAATTATTAGAAAAGAGACGTAACAAAATAAACGCCAGTGCCAACTGTATGCCGCAGATACAATAGCAAAAACAAACCGGCACAGTGGGATGAGTGAAGGGGTTCTCCGCATTGCACCAGTTGAATCTCGACCCCTGCACACCCCACGTGCCTCGACACACACCCCATCATCCCCGACAAGAACGAGGGAACCGAGTACTTGTTGACGCACTTTCCTATGCGATCAGGACTTGCGCTTACCCGTTTGATTCCCTAGAAAATACATACATTGTATTGATCTGGATATTACACCGGGCAATAAAAATAATATAATAATTATTATATTAACGTAAGAAACTAAAAATCATTTTAATATTATGTGGATTTCATATCTACACTGAGTGTACAATATTACTCTTACATCTGTATAATATTTTTCTACTTATATTTGTATAATAAAACATTATTATCAAATAATATAATTAACTAAAACATTCTTAAAGCACTTACAAAATGACGAAGAACTATCTATTTATTTAATATACCCGGGTAGGGCTTGGCTACAGAATTAGTAGATTATACAATAGCTTTATGTGTAGCTTACAAGTCAAACACCAAGTACAATATCCTGGATTAGAACGCAACTATGACAAAGCAAAGACACTAGTTCTACGTAAATTGTCGTCACGTGCGCCTTATCTAGAATTTCATTTCCGTACTCAGGAGAATCCGATGCCTTTGAACTTGAAATATACTGCAATTCCGTGAAGTCATACATTTTCAATACAAATGTATTCAAGTAAATTGTTATTGATACACTGCTTAAAAGCTGAAAGAAATTACTGATGCAAAATTCTTGCTTTTAATATTAAAAGTCGACTCGAAAACAACAACAATCGTTCTAAGAAAGTCTCACTTTAATATGAAGAATGATAATTTCAACGACATATAACACTATATTGTGAAGAGAGATTGGTTGTTCTACATTTTCTGGGTCGATTCGAGGGAACTACAAACACAAAGCTATAAGTCATCGGTCTTGAAGCTGAAGGGCAAAATGAAGGTTACGAACGCCTAAGATTGGAATAAGTACAGTTTTTAGATTTTCACATAATGTGCTAGTTTGTAGATATCTAATTTTATTAAAATTTTGATAAAATACTTATGTCATACGTTATATTAAGGCTTATATCAATTAAGTCTATTGAACTAAATTTAAGCTAAACAGTTTTAGCGTTGTTGCAAACATTTTAACTCCAATATTATTTTGAGAAAATGTATTCAAAAATTATGCATCAGAAAAAAAACGAACTACTGAGAAAAGGAGAATAAAAAAGTGGCATATCAACGACCAAACTGATATAAAATTCAATAAATGTATTAGTTATAAGCATCCTTGTAAATCAATATCTTACACATCTTTGAACAGGCGAAAGGTATTATTTCTTCAGAATTTTCTATTGATCTCACGTTCCCCGCAATATCTGTAGACATATCTCCAGAGGAGGTTGAATAAAGAGGCGGAGAATGAATAATGTTTCTTTTTATCACTTTGAAAACATTATTTTACAACTTCTTATGTTAAAGACAATCTAGGGCAAGATATTGACTATGATAAATTATTTTTGCTTCGACAAAATGTCGATGCAGAGACTTATGCGTCACTACGTAGACCCATGCACTAATTATACTTACAATACTTAACAGGTAACATGAGCTGCGGGCTTCCTCAGTCTCAAAACTCTAAAACAATTTCTGTCGCATTAACGCGGTTGTGACAATAATCAGTTTGCAGCAACTGCAGCTCCGACTAAAAATCACTATTAAAAAGCTCAAAAAACTGGATAATTTTCTCGACAATTTCCTCCTGTAACAGTTGGCTAATCTAAATAAATTTATCGTTTAAAAAGTGTTTTATTTAAATGAAATACTTAATATTATAATGTGCTTTTGTGGTTCGCTTATCAGAAGTCAGAATATTGTTCAAATTTCAACCACAACCTCCTCTAGTCCGCCAATACATACGGACAATGTCCGCCGGGAACGCTAGTAAAATTTAAATTTTGATGGCACACCTGTTGCTGAACTCGTTGGTGGCCTTGCCTAAATTATTTGTGACACTCTAGCGATGGATATATTCATATTGTTCAACTAAATCAATTAAATACCTTGTAAACCAATAACTAGTAACATGCACCAACGTTATTTCAATATTACTACGAATAAACAACCATTTCCGCAAAGCCGTGGGTGTACATTTAGAATTTATTTACAAAACAAAATACACGTATACGATTTGATTACATACCCAACACAAAATGGACAAAATTTTCACTTTTGATTCGTTGAATTTATACCGAATGATCGAGATTTATCAGATTACATCACTATCATAACCTACTGTAACATATTCTATAATAATTGGTGAGTTCTGTATAATTTTTTTTGCTGCAGATGAAGGCTATTCACGTTATTTATAGCCGAGGTTCTAAAAAAATATTAAGAGAAATATTTAAAGAATAAAACATTTAACCTTTGCCCTCTCAATGTATTATTGATAATGTTATGTATATAGATAATATGCAGATTACGAATATTCTAGAAACTGTGATAGTAATAATGTTAACAACAGAAGCACACTTACAAACTTACTATTCCTATTACTAGACTTAGTCGTGTTAGTACGTCTTCTGTTGGGCGACGTTAATACTTTTACAATATGATCCCAGAAAATCTAAAATAACATCAACAAACACGTTTAACGAAATAAAAAAAATGTTATAAGCATTTATGTGGTCCTTTACCACTTAGAATCCTTATTCTATAATATAAATAACTTTCTTAATGATACTACAAATTGGAAACGGAGCGTCCGCATTCTGGCTATTTAAATAATAAATTTAAATGTTACGAAATTTTATTAAAAAAAGAAGCCCGTTGACTTCTTCACGTCCGCTCTAATTAGTTCTCAGGCATTAATTTTTGAATATTATAGTATTTGAAGTTCTACGAGTATAATTGATTTTAAATACTATTATAAATCAAAATATTTTAATTTTAATTCAAATTTGAATAATGAGTATAAGATAAATATGGTAATCAGGAAACGAAAAATTAATCCTAAACGAAGTGCACTTCAAATATCAAAGGAAAAATTCATTTCAAGTAGGCACCTAACAAATCTCAACAATCTACGTCACGTGGGAAGGGAAAAATCGATGAGAGGGTCTACAGTAAGGGAGAAATGAACTAGAGCTACGATGGAATAGATTTGGTACGTGTAGTGTTTGAGCAGTAAAGATATAAATCAAAGTTTCAAGCATTCGAGTTTGAAAAGTTTTATCTCGTTAACACTAGTAATGTTAGACTTGTAAAACTGTGTTATAATACTGAATGTTATTTTAAACGGCCTAACTTACCCATTAGATTGTTTACGTCAATTTAAAAACAACAACAATAATGTGTAAACATTACTGTGTTTCGGTCTGTAGGGCGGCGTAGCTGGTGAAATTACTGGGCAAATGAGACTTAACTTTGTCTCAAGGTGACGAGCGCAATTGTGGTGCCGCTCAGAGGTTTGAGTTTTTCAAGAATCCTGAGCGGCACTACATTGTACTGAGTGGGGCGTATCAATCACCATCAGCTGAGCGTCCTTCTCGTCTCGTCCCTAATTTTCATTAAAAAAAAATGTTCAATAATAAGATTTATTACATAAAAAGTTAATTAAACAGAAAATAACAAGTGAAACGGGAAGACACTAGAATTCTCACAGAAATTTAGTAGATAATCTCATAATTTATTGTTTGTTTCAAATGAAATTTAAATCATACTTTTAAATGGTTAAAAATATGTTCTATATAATCACTTGCTGAACAGAAGGGTTCAAATACACAAATGAAGTAGAAAAAGCACAAATGACTGGGATGATAACCTTATCTCATTTTGGCGTAAATAAATATTTACGTATGGAGAATAGAAATGCGGGACGCGTAAGGGAGACTTAACAACATCTGCTCGTAGCAATAAATTTAGGGAACACGAGAAAAATAGCTTGAACACAAACAATACATACAGCATGTTTTGCTTACGTTTATCACATGATATTTCCAATACTATATATCATGTACTTATATTTTAGTATAGACACAAAAGGAACATTTTAAATTTCTCACTCTTTCGATTTTATTCGGCAAACATTGTATTGATCTAGTGACTAGCAGTTGTTCAGAAATCAAATATTGCTTCACGAAATGATATATTTTTTTAAAGTTACATATCTGCAATGCAGCAAGCGTTCAGTCTTCTATGCAACACTTATTTTAGGTGAATGCGTCATATCTTGTTTCTTCCTTATCGTCACATTTGTAACATCAAAAATAGTTTTAAAATATTAAACAGACTCACAGGACACAAGTGTATGATATAGCTATAGAAGCATTATAGTTTACTAGATTATATAGAGGATGGTAATGTCATTCAAATTTTTACAGTAGAATATTTTTATTTAATATTTAACTCTATACATTTATACTAAGTCCTTTGAGTCGAATAAGAATTTCATTTTAAACTGATTCCTGCCGCCGAATTCCACCTTCGCACGACATGCCACTAGGAATGCCATGCCAATTAGGATATCATCCCCACCATTTGGATGATGCCGGTCCTCCACAGTGAGGTTTTCAAGGAACTCTCTTCCACGTTCTACAAAGCTATGGAATGTGCTTCCTTGCGGTGTTTCCGGACCGAAACGACATGGGTACCTTAAAAAAACGCTTCCTTATAGGCCGGCAACGCTCCTGTGATTACTCTGGTGTTGTAAGATGTGGGCGGTGGTGATTACTTAACACCAGGTAACCCATACGTTTGTCCCCCTTTTCCATAAAAAAATGAATCTGATATATCGAAATCTTTTAGAAGGCAAACTAAAACTACACATGAAGTTCAGTGAGAGTATTGCCGATATTTCAACATAATCACATGAAATACAACCTCAATTAGTGGCTACAAGAGGGCTACTTCATTCACCAATATGCAATTAGTATGCTTTGAAATCCTCTGTTTATCTACATCCGTATTTATCTACTGAAAATTTGCGCTAATATTTAAGCTGGTTATAAATGCTCATAAAATTTATTTACATGTATTTAATCGTTAAATTTTTTGGTCATTGTATGTTTGGCCTGACAAATGATCAATACTTGTACTAGTGTAATAATACTGCTTGTAATAATAATAATTTGGTTTTTTATGGAATAGGAGGACAAACGAGCGTACGGGTCACCTGGTGATAAGTGATCACCGCCGCCCACATTCTCTTGCAACACCAGAGGAAACACAGGAGATATGCCTTTAATGAAGGTGTGCGTGCTTTTTTTGTAGGTACCCATGTCGTATCGTCCCGGAACCACCGCACAAGGAAGCTCATTTCACAGCTTTGTAGTACATGGAAGAAAGCTCCTTGAAATCCGCACTGTAGTGGACCGCCACACATCCAGATAGTGGATAAAGATATCCTAACTTGTGAGGTATCGTGCGAAGGTGGAATTCGGCGGCAGGAATCAGGTGAAACAGCTCTTCGAAACACTCCCGTGATTAATGCGATAGAGGACATACAATGAAGCGACGTCTCTATGCACCGCTAAGTGATCCAGCCGTTCACAGAGCACTGGGTCCCCGACAATTCGAGCATGCTTTGGATCAATTACAAAAAAAGCTTAGATCTTGCCAAAACTTACAATAAGAAAAATTTCAGGTGGAACAAACAAAAAAAAATCAAAAAATAGTAACTCGTAGAACTGCCGTCACAAGTGAAAACTTCTATTTTTTCACGAATTTCTTAAAATTATTTTTGTGTATTTAAGAAATATTATTATAGAAATTATTTTATCAAAGTATATACTTGATATGTATTATGAACTTCAATCTCTTTGGCGTGATGGTTACGCGAGGTCAGTGGTTTTTCCTCCATCGAAAATGCCTAACATGCCTAAAGAAGCTTTCACCTCATAAATACCAATTACACACATATAATTCAATGTAATTCAAATGTAAAACATTAAAAAAGTATGTGTGCCGTTATGCACGCTTAAGAAGTATACTTCTAAGTAACAAAACAAAAATCCTTAAGAAATGTTATTCCTCGTGCTATTTTGCGATTGTAGAAAGAACAATATTATAATAAAGAAATATAACCGTGGAAAATAATAATATATTTGATTATTTTTTATACAATTAGACGGAAATGATTTTATATGTTAGAACTTTAACACATTGAAATTTATTTAATTCTCGTCCAGAGGCTTATGGTAAATGAAGTATGATATAAATGGGTGTAGATGATAAACTCTTACCTCTGATAATTTTTCGCTTACTCACTAAAATAACTTTATAATAATTTGCCACGTTTTACACGATTAAAAGTTATGCGTGAAACAACGAGCATAAAGTCTACCTGATATTAAAATAATATACTTTGATAATAACAGCCCATAACAGTGAAAATATGATTTCAGACGTGGTGCATAATAAAACAAAATTGTAGTGAAATGCAAAATGATTCACAATGCGCCCGTTACTGTAAGGACTATGTTTCACACCAGAATCATGATGTCCGAGCTGGTTGTGCCACCAAACGGACACCAGGTAAGTAACTCTCTATAGAGCTGTATACATTTTGTTGGAGGCCAGGCCACTGGTTCTAAAAGGTGGTAAAAGATCTACACGCAATCGTAAAACTCATATCAACTATAGATTATTTGAATAAATATATTCTAAACTATTATTATCAGAATCAGAAATAAGGAGGTCCGTGTGAGAACCAAAGTTACCGACATAATCCAAATGATTGCGAATTGATAGTTCGACGGACAGATGGCCATTGGGGCAGTAAAGTCCTCGAATGGCGACCACGTACCGGAAGACGCAGTGTGGGTAGGCACAAAATGGACCGATGATCTGGTGAAGATCGCCGGAATACGTTGGATGAGGGCAGCGCAGGACCGATCGTCGTGGAAATCTTTGGGGGAGGCCTTTGTCCAGCAGTGGACGTCTTCCGGCTGATGACGATGAAACTATTACTACGAAATTAGTAACTAATCTACTTTTGTTGGCTACTCTAGCATCAATAATTCTATGTTCTATTACAGCATAATACGAACATGTTCAAGTTTATTTAAGACAACAAAACTACATTTACTTTATTAAGTTTTATAAGAGAAATTCAACCTAATTATATTAAAAATGAATTCTCCAACAGCGGCGTTGAATAAACAGTAATAATGAGGCGCAAACTCTTTCAAACTGTAAATACTGGCTGGCAAAGCTGGAATATTATTTAAATTAAAAAATAAATATTTGGCATACCTTTGTGTGGGTGCATTTTTTTGTTATTAGTTTATCGTAGCATTTTGTCGAAAATAGATAAAATCGATTACCATCTGGTTATCACCTGTACTTGAAAAATTTCAGTATGGAACAAGTTAATCAAGGCTTATAGGTACTTAAGGTAGAAACACTCCACCGTATAATATATTCTATAATTGCAATTTGTTTTGTAACTAATTCAAGCCTTTAATAACATCTTCCAAATTCACAAAATATGGCATCACCATACGATCCAGAAACAAAATTACAGTCTAGAACCTGGCAGAGATCTACAATCCAGTAAGAGATTTAAGACGTGTCATTTAGGCTTTCTTTTCTATAGTAGTGTGGTTGTAATTGAATATTTTGACTATAGAACAAATATTACTGGCTCTTTATATGCAGAACAAATAAAAATTTTGCGATACGAAATCGTTGTGAAACGGCGAGGCATTCTAGCAAAAATTGTTTTGTTCCATCAATATAATGCCCCGGCTCACAGGGCTACCGTTGCTATGGCTGCAGCTCGAAATGGGGGCTTCGAAATACATAGCACCCTATATATTCATTCCTATTATTCATCCGACGTAAAGCTCATTGATTTTTATCTATTTCCAAAGCTGTAAGATTATTTGAAGGCAGTCGTTATGAATTAAGTCGATTATGAAGCCATATTATTCGATATAGTACAGGAATTATAAGGTGTGCAGAATTAAGAAAATATTAAGGAAAAAAAAAATTAAGTTTAAAAACAGGGTATTTTAAGGTATGCTAAAACCCAAAAATATAAAAAAGTACGCACTTATTATAAAAGAATAACACAAATTTTTAACCAGTATTAACAATTAGCTTCTTCGAGCGTTGTAATTGGTTGATTTATTATAAAGTGCTCCGCAACTTTTCATTATTGATAATATAGATGTCTTTCCCTCAGTCCCCATCCTTATCTGCGGTGTATAATGACCACACTTACTTTTAATAAATTCAGTAACGTAGCATAGCCGTAAAAATATTAATATTATTATACCTGACTAATACATAATTAACGTAAATAATCATTTTGCTCAGTTACCATAAGCGCATTAAAATCACGAATATAACACATTGTGAAGCGTAATTGTAAGTAATCCGGCACTCGCGCGGTTCTTGCTGTTCCGCTACTTCCACTTTATAATAGAAGCTCTAAACACTAAAATTTTGATACTAAATAAGTATGATGTTCATTACACGCCTCGTACAGAGTATACATTACGGAAGTACAACATTAACTAGAGTTTAATTAAGTGTTGGAAACTCGAAGATATAACATTAGCTATTATATTGTAGCACAATAAACAATATTACCTCTAGTACAAGTTGTTCACACACAAATTTCTGAGCATGAAAGGTACTGTTAAAGTAAATATTATGTTAGTTTAGTTTGAAATTTCATGCAGCATATTAACGTCAACAAAATTTAATTGGATGACTTAGGAATACAGTGTAATTACACATAATTTTGCACGTTTGATATAACAACCTGGTAAAATGAAATATGTTTTGAATATTCTGTAATTCTAACGTTCCTATTTTAACTCATAATTTGTTATTCTTGCTTTCAAAATAAGTTATAACTGGCCAGTGTCTCATACATTAAAACTTTCTATGTGCTCTAGTATTTGGTCTAGACGGACAGTGCCGAAGCCTTTTATTTTAATTTCAAGAGTTATTGTTATAGGTAGCAGCTATTTTCGGGCTTCCTATAAATTGTAATATTTAATAATATTCTTCTTAATTTACTATCAGTTTTTTCGTTCTTTACTGTAGTTAATTTTTCGATAAGGGATAATTTCAGGGTTATGAGTTTCGCGAACTCGTTAAACAGGCTTTTGTCGTAATAACCACATCAAAGACTTCCTTTGAAAGTAGGGATTTTTATACAGAGTGTTTCAAACTTGTAACGTCAAAATGAATAATACGAGTATTACTGTTGTCAGTTGGAATATCACAATTCTCATGTTCCACTCACTTTTACAAAGTGTTACTCTAAAGCAAATATAAGTGTATCTATAAACGAGTAACAGATTTGATAATAATTTTAGAAAGTACAGCTTACTTTCTTTGAGTGGATAAGAGAGATAGAGGGTCCCTACACACAAGAGTTTGTTTGTAAAATACAGAATTAAATTTATACACATTCAAAATAAAATTGGAGTTACTGCTTGTGGTTTTAATGTTACAGATCTGTTTTTCTTTATTATGGCTAATTTTTAAAACGGCACAGCCGATGATGTGATAGTCTTTCTTAAAATTATTTTACATTACAAAAAATAATTTGTAACGTACGTTAGTAGAACGGATTCCGCAAAAAATAATATAAATACATAATTAAATGTTTACGCTCAGTAAAACATGAAAACCCAGAACATTCATATGTGAAATGAACACAATGGAAAAGCTGCGAGAAACAATTTCATGAGTTAGTTTCACGAGTAACAATATTCTCTTCAAGTTTCCTTCCACTTTATCATAGTTTGAAAGTGCTGCATTTTCTCTTTAAAACTTATCAATTTAGTCGGAAGAGATATTCAACAATATTTTGTTGTTTTATTTTATTTATTCAATTTCACATGATTCATGAGGTTAGTACTTAATAGTTTGAATGATTTCATGAATTAATGTTTTTGTATTTAATTGTAGTAGTATTCTGAATTATTCTTACTTATAACACTGAGTAGGGATGAATGGTTACTTGATAACTTTTAATAATATTAATTCAGTTTACAATATATAACCAAGGGACACGAAAAAAGATTAAAAAAATATTTACAGTAACATAAAAAGGAAGTGAGGTATGCCAACATATTACGATGAGTTGACGAAATAAAGGTCACAGCAGTACATGGGCTAAATTGTCTTGTAACTGAGATGTATCGTTCTCCCTTTGGACACCTCTTTAGGCATACAGACAAATGTCGAAGTAAAATCGGTTTCAGTTTAAGTTTAAAATATTCTGTTTATGCGATCTAAAGGACTTGATAATAATCTTTATTATAAGAATATTAAGAAAGAAATATAAATATTAGGATAGGTTTTAACACGGCTTTGTTAAATAAATGTGCTTGAATTTTCCCGACCAAAATTGCCTCGAAAAGAATGTGAAAAATGTGTTAGCGAGGGAGAATTTAGCCGAACCACATGAAGGGTGGCTGTAAAATTGGTAGGCATCGTTCAAAGTCCTGTTTCAGCAGCTATTTGACTAATGTAAAAGTACTTTTCGGCTAAATACGCGTTGGATTTATTCAAATATTGGAATATAGCTAGAACCTTCTAGCTGCAAATTCAATATTGAGTTAAATTTTTCTATTATTGCTTTTAAAACCTATCACTAACATTAACCTCATTTGAATTTTTAAGTTCCCGATATTTCAAAGTTACCTCTAGTAGCAACTTACTATCAAGGCTAACGTCTAGATTGTCTCTCAAACAAGAAGACATCATAAAAGTCAGGTAGCAGATTATCGCATATATGTCACAAACTTTGTACGAATCGAAGATGAGAAGTGAAGTGTTGTGCATTAAATATTTGTTAGTTAAAATTATAGCGAAACTCAGAGTTAAATCAGGGCTAATAATTTTAATTCTATTGCAGATGTATATTTGACAAAAAATGTATACGCTATTGATTCGGTATATTTTCATTTTGACACAGTGAGATTAATTAGAAATATAAAGTATACATTTTATAATAAAATATTAATTATTGCTTCACCGATACGATAAACTGCAATTCAATACACAAAGAACAACTACAAATATATTTTTGTATGGTGGTGCAATCGGGAATGCTATTCAAGAAATCTATTCGAGGTCAAGTTTTTAAACGCTGTGTGCCTTGTGCAAAACAAAAGAGTTTGCTTAAAAAAGTCATAGTAGGTATTAGGCTAGACGCCGAATAGGCGCAACCTTGTATTAATCTATCGACTCCAAATAGATAGATCAAATTTTTAGTAAATTTTTCTGGTAATTTTCACATTATTCCAGCGAGGGATAAAGTAACGTTTGATAGTAATCCAAGTTGTTCGATTGAGCAAAAGTTTTTTGCCAAAGGCGTCAATTATTAATAAGAGCTTGTAAAATATTTTCAATAACAAGCTGAAAAATATTTACTAAGTAATTATCGATGTTAGCCCATGGTTAGCCTACTTGTTGCATAAAATACTGGGTAGCGATCCTTGGAAGTGTTATACGCTTCTACTTGTAAGGTTTCTACTTGACACCGTCTACAGTATAAAGTACTTAACGATGGTTTTATTTATTTCTGTAAACAGGTAGACGTTTATTTATTTCTTTCTAATACGATAGTGTAATAAATAACAAGTCTTAGAACTTGACTTATACTAGAACTGCAAACAGAATACTTTGCTCAAATTAAATACTCAAAATCTATTAAATAATATAATATGTTAATTTTCTATTCACTTCGAAAAACAACGTACTATCGAATTGAGTTGAATTGATAACTTCAAATAATCATAGAGGTAATTTATTATTTACATTTTAATGGTTCGAAATATTAGCTTTTTGAGTCTTTATTTATAAAAAAAAATAGTTACCTGTTGATTCCATATAAATATAAATACTTTAAGTTTTAAAGAAGACATTTATTTCAAATTCAGCTGTACTGAAAATAATATACTTTTTTAATTTATATATCAGTAGATACATATATTTTTCACATAAATCTAATTTTAGGAGTAAATTAGGAACTTTATCGACACTTAATAAAATCTCAACCAGCATACTGTTGCGATACCAGGCTGCGGCGCGAGCACCCAGCTATTTAAATACGTTGTATGTATTAATATACTTTTACAGTGTCGAAGAAAATTCTACTTTGTGTCAAGGGCTGTAAAGTCGATTTTTGACGTCAGACCTTAGCTTACAAAACCTCTATTATTTGATCAAGTGGATAACAAAGTGAAAGAACATTCTTATAACAGATAAATAGAAACTCGGGAGTACGGTATATATACGTTATTAGTTTGCAGGCGAAACACAGCGACACAATCCAAAGAAATGAAGAAGTTTCAACAAGTCCACGTTCTCTTTGTTGTAGAATACTCTATTTGAGATTTGAAACTTATGTGTTCCTTATTTTGTAGTCGATAAAGTAGAAACTAAAAAGCAGGGTAAAAGTTAGTAGCGTCTATATCAGGATTTTATTGAATTTAGTCTCCGTCTCGTCGGTCTGTCTGAACTCATAAACTTACACCAAATGGATGATCAAGCAGTTTGATCCAACAGAGTAAGTGATTCACTAGAATTTTGTTAATGATTTATCATGGAAAAGCTATAAATTAGAAATAGGTAATTTTCTGCTGCCGTGATATGTTTTCATTAACAACAACAAAACTCCCAATGCTACTTGACAAACTCATATTTATTTGAACAAAATAATTCATTCGAAAAAATTTTTAGGTAGATACAAGCTTTTTTCGTTAACTCGACGTCTTTTATTTATTATTAAAATAGGCGTTATTTTACTAATAAATAAAAGACGCCCCGGGTTTCAAGCCCTTTTAAGCCCAGTTGGTCAACTTTACTTACAGCCTTTGAATTTCTTCGTGTGTTTGTTGTGTAATGTTTTCCTTCGCCGTAAGAACGTTGAATGAACGTATATATAAATCCGAAAATTAAAACACATGGCTACGCGTTGAAGATTAAATTTACATCTCCCAGATGAGTGGCAATGGCTCTCTAGCCTTGGCCCCAACAGTGTCTTGAGGCAAACAGTATTTGACGTAGTATCCGAAAAAGTAAAAAAAAAGTAATATTAATTATACTATTCAAGATCATATTTAATGAGTTCTAAGTTAAAATATTAAATGTTTTTTGACCCAATTTTTCATCATGTACAACTAACAGACTAATATATAATGTTATAAATAAAGTATTAAATAGTATAAAGTACTAAAACTGCTGTAAAAGTGGAGCGATCAAATTTCATGCAAAATGAGCAAACACTCATAATAAAGCAACTTTTAACAATTAATTAGCTTATGGAGTGTTATTCAATTAGGTTTCAGAATTGGCTTTTATCAATGTTTCAAAATGGTTTCTCTTAAAAGGATATTAAATTAATACCCATTTTAAAAGGGAATGCGGAATGCTCGAACTTGTTTCAATCAGCTATTAATCGGATTATTGTTGCAATAATATTTGATAGCGCAATATGCACAAATTGTGATAATTTCCCTTCACAAAGTGATCATTACTTTATTATTTCTTTGTGTTCTGATTTTACAACGTAATGGATGTGCTAAATTATTTTCGTATATTTTATTCAATTCGTCAATGTTTAATAGTTGTATAATGTTTAATAGGATTAGGTTCAATTAAGGAAAATGATCAAATTCAAATTGTTGATTATGTAAGGCCTTACTTAAATAGCATTTTTACATGATTCAACATTCCTTGAATACGGTACTGTTGTTAACGCCACATATTAGGACGTTGAAGACGACTTTTAAGGTTGAAATTCCAGAAGGTGTCTCTAAATCTATGATCGAGTGCTCGATAGGTTCAGGGAAAAAGTCTTTACGGATTTAGTATGTATTTGTTATACATAATATATGCGTTTATTTGTAAAAAATTGTTTTCTTTTTCGATGTAAATGAGTTTCTAGGAAAGAAAGCAATTCAATGCAAGACACCAAATAAAATTTGAAATTTTCAAAACTAGTGCAATTTCAGTAGGAATAGGACAAAGTTGTTTTAAGTAAGTTTTAAGATCCGGGAATTTTGGTGTCATATATACACTTTGATCTGGTCGCCATGCTAATGATAATTAATAAGTTTTCGAAAAAGTGGCGCAAGATATCAGTTATGTTACAACATAGCTATATATAATAACTGGTAATAGACAAAAATAGTTTTCACACATTTGACAAAAGCTAGGTACATAAAAGAGCTCGATATTTGGGTGCCACACGAGCTCACTGAAGGAAACCTAATGAGCCGTGTACTCTTTTGTGATTGAGAAGTAATGGAACCGAACTGTTATTTGGAGAGATTGGTAGGTACGACAAGGACATCCTAAATAGGTTTTTCAAGGTCGGTCAGTCTTCACAGACTATTAAGACCCAAGTTAGCTCACAATATAGAGTTCCGACAGTCGGATATTTTAATATCATATCTCCTTCTCTTTAAATGGATCTTTAATTCCTCATACAATAAAGGTTTTAGACGAGAAACTATATGCTATCTTTTTTCATCTTAATTTGTTATTCATAACTGGGAATTTCGATGTGTTTCCGAAGCGGTAGTAGTATCTAGTATATTAGAAATGATATCAAAAAGAATTGTAAAGGAATAAGTTTTGAGAAAATAAATGCCTTTTATTGCCCTTTAAGAAGTTAAAAGTTCCAATCTCACAATACACAGCTTATTGTGAGATTGGAACATTGGGCAGAATAATTGATACAGGCCTCTTCTGTCAACAACTATGAGATTAAAGCAATAAGTTATAAGAAAGCAGCCGGAATAATGATCAAGAGAGGTGACAAGCGGGATATTGTAATAAATATAATATCAGCATTTTGTTTACATGATGGCAAAACAGACGTCACGATTTTTTATTTAAGAAGATCAGTGAAAAATATTTATTGCAACAATATTGATTTATTTATTTATTTATTTTTATTTATTAATTATTAACAAATTATATTTTCAATATCATTATTCTTGTACAAACCATAAACTCATTAAAGTTTTAGAAGGGTCGTCAAAATACACAATATTACTTAAATTTAAAATAAAGAGTATAATAAAAAAGAAAAAGAAAACAACTTAAAACTATTTACGAAACAAAAGCATTTACGTGCTAAGACTTAACAACAACATTACAAACTAAAGAATTTACGAATACCCTCAATGTAAAAGTCTCTTGTTATCATTTACCGTTATGTATCATTGCGTTCTTGTTGACATGTTGATATCGTTGGACTTGTAATATATTTTTAATCAAAGATGGTCACCGCGCAAAATTATAATAGCATAAATGGATGTTGTTCCCAGCACTCCCAATGTGACAGAACGAATTGGGCGCTCAAAACTGACTATTTTTCAAGAGTCTATGAGTGGCTAACAATTAATTTGGGATCAAATTTTATCCGAAGCGGTCTGATATGCAAAATCATCATTGTAACAACATGTATTTCCTTTCCAATTTTTTGAAGGTAGCAGAATTTGGGATATAAATTGTTGTCAAGATTGGTTGCGGCGCAAGATTATTTATATGGATAATATGGATAGTGTTTCATCTGTTCTCAAAGCAGTAAAGAGCAAATTTGTTATTATTTAAAATACAAAAAATTGGTTTATCTATTGCCATAATTATATAACTTCTATCACATAACAAAAAATTCCAATTATTTATCCCATGAAAATGGCAAAGAGAATATTTTATCTTTTTCAGGCGTTCTCAATGGCTACATAATAAATAAAACTAATTCATTACCATGTCTTCATCTACCAGATGTACAAAAAAAAAAGATGTACAAACGTTAACCGAAGCTACGAAGTTGGTTGAAATTTACACACAGACGGAAGAAAATGTAGTACTTTCAGCGAGTGACACTTGTCAAACTTTCAGATCTCTTTCATCGGACATGCCACGGAAAAGAAAACTAAAATCCGATCTTTTAGAGTGTAGAAAAATAAATAAATTATACGAAGTTCAAAATAAAAGGAGATAATATGAAATAGATAAATTCCATGAAATGTGTGACACATTACTGACAAAAGAGGATCTCAAATCTTAAAATAGATGTTATATTTGGAATAGACACTCCGGAAAATCTCGAAAATTATACCCATATTGATTTGATTGAAAATATAACATGCGCCATCTTGTCTATCAATCTAAATATTTTGTCAACTAGGCTTAGTTTCCATACTATTACATATTTCTACTGTAGTGTAAATATGCAAAGTATTGAAAAAAATAATCGAAGTTGAAATGTTTTCAATTCTGACGTGCAGTTATTAAACAATTTTTTTATATATAGCCTGTGATATATCTTAATATTTATTTATGACCACATTAAAGGTATAAAGATCTTAAAAATTCTACTAATAACCAAGATAGAAGAATTACTATTTCAGTGCTGTACGGTTGAATATATAAATAGCGTAGCACGTCGTAATCCACGTAGCGCGTCGTAGGATGTAATAGTGTCACTGTTCCATATAAACTTAACGTAGGTAACCTTTACGAGCAGCGCGATATTAAAGTTTGAAATACATGAACTATTCTTCGTATTCACGATAATCATACTTATGGAGCGAATTTACATAAACAATGCATTCAAGCTGGAAAGGTTATCATCGATACAGTGCGATAATTTTTATTTATATGCTTTTGTTTTCATTAAATATTGAAAAACACTTTTAAGATTAAGTTACATATTGGATGCAGAATGTATGTTCAAACAATTTGTACTACAATTATTGTTAATATGTTAATGACTGTGGGAGGCAATCCACAAAAGTGACGCTAAGAAAGTATGGGTTTATAGTTCGTGGTGCTACATATCTACTAATCACTTACAAAAATATACCACTCGAGAGCCAAATAATAATAAAAAAATTCCACACTGAGTGACGAATGTGAATTGTTGCGTCTCGTGGAGCACCAATAGTTTGGAGTATTTTCACAGACAATATTTGCTTAGAATTTCCTTCAACTTGGATGTGATATATGGACATATCGTCTTTAAAGTTCAAATTATAATAGGAAAATTATTTAACCGGATTTTGTACACTCGCCAAATAGCCAACTCAAAATACGGAAATCGTGTATGATTAAGAAGGCCTGTCTTGAGATAGAAAGAGAGAAAGAAAGAAATATATGCCTTTGAAGGCAATGATACCCATGAAAAAGTGATGACTTAATAAAGTGGTGTCGGGAACGTAAAATAATGAAGGCGGCCTGTATATTTTGTGCTCTTTCAAAATACTTACACAACACTTACGGGAAACACATACCTCTACTAAATAATACTATCAAGACGATGTGTCTGTCGACTGTGTGTCTTCTACCGCATTTGTGATGGGGATTTGAGTGTTCCGAAGAGCTGTTTCAACTGATTCCTGCCGCCGAATTCTACCTTAGCACGACACACCATAAATTCGAATATCATCCTCATCATCTGGATGTGTCTTGTGCGATGTTTTCGGACGATACGAATGCACCCTTCAAAAAAAATGCATCACCTTCCTTACAGGCTGAAATAGCTCTTGTGATTCCTATGGTGTTGCAAAAGAATGTGGACGGCGGATATCACTTAATACCAGGTGATCCGTACGCTCATTTGTACTCCTTTTCCTTAAAATAGACCTGTGTAACCTGTGTAATTATGTACATTCATACCGATTTTCGGTTACAAAGAGTAGCCATTGATTTTATTGTTTGTTCTTCTCGTAGGCTCTTTTACTGAACCTTTGATAAATTCAGTAAATTAAATGAAAAATGTTGTAAAGATTCAAAGGCGCTGAATAAAGCCAATTTGAGATTTTTTTACTTTGACTATAGCCAGTCATTTTCCATTTGGAGAGCCCTTCGTTATTGTTATTTGGTGTTAGTCATAGTTTTCAGGGTTTGAAACCTCCCTTTATAAATGGAATTGGAATGGAACAGAATGGAATGGAATTTGAATCTTTCATACTATCACCGGGCTTACATTAAAAAATAATATATTCATAAAGCATTTACTACTAATGCAAATGAAACAGGAGCACGGTCGCGCATGTCATTGACCTTGTTGGTATTGAATTACGTTGGTATAGGTGTGTAGCGCACGTGTTGTACTGGATTTTAATTATTGACAATAGATTGAAAAGATCAGACTTAGTTACCACCATAGTTTAAATAATAGTACTACACAGTCACATTATCTATGAACCACGCTGGGACGTGAAGTTCTCTCCTGATCTCTCTTCATCCCCCCGCACTCATCCTGCTGCGTTAGTATGGTTTGTTTCATTACGGTTGGGTACATGTCGTGATATTTTCATGCTATCACTGTTTTATTTTTTATGTTTTAATAGTCACAGTTTGACTTTTGTTGTTAATAATTTTGTAGATTTTTTGTTCTGTGTCGCTATGATAGTACTGCCAGAAAAATTAATACTTTTATTACTTAACCCAGATTCCTTCCTTGATTTTTTATAATTATAGAAATAATAATCAGCATCACAACACAACACCTTTACATCAATCGATAAAACTGAAAAAATAAATAGTTGTTTATTTGTTGATAAAAGATGCTTGTTTTGCACACCGTAACAAGGTGACGTCATCGAGGACTAGAGGTAATGTGACCGGGTAGTAGTAACGTGGCATACATCGCGCACTCACGACCATCTGTGGTCAAGATAAGACGTCTCTTTAGATGATTTCACAACAGTGGTAGGGCATTTTTTGTGATTTGTCCAAAGCATTTGACTGCGTGCACCATGAAAATTTCCTCCTAATATTTAAGCATTATGGAGTAAAAAAAAGCTCTAAATCTGTTAAAATCATATGTTAGCGAAGAAGTTCAGATAGACAATGTGAACGGCAAACGGTCTTCGGGTAAAACTGTAGGAATAGGTGTTCCGCAGGGTTCTATTCTCGGTCCTTTCTTGTTCGTATATATTAACGATTTACCGTTTATGGTAGATGATAGCCATGAGATTTTATTGTTTGCTGATGATACTTCACTTATTTAAAAAGTAAAGGGACGTACAGATATTGATGACGAGGTAAACAATGCCTTCTCAAATATAGTGCATAGGTTTGAGACGAATAATCTGCACTTAAACAATAAAAAAACAAAGTGTCCATTATAACAAACACAGCGAAAGAACAAACCAACGCACTTATAAATGACCGGAGATTGGAACTTGTGGACAATATGGTCTTTTGAGTATCACGTTAGATAAAAAGCTTCAGTGGGGTCCATATGTTGCCCAAGTAGCAGATAGACTCAGCACTGCGGCATATACCGTTAGAAAGATGAACGAATATTGCTATCACTAGATTAGTGTATTTCAGTTATTTTCATAGCACCATGACGTACAGTATTTTGCTGTGGGGTCATGCTGCTGGCATTGATATTATAGTGTTTGCTCTGCAAAAGAGAGCTAGCTCTTCGTGTTGTCTATCAGTTGGGTTGTAGACAGTCACTCAAAGAAAAAATTAAAGCAAACTGTATATATATATATACTATACATTGTCAGTATATTTATTAACATTTAGTAAACGTTCACAAAAAGTGTCACTTTTTTGCTCATAATAGTGATTTTCATTATTAAAATACTAGAAAGGCATTGCTTGTAACTAATTCTAGTAGGCTTCATAAGATACATAATAGCTTTAAGGGTAAATGCACTTTTATTATTATCCCAGCCACTGTACAGGCTTTGTCTATAAATAAATTTAAATGTTTTATAAAAAAATTGGCTCTATCGTAAATCCACAGCTGAATATCTTTTTAATTTAGAATGATTTTTGATGTAATTTCTTATAATCGTTGCTCTTAATCATTACATTTACCTATATTAAAAATTGTTCTCTCGTCAATCCTACTACTCCACAGCTGAATATATTAGTGATCGGACAGCCTGGGTCCTCTTATATTTATGGAATTGCAATAAATTGAAATTGAAATCGAAAATATTTGTCATAACCGGAGCCATCTCATATACATATTATTGCAATATCATGAAAGCTGTAATATTTAATATGCAGACATTATTAAAAATTTCAGATGCACGATCATAACGTCAACATGTTGTTATTGAAATGTTATGTATCAATTTTAGGTTTATTGGAGACTAAATAGATTTAATTTATTATATTGTTTAGTTTATGTTGCAATATTTGCGTTTAGCTGTGAAAATTTTATATTTATTTATGATTTTATTATTAAAACAACTAATAATAATATGCGATGATAAACTCATTTGCAAAAAAGCAAGCTATTTTAATTTGTTTTAAGTGTTGTGGTGAATAAAAAAATTATTTCAAATTCAAAGGGGAATGTCCATTTGCCGCCTAGGTTTTCTCATGCGTCAAAATGAAAATAATATAGTAATTATTTGCTTAATTTTTGGAATCAATGGTTTGAACTTTGAACAGGGGATTCAATTTAAAATAAAATAAAACATTATAAAGATATTCCTGTAAATGGCGGTGACGGAAATAAAAGACCAATTTCTTTGAGTGTGGTGGTGTAGCAAATGATTATAATTTAGGAACTATTGACATTTATTGACTCGAATCGATGTTTATATATGTATTTGAATTGATTTTGGCAAGACCCACATTCTCTGAAATCAGTCACGCAAAAGCTTTTTTAGGTAATCGAAACTAACTAAAAATCTTAATTATCCTTATAAGCCCTTATCCCACTTTATGTGGAGTCGACACCCCAAATGTGACTCTCAAAGTAAAATAAGTAAGGATAAGAGAAAAAATAAATAAATAAAAGAGATAAAAAAAATAAAACAGTAAGGGATAAGACTAGCAGGACGTTCAGCTGATCAGTGAACCCCAAAAATTCTGAGCGGCACTACAATTGCGCTTGAGGCATCCTGTGCATAGAAGTCCCACAGATGAATTACATTTTTCATTATCAGCTCTGTGCAAATCTTGTTGAAACTCTAAAAATTCACCCTCGATTAGTTATTTTATTTTATATTTTTAGTAGGATGAAAAAAAACATTTTATGTTCAAAAATCGTAACATGACATGACTGACATACAGGTCTACCATCGGTGCCGCCCGGCCGCAAAAACCATTGCAGTTCGTATTGGTTGTGGTGTCGATCAGGTTTTTACTCTCACCCCAAACTTCATAATTCTAAATATTTCAATATTTTAAAGAGTAACTTGTTTCACACAAGTGTAAGTTGTTGTTGTTCAAGTAACTTGTTTTGTGGTGAACTACTTACAGTTTAACGTGTTTACTTACGAAAGGACTTATTTGCATACTTTAGGAATAAGATAGGGCGTTTTAATTTTATTTAGTTTGTGTGGTTTTGTAATACTGACTGCACATAATATATGAGTGTAAAAACGATCAATAAAATCTCCAAATGTTGAAATGCTAAGTTGTACTTACTATCTGCGTAATAGTGTAATGAAAAACATTTTTTGACCTAAATAGCGCGTTTCTTTATTCCTGTAAGTACATAAATGTTGTTGCACATATAAATGTAAATTATTTTATCAAATATGTGTTTTATTCCACAGTTTAGTGTAGTGTAGTTTAAATCCCCCCGTAAACAAGCGACATTCAATGTTTAGAGAGCCCGGAAGTACGGGTTAAGATAAAGTCGCACTTTAACAATAATTGCAGTTAATTTCGAATCGTGGCGGGAATCGTTTATAGTTCATATTAACGCATCAAATCATTCGGATTGTCCTATTTCCTTGATATTTTTAAGTCATATAAGTATTATTAAGTGGTCTCTAAAGTGGTTGATAGAACGATAACAGCGAGAATAATTATAGCGCTACTTGTGTAAGGGTGTAGTCATTGTTATGTGTCCCAGAGTATGAGTCGTGAAATAAATATATCTAGTCTTGCCATAAATACTAGTATTACTAATAAAAAGAAAAAGAAGTTTCTATTGCAAATAACATTTATTACTTTTACAGTGTGTTAGTTTTAATACATAAATATAAAGCAATTTAAAATATAAAAAGCTTATTCGATGTGGTCTCCATTGGCTGCCATATAGTCTTTTAAACGTTGAAGCCTGTTATCCATTATTCCATTGGAAAATTCTTCACTGCCAATCGTACGGCTTGTTTAAGGGATTCCAAATTATCATGGCGTTTAGAGCAAGCCGTACTGACCATAAATCACAATCCAGTGGATTAAGATCGGGACTAGACGACGGCCAGTCTTCTGCTCTGATGAAGTCCGAAACGTTCATTTCCTACCAAGACTGCGTAGACAGAGCTTTATGACCTGGCGTCGAGTTTTCCTCGAAAGACCATTCTTGGTTATTGTAAATGGTGTTGTTAAGGGGCTTCTCTACCTTCTCAAAAATGGTATCTTGATGAAATCTTTGCTTTCGGACAGGATTTATTCGAATTCTTTACCTTACTCCTTTGACCACCTTTTTCGTACGAATACTATGTGGACGGCCAGATCTTTTTCTGTCACAAGCAGAAGAGGTCTCATTGTATCTATTAATAGCCCGATACACAAATATTTCACTAATACCAAGCCTATGGAGAGTTTTAAAAATTGCCTTTGGCTGCATACCTACTTATTGTAATGCAATCACAGCGATTCAGCTCTCTTTATCACCTTATAAAATGGAGTGGCCATTTCAATATCGCAAAGTATTATACAATGTATTGACGCCAAAATGAGTAAACTCAATGAACAATCATATAAAAATAACAGATGCCAAATTCAAATGCAATATTTTGTTTATTTTTAATTGTAACAGTATTAATGGCCAGACTAACTAGTTGGACACTTTTTGGATCGGTGAAATCTCGTGACTTTTTGTCACGGAAATGCTTATAAGCAGTATATCAGTAGCTATACAGCTATACATGACGTATTGTGCAACATTAGTGCTGTGTATATCTTATAAGTTGAGTGAATTTAGTGAAAAGTTGAATGTGTATATATTTGTATATGTACTGTGAATTGTCGAAATAGTATTTGTGTTTCATTAAAATAGTATTGATAATAAGATTTAAAAATCAATCTTCATTACTTATTTGTTTTTAAACGTTATGAAACTTCAATTCTAAAAGTTATAAGTTTTCACTTCGATCGGCAGTCTCTACAACTGTCATTTTTTTTTAAATAATAACGAATGCTTGCTGCTTAAAAAAGGAGACATCATTTACCCGTTTAAACTAAAATGACAAAATAGTGGTATTGTGTCACTTTAGTATGATGCGATTGTCTCAATTTGTTATAATCCTGTGATTGGTACCGAGGACTTCCCTACGGAGCAGGTTGGTTTTTTTATGATTTCATTTCTGAAGCTGATTGGTCTTTTTTGTATCATACATCGTGTAATTTATTTCGAGTAAGTGAGCCTACTATTGTGTATTTGTATGTGTTTCAATGTATTTTACGGACTATTCACATAAGTTATTATAAAAGTTTAAACTCTGCTGAGCGAATATAGTAAATTTTTACTGTTTCATCTGTGAATATCTTGAATGAGGAATCAGCATCAATCACCAATTACAAAAAAAATGTGTCATCTTGCTATCGCGTAAAAAGCAATTTATTATCAATAGTGAACAAATGACACCTATAGTTGATATGAAATATGTACTGTGGATTAAGATATATTAAGAATAAAACTTTGTGTCCTTAAATGACATGACAGAAGTTCAAATTCGTTAGTCGAATCGAGCCGACTTTACCCGATTGCGATTGTGCTACCTATTCTATAGTGACGGCTCAAACTCATTCAATACCCGGGTAAATAATAAAATCCTTAGCCTATTTATAAAAGATTTCTATTTCTCTGACTTCTTTTCTATTATGAATCACGCTGCTTAAAACATTATGGGTTAGTTGTATAATATTATATAGTCTTTGACTTTTAGTTTGAGATATCTTTGATTGGCATAAGAAATGAAGAATTTCCCAAGTCGATCTATGTGTGATAGTCGTCTTCAATAAAGAAAAGATGATCTCGCATGCGCTTAGCAAAGTATCCGTGATGAAAGGGATAAAATTCGCAAATGAACGAGGCAGTCGCTAAGCTAAGAAAGCATTCAATACCATACTTACTTTTGCACATGTCATCAGAGATGTCTAAACCTAGATGTCAATGACTTACATTGTATTGAGCCCAAGATAAATGTTTGTGTACAGTTTGTAATCATGTAGTTATAAGTTGAATCAGCCAACGCGATGTTCTGCTGCAGGTACCGCCAGTTGATCGTCGGGTCCAACAAGTTGACAGTGGGAGTGAGATAAGTGAGAGAGTAAATATGAGTAACAAGTGCTCACCGTTGTAGAGAAGCGTCGGTTCTGGATCGCGGGGCGAGGGCCCAGGGGCGGTGGCAGCGGGCGCGGGGCTGCGGCCGCGCCCCTCGCCGACCACGTCGATCTCCTCATCGGAGTCGTCAAGCAGCTCCCCCGCCGGAGCCACCTTCCACTTCTTAGCCATGAGGCAGCGCGGCATGGCGGCGCCCGCATCGGCCTCAGCGCGACCGCATCAGCGAGAAACAGACGAACAGAGAAAAAGAGAGAAAGAGAAAGAGCGGCGCCCCGGACGAGCGGCTTTGTGGGCGTTCGCACGCGTTCCTCTTGCGTTGTGAGGTTCGTGTATGCGGCGTGCGGTATATATTGGACGAGGGGTGGTGCGCGCGCTGCTCTTCGATCCGTGCGGGCGGCAGGGGCGTCGCGGTCAGGCGGCGAAACGCTGGAACACTGAGACTCACAAACTTTGTCCGCCGCCAAGTTGGAGCGACACGCGCCGAGTGAGCCTTCTACCGAATGCGAAGCGTTGCACGAACGCCGCGCCAACCTGTGGAGACTCGACACGCGCCGCGGCACCGGGCCTACGCTGTAGCGTACACTCATACGTCATCGAGTGAAGCACTCACAACATACACTGTTACATTTAAAGCTTTCACACAAAAACTTTATAATTCTTTATGTCACCTATAGATAAGTTAGTAGATGAAAATAGATATATCAATAGATAACAGGTATATCATTTATGAAACATTAGTATTCTTATACTGGTGTTTCAGTACTACCTGGCAAGTTTTCCCGCGTGTAAGAATAGATACATCAAATCGTAAATGTGAGAAAGAGATGATTGATATTTTTTTTTGTGAAAAACCAGGTTATGCTCTCGAAACTGTACCATGGCACAGAACAAGAGTTTGAAACAATTTCTTATAATCACTAGATTACAAAGTAATTTCATTTTAAGTTATATTGAGATTAATTAAAAAACGTGTATTAATTAGGTACAAATAATTCCTGTAAAATGTTAGAATGCACGTCAAAAGTAAAAATAAGAGAATAGCTCGCAGGCATATTATTTGCGTTCAGAAATATTTTTACTATTAAAGTATTTTTTTGTAAGAAATTATTTTTATCAACGTATTAATATTGTTATAACATTTTTTTGTTATTATGCGCCGTTTTACGTGAAAATGAATTATTATTGTGTATAAAATATAAGCAGATGTATATACATATCGATTTATAAAATTTAATTAGTTGGATTTTCAAATCCAGTCAAATCAAAACACAATCACTTTATTCATTTAGGTCAAAGAAATGAAACTAATGAATATGAAAAAATATATATTATTAGCATGTACCACAACTTCGAAAAAAGTTTAGCTTTTATGAGAAAAAGTTATATGTAACTGTTTTAAATCAATTTACACCTTCATCGTTGTACAAAATATTTTAATTACAGTATACACATATATATATACAGTAAAGTGATTCAACAAAAATACTCAAACGTTAAATACTTAACGACTTACACGAGCTAATGAGCTCACTATGCATCGATCCACAAACACTGTAAATAAATAAAGGTATTATGCGAACATTGTGCTCAATTATAAACATAATATCCAGAATACCGAGCCTTGCTCGGATTTTTAAGAATGTACAAAACTTGAACAAAAAAAAACTAATAGGATATCTGGATTCAAACTGGGGTTATGCTATCCGCATCACCCAATGTCGCATCTGAGCTATTATGTTAATAAGCTAATGTTATTGAAGCTATTTCTCATTAAAACACGGATAGAACTACATTTTTTTAAATTGAAACCTAGTTAGATCGAATTGTCGCGCCCGAGATCCCCTGTATACTAAATTTTATCAAAATCGTTGGAGCCGTTTCCTAGATTCAGATTATATAAGATATAAGATAATATATAACTGTAACTATATGACAGGGTCATCATTGCCTTCATAATTTTTCACATAGAATTTGACTATTCTCTCAATGATTTTTAGATTATTTATATTATTTATTTTAATTTTTAGATTATTTACTTCTCGCATATTCAGTTTCGCCCCCATCTCAAAAGTGCCCAGCGTGTTTTTAAATCAAAAAATCAAGTCTACTGAATTTAATAATAATTAAATCATTTTAAAATAATTAAAGTCTTGTCAAGTAGTCAAGCTCTTAATTTGCTGTATTTACGAAGTACATGAAAAATATTAATTAACTACATAATGTTACTATAATTTAATAATACTATGAACAATACAACCTTTCATTAATTCAATAGGGATCGTACATATAAACGGGAGATTAATTAACTGCAACTGCATGTTTTATAATGCCAAACATGTTTTATTTTAACTTTTGTTTCTCACTCATTGATTAATTTAACGGATTTTTTTTTTCTGAACTTGGGATAGAAATATTTGGAATATAAGTATATATTTTTTTATAAATTTGGTGTATCTTTTACTTGTATGGGGCTTAAATTGTACCAAAATTTAAGCGCCTCTCGGGTGCCGTCCGAGCGCTCAAAACAAATGTGCCAACCGTCCAAGTGACGCGTTGAATGTAAATCTTGGTATATCTTGTTCAAATCTCCGGTTGTGGTATTTTGTTACAAATGAAATTTGTACACTTAATGCCGGAAGTGAGGGATATCACTTAAAAATAACAAACTGTGTTTATGTGGTTGCTAGTTGATTACGGATTATGCGTCATTTTCTAGTCTGTGGTCAGCAAAATGACTAGGTTTCCGAGACTTAATATCTTATGTATCAAGGTGACGAGCATAATCGCCGGTTCGCTTAGAAAGGGCGTATTATTTACCAGCAGTAATCGTCTTGCTCGGTTCGCGGCATTCTGTGCAACTATAATAAATAAATATGAATATAGCTTCCGTCTGAATTTATATTTTTTTAATTTTGTGTTATATAAACAGTCTATTATGAAATGACACCAACTCTATGTATTTTAAAGCTATGTCTTTCTGTCTGTCTGACTTTATCACCTTTTATAATTAAATACATAATAAATCTTTATTTAAGGTAACAAGCATATATAATTTAAATTATAGTTGACAGCCGCATTAGTCTCTCGGACTGTGTCTCAGTTATCAGCGCCCAGACTCCAGACAATTTTGATTATGCTTGTGCTATAATAAATGAAACACAATAAAATAATACTAAAATTAGGCGCGGGTGTGTGTGTGAGTGATTGATGTGTGTTATGTGTGTGATGTCTGTGATGTGTGTGTATATGTGGGTTTACTCGCAGTGTATGAACTAGATCAATTCTTCAACTTCGTCGTATGTAAGACTAAGAAGTCATTTAGAAAGTTTATTTTTACAGTCATTGTATGTTAAAGGGCATAAATTAAGGATTTTGTTTATTTTATTATACAACATCGGACTAAGATAGCTAAAATGACGGCGTACTATATCTAATCTTGATTGTTCCGTCTTGCAGACTTTGTCAGTTCTCCTTTTTCATATGTGAAGAGCAGGATCATAAGAGATGTGATAAAAAAAAGTTTTCTTATTGAATATACTTTCAAAAGAGCGTATAAGTCAACCGTAGGGAATCTTATAGGCTTATTGGCTGTGACCTTAAGCACTGCTCTTTGCGTTCTTTCAAGGCGCAGCATCAAGGTCTTACCAGCTGCACCCCATGCAACAACACAATATGATAAGACAGATTGGGCTAAAGCAAAGTACACAATTCTTAGAGCATCTATTATACTTGACCTAAATTTTTTTTAAAAAAAATATTAGTTTCCTTATACGAGACATCACTGCTTCAATGTGGTGCTTCCATGATAATTGGGAGTCAACAAGGACACCCAGGTATTTAGTGAAGTGGACACGCATAATAAAGGAAAAGGAACATGTATCAAGTGGAGAAGAAACACAATTATGAGCCTGCAAAACAATTGAAGAGTTTGGTTGCGAGGCTAATAGAGGTGCAATAGTGATAAACTTTGTTTTTTCCAAATTAAGTGTTAGGAGGTTTGTAGATAGCCAGCACATAGCAACGCGCATTACTAACTCAGCTTTTGCACGAACCACCTCCCAATTTTCCCCACAGATCAACAAAACAGTGTCATCAGCATATGTTACAATTTTAGTATCTAGTAAAATAGATATATTTGACTTTAATTTTGTAACAATTATTAATTAAAACAAATCTTTTAACTATATTTACAATACTACGACTACATAAAATTAAATTACACATATTTTAGTATCTGAAAATTGGAGTTTACATAGATCGTTAATATATGTTAAAATAGAGTAGGTCCTAGCACACTACCCTGTGGCCCCGTTTATAGTAACACTTTGGTGGCGATCGCTCAAGTAGCTCTGGAAAAGATCGAGTACTTTTCCTCGTACACCCAGGCCTTCAAGTTTATCCAATAAGGTAGGGACAGAGACAGTGTCAAAAGCTGTAGAAAGGTCTAAGGATATACCGATTGATTTCTTCTTAACTTTCATGTTGTAAACAATTGATCTGGAAAATTCTAATACTGCATCTTCCATGGACTTCCCTGATCTGAAGCCAAATTGATTACAAGCTATCATTTGAATTCAGAAAGGACAGTAGTCTTTTATTTATAATTTTTTCAAAAATTTGGATAAAGGTGATAGCACGCATATAGGTCTATTATAGTTAGTAACACTATTTTTGTCACCACTTTTATAGATAGGATTTACTAAACCTTTCTTAAACACTTCAGGAAAGACGCCAGCTTGTATACACAAATTATAGACATATCGAAGGATAGGTATAAGCACAGATTTTAAGGATTTCAGTAAACAGTACCACGCATATCTAAGGACAAACACGGCACCCCGCTCCACGCTTAATGTGGACTTCTGTACGGCGCAGCCGGCCTTGTGTTTCCTTACGGAGACGCAGATATCTCGACCTAGCGATAGTTAGGTCATATTTAACGTACCCCGGGTACAAAATTGAGCATAATTTCATCCCTCATATGGGTATGTGTCTACTTTAAGGAGGATATCTGCTGTCGCCGTGTCGGCAATTTTGAGGGTACGGACCTGTCTAAGAGGACCGCGTCCGCATCTATGCGTGGTAACAGGTCTCATAGTGGTAACGCAGAAACGGATCACCTCATGGGCTGCGTTCAAGCGGCATTTGATGACGTGCTTACTCAGATCCCCTCCGCTGAAATCGTAGTCTTGGGTGATTTCAACGGGCATAATGCCGAATGGCTTGGATCACGTACTACAGACTACGCAGGGCGATCTGTGCATAATTTTGCATTGGCGTATGGTCTATCCCAATTGGTTGAGTCGCCAACGCGGCTCCCGGATGTGGATCGCCACATGCCGTCCTTATTAGGTCTTCTGCTGACTACACATTCCGATGGTTACCAGGTCTCTGTCGACGCCCCTCTCGGAACGTCCAGCGACCCACCGCGTTTGGCACTACAAGTCAGCAGATTGGGATAGGATGCGTTCTTTTTTTGCGTCCTACCCTTAGGGCAGGGATTGTTTCCCTTCCGATGATCCTATCGATGTGATACTGCAGGGCATGGATATTTTTTTACCAAGCTCTGTAGTACCGATCGGTGGCAGATCACAGCCCTGCTTCGATGCGTCAGTTGAAGCAGCATCTGACTGCAATAAACAGGCGTATCGAACTTGGGTTGCGGCGCTGGGCTCAAAGGATCCGAACTGCAAAGTTCTGAAGAGGAAATATAACCGTGCCTCCAGATTTTTAAGCGGTAAATCTCCCGTGCGAAATCGAAGCACGTCGTCAAAATTGGCGAGCAGCTTTCCAGCTACCCGACCGGAACACGCAAGTTCTGGTCGTTGTCGAAAGCTGCTCATGGTAACTTTAACCAGCCGTCCATGCCGCCGTTACACATGAGGAATGACACCCTGGCCCATACGGCAAAAGAGGAAGCCGATCTCCTGTGCACTCTTTTTGTCTAAACTCGACTCTTGACGACAACGGAAAAACACCGCCGACCATCCCGCGGTGTCAGAGCTCCATTCCGTCAGAAAACTGTTAGGCGAGCTCTGTTTTCGTTGGACGTCAGGAAGTCGAGCGGGCCAGATGGCATTTCTCCAATCGTGCTTAGGACGTGTGCCCATGAGTTGACGCCGGTGCTAACGCGTGTATTCCGGCACTCTTATTCAAAAGGCGTAGTCCCTGATTCATGAAAGTCAGCCCTTGTCCATCCGATCGTAAAAATAGAAGACAGTTTGGATCCGGCAAACTACAGACCTATTGCTATTACCTCCTTACTCTCCAAAATCATGGAGAGCATAATTAACCGCCAGCTCTTGGTATACCTTGAGGGTCACCAGTTGATCAACGACCGGCAGTACGGCTTTCGCCATGGTCGGTCGACTGGCGATCTTCTGGTATACCTAACACATAGATGGGCGGCGGCTATTGAAAGCAAAGGGAAGGCCTGGCAGTTAGCCTGGATATAGCGTAGGCCTTTTGAACGTGTATGGCACAAGGCGCTCCTAGCAAAACTTCCATCATTTGGGCTTCCCGAGAGCTTATGCAAGTGGACCTCCAGCTTCCTCACTGGGCGCAGCATACAGGTCGTTGTCGACGGTTATCGCTCGAATCCCAAGCCCGTGAACGCTAGAGTGCCCCAAGGCTATGTGCTATCTCCCACGCTGTTTCTTCTGCATATCAATGATATGTTGGACACTGCCAACATACATTGCTATGTAGACGACAGCACTGGTGATGCTGTATACACGGGCCATGCAAGTCTCTCTAGGGAAAACGTCGACCAGTGCCGGGAGAAACTTGTGTCTTCTATCAAGTTCTCTCTTGAGAAGGTCGCGGAATGGGGTAAGTTGAACCTTGTCCAATTTAACCCCCAGAAGACTCAAGTTTGCGCGTTTACCACTAAAAAATTGCCGTATCACCGCTCTTCGAGAACACTTCCCTCAAAGCCTCGCCGAGTATCGGAATACTGGGTCTCGAAATCTCGAGCGACTGCCAATTCCGTGGCCATCTGGAGGGCAAAGCCAAATTGGCTTCGAAGAAACTGGGCGTCATAAATAGAGCACGGCAATACTTCATGTCGGCCCACATTCTAGCGCTCTACAAAGCGCAGGTCCGGCCTCACATGGAGTATTGCTGTCATCTCTGGTCTGGCGCACCCCAGTATCAGCTCGATCCATTTGACCGCGTGCAACGCAGAGCAGCTCGAATTGTCGGGGACCTAGCGCTCTGTGAACGGCTGGATCACTTGGCGTTGCGTACAGACGTCGCTTCATTGTGTGTCTTCTACCGCATTTATCACGGGGAGTGTTCCGAAGAGCTGTTCAACCTGATTCCTGCCGCCGAATTTCACCTTCGCACGACACACCACAAGTTAGGATGTCATTCCCACCATCTGGATGTGTGGGCATCCTCCACAGTGCGGTTTTCAAGGAGCTTTCTTCCTCGTACTACGAAGCTGGAATGAGTTTCCTTGTGCTGTGTTTCCGGGACGATACGACATGGGTACCTTCAAGAAAAGCGCGTACACCTTCTTAAAGGCCGTCAACGCTCTTGTGATTCCTCTGGTGTTGCAAGAGAGTGCGGGCGGCGGTGATCACTTAACACCAGGTACGCTCGTTTGTCCTCTTATTCCATAAAAAAAAATCAAATTCACTAAAAATCATAAAAAAAATTTAATAACAAAAAACAACCGACTTCAGAAACACTATTCCTAAACAATAGATATAATATACACTAAAAAGTATTAAAATAATTGCGTATTTTTATACAATCTAATTAATTAATCTAATTCTAGATACGATTATTGTAATTTTTGGAGTCGGTGTCATCCCAGATAGGTATGTAACTACATACATAGGTGAGATGTGCTTGAGTCGTGAGGAGGCGAGAGGCGAGAGCGGGTCGCGGTGGAAGGACACCGAAAGTAAAGACAAAATTATAAAAAATATATTGGCTTTCACTCGTGGTTATGCCCACGTCTTTTATTGATTTAAAAGTAACATTCCCCAGGCTTCTAACTATATATATCCAAATTTCTTCACAAACGGCTCCTCACCTCCTCTCCTAACCCGCGCACCGCCGCGCTAATTGGCGTTCCAATCATTTTAATATTATCGAAATATTTTAACGGCTGTCAATAACCTATCTCTAGTTACGGATACATTGCTGTCACCGTTTAATGACAAGATCTTATCTATCCATAGTTATGTCCAATATACAGTCCAATGCTTTACGTCGATAGGTTATTAAAATGTAAGTAAGCGTAAAAGGATAGATTTGTCTACGTCTAGTAAGTTAATCTAAGGATAGATAGGTTATTGGAAACTGCCGTAAATCTATTCGTTAAAATTACTAAGTGCTAAAGGCAAAGCTCGAAAGTGATAAATGTATTAATTCTAATAATAATTTGCTTACTACATTTGCATTAATTATAAAATGTGAATCATTTAATTTGCAAATTGGAAAAATCAGTATGGTGGGTAATTAATGAAAACTTATCGAGATTTGTCTGAGGAGAGCTAGCCAATCTGACCGAGCGGCTGAGTGCTGTTAGAACCAAAAAGTCAGTTATTGCTGTAAATCCAGGATTCACCGAAATTCTAAAAGGAATCAATTAAATTATCTAGAGGAATGAAGATTCATGCTCGGGCTCTTTCACAAATCATCATCATCAAGTGCAGGTTCGACACATATGGAGTATTGCTGTCATCTCTGGTCTGGCGTACCCCAGTATCTGTCTTGTTTTGTTTGTGAGCTCCATACATCTCACACCAATTAGTGATATTATTTCCATCTGCATTTAGTAAGCCAAGTGTTGATGTAAGATTCTCAAATGATGAGTGAGCCTAAATCTAGAGAGCATCCAAATTGTATAGAGAAGAAAGACTTAATTAAATTTATTATTATACTTACTATAACTTATTTAAAAATTAAATGAAAAAGATTAAATCAGTGTAAATAGAAGAAACGAGAGGAGACAACACACCAGTCTTATATATGTTGCTCTTCCTATATGCGATTCCTTATTCTACTCGAGTGGACTTCACAAGAACAAGCGTTACATACGGTGGTCTAAAATCACAATCTTAAAATGAAATTCAGCATATCTCCAGCAGTGCTAACAGTTGGACGCATGAAAAACGCACTGAAAGCCACTATTTAGTGTGAGGATATACCATACAGTCTTGCCGAAATCCAGCGTTGAGGGCTACACCCACTGAGGGAGCTCATGGTCCACTTGCAAAGTAATTATATATCCCAATATCCTATTTTTTCTTAAAGTAGTAAAACTAACTGTTGCATTCTATATATATACATATACGATTCTAATACTTGAATAAAGTTAGGTCATTAAATGTATTCATTCATGTTATTTGGGACGACAAAGTTAGGGAATAATAATAACCCAGCAACGAGCGAAACGGAAGCCGGTCGGTAGAACTATTAATTAGCTTACGACGGAAACTATGGCAATACATAGGTATTATTCGCGTATAATAACATATTTTATAGCTATAAATAAAGCATGCATACATTAATCTTATATATAAAATTCTCATGTCGCGGTGTTTGTAGTTAAACTCCTTCGAAACGGCTGGACCGATTCTCATGAAATTTTGAGTGCATATTGGGTAGGTCTGAGAATCGGATAACATTTATTTTTCATTCCCCTAAATGTTAAGAGTGGTCCACACGATTTTTTTTTTAATTTGTTTGATTATGTTAGTCAACATTAAAAAAAATCAAATTTTCACCCATCTACGATCAACAGTTACTTTTGTATCGCGATTTTAATATCGGCAATACAACGTTTGCTGGGTCAGCTAGTATTTATACGAGTATATATATTTTAATAATTATATGATGTGTTCAGTTTGCTATTATTAAATTTTACATATTAAGAGTAAGATGAATAGTGTTTTGTTTTCCCTGTCGATCTTAAGCTTCGCATTTCGCTTCACTCCAAGCCTTCAATAGCCTTCGTTTCTATAATAATCTCGTCTCCCAGTCTACTGGTAGCGGACATGTTTACGCTCACCTTACCTTACATTCAAGACTGTATTGAGTCGGCGCTTGCAATTAATTCTGCATGTTATAAACAAAATTGCTAACTATCTAGTTTGGCCTATTTTATATAATGCATTTAATTAAAAAAAAAAGTAATTTTATGTTTCAAAGATTAGAAATTATTAAATAGATTATTTTTGTTTTATTTAAGTGTACATTTTTACAAAATGTAATAAATAATAAAAAGCTTTAGGAATAACGCGTGCAGAATGTATGTCCTAACTTCTGCGGTGTTTTCTTAAGTTGAATGGGAAAGATACTGCCATAGTGCCTATTCCGCATTGCTAGCAGTGTTAACAATTTAATGGCTATGCTGAAGTGAGATTACAAAATACTCTACTGCATCTTCAGCAGTTCATGCAATTCCTCCAGTATTGCAAAACATCACATGATCACATACAAACAGATGGAGCGTGTTAGGCCTCCTATTCTTATAGTTAAATAATCAAATTCTAATAAATTTAGTTAGGTCTTAGTACCAAATAATTGTTATACGTAAACATTTTGAATAAAAGTCGGACGTAAAATGTGCCTGATTTATTTTTAAAATACATGCTGTATGTTACAGAGTATTGAAAGGAATTTTTGTTGCGAAACCCTTTGATCTTACTTTGTTGTCCGGGCTTTAGTCAGAATATTGGCTATTGAATTCTATTCCAACGAGTCGTATATTAAAACCCAACGGTGCACAAAAAGCAATTTTATTGAAATGAATGTAGTCACCAACTAACGTTACTCAAAATTCGCTTCCAGGTACAAAGGTTACATACCTAATACTCTTTTATGTTGGAACTTCATGGAAAATTTTAGGTTTATGCAGTTTTTATTTATAAAAGAGTGGCAAACGGACAAGAGGCTCACGTAATTCGAAGTGGTGGGGCATATATCCACGAGCGCGTGCTCGTGGATATTTGTGCCGGTAATACCAGAGGTCAGCATGTTTTGAACAACAGGCTTGAAGGTCCCTTAGTCGTATCGGATCGGGAAAATATGGTATATTGCTGTTTTTTTTTATGGAATAGGAGGACAAACGAGCGTACGGGTCACCTGGTGTTAAGTGATCACCGCCGCCCACACTCTCCTGCAACACCAGAGGAATCACAAGAGCGTTGCCGGCCTTTAAGGAAGGTGTACGCGCTTTTCTTGAAGGTACCCATGTCGTATCGTCCCGGAAACACCGAACAAGGAAGCTCATTCCACAGCTTCGTAGTACGAGGAAGAAAGCTCCTTGAAAACCGCATTGTGGAGGACCGCCACACATCCAGATGGTGGGGATGATATCGTAACTTGTGGCGTGTTGTGCGAAGGTGAAATTCGGCGGGAGGAATCAGGATGAACAGCTCTTCAGAACACTCCCCGTGATAAATGCGGTAGAAGACACACAATGAAGCGACGTCTGTACGCAACGCCAAGTGATCCAGCCGTTCACAGAGCGCTAGGTCCCAGACAATTCGAGCTGCTCTGCGTTGCACGCGGTCAAATGGATCGAGCTGATATTGGGGTGCGCCAGACCAGAGATGACAGCAATACTCCATGTGAGGCCGGACCTGCGCTTTGTAGAGCGCTAGAATGTGGGCCGACATGAAGTATTGCCGTGCTTTATTTATGACGCCCAGTTTCTTCAAAGCCAATTTGGCTTTGCCCTCCAGATGGCCACGGAATTGGCAGTCGCCCGAGATTTCGAGACCCAGTATTCCGATACTCGGCGAGGCTTTGAGGGAAGTGTTCTCGAAGAGCGGTGATACGGCAAATAGGATTTTTTTAGTGGTAAACGCGCAAACTTGAGTCTTCTGGGGGTTAAATTGGACAAGGTTCAACTTATCCCATTCCGCGACCTTCTCGAGAGAGGACTCGATAGAAGACACAAGTTTCTCCCGGCACTGCTCGACGTTTTCCCGAGAGAGACCTGCATGGCCCGTGTATACGGCATCACCAGTGCTGTCGTCTACATAGCAATGTATGTTGGCAGTGTCCAACATATCATTGATATGCAGAAGAAACAGCGTGGGAGATAGCACATAGCCTTGGGGCACTCTAGCGTTCACGGGCTTGGGATTCGAGCAATAACCGTCGACACCGACCTGTATGCTGCGCCCAGTGAGGAAGCTGGAGGTCCACTTGCATAAGCTCTCGGGAAGCCCAAATGATGGAAGTTTTGCGAGGAGCGCCTTGTGCCATACACGATCAAAGGCCTTCGCTATATCCAGGTTAACTGCCAGGCCTTCCCTTTGCTTTCAATAGCTGCCGCACATCTATGTGTTAGGTATACCAGAAGATCGCCAGTCGACCGACCATGGCGAAAGCCGTACTGCCGGTCGTTGTTCAACTGGTGACCCTCAAGGTATACCAAGAGCTGGTGGTTAATTATGCTCTCCATGATTTTGGAGAGTAGGGAGGTAATAGCAATAGGCCTGTAGTTTGCCGGATCCAAACTGTCTCCTTTTTTTGGGATCGGATGGACAAGGGCTGACTTCCATGAATCAGGGACTACGCCTTTTGAATAAGTGCCGGAATAAACGCGTTAGCACCGGCGTCAACTCAGGGGCACACGTTCTAAGCACGATTGGAGAAATGCCATCCGGCCCGCTCGACTTCCTGACGTCCAACGAAAACAGAGCTCGCCTAACAGTCTTCTGTCGGAACTGTACTTCAGGCATGTAGCTATGACACCGCGGGATGGTCGGCGGTGTTTTTCTGTTGTCGTCAAGAGTCGAGTTGGAAGCAAAAAGAGTGCACAGGAAATCAGCTTTCTCTTTTGCCGTATGGGCCAGGGTGTCATTCCTCATGTGCAACGGCGGCATGGACGGCTGGTTGAAGTTACCAAGAGCAGCTTTCGACAACGACCAGAACTTGCGTGTTCCGGTCGGGTAGCTGGAAAGCTGCTCGCCAATTTTTACGACGTGCTTCGATGTCGCACGGGCGATTTGCCGTTTAAAAAATCTGGAGGCACGGTTATATTTCCTCTTCAGAACTTTGCAGTTCGGATCCTTTGAGCCCAGCGCCGCAACCCAAGTTCGATGCGCTTGTTTTTTGCAGTCAGATGCTGCTTTAACTGACGCATCGAACCAGGGCTTTGATCTGCCACCGATCGGTACTACAGAGCTTGGTATAAAAATATCCATGCCCTGCAGTATCACATCGGCTACTGCAACGGCGCAGGCACTAGGATCATCGGAAGGGAAACAAACCCTGCCCCAAGGGTAGGATGCAAAAAAGGAACGCATCTTATCCCAATCTGCTGACTTGTAGTGCCAAACGCGGCGGGTCGCTGGTGGTCTGCGACGTTGGCGTCGGATAGGCACTACACTCCTGACCAGGCAATGGTCGGACGTTCCGAGAGGGGCGCCGACAGACACCTGGTAACCATCGGGATGTGTAGTCAGCAGAAGATCTAATAAGGACGGCATGTGGCTATCCACATCCGGGAGCCGCGTTGGCGACTCAATCAATTGGGACAGACCATACGCCAATGCAAAATTATGCACAGATCGCCCTGCGTAGTCTGTAGTACGTGATCCAAGCCATTCGGCATTGTGCCCGTTGAAATCACCCAAGACTACGATTTCAGCGGAGGGGATCTGAGCAAGCACGTCATCAAATGCCGCTTGAACGCAGCCCATGAGGTGATCCGTTTCTGCTTTACCACTATGGGACCTGTAGACACACGCATAGATGCGGACGCGGTCCTCTAAATCTACGCGGAGCCAGAGAGTAGACAGGTCCCTACCCTCAAAATTGCCGAGATGGCGACAGCAGATATCCTCCCTAACGTACACACATACCCCGGCATGAGGCATGAAATTATGCTCAATTTTGTACCCGGGGTACATTAAATATGACTTATCGCGAGATATCTGCGTCTCCGTAAGGAAACACAAGGCCGGCTGCGCCGTCTCAAGGTGGTGGTGGATGGCGTTTAAGTTGGAGTGAATTCCCCGGATGTTACAAAAGTCCACGTTAAGCGTGGAGCGGGGTGCCGTGGTGTTGCTGCCTTTTTTGTCCTGTGACATACGCGGTACTGTGCCCTCCCCAGAATACGAGGGGCAACCCGAGTGCGAATGCTCGGGGAGGGATTCTCCGGCTCTACAAGATCCGGTACCCTCCTGGGGTAGTTTCTCTTTCAATACCGCTCTCATATTTTGTTGGGGGGGGGGGAAGAACGGGGGGGAATGGCCTCCGGTCCTCGACACTAACCTATGCGAAACATAGCGGCACTAGGCCGCTACTTCACGCCGGTATTCTGTGTGAGTGTGGTAAGTAACCCGGACTAGTCTGGCCCGATTGTGCTGACGTCATAAGACGGCAGCGTGACTCTCCCACTTTCAAAAAGCCCGTAGTCGCCTCTTACGACACCCTTGGACCTGGGGCTACCCTATTCTTTTTACGCCTCGGGGCAGCACAGGGCTAAAGGGGCAGCGCTGCCGATATCAATACAATATTTGTGCTGCAGAAGAGGGCTATTCGCGCTATTTATAACCTAGGCCCTAAGGAATAATTAAGAGCAAAATTCAAAGAAATTTACGTCTTGACTGTTGCTTCTCAATATATTCTTGATAATGTAATGTATGTTCATAGGCACATAAGTGAATTTGCAAGAAACTGTCATAACCATAATGTTAACACCAGGATCAGACATATGCTTATAACGCCTACTATTCGGCTAAGTCGAGTTAACAAGTCTTTTGTGGGGCGATGTATATGCTTTTACAACAGGATCCCAGAAAATGTTCGAAACAAAATTTTACGTTATTCAAAAGATTTGTTTAAAGGTTATTATAACATAAATGACTTTCTTAATGATACCACAGATTGGGAATGGAGCGACCGCCCTCAGTCTATTAAATAATAAGTTTAATTGTACAATGTTACTTTGTTACTTTGTAAATGTTACTTTAATTGTAAAACATATTTTTGATGAAAAAAAAAGCCCGCTGAGTTTGTTGCGCCTATTCTTCTCAGGCCTGAGGCATTCATTTTGGAATGGGTGGTAGTTTTTTGACTTTCAATAAGTGATGTCACATCCTATTTTGAACAAAAATATTTGAATTTGAATTTGTTAATTTAATAAATATACCAAGAAGTCTTAATCCCTGCAATATTTGCAATAATTCAACTAAAAGTTTAATTTTCTTTTAGAAATACACTTTTCAACTCAAAAATATTAATCTTAACCAAAAGTGTAATAGAAATATTAGCAGCATGCTAGGTACGCAAATGTTTAATTAGAATAATTTTAAGAGAAAATTATTATGTTTAAAATTCCCGTTCCTCTGTTCATAATGTTCATTCCGTAATTTTGTAGTTTATGAAATGAACGAGAATATCAGTAAGTCGAACCTCAAAGAGGACGCAAGAGTAATTGAAAATTATTAATTATTACATCTGGCTGGTTTTTTAAGTTAAAAGTCGACTTGTTTGTAGACGTTTGTTGAATTAAATTTGTTATTAATAAATTACTCGAGTTTTGTAGGGAAAATATAATATTTCATCATATCTTCTTAGTACTTAATGATTTCGTCGACTTACAGATAATATGTTTCGATTTTTATTTGTGTTTATTTTACTTGCTGTGTTAGTATGTCAGTTTTGGTTAAGTCTTGGTACGTCTTGGAACGCCTAGTTAAGAAAAACGAGGAAAATAAATTTAATCAATTATTTTTCAATTTATTAGAATACCATCAAATTTAATTGATGAATATGTTGACATACAAAATGAGCAAATATATATTTTTAATAATTTAGCAAATATATATACAGGGTGTCCCAAAGTTATGGGACATGAAGGGAAAGTACCTTAAATATTGAAGATAGGCTATTTTACTGAAAGAAGACTTTATGTTATTTTCAAAAGTTAGTACTTCTGCATTCAAAGATTTTCTAAAAATTACTTGCCTCTTCTGGAAATCGAACCCACTGAAATGTAAAAAAAAAAACTTCTAATCTTATGATGCCAATCGAAAGAATGGCCAAAAACTAATAACTCTTCTTAAGTAACATAGTATTTTACACGATCCATTTACGCGGTTCTTTTCACCTGCAATTTCTTGTTCTTCTTCAGTCCTTTCATTCGCAATATTTCGAAACCTAGTTCCATTACGTCTTTGTCGGGAATAATTTGATCGTCTTGGTCGTGACATTGTTAATGATAATATCGGCACAATAAGCTAATAGAAACTCGAAACAAACACACCAACCGGTCAACTTGAATAACATGACGTGCACTGACAGTTGTATTTTATTACTCGTGTAGCGTGAAACTAACAAAAAACTTCATTGAATTCTTTCCATTCTCGAGATGTCATCAAAATTTCAATCCATACCAAATGTATCTGAATATTCTTTTCGTGCTTTTTTTGATATTTTATTACTTATTATCCTATTCTGGACTAAGAGAAATCCAAAAATCTAAGAACTGAAAAATTGGTCCAGCCGTTCTTGAGTTATAAACGGTGTAACTAACACGACTTTGTTATATATATATATTGCAAACTTTTAATTCATTACAAAAAAAATTTAAACACACCAATCTTTGTACAACATTTCAATGTGTGAGTGTATTGCGCCGAATGAAATGAATGCATTGTTTTTTTAATATGACGTAGTTCTTTACTATAATATTACTAAACAAATAGCTTTCATAAGGTTAGTCGGTTAAGAAGTCCCAAGTCGCCTTTTCCGATATCGATAGACCCGGGCCAGAATATTTAGGCCACAGGATTCGCACGGGATATTAATAACACAGTTTAATGACCTCCAAAATCAATATGACATTAAAATATACACACACAGACTGATACAAATTGTAATTACTCATATATTTAGGCGGAATATAGCAATATCCAATCAGTATTCCTGAAAATTTATCTATATTTGAAAATTGTTTCCATTTACAGTTGCGAGAATCGCCGAGAGCTCTTTATACTGAAAATGCAATATTTTGAATATTAATCTTTGTTTATTTACGGATCAAAACTCTATTACAAATTATTAACTTTATTTCATGTAATATACTCAATGTTATTATCAAAGGTTATTTTATATTCTATATATCAATATGTTATGTTTGTTGTTTCTTTAATACCGTTGCCTTAATATATAACGAAATTAAAAACACGCGAGTTAATTTGTAAAAGTTCCCTTATAAAAAAACAGCTTCAACATATGATCACGTAGATCCACCTATGTTTTTCTAGATTTATTCTGAACGCAGACTCGACGGCAAAATTAATACTGTACGCTTTTATTAGCCTTCTACCAGCCTTTCTGACACGCCTTCATCGTGATTAGATTTTTATGTTTGTGTTTGATTTTTTTCTGCTAGATCGTGGCTAGCTTTTTAATGAAATTTTATATTTTATGCAACATACTCTGAAAAGTATATTTAATCAAAGTTAAAATGGACTCTCTTTCATGTGGAATATTTATGTAATTAGGCCCCTTGTTTGACTATGCATGCCTTAGTTTTTTCACATGTTAGTTCTATACAACTTAGATATTGTAAAAGTCAAAAAAAATATTTCTTTTAAATTACTGAATCTACCATAAGTACGGAATAAGTAGAGGTCGTGAGAAGAACATACAAGAAACATAACGTCCACTCTTTTCAGTCAAATAGAGTATTTAACAATGGCTGTAAATATCGTGAATCGTGTTTAAATAATGTCAAATATTTAATAGTAATAAAGTACAACAGTAGTAAAAATACTTCCATCAGGTAAAGCGCTATGAGGCTGTGTCTGTGTAAGTTATTTTCCTTGGTAACTTATATTATTCGTAGAAGAGCCGCGGGCGTGCTGACGCTACAGTTGGCGCTTGGAAAATGTTATATTTTAAGTACGTGGTACTGCTAGTTACAGTTATATGGATATCATTTAACAAGTACAGGCCTTTCCTTTCATAACAACAAGATCACACAAATTATTTATGTTCACAACCGATAGATGTCGATACGAATGACTATAAACGAGCGTCGAAGTTTCTTTAATTCTAAAGATATTCTAAACGAAAAAATATCTACATTTAAAAAAATTTAATAGACATTTAATTTTATACACTTCTAATGCAAATCTTATACCTTTAATATTATTAATATACTATTAGTTGTATGTGCTACGTATTGCTACGAAGCTCTCCCGCTCAAAGTCACGCGTGGCGGGTGTAGGTACCTGCTATTACATTTGGCTTGGCACCGACTTCAAACTTATCAATAGGTAGCAAGTCCAAATAAAAGTATTTTATTAATATTAAAGGTATAAGATTTGCATAAGAGGTGTATTAAATTAAATCTCTAATAAGTTATTGTAAATGATGTCGGTTTTTTAAACGTAGTTTTTATTATTTTTTTACTTTTAAGTGTCATTACTTAGGTGATTTATAAGATATCGTTGCTTTTTATTGTCATACTAGCTGACCCGACAGACGTTGTTCTGTCAATAAACGGTTCCAGAGATATGGTAAATGCGTGGGTGAGTGTGTGGGTGGGATCGTGACACGACAACCTATAAATGTAAACCTTCCTTGAGCTTCAACGAATCTATTACAAAAGATTTCACTGAGATTGGTCGAATAGTTAGAGTTATTAGGGAACGTACAAACATACATTCTCTTTTATATATATAGATATTAAATAGTATTTTTTTAAGTAGCTATGGGTAAGCCTACGAAAGGTTCCGCGTGCCTTAAACAATATAGGGGATGCCCTATTTCACGTTCTTGTGAGACACTGAAATATCGTGAAGAACGTTTGTTAGCTTTAAATGACAGGTAGACTAAGACCGACTCCCCGGCAAACGGGTTAATAATAATAATATATAATCAAACTAAATGAAAATTCCTAAAAAAGCAGTAAACAAACTATAATCACATCATCCACATCAACAAAAATATTCATAAGATCAAAACCAATTAAGATTCTGCATCGAACTGAAGTAGATTTGCGTAAATCGGATCATAAATCTCAGCGTAAATAAATAATTAAGTTTAAAGTTGGATGTGAAAGATATATAGGTATATGTAGATGCAAGAAGAAACTGCAAACAATATTTTGCTATCTTCACTTTATTACACTGGATCCCACTGTTGCAGCAAATTTCAACACAACGTCATTCACATCTAACAATATTCGCTATACGGCAATAATTTCAAATAATTATAAGCTGACATATCATTTCTATTTGTGAAGCGATTCAAATAAACCACCATCACAATACATCAGTGAAAACAGTATCCGTACCAACTAAGGCGATTCCAATATGTTATCAAAAGTAATGGCAAACAGATAAACATAAAAAAACCTAACGACTCGAGGACCGTTAAATATGCTTTATATAATTATATGTTTAAACTGATAGATGTCCTTTCTATAAAAATACAAGTGCAATGCAATTTCCATTTTCATTCCAGTTATTAAGGAAATGGGGTATTCCCCTAGCTCAAACGGTAGTCACAGATACATGTCTGGCTATTTATTGACAGTGGAGCTTAGTAAATGCCCTGCGTGAAACGCATAGAGGCTGCAGACTAATCAACCCGCACACATACGTATTCAATCACAGAGCCTGCAATGATTCATTGACATCAAAGCCTTTTCGATAATTAATTATTGGCGTATGAAACCATCATGAAACATGAAACCATCAAACACCATTTGTATACAATTTCTCAAATTAAATTTTACTGGCCTTAATGGAGGGATTGTTTTTTTTATTTTTGTGCCATTTGGGATACTTATATATTGATTTTGATGGTATGTTAAGGCTGCATCGTTTCAACTGTTATAGTTAAGGCTTGAGTCAAATTTTACATAAACAGTAACCCCGACTTTAACATAGATTGCGACATGTGTTGCACCATCGTATTCCTTGGCATGGTTAAAATATACTTGAAATTATTAAATTATTTTATGTATGAAATTATTTTGTTTTATTTCTATTTTCTTGTCGCCTCAAAAAAACTCAATTCCCAGATTAAGGTTATTTTGAATCTGAGATATCATCTAACTGGTACAAGTACTCTTATAATTTCTGTAAATTATTTTTCGCTGCTTATTTGAATTTGAAACATAACTTAGAGATTATTTAATAAGGACGGCTTAAAAATAGTGGACTGTCCTAATTCTATATTTTTTTTTCGATGCAGATTTTCAATGGAATTATTTGGAATGGAAGTAAAAGAGAAAACATTGCTACATGCTTGGTTTAAAATAAGTCATTGAAGAACAGTCAACGTTCGAGCTAGACGTGATAGTCTATTTTAACAACGGGCTGATCATCAACGTAAGCGGCTTAGGATACGTTGTAATTAACTAATTTTAATAGCCATTAATGTGTTTAAATGCCAATGATTGCGTTGTGTTTAATCTTATTATACTTCTCGCATTAATTCTGTGCAACGCCTACTTTAGTCAATGGTTTATATAAAATAGGTACAAATCTTACTGTGGTTTTAAATCGATTTGTCACTATACTTATAGTTTTCCTGCTTAGCTGATTTTAATAAGATCATGTGACAATATATATTTTAGCAAATCCCTTTACGATAAAATAAATATTCACTTACAGAATCCGAATGCACATCGGAACTTTTATGAGATACTTAGCAATAATTATGAAAAAAAAATTTAGAACTTACTTTTTAATAAAAAAAGACATTAAACGAATACTAAGCATTTCTGTAGTTATGAAAATAAGTTATAAAAATAATTACGAAATATATTTCGATTAAATTATAATTTAAGAATTTTTGCACGTAAGTAACCTTTTAAGTTGAATCATAAGGAATTGTTGAAAGAATGGAGAAGAAAGAAAGGCTTTCTTTTACAATAAAGTCCGAAAAATTGGAAATAACTTTACCTAAAATGATAGGTGTTTTAATAAAAGCTAGTCTAAAAACCACATCGTAGTACCATACCGATGTTGGGCATCCATAAAATATATGAAGTGATTTTGGCGACTTTTTTAATCTCCCTTAATACTCCCTTAAGGGACTTTTGACGATATTTTGTGAGATTTTACTCGACTACCTCCCTAATCCCCTAATAAATCTAAACTTATTTTAGATCCCAAATGCGTATTATCAATGTAAATTATTTAATATTAGATAACATTACATTTATTTAATAAACAATTGGTGTAATTGTAGTCATAGTATTGTAAATACAGTTATAAGATTTGTTTTGTTTGAATAATAAATCCTCTTGTATACATAATTTCATTGGTGTAATTCATTTTATTTGAGATACAATAACTAGTTATTTAGTTCGTTGTTTCCTGCAAAGCAAATAAATTATGTGATATTTGCCGAGACCCTACTCTACCCCACGCAAGATCGGATGAGATTTGGCTCCCCTCCCTCCCCTCCCCCCTCCCTCCCCCCCCCCCTCCCTCCCCTCCCCCCTCCCTCCCCTCCCCCCTCCCTCCCCTCCCTCACCCCCCTAAACCCCTCACGTAATTAATGGACACCCACTAGGATCATATAAAACACTTTTGAAACGTTAATTACATTTTTAACATTATCACTGATTTATAATGTTACTTGTGTTTAGAAGAATCAGAAACCAACTAAATAATTTTAACATATCAATTTGTTAATATTACACTGCATTATTAATAATAAACAACAATAATTAATTACCTTCAAGAGTGTTCAAAACTAATACTAATTCTAGTAGGTTCCATAATAGCTTATAGGGTAGGTATACACTTTTGTAATAAGTCCCAGCCACTGTTCAGGCATTATCTATAAACAAATTTAAACGTTTTATTAAAAAATGGCTCTGTCATAAAACCTATTACTCCACAGCTGAATATGTCAGTGATCCGACAGCCTGGGACTAGATTTTGATTATTTTATAGCAATAGGAATGACAGTATAATATTGTATATTTCGTTAAAAAGAGCTAAGCTCTTTAAAAAAATGCTGGGAGAGTTTCTTGTGTCGCTACTTCTCCCTAAGAGAGTAGTGTCTATTATATTAGAAATGACATCAAAAAGAATTAGAAATCAATTTTGTGAAAATAAATGCCTTATGCATCACTCAAAATATGCTTGTAACATAACATAAGAGCCAATCTAGACGTTCCATTAGCAAATCCTAGTAAAGTGCATGTACCACTAAGTGCATGCTAAGTCACTTCGCGCATCACAAAGCACGTGAGGTGCAAGAATCGATCGGAGGTGATCACTTAGTATCTATCAGTTGACTCGTACGAATATTTGTTAATGCAACACCTCGTAATGGCCCCGTGGATTTCGTTAACGTAAAAGTTATTATAAATAGGCTTTTTATAATAATGATGAATTTGGTATTCTTTAAATTCTAAAATAGGAATATCCCATTATATACTTCATATACATTAAATAAAAAGCAGTTTTATTAAAACGACACTCCAATTAGGTTTATAGGCAGCATAAATTAGATTTCCTGCTACGTTATGATCACTATCGTCTGGACAACTGTAGTAAAACTATATTGTTCTGAATAAAAAAATGTAAAATTGCTCATTTTAATCACGGACGAGTAAAAAAAGAAGGACTCCGCGCTGTGATATTAGCAAGTGAAGCACCGTTATGCTAGTGTGTGTACGGTTACGGGGGATACTAGTTACACAATTTTTTCTCCCTTCAATTATCATATATGGCCACAAATGCTTAATACTATCGTTTTTACACTTTTTCACAACGCACGACGGCATTTTTAAAATATTTTATTGAGACGCAGACTGATCTGTCACAGACGATGACAATTCTCATAATGCCGCCTATCGGCCTGTAGTAGTGTAAGTGTGTGCGTGGGGATAGCCCCATATTACATAGGTATTTACACGCTAATCGGCTTGTTTTGGTGCTACACTGTTATGTAAGGTGACACGGAGTCCTTATTTGTTTACTAGTCCTTGGTTTTAATATACTTTTTATTTTTAACACTTCATGTAAAGAATTGAATAAATTGTATTTAATACCTGACACAACCAAATAATCTATTCTAATGTTTGGAAGAGATAATCAGAACAAAAACAGTTTCACTGTAATAAATTGCGCCAAGTACACGTTCACAACTTTTGATTTACAAAAATACCATGGAGAAATTATCACTTTACAAAAAGATGAAAATCAAAGAAAAGACAGACCAAGTAGCCGTTATGGTTTTTAATTGAAAAAATTTTGTGGAAAATTTAACAATTACGAACAACTTTTCAAACGTACTTGGCGTGCGTCATTGAGTACCCCAAATTTTTTCAGATGTGTTGTAATATTGTCACAATATTAATTTTCCCTCAGATAATTCATTTATGTCAACAGTCAGTAGTTTAGTAATTATCTTAACTCCTATTCTTTTTCTCTTCACAGCATTATTGCATGCTTTAAGCGCAATCGCGCGAAGGAATAGCTCTACTAGCGCCTGAATATCAAGTTTACTATCTCGTCAAGAAAAATTCAATTTTAATCACAATCCTTCAATAATTTTTTTTTTTTCATCAATAACGATCCAAAAACTAATGTCGAAGTTATGTAAAAAATCAATCAATTTTGACGGGACTAGCGGGAATAGACGCAGTATTTCGAGTCTAAGAGCGGATGAGATGATGAGATTTTGAAATCGACTAGTGGAGTCATTTAAAAATTATTCCAAAAAAAAAACATTTTTTGAAAATCTTATTTTTGAGATTTCTCAAAATTAAGCGAACTGAATCGATTCAAATTTTTACCAAATTTTATGGCAACGATACTCTTTGGATCGTCAATTATCTCGATCCGATTGATCGAGCTGTTCAAAACTTATAGATTCATATGGTTGCATCACAATAATCATCAGCAGGGTTAATGACTTGGTGAGAAGCGGCTGGTGGTGGTGGTGGCAAATGGTGGTCCCATATATTCTTGTGGATTCTTGTGGATCATAATTCATTTTCAAATTCAATATTTTCGAAAGAAAAGTTGTCAACCGCTCTGATTTTTTATTAGCGAAGTTGATGTTGAAATCGCCAGCCAAAATAAGTGAATATTTGTTCCAAGTATTTTCGACCCTTCTTCAGTGTACTCCAGTTGCTCGGATTATTTTTTGGATACACTAAGTGATCCAAAAAAGTGAAAAGAAACTGATAAATTAATGTATCGTAATTTTATCCACAAGGTAATTCGTATGGCGAAATATCTATATACATCTAGTAAATCGACAACAAAATAAAAAATTCGACTGAAATTAGGAAAAAAAAAAAAACGCGGGAGCGAAAATTTTATAAATTAGCATAACGCTAAATAATAAAAAAACGATATCATTTTTGGTGTTTTATAAAAAGAACTAATAATTAAACTATTTAAAGTGAGTCTAAAGTGTTGTTATGAAAGTAGTAATAAAATAAATCGAGTTAAAAATATGGTGAGGTTATGTTGACATCTGACTCGAGAATAGAGGCACTGTATCCTCACGCCTACACGTTCACACACATTATTACATATGTTGTTGAACTTGTACTTGGCTTGAGTCACTATTGTGCCTCCGGATCCCTGGCTCAATCGCATTAAAATCACGCTTTGAAAGATATAGTATAGATTGTCAGTAATATGTAAATGCAATGCTTTATAAAAATATTGATTCTCAGGCCAAGATAGCTATTTCTTTTATAAAAGCTACAATAGGCCTTTTTGAATAAAAACGTTATGTTCTTAGTACTACAAGGTTAATAAATAATATGAAATACACTATTTGAAAATAATATGAAATACACTATTTGAAATACACTATCAAAAGCATTTAAATATAATTCAGTTATAAATGTTGATGAAATTTTAAATTAATTATGATATAGTGTCGGTGACGCTTTAGGTTGAACCATTGACTATCACCACGGAGCCCCCGTTTGGGAAAGTATTTTCAGTTTTTCAATTCATAAGTACTTTTATTTGACGCTTTATAAGATCAGCAATGCTCTTGTGATTCCTCTGGTGTAACAAAAGCTCGTTTGTCCTCCTCTTCGTTAAAAAAATTTGTTTAGAAATAGATATTTGGGTATAATTTATATAATATAAATAAAAGACATCCCATATCACTCGGTGATTAGAGGCTAAGAGCTAGAGGTCCCTGGTTCGAATCCCGGTAAGTGCATGCATTTACATTATAAATATGGATTTTCGTTTCCGAGTCATGGATGTTAATATCTATTTATGTATGTTTAAGTATGTTTATCGAATATATCGTTGTCTTGCACCCGTAATACTATGGGGCCAGATGATTTGTGTAAAAATGTATCATATGTATGTAGGTTAAAAAATTCAACAAAAATTCATAAAAATAACAATTAAAACTGTTTTGAATACAATACAGTTACAGTACTTTTCTTTCTTACCTTTGTAGTACTGTAACGTCTTACTGTACGCTTGTGCCAATGTTATTTACATAGTGTTAATAAGTTTGTCATAAGCCTCTGACCTAAATATGAAGTTGTAGTACATGTCGTCAGGATGCACGTGTTTTCTTTCGCTATTATATATTACAATTATAATTAAATAAATAAAACTTTTGTGAGATATTATTAAGTTATTTATTATAACGGCTTTAATCACGTTTTATCGGTGTGGGTGCCGACTAGTTTGGGACCATTCGGAGGTCCTTCGTCAGGGTGAGTGTAGTGGGTTCGCGATTACTTACCGTCTCTTGGACCGGTTTGCGACGGTGATGATGACGAGCAACGTATCACTGACACTACGTCACTATTGGTGTCCACGGGTGCACAAAATATACTCACAGTGTCCACTACGTGATTATCAGCACTATGGCTCTTATTGCGAGATGCGTTTTGTAACACTGGTTTCCAAGTAGGAACCCTCACCCTGATGAAGGACCTCCAAATCGTGCGAAACTAGTCGGTACCCACACCGATAATAGGTGCGCAAAGCCGTATTAATAAATAAATATACTTTTATAATGTTCATGTTCATTCACCAATCAAGTTATACGAAGCTATGATTATAACGTCGGGATATAAGGTGAAACATGGGTCATGCAACTTCCTTTATGTTCACTTGGTACCAAATCGATTGTTATAAAGCTGAGCGTGACGACTTAATATTATTCAATATACACAATAAAGTAATCAGCGTCAATAGAAGTTTTCACTACAACAAAAAAACCGCAGAGCAGAGAGTGAGAAATAGATAAATGGCATCATCATTAGTTATAAAATTATTATTTGGTTGTAATTAATTTAGCAATCAACCTTCGATTCTGTGTATATACAGTTCTGTAATACAGATGATTATAATCAAATTATTATTTTTATGAATCTGATGTTTAATTATGTTTTTGAGTGCTTTCCATTTTGATATTACGTTAAAAGCAGAATATGAGGGTATCTTCAAGCATTCTAATAAAGGAATGATTAAATAATCCAAGAGCTTGCTCACTTACACACACGCACACAACCACATACGCACTCACACCACATTTTGCTAAATAAAATAAAACTTATATTTACATATTGTAAATCCGCCATTAGAGGTAAGTTCTATCATTGTATCAGTATAACAATGCTTAAGTTCTGTAAACTTTGTGATAAAATTAATTTAATAAAATATATAATAAACAATCACTGAAAAAATATTATGTATTTGGACCACAGTACAGTATTGTAACTTCTTACTTACGACACATAATTCGTTACACACTAATACCGATCACCAATAACAGACAAGTAGTTGAATCTGAATCGTTTGTTATAGGTATCGCACTGAATGTTCACATTATCAGTCAGGTAAAAATCAAGTGCACCTCTATATATATACACAAAAGATAACACTCGAATGATGTCGAACAATGAAATAAAAAACAAGAAAGAATTAATAAATAAATTGTTTACATAACAACGGGTATGTTAAGACCGCGATTACTTTACGCCCCTATAGAATTCTATGACTCTAGCGAAAATTCGAAGTTCAAGTGACCTTCGTTACAATATTTAATATATGAGTCGCGCGTTAGCTTTTGTTTTATCCACTCTATAAACTGTATGTTCAAAGTTTGAGGAAGTGGTTCTAATTTAACTTGCAACAGGTGTTTCAAAATAATTTACTAACGCAGCAAGTTCAAAAAGCAGTTCTGTGATTTTATGAAACGACGACACAGGTGAAATTATTTTAACATATTAATATCAGCAACCGAAAGAAAAAAAAAAAAACAAATCACTACATAGTATTTATCAAAGTTGTTTTCCTCTGTCTGTCTGTCCCTATGTATGCTTAAATCTTTAAAACTTGCAACGGACTTTAATGCGGTTGTTTTTTAATAGATAAAGTGATTTAAGAGGAAGATTTCTGCGTATTAAACATGCATAATATAGTAGAGAAACATTGACAATTTTAAAGGTTTCTAATGTGATAAATATTCTAAGCTATTTTATATCTGATTTCGGACTTTTATCATGTTCTCCGCCTACACGCCCAAATTAATCGCCATGGACTATCATAGTGAAGTCTCCCACCAGGCCTTTATAAATATATCAGAGTGTTCCCCAGACAAAACAAAAAGATTATTTTTCTTAGTCGACATATTATGTGCAAGAAAATTAATTACAAATATTGTTGGGTCTCTAATAACCGTATGTATATCCGAAAAACAGTCCGCATATTCATATACATAGCGAATCTCAAATTGATAATTATAGACCGGAATAAAAAAGCGTTTGTATATATAAAAAATATTTTATTTCGATAAGAATTTCTTTATTTATTTCGTATGTACTTATTTTTAATAATTTATAAAAAATACATAATTTTGTATTATTAATAGACTTATCCATAGAAACTATAAATAACCAGTGCGAGGCTGCTTTGCACAGGATGCCGGCTAGAGTATGGGTACCACAACGGCGCCAATTTCTGTCGTGAAGCAGTAATGTGTAAGCATTACTGTGTTTCTAGTAAAATTACTGCAAATGAGACGTAACATCTTATGTCTCAAGGTGACGAGCGCAGTTGTAGTGCCGCTCAGAATTTTTGGGGTTCTTCAAGAATCTTGAGCGGCACTGCATTGTAATGAGCAGGGCGTATCAATTTCCATCAGCTTAACATCGTGCTCATCTCGTCCCTTATTTTCATTAAAAAAAAAACAATTCTTTCATAATAGTAAATTTCATAATCTAATAGTACAAGTGAAATGAACGATCTGTTGCGTCGCCTACCCACAAGGTAAGTAAGTTAAGGATTAAACAGAACCTGCAGAACTCTTAACAGCTGCAGCGTCACCTCATCATCTGAAGGCACTTAATTAAATAAATGTGGAATATTTATAGTATAGGCAACATATTAGCGCAAGATATCTTGATAAGGACAAATTCATCTGAATCTCAGTTAGCCAAAGATTATATATATTCTTAGGGATGACAAAATTGATTCTTTAGTTATATTATGGACTGACTACAATAAAGTAGCTAATATTACAAAGAATTAAAAGGCGGAATGTGCGATATGGTCAGATGATATATCGGGAAAACTCATGAAAGAGAATGTGGAATCTTAAAACACGTAGTCAGCAAGTATAGACCAATAGCCATCTTACCTATACTATCAAAAATATTTTAACGTTTAGTGAATATTCGTTTAGTTAAGTACAAAAACTCAAATAAAACTATTACATGTAACTCGATTTGGCTCGCACATTTGACACTGTTTCTGTACCAATACTGTTATCAAAACTTGAACGTCTAAAGATTCGAGGCAATGCACTTCTTTTCTTTCACAGCTATCTTAAATACCGAAAACAAACTGTTAAAATAGATGATGCCAGATTCTATTTGTTTCGTGTTTACAGTACATGCAGCAAGTAGAATTTGGCGTATCCCAAGGCAGTATATTAGGTCCATCCTTATTTTTAATTTATGCTATCGACCTTTCCTTCCTGAATTTCCAAACTGTAAATTAATATCATATGCCAATGACAGAGTTCCTCTCTTCAAAAGAACTTGGGATGGTGTCCAAAAACTCGATTAATTTGGACTTAAAAATGTCACAATATAGCTGGAGGAACTTTCTAACATTGAATTTGAAAAAGAAAATAATAACATTTTCTTCAAGTGTCAAATCACAACCAAATAAAAACTTATCAGTTTAAGTGCATTGTTTCTCATCTTTATAAGAATACAGTTGCCTAAAACTTGAACGTGTCCATCAAATTATATACCTGGGGGTTGTCATAGACCGTTATCTAAGATGGGATGAGTATATTCAAACAATTTCCGAGAATCCGAAAAGTAGGAAAGGTTTTCAAAACTATAAGGCATCTAGGTGATTTTGGTTTTTTTTTAAAATATTTACAATGTCTTGTTCGGTTCTGTTTTGTGGTATTCTGTTATATCCCAGGATGTAGTAAATAAACCCCTTTTAATATGCCTTGAAAGAGCTCAACGAATGCTTCTAGCATATAAACCATTCATGCACCCTTTCCATATTCTATACAAAGAAACTAGAGTCCTTACCGTTCGACAATTATTTTTACACTGCTTTATAATCAAACAACACAAAAAGCCCTTTCGCCTTAGTGAAAATTTGGCTATACCCTCTCGTAGATTTCAAAATATTTACTGTGTTCCTAGTATCTAACGGTAATGAAGCTGCAAACCGTACTGACGCAATAGGACGAGTGCGAGGGGGTGGAAGATGAACGAGGGGGAGTCTTCACATTCCATCGAGGTTCAGAGGTAGGGTGGCCGTATAGTATGTAGAATAAATTACATGAGCTCTCGTCCAGCGGAGATATTATCCGGAACAAACAAACAGATAAAATGATAAAAAAATTACTTATTAGAAAGCGGTTTGGATATATTGAATTTTTTTTTATACACATAGATGAATAAGTATTGAAATTTTAGACGTAGCTTCACAAATTGTTCTGCTTAATACATTTATTTATTTTGAAATGCATAATATTTTATTCGAATTTGTATTTTGTGCAGAAGAAGATAATATTTAGTTAGATAAAAGTTTCATTTTCTCTGTTTTCGGATTTTGATAAAATAAAATCATTCAGTTTCAAACTATTTTCATTTTATTTAATGATATTCAAAATACAATTTCTCGAATGGCTCGTAGCATCGGCACGCCACTCTTACATTTTAATATTGTAGCGTCGCAATTTATTATATATTTCCGTTTCATTTTCACCTTTTAGCTGACCGTAAAATGTATATTTCTGAATTACTTTAACATCCAAGAGTGTCATTTTTTATTAATATAAGATTTTAGATTTGATTTATATGTACATATAGGTTCACCATCATGATAAACATTTAAGCGGGAAGACTAGCCCAGACTGCTGGGCAAAGGCCTAAAATACCTAAAAATAGCCATGACGATTGGTTCTATGGTGCCCGTATTCAACGTATTCCAGCGATCTTGACCAGATCGTCGCACCAACTTGTGAGAACCCTACCAACACTACGTAGTCCCGTGCGTGGTCGCTATTCGAGGACTATCCGTTGAGCTATGTGCCGTACCCACCTCCAGTTTTGCAATCATCTCCGCTATGTCAGTGACTTTGTTTCTCTTACAGATCCCCTCATTTCTGATTTGACTTCGCAGGGAAACAGCGAGCATAGCCCTCTCCATTGCCCTCTTAGCGACCATGAGTTTCCTCATAAGGCCCATAATTAGCGACCACGTCTACGTTCCATATTATGAATGTCACTGACCTCTACTTAAGCGTGTTTAGGTTTCCATTTATAATTTATATTTGCTTTGTAATATGATATAAATCACGATGACCAAATCAAACTTAACCCGACCAATTCTCACTTTTCCTTGTGTTGTACAATAGAAGAACTAACAAGCGTACATCGACTGATGCGAGGTCATCAGTGCCACCCATGCTCTCTTTCAGCACCAGAGCTGAACTTCTTTATGAGTTTTTCAAATATTATCGTCTCATACCAACTGGCAAACACGTGGCTTACGAAACTACTAAACGATTTAAATCATTTTCTACCGACAAGTCAATGCAGGTCAAACTCTAACATTATAACCAGCGACCTCGCTAAAAAGTTTGCATAGGATTATTGCATTAAACTTCAATTTTGTTTCATTAATGCCTCGTTAATAACTGAGGTGAAACTTGAACAACTCTCAGGGGCCAGTTAAACTTTGTAGTGCACCGGAATCGATCCAATTATTCAACCACTTTCAATATAATATACCTGTCTACCGATATTTGTTGTGAACTTTTTTATTATTCTGTCGTTTTCTTTTACTAATTAGTGCCTGTCCTAGAATATTATATGTTTTATATTTAATTTATACTACATAGATACATTGTGGAAAAGGAATAAAAATAATGTTGTTGATGCAATGGCTAATAAATTATATCATCTTTAAAGGAGTTGTTGAGTTCATAGGGCGCAGATCCACATAAATAATTTGTGACTAGTCTGGACTTATGCTTGAAACCTCATAATCAAGTCATCATAAAAGAGTGGGGTGTTTAATTTTTTTTTTATTTTTTAAGTTTAATTTTTAAGACACTTCAAAAGTAAATCAGTCGTATGTTTTTATATCGTATTATCCCATACTGTGGTATGGGATAATACGATATAAAAACTGGTATTAGAACTAAAGCTTAAGATTGTTAATGCTGTTAAAGCCAGAATTCGCCGAAATCAAAAAAAATATCGCGAGAAATGAAGATCCCTGCTGTACTCTTTCGAGTAGCATCAAAAAAGAACTAAAACGTCGATATGCAGTAGTTATAGACTTATTAACTTAAAGCTAATGAGAGTATACTTCGATCAAAATGCTTGCTCCTTTAAGTATAGAAAAGTATAGAAATATCCTTATCACTGTCTTTTTGGTGGAAGATAGTCTATTTACGCATAGAGACTATCTTAGATCTTATTGTAACACATCTTAGAAATACGACTTTAAAAATGTACGTTGGACATTCAGCAAGACTGCACCTGGTCACAAGGCACGACCTATCCGTACTCGGCTTGAAATAAACGTTCCGGACTTTTATAAGAGTTGACGGGCCCTCAACAACGGGGAACAAGCAGTGACTAATATTTCCATAGGCGTACGTATTACGTAATGTTTCCGGGAATCTTTTGTTGATTTAAAAACCTGCATTAAAGCCTTGGGAAAAAATATATATTTTATTTATTGGTGAAAGTTCAAGAAATTTATACATCCAAGTTTTACTAAGATTAGCATTTTTATTTGTAAAGGAACCTATGGCCGGGCAAGGCATAAAAAGGCATAAAAGGCTAAGCTCTATTTCTCCGTTACAACTTTCATTATGTCAAATTCAACACTACTACTAATGCTTAAAATCATTAGTCGTTGAAATGCTACAATTTAAGAACCAAATATAGAATTTTTTAGAGGACATAATTTTATTTTTGGTTCATGTGTGGGGGGAGGGGTCAATAGAACCTTAACCCCAACTTGGTGGGGGATGTCTCCCTTGTCCCACGGCCGCCATCTTGGAAAAGGGGGTGCCTACACCTATTTCGCAATATCTCAGAAGCTATGCGTTCTACAAAAAATTCGTAAAGTCATAATTATTAGAAAATATCTATAATTTTTTTTTCTTTGTCACTAAAAGCTTTTTTTTATAGTTTAACAAAAAATTACCCAAGCCCAATCTAGCAGATGGTCTTTTGAGGGATTTTTTTTTTTATTTTTTTTATTTCATTCATTAAAAACGCTGTTACAACGTTCCAAAATTGACCGGATTTGTCAATGCTCATGAGAATCTGGTCAAAACGAAATGCTTAACTTTGTTTTATGATCTTTTTTGTATTGTAAATACATTCTTAATTTTTTTTTATTATAACCCCTACCTACAAAAGTACTTATTCATTGCTAACTCTTTTCCCCGCCACCTATGAGGTAGAGTCTGTAGGCGCGTTTTTTTTTACGTGGTATCCCCAGTAGGCCTACTCCACAGACATCCTGCCGATGAGGTAATCCTCGACATAACCATATTTTCAATCAGTTATTAGCTAACTGTTCTATTCTACTTTTCTTCGATGATACAGGCTGTGACTCAGAATTTAATTTAACGTCGCATGTGAAGATTTGGGGAATGACAGGAATTAAAATTGGAATCATACTCGTAGTTGGAAGTTCATGTTCAAATTCAAAAACATTGTCGAACCCGGTCAACTTTGGAGCGCTGGAACAGCGTTTTAAATGAATGAAATTAAAAAAAATATCTAAGAGAAAATTTTCCACAAAAAACCATCAACAAGATTGGTCTGGGGTAATTTTTTTGTAAAAAATATAAAGCGATAAAGAAAATTTTGTAGAAAATTTCTCACTTTATTGCTTATAACTTCTTTAATTTAGAATTTAAAGCAAAAAATTTAAATGAATAAATTTTAGGCAAAGTGATTTGCTACAATTATGTCATCATGAATTTTTTGTAGGACGCATAGTTTCCGAGATATAGCGAAAAAGGTGTTGTCACCCCCTTTTCCAAATTGGCGGCCGTAGGACAAGGGCGGCAACTCCACAAACTTGGGGTTAAGTTTCTATTGAGACCCCACATATGTCCCAAAAATAAAAGTGTGCCTTCTAAAAAGGTAAAGCTCATTTAACATTTCATTGGACTATATCGAATTATTCATGTTTGCCTATTTAAGCCCATTTAGATATTTATTATTTTATTATTTGAAGCATGCAAGCAGTTACTTAGAGCCTTGTAGTTTTTACTCTTAATTAAAAAATCCATATAATCGAATATGTTCTTATAAAGTTAAGTACGGATCAAACTACGACATAGCCTTGACCGCAACATTTATTATAATAAAAATTGTACTTGACGCATTCACAGCATAAAAACCCCTTAAACGCTTATGTTTATTCTAAACTTCATTTCTGAAATGACTCTAGTGTGCATTGTTAAGCGTGTTCAAAGCTTTTACGTCAAATACAATGGGAAGTGTTAACACACAACTTCCAGTTTTGATAAAGCAATTAATATAATATGTAGTAGCAAATGTTGTTTATTTGTGCATTATACTCGTTATATTGTTTATTTTAATACAAATTTCAAATTAACTAATAGTGTTGTAACAAAGTTTAGTTAAACTTAACTGTCATTCAAAGGTAATACATTTTTACTCTTCAAACCATATCGACTTTTTTATGATTGCTATGAAATATTTTTTTACGTAATGAACTTATAGTATGCTCGAAATTCATGTCATATGTAAAGTACTTATCCAAGAGCTCGCAACTATCCGAGTAAACGTTTGAAACACGATCCACTTGGCTGTACGTGGGAGAAAGTGGAAAAAAAATCACACTGTGGAACGCCACATGGATATGAATTAGAATATCATCCCGCGCATGGAAGATAATTTCTAATTTATAGCGTGTTGTGCTAAGGTATAATTCAGCGGCAGGAATCAGGTCAAGACAAACAATGAAGCGACGTCTCTGGAATTTTTAGTGGTGCACATGCAAACTTGAGTCTTCTGGCTGCTAAATTTGACAAGGTTCAATTTAGCCCATTCCATGATCTTCTCTAGAGAAGACGACCATTTCCCGAGAGACCTGCATGGCCTGCGTATACGCCTCACCAGTACTGTCATCTGCAATGTTTGTTGGAGGCGTCCAACATATTATTGAAATGCCGAAGAAACAGTGTAGAAGAGAGCAGACAGCCTTGGAGAACTCCATCTTTCACGGGCTTTGGGTTCGTGCAATAACCGTCTTCAATCATCTGTATGCTGTGCCCAGTGCGGAAGCTTGTATTCCACTTGCATAAACTCTCGGGAAGCCCAAATCATGTAAGTTTTGAGTGAAGCGCCATGTGCTATACACGATCATAGGCTTTCGCTATTTTCAGACTAACTGCCAGGTCCTTGGATTCCAATGAAAATAGAGCCCGCCGAACAGTTTTCTGTGTGTACTGTCAATAACAACTCTGTCATTCAAGCACTCTGGGCTCTGACACCGCGGGATGGTCAGCGGTGATTTTCTGATGTCGTCAAGAGTTGAGTTGGAGACAAAAATAATACATAGAAGTTCGGCTTTCTCTTTTGCCGTATGGGCCATGGTGTCATTCCCCATGCAGCGGTGGCTGGCCCGGCTGGTTGAAGTAACAAAGAGCAGTTTTGTAAAGCCCAGAAATTGCGTCTTCTTTTCGGGTAACTATAAAGTTGCTCGCCGATTTAAACGAGGTGCTTCAAAATTCATGTGATTTGCCGCTTAAAGAATCTGCAGGGAAATTTATTTTTGTTCAAATCCTTTGTGCCCAGCGCCGCAACGCAACCAGCTGCTGCTTGAACTGACTATGACTGACACCCTGGGCCTAGGCCTGGGACTTTCCTATTCTTTTTACGCCCCGGAGGAGCACAGGGCATTAACAAGAAACAGAGGGACAAAATATTAAAAATTTGTTAACATCACAAGAGTGTAACCATTCATATACATTACAGCATTCGTATTTTGGAAACAGGACTAGAAACATCAAATTTATTTAGATGTTTATGCATTAGCACTGAACTTGATAATAATTGTTACCCTGAGATATAAGATATATTTATATATACCTTGAGAAATATATAATGGAAACTTTACTCCGTGCTGGTTGTGATTAAACATTGACAATTTAATATTATCTTGTAAAATACTCCTTATATTGCCTTGTATGCTTATTAAGTTCGAGTTGTTATTGAAATCAGCTCAACTTGTGTTGTGATTTTCGCCTGAACTTAATTGCAATTAATACAGAAGACTGCTAAAGTTGCCAATCACTAGAGCTTTATATCATAACGAAGTTCTAAGGCTTCAGAATGTAGTACTTCATTAAGAATATTCCGTGAGGACCTGACTGCTTTGTAGAAACTTTAAGTAGTTGCATATAAATTCGCTGAACACTATTTACATATAATTCGTATTTATATATAAATGACTATTGAATGCTTCTCTCAGAGTACACATAATAGTGCAGATACTTTCATGTCATATTCTATAGTGTAACAACTTTAACAGAAAGTCAAATCACTAGATTTTATCTTGATATATTTTTTCTTAATCGTGCATATATATATATATACTATTAAATAAGCAACTCTTGCAATTATCAATGATTACACAATTTATTGATAGTTTGAAGTAAAAACTTTCTTCAGCTCATTTGCATAAAGTCAGAATAAGTCAAAGTAAAGAAATTATAAATTTCATTTATAGCATTAGATTAATATTCGAATACAATATTCTTATATTATATTTATCACTTCTGTGGACCGTCCTTAACAGTTGGCCATTTTTTGTTCCATTAATTAGCTCATGACAAGGTATAACTAAGTATCGTCGGGTAAAGTTCACCAGAAATTATTTTGTAATAGCATATTCTTGACCGGCAAATTAACCAGAGAATATCTAAGTCTCACTTCATTCAACATTATAATATTGTAAGTTATGACTTAATTACAACATAGCTGTAAAAAAGTATTGAGAGTATTCGTATTCGTCTAACGTATATAGAAGTAGAATTAACCTCAGCTAGACACTGCCTGTCAGCTAGAAGAGCCTTATTGAAATAGCTTTGGCACACCAGTCATGAGCCAAATTCGATCGTAGAACATCTGAACTAACTAACTCTTTATGGACTTCCAGGCTTTCCAGATATCTCGGCGATTGGAATATTGTCGAACATTTATGCACAAGTTTTCTTCATTGTTTTGATAGGTTTTTTTTACTGGATGAGAACTTTTATTCACTCATTTTCTAAGATCCTTATAATTTTAATAATTTAATTAGTTAAAAAAAAGTAGTAATAACCTTAAAAATTCTTAACGATTACTTTTGCAGAGTTGTTATCTAAGGTAAACCGGTAAGGTATCTTAAGGTAAGGTCCTTAACCATTGAATAAGATTAAGTTGAGACATCTTTAACACGAAGAGTCACAATCCCAAGATTATAACAACCTGAAATGCGGCTAAAATTAGGTTAATATTATCGAGATTATAAAATTAATTTTATTATACATAAAACTTAATTAACATGAAATATATAAAATGATGACGAAGTATTCAACTTAGTATTGTGTAGTGATTTTAACTAACCAATAATGATATTAACACATTACTGGTCGGAAAAAGTCACCTCAAAATATCTAAGCCTCACATTAATTATTAATTCTTGAAATATTCAGACTAAATTTAAAAAATTATAATATTTGAATAAAGAAGAACTATATAGAACACAACTTATTGAAGTAGCTTTGGTACACCAATCATGAGCCAAAGACGATCTTAGAACATCTGAGCTAATTAAACTAACTCTTTATTACTTTAATGGAGTTCCAGGCTTCCCACACACTTTGGCAATTGGAATATCGTCGAAAATTTATGTACAAAGTGCCTTCATTGTTTCCATAGGTTTTCGGACTGGAAGAGAAATTTTTTCACTCATATTCTAAGAAGCTTATAATTTTGCGGACATTACAATTTTTTGTAACAATTACTTTTGCAGAGTTGTTATCTAAGGTAACTAGTAAGGTATCTTAAGGTAAAGTCCTTAACCATTGAATAAGATTAAGTTGAGACATCATTAACACGAAGAGTCACAATCCCAAGATTGTAACAACCTGATATGCGGCTAAAATTAGGTAGATATTATCGAGATTATAAAATTAATTTTATTATACATATAACTTAATTAACATGACATATATAAAATGATGACGAAGTATTCAACTTAGTATTGTGTAGTGATTTTAGCTGGCCAATAATTATATTAACACATTGTTGGTCGGAAAACTCACATTCAAAATATCTAAGCCTCACATTAATTATTAATTCTGTAGATTTTCACACTAAATTTAAAAAGTTATAATATTTGAATAAAGCTGTAAAGAAAATTATAGAAAAGTTTAGTTAGTTCAGATGTTCTACGATCGTCTTTATCACACATTGAACTATTCGAGAGGAAAGAATCACAAAAACTCCCTGAGAGCCTCGGCTGGTTTGGGGGACTACCGACCAGTAGGCCGTGTAGTGACCATGAAACGTGGTGTATTTATGCATCGTTCATCCATCATCTGACATACTTCATCTATCTTACCATCAATTCCTCTTCTTACATTCAACTCCATGGGTCGTTTTTCACCCCCGCGAGTTTTTATTATTTTTATGAGTATCCATTGTGTTCCCACGAATAACAAGGGTTAGGTTTGTCCACCCCAGCAGAGCCCCGCATGCAAGGGTAAAGCTAGCCTAATTCTGGGTCGCCCGGTCCCAGGGCTCTGTAGCACGCTTACGATCAGGCTTATCCCAAGCTATGCATCCATCCGCGCGGCAGACATTGGATTTGCGGAGAGGGTAGGAATAGGGCAAGGGAAGAGTAGGTGGTGTGAAAAGGAATATTGGTAAGTTAGAGTGGAAAATAGGATATGTAGGATATTACCCCCAAGGGGACATAGGACAGAAATAGCTAGGGAAGCCGGGGTCACATACCTGTATACTATACCACAACTACCGGACAGGTAAGTTGGGATGAGTATCCCATGACTTATTATTACTTTATAGACTACTATATATAGACTATTTCTTATAATATAGACTATCATACACTATTTCTAATATTATAGACTATTTTTACTATAGCAAATTTTTATTGGCAAGTCGTATTAAGTCAGCCACGACTGACATTAGCTCCTCAGTGTTTTGAATATTAAACAACTGCCTAACGCACACATTGACAAATAGAAATTGTATTTTCATTCATGGATAACGTGAGTCTTAAACATTTGAATAAAAATACTTTTAATAGGATTAAAACGCCTATAGTTGTAACTGCATAAGGAATATGTCTAAATAAATGTTACACTTTTTATAATCTGTTTTCTTAACCCGTCGTTTCGTGACCGTGGCACAGCACAGTAAGTTACATTTTCTTTTTCCGTAGGAATCACTCCCCTCTACTGTTACGCCTTAATACCTTATGTAAAAATACTGTTACAATTACATGCGTTTTGAGACTAAAAAGTAAAATATTTAAATCTGATTTGGTCACGCATAATCATGCGTAATAATAAGTAGATAATGTGCCAATAACAAAATATATATTTTGTGTATACTTTCGAGCTGACCAAAACACAATTAAGAACATCATAGGTACAGCTGTAAAGTGATAATTTTTCGGACAGTACATTTTTTTTTAAAAGATTACTATGTTTTCTAAGGTACTATTAGTTCAGATCCTTAACCATTGCATAAGATTAAGTTTTATTATCATTAACGTTCATGTTAAGTACAATCCCAAGATTATAAAAACATGAAAAAACAAAATATTGTTATTGTCACATTACAAACACTATATTTTGTGTATACTTTCGAGCTGAGAAATACACAATTAAGAACATCATAGGGACAGCTGTAAAGTGATAATTTTGCCGGACATTACAGTTTTTTTTAAAGATTACTTTTGCAGAATTATTATCTAAGGTATTTAAGGTTCAGATCCTTAACTGTTGAATAAGATTAAGTTTAAACATCATTACCATGTCACAATCCAAAGATTATAATAACCTGAAATGGGGCTAAAATAAGAAAATATTATCGAGATTATAAAATTAATTTTATCATTTGAATAACTTAAGCAACATAACATGAATAAATTGATGACGAAGTATTCAACTTAGTATTGTGAAGTGTTTTAACTTGTCATCATGATATTAACACATTCTTGACCTGAAAAATCACCTCAAAATATCTAAGCGTCACATTATGAATTCTTCAGGTTTCAGAGCTGTAAAAAAACTGTTATTTAACACTTTAAGTAGAACTTTAGCTGAAGCAAAAATCGTCATACAACGTAGCAGTAGCAGAAGTATTCAACTTAGTATTCTGAGATGATTTTAACGTACCACTAATGATATTAACAAATTGGTGGTCGGAAAAATCACCTCAAAACATCTAAGCCTCACATTAATTATTGAACTAGGCGTTATTTTGCGAAAATCCACAATAATTATTCAAATGTTGGGAGTCGAAACACGTGTGCACTTCCTCTCATTCAAACAAACTTTCAAAATACTTTTTCTATCTCGTTAACACACATTCTTCTCCTCTTATAATACTTCCTTTATTATTGCTTAATCTTGACTCCAGCTCCGAGGTAGAAGTTTTTCCTCTGGCTGTTCTGATGGATTTCAAGAAAAATTTGATGTCTAACTGGAAATCTTCAGTTTGCCTCATATTAAAATCATCCTTTCGTTCTAGACAAAACTTCTTTCGCGGGCGACTTCAATCTTTTATACTTCGTTCTTGCTTCCTTTATATCGTCATCCGTTGCCTTTTGAGCTTTTGTTGCTAACCAATCCAACCTCGCTTTCTTCTTTTCTTACACAACCCTTTGTACATCCAAAAATTATAGTTCTATCTTCCCTTCCTTCTTTTAGCTACCCCGCATACCTTAATCGTAACATTCACGACCCCTGTCTTAAATCTCTCCTACAAATCTTAATCACACCTATCTCTTCTATGCCTTTAAAACTTTCTTTCAGTTGTTCTACATACTCGACTTTCTTTTCTTTTTCAAGCAGATTTTCCACTTTTACTTAGTCCAAAACACTCGTAGGCTCGGCCCCTTTGTGTCGCCACCGTTTAAAGAGGCCACGCATTCGGGCTATGACCAGGAAGTGCTCTGTGTCGAGGCCTACACCGCGATATGCCCGAGTGTCTAGCACTTTCTTCCTTAGTCTTTCATCCACAATTACAAAATCAATCGTACTTCTAGACTAACCCTCACCTCTTCTATACAAATGGATCTTTTTGTGGTCACACATTGTGTTGGCTATGCAAAGATTCCATTCCAAGCAGGCTTCTCCCATTGTCATTCACTCTCTCGTCCCTAAACGTACCCAGAACTCCTTCATACTCATCACCCTTTACTCCAACCCACCATTAAAGTACCCTTACATCACGATCCGCTCATTTTCTCCGCATTTATTCAAGACCTCTCCCATGCTATCCCAAAATTCCTATCTCTCTTGTTGGGCTCACAGGGCAGTGTGGAACGCTAATGACTGGGCTTGCCCCAAGCCATTCATCCTTCCGCGTGACAAACGTTGGATTTGCGGAGAGGGTAAGAAAAGGGAAAGGAAAGAATAGGTGGTGTGAAAAGGAAGATTGGTAAATTAGAGTGGAAAATAGGAAATGTAGGATATTACCGCCCAGGAGCACAAGGGATAGGACAGTAATAGCTAGGGAAGCCGGGGTCGCATACCCGTATACTATTCCACAACTACCGGACAGGTAAGTTTGGATGAGTATCCCATGACTTATTATTACTTTATAGATTATTCGGTATATTATTGACTATTTTTACTGACAAGTCCTATACAGTCAAAAAGCCAAAGCCACGCTTGACATTAGCTCCTCAGTGTTTTGAATATTAAACAACTGCCTAACGCACACATTGACAAATCAAAATTGTATTTTCATTCAATGATTAACGCGAGTCTTTCACATTTGAATAAAAATACTTGTTATAGGATCAAATGGCCTATAATTGTAACTGCATAAGGAATTTGTATAAATTAACGTTACACTTTTTATAATTTGATTTTTTAACGTGTCGTTTCGTGACCGTGGCACTGACACTGAGAGCACTGTAAGTTTCATTTTCGTTTTCAGTAGGAATCACTCTCCTCAACTGTTACGCAAATACCTTTATGTAAAAAATACAGTTACATGCGTTTTAATCCTTTAAAAAGGATTATATTTAAATCAAAATTGGTCACGAATTATTTTGTTATTGGAACATTACAAACACTATATCTTGTTATTAATTTCGAGCTGAGCATTACACAATTAAGAACACCATAGGTTCAACTGTGAAGTGACAATTATGCTCGACATTACAATTTTATTTAAATATAACTTTTTCAGAGTTATTATGTAAGTTATTAGTTCTGGTCCTTAACCATTGAATAAGATCACGTTGAAACATCATTGACATGAACAGTCACAATCCCAAGATTATAATTACCTGAAAAGTAAGTAATTAGTATCTTTATTATAAAATTAATTTAATATCACTTAAGTAACATGAAATATATTGATGATGAAGCTTTCAACTTAGTATTGTGTAGTGATTTTAACTAACCAATAATGATATTAACACATTACTGGTCGGAAAAAGTCACCTCAAAATATCTAAGCCTCACATTAATTATTAGTTTCACATTTTGAACATAGCTGTAAAAAAGTGTAGAAAAAGAATCAACCCAATCAACTTCTTTAGTTTAAATGCTGCATGCTCTCGTGTTTAAAGGTTTTTTTTGTGTATTTATTAACAAACGTACGGGAATGCTTGCTTTATTGACTATAATGTAATTTCTCTGACTTGAGGCTAAGCCCCATTGTCCAAATACACTGGCGTGCAAAACTTTGTAACACACTTTGGAAATTGCAATGATTGCTTAAGTACACAAAATATACTTTCGAAATAAAAAAGACTAGAAAATAAGTTTAATTTTGTATATAAAATAGAATTGTAGAATTCTTTTAAGAAGTGGCTGATAAATATTTTAATAACAAAAATAATCCCTTTCGAGTGACAATTTTACCAATTTCTATTTCTTTTGTTTTGTAATTATTTATAGATCAACATGTCTTATTGAAAAAGTCTATGTTAGACATCAGCACATAAACCTTGCGTGGTACTGCACGTACGGTAGGTGCAACTCTACGAACGGTCTAGAAACTGAAGCGAAGGTACGAAGAGACTGAAATTCATCAGTGGAAATATTTTAAAAGTGCAGACCCAGGTGTACTAGTGCCCGAGACCGTTATATTGTTTCCACTGTGGTGAGAAATCGCCAAATAAATGCAGTTGGAGTTCAGCATCAGTACAATCAGAACAAGATTTGGTGAAGCAAATCTAAAACGTCCAAAAAAAAAGTCCAAAACTGTTATACGCTCAGTGTATACATAAAGTGTGATGAAGAAGAATGGTGTAGAATTTTGTTCACAGAGGAGTCTGGATTCTTACTTTACACATATGATGAAAGGCGAAGTGTTGACAGACGACCTGGTAAGCGATACCTTCAAGCCTGATTCTCAGATAGAATCCAGTATGGTGGAGGCAGAATATGTACATTTTCAGAAGGTTGCACTGAGCTAGCGGCGAAAGAAAATGGAACTCTGACGATGACATCGCATAAGTGAAGGAAATGTTGACTGAAAATCCTCATTCAAGTGTGAAAAAAATAGCCATTGATTTATTTCTCACAATTCCATCCGTATAATTTAAATAATTGTTTGGTTATGAAACTTGTTTCCGCTCGGCTAGTCCCAAAAAACTGGAATTTTCTCCAAAATTCAATCGCTTAAGAGTTGTTGTGGACATACTGGGATAAGTCAATTCCGACCCAACATTCATGAAACGCATTGCTACTGGGCACTAGATGTAATTTTAAGAGTTTGACATGCAAACTAGTCAACGAGTTTCAGAGTGGCGCTTTACAACTGAATTTCAATCATCAAGTCACGTAGACTGTTTTCTTTGACTTTCGGGATGTTTTACACTCAGACTTCCTACTGGAAGGTCAAACTATGAATGAAGTTTATTATAAAAGCGTTATGTGGCTGTAAGACAGCAAAGCAAATTCGACAAAAAGGTCAAAAAGAAAATTCTTAGATTTAAAACCACGATAACACGCCTTTGCACGAAGCGTGCGATCGAATTTTTAGGAAAACATCAACAGATACAATCTACGAACTACTTTAATCACCAGATATGACTCCATCCGATTTAAGTTAAATTTTCCTAAGCTAAAATTACTACTTCTTGACATCCGTTTTCATTCGGTAGAAGACACAAAAATATTTAATAATTCGATAATTCATTGGCTTAAATTATATAGATTAATTTCTATTCCGGATGACTTCATAATGATTGTATTGTATATGTCTATACATATCTTAATATATATCTTAATGAATAAAATTGTATTTATCATAAACATCTTACATGTGAAAAAGCCCAATCGCCATCTTACATCTGCCTAAGTTACAGTTACAGTTACAATTTAGCATGCTTAACAGTAAATAAAAATAAAAATATTCAGTTCAACTAATTAATAGTAATATTAATTTAATATTTAATATTAATTTTTCCTCCGATAGTTACAATTGTATACGATCTTGACTCATTTTTGGCTTTTGTTTCGCTGCATTAATCTGAAGACGAAGTATTCAACTTAGTATCTTCTTGCAGGTTTATTCAACCGAGAAAGATAATCAAACTTTATCAGAAAAATATCCCTCCTGAAAATATCTACACAACCCTGTTTCTTAAAACCTTCAGATATAAACCTGAAAAAATCATTTAAGATGTGACGTATTTGGACGTAGCTGTAAAAAACAATGATCACCATTTGATCACCACACCATTTTGATCGATAAATTCACCTGAAAATATTAAGCGTCATTCTTGCTGTAACTTTTCATTTACCTACATCCTGAAAAAACTTAATATAAGCGTAAGTGTAAAAAAGGTTTGCAAAAAAGAAGAAATTGAGGCTTAAATATTAAGACAGCTAGAAACCGCCAACAACTTTGGCTTCATATCTGCATGTGTAATACTATCAAAATAATTCAGTTTTCTTTCTTGCATTTTACATTTCTATATGTTATTTTAATATCACAATAATGTTAAATACAAATGTTTATTCGTGTGTTTAAATAAAAAGAAAACACATGCATATATTTCACATAAGAATGGCCCAATATAAACATAATATTATCGGTTTTTTTAACAGCAGTATTTTGGCTGAATTAAATAGAGTCTTCGAGTTCGAAATATGTTGTATATTAATCTGATGTTCGAGTATTCAGCTTAGCATCATCAGGTACATTTAAGGGACCAAAATTTGTAAGAACACCATTTTGATCGAAAAAACCCACCTGAAAATATTAAGCGTCATTCTTCCTGGAATTTTTCATTTACCTACAACCTGAAAAACTTTAAAAACATAAACATGAGTGTAAAAAGGCATGCAAAAAAAAAGAGGAAATTGAGGCTTAAAATATTAAGACAGTAAGAAACCGCCAACAACTTTGGATTCATATCTGCATGTGTAATACTATCAAACAAATTCAGTTTTCTTGCTTGCATTTTATATTTCTATATGTTATTTTAATATCACAATAATATTAAATACAAATGTTTATTCGTGTGTTTAAATAAAAAGAAAACACATGCATATATTTCACATAAGAATGGCCCAATATAAACATAATATTATCGGTTTTTTTAACAGCAGTATTTTGGCTGAATTAAATAGAGTCTTCGAGTTCGAAATATGTTGTATATTAATCTGATGTTCGAGTATTCAGCTTAGCACCACCAGGTGAATTTGAGGGACCAAAATTTGTAAGAACACCATTTTGATCGATAAATTCACCTGAAAATATTAAGCGTCATTCTTGCTGGAATTTTTCATTAACCTACATCCTGAATAAACTTAATATAAGCGTATGTGTAAAAAAGGTTTGCAAAAAAGAGGAAATTGAGGCTTAAATATTAAGACAGCTAGAAACCGCCACCAACTTTGGCTTCATATCTGCATGTGTAATACTATCAAAATAATTCAGTTTTCTTTCTTGCATTTTACATTTCTATATGTTATTTTAATATCACAATAATGTTAAATACAAATGTTTATTCGTGTGTTTAAATAAAAAGAAAACACATGCATATATTACACATAAGAATGGCCCAATATAAACATAATACTATTGTTTTTTTTTACAGCAGTATTTTCGCTAAATTAAATAGAGTCTTCGTGTTCGAAATATGTTGTAATAATCTGATGACCGAGTATTCAGCTTAGCATCATCAGGTACATTTAAGGGACCAAAATTTGTAAGAACACCATTTTGATCGAAAAAACCCATCTGAAAATATTAAGCGTCATTCTTCCTGGAATTTTTCATTTACCTACAACCTGAAAAACTTTAAAAACATAAACATGAGTGTAAAAAGGCATGCAAAAAAGAGAGGAAATTGAGGCTTTAAATATTAAGACAGTTAGAAACCGCCAACAACTTTGGATTCATATCTGCATGTGTAATACTATCAAACAAATTCAGTTTTCTTGCTTGCATTTTATATTTCTATATGTTATTTTAATATCACAATAATATTAAATACAAATGTTTATTTGTGTGTTTAAATAAAAAGAAAACACATGCATATATTTCACATAAGAATGACCCAATATAAACATAATATTATCGGTTTTTTTAACAGCAGTATTTTGGCAGAATTAAATAGAGTCTTCGAGTTCGAAATATGTTGTATATTAATCTGATGTTCGAGTATTCAGCTTAGCACCATCAGGTGAATTTGAGGGACCAAAATTTGTAAGAACACCATTTTGATCGATAAATTCACCTGAAAATATTAAGCGTCATTCTTGCTGGAATTTTTCATTTACCTACATCCTGAAAAAACTTAATATAAGCGTATGTGTAAAAAAGGTTTGCAAAAAAGAGGAAATTGAGGCTTAAATATTAAGACAGCTAGAAACCGCCAACAACTTTGGCTTCATATCTGCATGTGTAATACTATCAAAATAATTCAGTTTTCTTTCTTGCATTTTACATTTCTATATGTTATTTTAATATCACAATAATGTTAAATACAAATGTTTATTCGTGTGTTTAAATAAAAAGAAAACACATGCATATATTTCACATAAGAATGGCCCAATATAAACATAATATTATTGGTTTTTTTTTACAGCAGTATTTTGGCTAAATTAAATAGAGTCTTCGGGTTCGAAATATGTTGTAATAATCTGATGACCGAGTATTCAGCTTAGCATCATCAGGTACATTTAAGGGACCAAAATTTGTAAGAACACCATTTTGATCGATAAATTCACCTGAAAATATTAAGCGTCATTCTTGCTGGAATTTTTCATTTACCTACAACCTGAAAAAACGTAATATATGCATAAGCGTAAAAAAGGTATGCAAAACAGAGGAAATTGAGTTCTGGTCCTTACATACATGGTTTTTCTTTCAATAACAGCATTATTTCGTACTAATCTGATCTCCGAGTATACAGCTTAGTATCAACAGGTGGGTATAACCGCACAAAACTTAATATAGACATAAATGTAAAAAAGGTATGTAAAACAGAGGAAATTGAGTTCTGGTCCTTAACCATTGAATAAGATCACGTTGAAACATCATTAACATGAACAGTCACAATCCCAAGATTATAATTACCTGAAAAGTAAGTAATTAGTATCGAGATTATAAAATTAATTTAATATAACTTAAGTAACATGAAGATGATTGATGATGAAGTATTCAACTTAGTATTGTGTAGTAATTTTAACTAACCAATAATGATATTTACACATTACTGGTCAGAAAAAGTCACCTCAAAATATCTAAGCCACACATTCTTCAGATTTCCAGCTAGAAATTAATTCTTCAGATTTTCGAATTTTTGGGTTTCAGATTTGCTTCACCAAATCTTGTTCTGGTTCGACCGATGCTGAACTCCAACTGCATTTATTTGGCGATTTCTCAACACAGTGGAAACAATATAACGGTCTTCTCGGGCACTAGTACACCTGGGTCTGCAATTTTAAAATTTTTCCTCTGATGATTTTCAGTCTCTTCGTACCTTCGCTTCAATCTGTTATACGCTCAGTATATACATAAAGTGCGATGAAGAAGAATGGTGTAGAATTTTGTTCACAGAGGAGTCTGCATTCTCACTTTACACATATGATGAAAGGCGAAGTGTTGACAGACGACCTGGTGAGCGATACCTTCAAGCCTGCTTCTCAGATAGAATCCAGTATGGTGGAGGCAATGAATTAATGGATTTTCAGAAGGTTGCAATGAGTTAGCGGCGAAAGAAAATGAAACTCTGACTTGAGAAAGATATGCCCAAGCGCCCATATATTTAGCAAATATGGGTAATGGATCGATGCTGATGTATGATAATGCCCGGCCACACATGGCTTAGGATCAGCAAGAGTACATTCAGGAGGTTGGTATCATCGTAAAGCCTTTACCATCGAGAAGTTCTGATCTCAACCCTATTGAGTACGCCTGGAATTAGCTTGGGAGGCCAGTCCAAAGCTGCCGACAACCTACGACACTCATGGCACTAAAAAAGGCCCTGAAAGAAGTATGGGAGAATAATACTAATCATCGGCTGTTCAGTATACCAAACCACCTTGAAGCTGTAGTCAAGCCAGAGAAGACAATACCAGTTTTTTAAAATGAAATAAAACATACTTATAAAAGTTTGTTGAGTTTTTGACACTAAGCTAAAATTTACTATTCTATTGAAACAAAACAAATCTTATAACTATATTTTTGTAAATATAGTTATAAGATATAGTAGATATAGTAGTGTTACTATGATTACATATAATTAAAACTATCATAACGTGGATGCGTACCAAGAATACTGGCGGCATTTCCGCGTTGGATAGCTAGGCTGATCCGTTTTTATTGTTTTATAATTTTTTTCAGTTAAACATTTTATTGATGTATTTGTTACTAAAAAGTTTAAAGGGAACCTGATAAAATTTACCATTAAGCGTTTTATATTTTAATTCTCTAACTTCTATAGTTTAGAAGAAATGGAATACTTAACGGAATGGTAATTGTGATACTTAGTTTTGCAAGACAGTGCATAATTGTAGCACAAAATTATTTACGGCCGTTTTCAATAACCCATCTATCCTTGGTTTAACTTACTATAGGTTAGACAAAGCTATCCCTTTACGCTAACTTATATTTCAATAACCTATCGACATAAAGCATTGGACTATAACTATGGATAGATAAGATCTTGTCATTAAACGGTGACAGCAATGTATTCCTAACTAGAGATAACTAATTGAAAACGGCCTTTAGACGACTTGAAATCTATCGGAGGATGGAAGAGCAATTCATTATTGCGTCATCGTAATGTCTATGTTAATTTGTAGCTATATATAAATAATATTTACATGTAATTAGTTACTAAATTTCTCATTAACTTTTAAGAGAAAAAAATCATCACACTAATATTATAAAGGCGAATGTATGTGAGAAGTAACAAACATACACATGTTTGTTACTTCTCACGCAAGAACTCCTGAATGGATTTTGATTACACTTTAAAATAATATAGCTTACACATCAGAATATTACATATGCTATAATTTATAAAGATATTGTGTGAATTATCCAAAATATTACGATAAGTATAAATAAATACAGGTGCATGTTAGACCAAAGCAAGTTCAAATTACCAACCCATGATAAATCACAATCTCAAACATTCAAAACAAACAAAAAAACCCTGAAATGCGGCTTCAATTATCAATTATCTGTAATGTCAATTAAGTATTCTGGAATTAATTTTTTCTTATAAATTTGTATGAATATCCAAGACAATCTTCTTCTTCCAAATTTTTCACTTTATGGACACTCTTCATTGATTGCCCGTTTATTGCTCCGCTTGTAAACTGATTTCGAAGTATTTCACTTAGCATCGTCAAGTTAACTTATGCGGAAAAAAATGTTAACATATTCTTGCCGAAAAAGTCACCTGACAATATATAAGCCTTATATTTGCTTGAGTTCTTCAGATTAACAACTTACGACTTAGTTTGAAAATAGCTGTAAGCAAGTTTGAGTGAAATATTTTAACTTTTAAGGGTAATATTAAAGAAGAAATATAAGTTGAATGGACCTGAGAATATCTAACCTTAACGTTTGCTTGAATTCTTCAGAAATACAACCGAAACAATTTAAAATGTAAGTTTTGACTTAGTTTAAAAATACCTGTAAGAATATATCAAACATTATGAGAAGTCTTTGCTGCTGTGGAATCAACTTCCTTGTGCGTTGTTTCCGGGACGATACGACATGGGTACCTTCAAAAAAGCGCGTACACCTTTTTTAAAGGCCGAAAACGCTCCTGTGATTCCTCTGGTGTTGCAAGAGATTATGGGCGGCGGTGATCACTTAACAACAGGTGACCCGTACGCTCGTTTGTCCTCTTATTTCATAAAAAAAAGTCTCATTTTGACCGAGAATTGCAACTTAAGCTCAGTAAATATTATAATATAAATTTGTCATAATATAATTAGTTGAATTATCCCCCTTCCTATTAATTCAAACTTTTTATAATAATCTACCTAAAAACAGTTAAATAAATAAAACGATTAATTACACAATAATTTTATAATGGACTTGAACATCAAACAATTCAGCTTCATTTCTTAGTACGTTTCAAAACGCGTATAGTTGTAACTGTATTTCTGCCTAGGAATTTTCGTAAAAGAAATATTTTTTATAATTAATTTATTTAGCACTGTTAGTTACATTTTCGTTTTCAGTGGGAATCACTCTCCTCAACTGTTATGCAAATACCTTATGTAATAAATACAGTTACAATTGCATAACATGCGTTTATATTCTTTAAATATTCTTTTTATATTATTTCTTTTATATTTAAATCAGAATTGGTCACGCATTATTTTGTTATTGGCACATTACAAACACTATATTTTGTTTATACTTTTGAACTGTGAAGGGGCACTTTTGCCGGACATTATATTTTTTTTTAAAGATTACCTTAACAGAGAGAGACATTCATTAAGATCGTGTAAAAATATCGTAAACAGTCCCAATCCCAAGATTATAATAACCTGAAATGTGTTTAATACAAGTAAATAGTATCGAGATTTTAAAATTAATTTGATCATTTAACTAGCCGTTGACACCCGCTTCGCTGGACTGGACTTTTTTCATAAATAAAAGAAAGGAACGTTGATATTCAAAAATTAAGAAGCCATAAACCAACTAGGATAAATTTCGCATCGAATGGTACCTTTAGTGTCGATACAATCAGTAGTTTAGGCGTGATTGAAACTTAAACAAAGACCATTTTCATTATATATAATGAGAATATCTTAAGTGACATGACATATATAAATTGATGACGAAGTATTCAACTTAGTATTGTAAGATAATTTTAACGTACCAATAATGATATTAACACATTGCTGGTAGGAAAAATCACCTCAAAATATCTAAGCCTCACATTAAATATGATTTACACACAAAATATAAAATGTAAGTATAGTTCAACAGAGCTGTAAAAAAACTGTAATTTAACACTATAAGTAGAACTTTAGCTGAAACAAAAATCGCAATACAACGTAGCTTCTAAGATGATGAATGAAATAATTGCTCTTCCTGTAAAAAGTAGTAGTAAGTACCCAGAACTCCTTCATACTCATCATGCTTTACTCCAACCCACCCATTAAAGTCCCCTTAAATCACGATCCGTTTATTTTCTCCGCATTTATTCAAGACCTCTCCCATGCTATCTCAAAATTCCTCTCTCTCTTGTTGGGCTCCCAGGGCAGTGTGGAACGCTAATGACTGGGCTTGCCCCAAGCCATTCATCCTTCCGCGTGACAAACGTTGGATTTGCGGAGAGGGTAAGAATAGGGAAAGGAAAGAATAGGTGGGGTGAAAAGGAAGATTGGTAAATTAGAGTGGAAAATAGGAAATGTAGGATATTACCGCCCAGGAGCACAAGGGATAGGACAGTAATAGCTAGGGAAGCCGGGGTCGCATACCCGTATACTATACCACAACTACCGGACAGGTAAGTTTGGATGAGTATCCCATGACTTATTATTACTTTATAAATTATTGGGTATATTATTGACTATTTTTATTCACAAGTCCTATACAGGAGGTCTACTCGCAAAATCGACAACGATACATTCGGAACGATACGATAATACTCCGAATAAATCGCAACCATCCTACTCTAACAAATGTTCAAATTCCTTATCGTTTATCGTTACCATAGACTAATATTTTGAATTTTTTAACGATGTTAGTGTGAATGAAATATGTTCAAACCTAAACATTATGTCGCTGTTAAGTGTCAAAAGTCAAACCATAGTTTAGGCGCTAAGGACCATGCCAGACTCTGCACCACCAATTAAGTATTATTTACACATAATTTAAATGTTAAAAAAATATGTAATGAATATAATATGACCATTTAAAATTGAATAAATAATACAAAACTTGCGGATAATAAAAGGTAAAAAATTTTTTTGCCATTTGCATTATTTCTACGCTAAACGATGAACAAAATGACTCAAATGACTTAGTAGTAAAAAAATCCTGTTTAATAGTAAATCACATATAACTATTTCAATAATATTTATTAAGTATGTATATTGTATGGCAAATATATCTATACAACTTGAAACGATAATAGCATCGACACCCTAGAAGGTGTCGTTGAGATTATCGTAAAAGTGACGTTTGATTATTTGTGAAATTCAAATATTCGTCTCTGACATTTTCAACTAACAGTAGGGCTAGGACCGATAATATCGAATAATGTTTCGTTCGTTCAATAATCGTTTCGACATTGATTACGATGTAACCAAGAGTAGGATTGGACACGACAAATGTCACGATTTATCGAATATCGATTTTAGGAATAGGCCCCCAGTCCAAAAGCCAAAGCCACGCTTAACATTAGCTCCTCAGTTTATTGAATATTAAACAACTGCCTAACACATTGACAAATCAAAATTGTCATTCATTGATTACTTTCAGTCTTTCACATTTGAATAAAATAACTTGTTATAGGATTAAATCGCCTATAATTGTAACAGCCTAAGGAATTTGTATAAATTAACGTTACACTTTTTATAATTTGTTATTTAACCCGTCGTTTCGTGACCGTGGCACTGACACTGACAACACTGTAAGTTACATTTTCGTTTTCAGTAGGAATCACTCCTCTCAACTGTTACAGTACGATTACATTACTAATACAGTTACGATTACATGCGTTTTAATCCTTTTAAAAGGATTATATTTAAATCAAGATTGGTCACGTATTATTTTGTTATTGGAACATTACAATCACTATATCTTGTTATTAATTTCGAGCTGAGCATTACACAATTAAGAACACCATAGGTTTAACTGTGCAGTGACAATCATGCTCGACATTACAATTTTATTTAAAGATTACTTTTGCAGAGTTATTATATTAGGTATTAGTTCTGGTCCTTAACCATTGAATAAGATCACATTGAAGCATCATTAACATGAACAGTCACAATCCCAAGATTATAATTACCTGAAAAGTAAGTAATTAGTATCGAGATTATAAAATTAATTTAATATAACTTAAGTAACATGAAATATTGATGATGAAGTATTCAATACTAAGGTATTGTGTAGTGATTTTAACTAACCAATAATGATATTAACACATTACTGGTCGGAAAAAGTCACCTCAAAATATCTAAGCCTCACATTAATTATTAGTTTCACATTTTGAACAAAGCTGTAAAAAAGTGTAGAAAAAGAATCAACCCAATCAACTTCTTTAGTTTAAATGCTGCATGCTCTCGTGTTTAAAGGTTTTTTGTGTAATTATTAACAAAAGTAGAAAGGCGAAGTGTTTACAGACGACCTGGTGAGAGATACCTTCAAGCCTGCTTCTCAGATAGAATCCAGTATGGTGGAGGCAGAGAATATATATAGGCTGGTTAGTGAATATGTACATTTTCATAAGGTTGCACTGAGCTAGCGGCGAAAGAAAATGGAACTCTGACGATGACATCGCATAAGTGAAGGAAATGTTGACTGAAAATCCTCATTCAAGTGTGAAAAAAATTGTCATTGATTTATTTCTCACAATTCCATCCGTATCATTTAAATAATTGTTTGGGTATGAAACTTGTTGCCGCTCGGCTAGTCCCAAAAAACCGGAATTTTCTCCAAAAATTTAATCGCTTAAGAGTTGTTGTGGACATACTGGGACGAGTCAATTCCGACCCAACATTCATGAAACGCATTGCTACTGGGCACGAGATGTAATTTTACGAGTTTGACATGCAATTAGTCAACGAGCTTCGGAGTGGCGCTTTACAACTGAATTTCCATCAAGTCATGTTGACTGTTTTCTTTGACTTTCGGGGTGTTTCACACTCACACTTCCTACTGGAAGGTCTATGAACGAAGTTAATTATATAAGCGTTATGTGGCTGTTTTCTAACAGCCACATAACGCTATGTATATAGCAAAGCAAATTCGACATCCGATTTAAGTTTAATTTTCCTAAGCCTAAAATTAATACTTCTTGGCATCCGTTTTCATTCGGTAGAAGACACAAAAATATTTAATGATTCGATAATTCATTGGCTTAAATTATATAGGTAGATTTATTAATTTCTATCTCGGATGACTTCATAATGATTGTATTGTATATGTCTATACATATCTTAATATATATCTTAATGAATAAAATTGTATTTATCATAAACATCTTACATGTGAAAAAGCCCAATCGCCATCTTACATCTGCCTTAGTTACAGTTATAGTTACAATTTAGCATGCTTAACAATAAATTAAAATTTAAATATTCAAAAACAAATTTTCTTATTAATAATTATTATGAATTAATTTAATATTAATTTTTCCTTCGATAGTTATAATTGTATACGATCGTGACTGATTTTTGGATTTCGTTTCGCTGCATTAATCTGAAGACGAAGTATTCAACTTAGTATCTTCTTGCAGGTTTATTATCCGAGAAAGATAATCAAACTTTCTCAGCGAAATTTCCATCCTGAAAATATCTAATACTGTCTTAATCCATCTAACCCTGTTTCTAAAAACCTTCAGAAATAAACCTGAAAAAATCATTTAAGATGTGACGTATTTGAACGTAGCTGTAAAAATAATGAGTAATTTAGCTTTTAGGTAGAATTTTAGCTCAGGCAGACACCCAACACTCACATCGCTGCAACACTGCTTCTTAAAATATTCGAAAAACAATTGTACCTTATAACTGTTAGAATCTATTAAAAAAGGAATATTCGTACTTAGTTTCAAGTCTTAACGCCATATGCTTCCAAAGATTTCGTTATGATATCAATACAAAACCTCTTCAATTGATATCTATATATCCAGCTAATTTAAAATTTCAAAAAGCATGGTTCACTCTTATTTTTTAATATCACAAGAATATTTAACACAAATGTTTTATATGTATACGTTTACAATAAGAAAACACAATGTATATATTTTACACAAGAAATGCCCAATTTTAATATAATGTTATTGTATTTTTTATAAGCAGCAGTATTTTAGCTAAATTGAACAGAGGCATCGAGTTCGAATTATGTTGTAATAATCTGATGACCGAGTATTCAGCTTAGCATCATCAGGTAAATTTAAAGGAGAAAAATTTGTAAGAACACCATTTTGATCGATAAATTCACCTGAAAATATTAAGCGTCATTCTTGCTGGAATTTTTCATTTACCTACAACCTGAAAAAACTTAATATAAGCATATGTGTAAAAAAGGTATGCAAAAAAGAGGAAATTGAGGCTTAAAATATTAAGACAGCTAGAAACCGCCAACAACTTTGGCTTAAATTAAATTATTTAATAAATAAATAATTTGATGACGAAGTATTCAACTTAGTATTGTAAGATAATTTTAACGTACCAATAATGATATTAACACATTGCTGGTAGGAAAAATCACCTCAAAATATCTAAGCCTCACATTAAATATGATTTACACACAAAATATAAAATGTAAGTATAGTTCAACAGAGCTGTAAAAAAACTGTTATTTAACACTATAAGTAGAACTTTAGCTGAAACAAAAATCGCAATACAACGTAGCTTCTAAGATGATGAATGAAAAAATTGCTCTTCCTGTAAAAAACCATTGAACTAGGCGTTATTTAGCGGAAATCCACAATAATTATTCAAATTTTGTGAGCCTTTTTCAGTGTAAGTTCGAGAGAGACTCGTCTTGTGCCAGAATCTGGCGAGTCAACATCTCCTCAGGACGCCTCGTATAGAGGCGAAACACGTGTGCACTTCCTCTCATTCAAACAAACTTTCAAAATACTTTTTCTATCTCGTTAACACATAATGCTCCCATCTTGACTTTAAACTTTCTTTCAGTTGTTCTACATACTCGACTTTCTTTTCTTTTTCTAGTAGATTTTCACTTTTACTTAGTCCAAAACCCTCGTAGTCTCGGCCCCTCTGTGTCGCCACCGTTTAAAGAGGCCACGCATTCGGGCTGCGACCAGGAAGTGCTCTGTGTCGAGGCCTGCACCGCGATATGCCCGAGTGTCTAGCACTTTCTTCCTTAGTCTTTCATTCACAATTACAATATCAGTCATACTTCTAGACTTACCCTCACCTCTTTTATACAAATGGATCTTTTTGCGGTCACACATTGTGTTGGCTACGCAAAGATTCCATTCCAAGCAGGCTTCTCCCATTGTCATTCACTCTCTCGTCCCTAAACGTACCCAGAACTCCTTCATACTCATCATGCTTTACTCCAACCCACCCATTAAAGTCCCCTTAAATCACGATCCGTTTATTTTCTCCGCATTTATTCAAGACCTCTCCCATGCTATCTCAAAATTCCTCTCTCTCTTGTTGGGCTCCCAGGGCAGTGTGGAACGCTAATGACTGGGCTTGCCCCAAGCCATTCATCCTTCCGCGTGACAAACGTTGGATTTGCGGAGAGGGTAAGAATAGGGAAAGGAAAGAATAGGTGGGGTGAAAAGGAAGATTGGTAAATTAGAGTGGAAAATAGGAAATGTAGGATATTACCGCCCAGGAGCACAAGGGATAGGACAGTAATAGCTAGGGAAGCCGGGGTCGCATACCCGTATACTATACCACAACTACCGGACAGGTAAGTTTGGATGAGTATCCCATGACTTATTATTACTTTATAGATTATTGGGTATATTATTGACTATTTTTATTCACAAGTCCTATACAGGAGGTCTACTCGCAAAATCGACAGCGATACATTCGGAACGATACGATAATACTCCGAATAAATCGCAACCATCCTACTGTAACAAATGTTCAAATTCCTTATCGTTTATCGTTACCATAGACTAATATTTTGAATTTTTTAACGATGTTAGTGTGAATGAAATATGTTCAAACCTAAACATTATGTCGCTGTTAAGTGTCAAAAGTCAAAACATAGTTTAGGCGCTAAGGACCATGCCAGACTCTGCACCACCAATTAAGTATTATTTACACATAATTTAAATGTTAAAAAAATATGTAATGAATATAATATGACCATTTAAAATTGAATAAATAATACAAAACTTGCGGATAATAAAAGGTAAAAAATTTTTTTGCCATTTGCATTATTTCTACGCTAAACGATGAACAAAATTACTCAAATGACTTAGTAGTAAAAAAATCCTGTTTAATAGTAAATCACATATAACTATTTCAATAATATTTATTAAGTATGTATATTGTATGGCAAATATATCTATACAACTTGAAACGATAATAGCATCGACACCCTAGAAGGTGTCGTTGAGATTATCGTAAAAGTAACGTTTGATTATTTGTGAAATTCAAATATTCGTCTCTGACATTTTCAACTAACAGTAGGGCTAGGACCGATAATATCGAATAATGTTTCGTTCGTTCAATCATCGTTTCGACATTGATTACGATGTAACTAAGAGTAGGATTGGACACGACAAATGTCACGATTTATCGAATATCGATTTTAGGAATAGGCCCCCAGTCCAAAAGCCAAAGCCACGCTTAACATTAGCTCCTCAGTTTATTGAATATTAAACAACTGCCTAACACATTGACAAATCATAACTTTATTTTCATTCATTGATTACTTTCAGTCTTTCACATTTGAATAAAATAACTTGTTATAGGATTAAATCGCCTATAATTGTAACTGCGTAAGGAATTTGTATAAATTAACGTTACACTTTTTATAATTTGTTATTTAACCCGTCGTTTCGTGACCGTGGCACTGACACTGACAACACTGTAAGTTACATTTTCGTTTTCAGTAGGAATCACTCCTCTCAACTGTTACAGTACGATTACATTACTAATACAGTTACGATTACATGCGTTTTAATCCTTTTAAAAGGATTATATTTAAATCAATATTGGTCACGTATTATTTTGTTATTGGAACATTACAATCACTATATCTTGTTATTAATTTCGAGCTGAGCATTACACAATTAAGAACACCATAGGTTTAACTGTGCAGTGACAATCATGCTCGACATTACAATTTTATTTAAAGATTACTTTTGCAGAGTTATTATATTAGGTATTAGTTCTGGTCCTTAACCATTGAATAAGATCACATTGAAGCATCATTAACATGAACAGTCACAATCCCAAGATTATAATTACCTGAAAAGTAAGTAATTAGTATCGAGATTATAAAATTAATTTAATATAACTTAAGTAACATGAAATATTGATGATGAAGTATTCAATACTAAGGTATTGTGTAGTGATTTTAACTAACCAATAATGATATTAACACATTACTGGTCGGAAAAAGTCACCTCAAAATATCTAAGCCTCACATTAATTATTAGTTTCACATTTTGAACAAAGCTGTAAAAAAGTGTAGAAAAAGAATCAACCCAATCAACTTCTTTAGTTTAAATGCTGCATGCTCTCGTGTTTAAAGGTTTTTTGTGTAATTATTAACAAAAGTAGAAAGGCGAAGTGTTTACAGACGACCTGGTGAGAGATACCTTCAAGCCTGCTTCTCAGATAGAATCCAGTATGGTGGAGGCAGAGAATATATATAGGCTGGTTAGTGAATATGTACATTTTCATAAGGTTGCACTGAGCTAGCGGCGAAAGAAAATGGAACTCTGACGATGACATCGCATAAGTGAAGGAAATGTTGACTGAAAATCCTCATTCAAGTGTGAAAAAAATTGTCATTGATTTATTTCTCACAATTCCATCCGTATCATTTAAATAATTGTTTGGGTATGAAACTTGTTGCCGCTCGGCTAGTCCCAAAAAACCGGAATTTTCTCCAAAAATTTAATCGCTTAAGAGTTGTTGTGGACATACTGGGACGAGTCAATTCCGACCCAACATTCATGAAACGCATTGCTACTGGGCACGAGATGTAATTTTACGAGTTTGACATGCAATTAGTCAACGAGCTTCGGAGTGGCGCTTTACAACTGAATTTCCATCAAGTCATGTTGACTGTTTTCTTTGACTTTCGGGGTGTTTCACACTCACACTTCCTACTGGAAGGTCTATGAACGAAGTTAATTATATAAGCGTTATGTGGCTGTTTTCTAACAGCCACATAACGCTATGTATATAGCAAAGCAAATTCGACATCCGATTTAAGTTTAATTTTCCTAAGCCTAAAATTAATACTTCTTGGCATCCGTTTTCATTCGGTAGAAGACACAAAAATATTTAATGATTCGATAATTCATTGGCTTAAATTATATAGGTAGATTTATTAATTTCTATCTCGGATGACTTCATAATGATTGTATTGTATATGTCTATACATATCTTAATATATATCTTAATGAATAAAATTGTATTTATCATAAACATCTTACATGTGAAAAAGCCCAATCGCCATCTTACATCTGCCTTAGTTACAGTTATAGTTACAATTTAGCATGCTTAACAATAAATTAAAATTTAAATATTCAAAAACAAATTTTCTTATTAATAATTATTATGAATTAATTTAATATTAATTTTTCCTTCGTTAGTTATAATTGTATACGATCGTGACTGATTTTTGGATTTCGTTTCGCTGCATTAATCTGAAGACGAAGTATTCAACTTAGTATCTTCTTGCAGGTTTATTATCCGAGAAAGATAATCAAACTTTCTCAGCGAAATTTCCATCCTGAAAATATCTAATACTGTCTTAATCCATCTAACCCTGTTTCTTAAAACCTTCAGAAATAAACCTGAAAAAATCATTTAAGATGTGACGTATTTGAACGTAGCTGTAAAAATAATGAGTAATTTAGCTTTTAGGTAGAATTTTAGCTCAGGCAGACACCCAACACTCAAATCGCTGCAACACTGCTTCTTAAAATATTCGAAAAACAATTGTACCTTATAACTGTTAGAATCTATTAAAAAAGGAATATTCGTACTTAGTTTCAAGTCTTAACGCCATATGCTTCCAAAGATTTCGTTATGATATCAATACAAAACCTCTTCAATTGATATCTATATATCCAGCTAATTTAAAATTTCAAAAAGCATGGTTCACTCTTATTTTTTAATATCACAAGAATATTTAACACAAATGTTTTATATGTATACGTTTACAATAAGAAAACACAATGTATATATTTTACACAAGAAATGCCCAATTTTAATATAATGTTATTGTATTTTTTATAAGCAGCAGTATTTTAGCTAAATTGAACAGAGGCATCGAGTTCGAATTATGTTGTAATAATCTGATGACCGAGTATTCAGCTTAGCATCATCAGGTAAATTTAAAGGAGCAAAATTTGTAAGAACACCATTTTGATCGATAAATTCACCTGAAAATATTAAGCGTCATCCTTGCTGAAATTTTTCATTTACCTACAACCTGAAAAAACTTAATATAAGCATATGTGTAAAAAAGGTATGCAAAAAAGAGGAAATTGAGGCTTAAAATATTAAGACAGCTAGAAACCGCCAACAACTTTGGCTTAAATTAAATTATTTAATAAATAAATAATTTGATGACGAAGTATTCAACTTAGTATTGTAAGATAATTTTAACGTACCAATAATGATATTAACACATTGCTGGTAGGAAAAATCACCTCAAAATATCTTAGCCTCACATTAAATATGATTTACACACAAAATATAAAATGTAAGTATAGTTCAACAGAGCTGTAAAAAAACTGTTATTTAACACTATAAGTAGAACTTTAGCTGAAACAAAAATCGCAATACAACGTAGCTTCTAAGATGATGAATGAAAAAATTGCTCTTCCTGTAAAAAACAATTGAACTAGGCGTTATTTAGCGGAAATCCACAATAATTATTCAAATTTTGTGAGCCTTTTTCAGTGTAAGTTCGAGAGAGACTCGTCTTGTGCCAGAATCTGGCGAGTCAACATATCCTCAGGACGCCTCGTATAGAGGCGAAACACGTGTGCACTTCCTCTCATTCAAACAAACTTTCAAAATACTTTTTCTATCTCGTTAACACATAATGCTCCCATCTTGACTTTAAACTTTCTTTCAGTTGTTCTACATACTCGACTTTCTTTTCTTTTTCTAGTAGATTTTCACTTTTACTTAGTCCAAAACCCTCGTAGTCTCGGCCCCTCTGTGTCGCCACCGTTTAAAGAGGCCACGCATTCGGGCTGCGACCAGGAAGTGCTCTGTGTCGAGGCCTGCACCGCGATATGCCCGAGTGTCTAGCACTTTCTTCCTTAGTCTTTCATTCACAATTACAATATCAGTCATACTTCTAGACTTACCCTCACCTCTTTTATACAAATGGATCTTTTTGCGGTCACACATTGTGTTGGCTACGCAAAGATTCCATTCCAAGCAGGCTTCTCCCATTGTCATTCACTCTCTCGTCCCTAAACGTACCCAGAACTCCTTCATACTCATCATGCTTTACTCCAACCCACCCATTAAAGTCCCCTTAAATCACGATCCGTTTATTTTCTCCGCATTTATTCAAGACCTCTCCCATGCTATCTCAAAATTCCTCTCTCTCTTGCTGGGCTCCCAGGGCAGTGTGGAACGCTAATGACTGGGCTTGCCCCAAGCCATTCATCCTTCCGCGTGACAAACGTTGGATTTGCGGAGAGGGTAAGAATAGGGAAAGGAAAGAATAGGTGGGGTGAAAAGGAAGATTGGTAAATTAGAGTGGAAAATAGGAAATGTAGGATATTACCGCCCAGGAGCACAAGGGATAGGACAGTAATAGCTAGGGAAGCCGGGGTCGCATACCCGTATACTATACCACAACTACCGGACAGGTAAGTTTGGATGAGTATCCCATGACTTATTATTACTTTATAGATTATTGGGTATATTATTGACTATTTTTATTCACAAGTCCTATACAGGAGGTCTACTCGCAAAATCGACAACGATACATTCGGAACGATACGATAATACTCCGAATAAATCGCAACCATCCTACTCTAACAAATGTTCAAATTCCTTATCGTTTATCGTTACCATAGACTAATATTTTGAATTTTTTAACGATGTTAGTGTGAATAAAATATGTTCAAACCTAAACATTATGTCGCTGTTAAGTGTCAAAAGTCAAAACATAGTTTAGGCGCTAAGGACCATGCCAGACTCTGCACCACCAATTAAGTATTATTTACACATAATTTAAATGTTAAAAAAATATGTAATGAATATAATATGACCATTTAAAATTGAATAAATAATACAAAACTTGCGGATAATAAAAGGTAAAAAATTTTTTTGCCATTTGCATTATTTCTACGCTAAACGATGAACAAAATGACTCAAATGACTTAGTAGTAAAAAAATCCTGTTTAATAGTAAATCACATATAACTATTTCAATAATATTTATTAAGTATGTATATTGTATGGCAAATATATCTATACAACTTGAAACGATAATAGCATCGACACCCTAGAAGGTGTCGTTGAGATTATCGTAAAAGTGACGTTTGATTATTTGTGAAATTCAAATATTCGTCTCTGACATTTTCAACTAACAGTAGGGCTAGGACCGATAATATCGAATAATGTTTCGTTCGTTCAATCATCGTTTCAACATTGATTACGATGTAACTAAGAGTAGGATTCGACACGACAAATGTCACGATTTATCGAATATCGATTTTAGGAATAGGCCCCCAGTCCAAAAGCCAAAGCCACGCTTTACATTAGCTCCTCAGTGTTTTGAATATTAAACAACTGCCTAACACATTGACAAATCAAAATTGTATTTTCATTCATTGATTACTTTCAGTCTTTCACATTTGAATAAAATAACTTGTTATAGGATTAAATCGCCTATAATTGTAACTGCGTAAGGAATTTGTATAAACTAACGTTACACTTTTTATAATTTGTTATTTAACCCGTCGTTTCGTGACCGTGGCACTGACACTGACAACACTGTAAGTTACATTTTCGTTTTCAGTAGGAATCACTCCCCTCAACTGTTACAGTACGATTACATTACTAATACAGTTACGATTACATGCGTTTTAATCCTTTTAAAAGGATTATATTTAAATCAAGATTGGTCACGTATTATTTTGTTATTGGAACATTATAATCACTATATCTTGTTATTAATTTCGAGCTGAGCATTACACAATTAAGAACACCATAGGTTCAACTATGCAGTGACAATCATGCTCGACATTACAATTTTATTTAAAGATTACTTTTGCAGAGTTATTATATTAGGTATTAGTTCTGGTCCTTAACCATTGAATAAGATCACATTGAAGCATCATTAACATGAACAGTCACAATCCCAAGATTATAATTACCTGAAAAGTAAGTAATTAGTATCGAGATTATAAAATTAATTTAATATAACTTAAGTAACACGAAATATTGATGATGAAGTATTCAACTTAGTATTGTGTAGTAATTTTAACTAACCAATAATGATATTAACACATTACTGGTCGGAAAAAGTCACCTCAAAATATCTAAGCCTCACATTAATTATTAGTTTCACATTTTGAACAAAGCTGTAAAAAAGTGTAGAAAAAGAATCAACCCAATCAACTTCTTTAGTTTAAATGCTGCATGCTCTCGTGTTTAAAGGTTTTTTGTGTAATTATTAACAAAAGTAGAAAGGCGAAGTGTTTACAGACGACCTGGTGAGCGATACCTTCAAGCCTGCTTCTCAGATAGAATCCAGTATGGTGGAGGCAGAGAATATGTATAGGCTGGTTAGTGAATATGTACATTTTCATAAGGTTGCACTGAGCTAGCGGCGAAAGAAAATGGAACTCTGACGATGACATCGCATAAGTGAAGGAAATGTTGACTGAAAATCCTCATTCAAGTGTGAAAAAATTGCCATTGATTTATTTCTCACAATTCCATCCGTATCATTTAAATAATTGTTTGGGTATGAAACTTGTTGCCGCTCGGCTAGTCCCAAAAAACCGGAATTTTCTCCAAAAATTTAATCGCTTAAGAGTTGTTGTGGACATACTGGGACGAGTCAATTCCGACCCAACATTCATGAAACGCATTGCTACTGGGCACGAGATGTAATTTTACGAGTTTGACATGCAAACTAGTCAACGAGCTTCGGAGTGGCGCTTTACAACTGAATTTCCATCAAGTCATGTTGACTGTTTTCTTTGACTTTCGGGGTGTTTCACACTCACACTTCCTACTGGAAGGTCTATGAACGAAGTTAATTATATAAGCGTTATGTGCCTTTTTTCTAACAGCCACATAACGCTATGTATATAGCAAAGCAAATTCGACATCCGATTTAAGTTAAATTTTCCTAAGCCTAAAATTAATACTTCTTGGCATCCGTTTTCATTCGGTAGAAGACACAAAAATATTTAATGATTCGATAATTCATTGGCTTAAATTATATAGGAAGATTTATTAATTTCTATCTCGAATGACTTCATAATGATTGTATTGTATATGTCTATACTTATCTTAATGAATAAAATTGTATTTATCATAAACATCTTACATGTGAAAAAGCCCAATCGCCATCTTACATCTGCCTTAGTCACAGTTATAGTTACAATTTAGCATGCTTAACAATAAATAAAAATTTAAATATTCAAAAACAAATTTTCTTATTAATAATTATTATGAATTAATTTAATATTAATTTTTCCTTCGATAGTTATAATTGTATACGATCGTGACTGATTTTTGGATTTTGTTTCGCTGCATTAATCTGAAGACGAAGTATTCAACTTAGTATCTTCTTGCAGGTTTATTATCCGAGAAAGATAATCAAACTTTCTCAGCGAAATTTCCATCCTGAAAATATCTAATACTGTCTTAATCTATCTAACCCTGTTTCTTAAAACCTTCAGAAATAAACCTGAAAAAATCATTTAGGATGTGACGTATTTGAACGTAGCTGTAAAAAATAATGAGTAATTTAGCTTTTAGGTAGAATTTTAGCTCAGGCAGACACCCAACACTCACATCGCTGCAACACTGCTTCTTAAAATATTCGAAAAACAATTGTACCTTATAACTGTTAGAATCTATTAAAAAAGGAATATTCGTACTTAGTTTCAAGTCTTAACGCCATATGGTTCCAAAGATTTCGTTATGATATCAATACAAAACCTCTTCAATTGATATCTATATATCCAGATAATTTAAAATTTCAAAAAGCATGGTTCACTCTTATTTTTTAATATCACAAGAATATTTAACACAAATGTTTTATATGTATACGTTTACAATAAGAAAACACAATGTATATATTTTACACAAGAAATGCCCAATTTTAATATAATGTTATTGTATTTTTTATAAGCAGCAGTATTTTAGCTAAATTGAACAGAGGCATCGAGTTCGAATTATGTTGTAATAATCTGATGACCGAGTATTCAGCTTAGCATCATCAGGTAAATTTAAAGGAGAAAAATTTGTAAGAACACCATTTTGGTCGATAAATTCACCTGAAAATATTAAGCGTCATTCTTGCTGGAATTTTTCATTTACCTACAACCTGAAAAAACTTAATATAAGCATATGTGTAAAAAAGGTATGCAAAAAAGAGGAAATTGAGGCTTAAAATATTAAGACAGCTAGAAACCGCCAACAACTTTGGCTTAAATTAAATTATTTAATAAATAAATAATTTGATGACGAAGTATTCAACTTAGTATTGTAAGATAATTTTAACGTACCAATAATGATATTAACACATTGCTGGTAGGAAAAATCACCTCAAAATATCTAAGCCTCACATTAAATATGATTTACACACAAAATATAAAATGTAAGTATAGTTCAACAGAGCTGTAAAAAAACTGTTATTTAACACTATAAGTAGAACTTTAGCTGAAACAAAAATCGCAATACAACGTAGCTTCTAAGATGATGAATGAAAAAATTGCTCTTCCTGTAAAAAACCATTGAACTAGGCGTTATTTAGCGGAAATCCACAATAATTATTCAAATTTTGTGAGCCTTTTTCAGTGTAAGTTCGAGAGAGACTCGTCTTGTGCCAGAATCTGGCGAGTCAACATCTCCTCAGGACGCCTCGTATAGAGGCGAAACACGTGTGCACTTCCTCTCATTCAAACAAACTTTCAAAATACTTTTTCTATCTCGTTAACACATAATGCTCCCATCTTGACTTTAAACTTTCTTTCAGTTGTTCTACATACTCGACTTTCTTTTCTTTTTCTAGTAGATTTTCACTTTTACTTAGTCCAAAACCCTCGTAGTCTCGGCCCCTCTGTGTCGCCACCGTTTAAAGAGGCCACGCATTCGGGCTGCGACCAGGAAGTGCTCTGTGTCGAGGCCTGCACCGCGATATGCCCGAGTGTCTAGCACTTTCTTCCTTAGTCTTTCATTCACAATTACAATATCAGTCATACTTCTAGACTTACCCTCACCTCTTTTATACAAATGGATCTTTTTGCGGTCACACATTGTGTTGGCTACGCAAAGATTCCATTCCAAGCAGGCTTCTCCCATTGTCATTCACTCTCTCGTCCCTAAACGTACCCAGAACTCCTTCATACTCATCATGCTTTACTCCAACCCACCCATTAAAGTCCCCTTAAATCACGATCCGTTTATTTTCTCCGCATTTATTCAAGACCTCTCCCATGCTATCTCAAAATTCCTCTCTCTCTTGTTGGGCTCCCAGGGCAGTGTGGAACGCTAATGACTGGGCTTGCCCCAAGCCATTCATCCTTCCGCGTGACAAACGTTGGATTTGCGGAGAGGGTAAGAATAGGGAAAGGAAAGAATAGGTGGGGTGAAAAGGAAGATTGGTAAATTAGAGTGGAAAATAGGAAATGTAGGATATTACCGCCCAGGAGCACAAGGGATAGGACAGTAATAGCTAGGGAAGCCGGGGTCGCATACCCGTATACTATACCACAACTACCGGACAGGTAAGTTTGGATGAGTATCCCATGACTTATTATTACTTTATAGATTATTGGGTATATTATTGACTATTTTTATTCACAAGTCCTATACAGGAGGTCTACTCGCAAAATCGACAACGATACATTCGGAACGATACGATAATACTCCGAATAAATCGCAACCATCCTACTCTAACAAATGTTCGAATTCCTTATCGTTTATCGTTACCATAGACTAATATTTTGAAATTTTTAACGATGTTAGTGTGAATGAAATATGTTCAAACCTAAACATTATGTCGCTGTTAAGTGTCAAAAGTCAAAACATAGTTTAGGCGCTAACGACCATGCCAGACTCTGCACCACCAATTTAGTATTATTTACACATAATTTAAATGTTAAAAAAATATGTAATGAATATAATATGACCATTTAAAATTGAATAAATAATACAAAACTTGCGGATAATAAAAGGTAAAAAACTTTTTTTGCCATTTGCATTATTTCTACGCATAAACGATGAACAAAATGACTCAAATGACTTAGTAGTAAAAAAATCCTATTTAATAGTAAATCACATATTACTATTTCAATAATATTTATTAAGTATATATATTATATGGCAAATATATCTATACAACTTGAAACGATAATAGCATCGACAGCCTAGAAGGTGTCGTTGAGATTATCGTAAAAGTGACGTTTGATTATTTGTGAAATTCAAATATTCGTCTCTGACATTTTCAACTAACAGTAGGGCTAGGACCGATAATATCGAATAATGTTTCGTTCGTTCAATCATCGTTTCAACATTGATTACGATGTAACTAAGAGTAGGATTCGACACGACAAATGTCACGATTTATCGAATATCGATTTTAGGAATAGGCCCCCAGTCCAAAAGCCAAAGCCACGCTTAACATTAGCTCCTCAGTGTTTTGAATATTAAACAACTGCCTAACACATTGACAAATCAAAATTGTATTTTCATTCATTGATTACTTTCAGTCTTTCACATTTGAATAAAATAACTTGTTATAGGATTAAATCGCCTATAATTGTAACTGCGTAAGGAATTTGTATAAACTAACGTTACACTTTTTATAATTTGTTATTTAACCCGTCGTTTCGTGACCGTGGCACTGACACTGACAACACTGTAAGTTACATTTTCGTTTTCAGTAGGAATCACTCCCCTCAACTGTTACAGTACGATTACATTACTAATACAGTTACGATTACATGCGTTTTAATCCTTTTAAAAGGATTATATTTAAATCAAGATTGGTCACGTATTATTTTGTTATTGGAACATTACAATCACTATATCTTGTTATTAATTTCGAGCTGAGCATTACACAATTAAGAACACTATAGGTTCAACTATGCAGTGACAATCATGCTCGACATTACAATTTTATTTAAAGATTACTTTTGCAGAGTTATTATATTAGGTATTAGTTCTGGTCCTTAACCATTGAATAAGATCACATTGAAGCATCATTAACATGAACAGTCACAATCCCAAGATTATAATTACCTGAAAAGTAAGTAATTACTATCGAGATTATAAAATTAATTTAATTTAACTTAAGTAACATGAAATATTGATGATGAAGTATTCAACTTAGTATTGTGTAGTGATTTTAACTAACCAATATTATAGATATTAACACATTACTGGTCGGAAAAAGTCACCTCAAAATATCTAAGCCTCACATTAATTATTAGTTTCACATTTTGAACAAAGCTGTAAAAAAGTGTAGAAAAAGAATCAACCCAATCAACTTCTTTAGTTTAAATGCTGCATGCTCTCGTGTTTAAAGGTTTTTTGTGTAATTATTAACAAAAGTAGAAAGGCGAAGTGTTTACAGACGACCTGGTGAGCGATACCTTCAAGCCTGCTTCTCAGATAGAATCCAGTATGGTGGAGGCAGAGAATATGTATAGGCTGGTTAGTGAATATGTACATTTTCATAAGGTTGCACTGAGCTAGCGGCGAAAGAAAATGGAACTCTGACGATGACATCGCATAAGTGAAGGAAATGTTGACTGAAAATCCTCATTCAAGTGTGAAAAAATTGCCATTGATTTATTTCTCACAATTCCATCCGTATCATTTAAATAATTGTTTGGGTATGAAACTTGTTGCCGCTCGGCTAGTCCCAAAAAACCGGAATTTTCTCCAAAAATTTAATCGCTTAAGAGTTGTTGTGGACATACTGGGACGAGTCAATTCCGACCCAACATTCATGAAACGCATTGCTACTGGGCACGAGATGTAATTTTACGAGTTTGACATGCAAACTAGTCAACGAGCTTCGGAGTGGCGCTTTACAACTGAATTTCCATCAAGTCATGTTGACTGTTTTCTTTGACTTTCGGGGTGTTTCACACTCACACTTCCTACTGGAAGGTCTATGAACGAAGTTAATTATATAAGCGTTATGTGGCTGTTTTCTAACAGCCACATAACGCTATGTATATAGCAAAGCAAATTCGACATCCGATTTAAGTTAAATTTTCCTAAGCCTAAAATTAATACTTCTTGGCATCCGTTTTCATTCGGTAGAAGACACAAAAATATTTAATGATTCGATAATTCATTGGCTTAAATTATATAGGAAGATTTATTAATTTCTATCTCGAATGACTTCATAATGATTGTATTGTATATGTCTATACTTATCTTAATGAATAAAATTGTATTTATCATAAACATCTTACATGTGAAAAAGCCCAATCGCCATCTTACATCTGCCTTAGTCACAGTTATAGTTACAATTTAGCATGCTTAACAATAAATAAAAATTTAAATATTCAAAAACAAATTTTCTTATTAATAATTATTATGAATTAATTTAATATTAATTTTTCCTTCGATAGTTATAATTGTATACGATCGTGACTGATTTTTGGATTTTGTTTCGCTGCATTAATCTGAAGACGAAGTATTCAACTTAGTATCTTCTTGCAGGTTTATTATCCGAGAAAGATAATCAAACTTTCTCAGCGAAATTTCCATCCTGAAAATATCTAATACTGTCTTAATCTATCTAACCCTGTTTCTTAAAACCTTCAGAAATAAACCTGAAAAAATCATTTAGGATGTGACGTATTTGAACGTAGCTGTAAAAAATAATGAGTAATTTAGCTTTTAGGTAGAATTTTAGCTCAGGCAGACACCCAACACTCACATCGCTGCAACACTGCTTCTTAAAATATTCGAAAAACAATTGTACCTTATAACTGTTAGAATCTATTAAAAAAGGAATATTCGTACTTAGTTTCAAGTCTTAACGCCATATGGTTCCAAAGATTTCGTTATGATATCAATACAAAACCTCTTCAATTGATATCTATATATCCAGCTAATTTAAAATTTCAAAAAGCATGGTTCACTCTTATTTTTTAATATCACAAGAATATTTAACACAAATGTTTTATATGTATACGTTTACAATAAGAAAACACAATGTATATATTTTACACAAGAAATGCCCAATTTTAATATAATGTTATTGTATTTTTTATAAGCAGCAGTATTTTAGCTAAATTGAACAGAGGCATCGAGTTCGAATTATGTTGTAATAATCTGATGACCGAGTATTCAGCTTAGCATCATCAGGTAAATTTAAAGGAGCAAAATTTGTAAGAACACCATTTTGATCGATAAATTCACCTGAAAATATTAAGCGTCATCCTTGCTGGAATTTTTCATTTACCTACAACCTGAAAAAACTTAATATAAGCATATGTGTAAAAAAGGTATGCAAAAAAGTGGAAATTGAGGCTCAAAATATTAAGACAGCTAGAAACCGCCAACAACTTTGGCTTAAATTAAATTATTTAATAAATAAATAATTTGATGACGAAGTATTCAACTTAGTATTGTAAGATAAGTTTAACGTACCAATAATGATATTAACACATTGCTGGTAGGAAAACTCACCTCAAAATATCTAAGCCTCACATTAAATATGATTTACACACAAAATATAAAATGTAAGTATAGTTCAACAGAGCTGTAAAAGAACTGTAATTTAACACTATAAGTAGAACTTTAGCTGAAACAAAAATCGCAATACAACGTAGCTTCTAAGATGATGAATGAAAAAATTGCTCTTCCTGTAAAAAAACCATTGAACTAGGCGTTATCTAGCGGAAATCCACAATAATTATTCAAATTTTGTGAGCCTTTTTCAGTGTAAGTTCGAGAGAGACTCGTCTTGTGCCAGAATCTGGCGAGTCAACATCTCCTCAGGACGCCTCGTATAGAGGCGAAACACGTGTGCACTTCCTCTCATTCAAACAAACTTTCAAAATACTTTTTCTATCTCGTTAACACATAATGCTCCCATCTTGACTTTAAACTTTCTTTCAGTAGTTCTACATACTCGACTTTCTTTTCTTTTTCTAGTAGATTTTCACTTTTACTTAGTCCAAAACCCTCGTAGTCTCGGCCCCTCTGTGTCGCCACCGTTTAAAGAGGCCACGCATTCGGGCTGCGACCAGGAAGTGCTCTGTGTCGAGGCCTGCACCGCGATATGCCCGAGTGTCTAGCACTTTCTTCCTTAGTCTTTCATTCACAATTACAATATCAGTCATACTTCTAGACTTACCCTCACCTCTTTTATACAAATGGATCTTTTTGCGGTCACACATTGTGTTGGCTACGCAAAGATTCCATTCCAAGCAGGCTTCTCCCATTGTCATTCACTCTCTCGTCCCTAAACGTACCCAGAACTCCTTCATACTCATCATGCTTTACTCCAACCCACCCATTAAAGTCCCCTTAAATCACGATCCGTTTATTTTCTCCGCATTTATTCAAGACCTCTCCCATGCTATCTCAAAATTCCTCTCTCTCTTGTTGGGCTCCCAGGGCAGTGTGGAACGCTAATGACTGGGCTTGCCCCAAGCCATTCATCCTTCCGCGTGACAAACGTTGGATTTGCGGAGAGGGTAAGAATAGGGAAAGGAAAGAATAGGTGGGGTGAAAAGGAAGATTGGTAAATTAGAGTGGAAAATAGGAAATGTAGGATATTACCGCCCAGGAGCACAAGGGATAGGACAGTAATAGCTAGGGAAGCCGGGGTCGCATACCCGTATACTATACCACAACTACCGGACAGGTAAGTTTGGATGAGTATCCCATGACTTATTATTACTTTATAGATTATTGGGTATATTATTGACTATTTTTATTCACAAGTCCTATACAGGAGGTCTACTCGCAAAATCGACAACGATACATTCGGAACGATACGATAATACTCCGAATAAATCGCAACCATCCTACTGTAACAAATGTTCAAATTCCTTATCGTTTATCGTTACCATAGACTAATATTTTGAATTTTTTAACGATGTTAGTGTGAATGAAATATGTTCAAACCTAAACATTATGTCGCTGTTAAGTGTCAAAAGTCAAAACATAGTTTAGGCGCTAAGGACCATGCCAGACTCTGCACCACCAATTAAGTATTATTTACACATAATTTAAATGTTAAAAAAATATGTAATGAATATAATATGACCATTTAAAATTGAATAAATAATACAAAACTTGCGGATAATAAAAGGTAAAAAATTTTTTTGCCATTTGCATTATTTCTACGCTAAACGATGAACAAAATGACTCAAATGACTTAGTAGTAAAAAAATCCTGTTTAATAGTAAATCACATATAACTATTTCAATAATATTTATTAAGTATGTATATTGTATGGCAAATATATCTATACAACTTGAAACGATAATAGCATCGACACCCTAGAAGGTGTCGTTGAGATTATCGTAAAAGTGACGTTTGATTATTTGTGAAATTCAAATATTCGTCTCTGACATTTTCAACTAACAGTAGGGCTAGGACCGATAATATCGATCCATGTTTCGTTCGTTCAATCATCGTTTCGACATTGATTACGATGTAACTAAGAGTAGGATTCGACACGACAAATGTCACGATTTATCGAATATCGATTTTAGGAATAGGCCCCCAGTCCAAAAGCCAAAGCCACGCTTAACATTAGCTCCTCAGTTTATTGAATATTAAACAACTGCCTAACACATTGACAAATCATAACTTTATTTTCATTCATTGATTACTTTCAGTCTTTCACATTTGAATAAAATAACTTGTTATAGGATTAAATCGCCTATAATTGTAACTGCGTAAGGAATTTGTATAAATTAACGTTACACTTTTTATAATTTGTTATTTAACCCGTCGTTTCGTGACCGTGGCACTGACACTGACAACACTGTAAGTTACATTTTCGTTTTCAGTAGGAATCACTCCTCTCAACTGTTACAGTACGATTACATTACTAATACAGTTACGATTACATGCGTTTTAATCCTTTTAAAAGGATTATATTTAAATCAAGATTGGTCACGTATTATTTTGTTATTGGAACATTACAATCACTATATCTTGTTATTAATTTCGAGCTGAGCATTACACAATTAAGAACACCATAGGTTTAACTGTGCAGTGATAATCATGCTCGACATTACAATTTTATTTAAAGATTACTTTTGCAGAGTTATTATATTAGGTATTAGTTCTGGTCCTTAACCATTGAATAAGATCACATTGAAGCATCATTAACATGAACAGTCACAATCCCAAGATTATAATTACCTGAAAAGTAAGTAATTAGTATCGAGATTATAAAATTAATTTAATATAACTTAAGTAACATGAAATATTGATGATGAAGTATTCAACTTAGTATTGTGTAGTGATTTTAACTAACCAATAATGATATTAACACATTACTGGTCGGAAAAAGTCACCTCAAAATATCTAAGCCTCACATTAATTATTAGTTTCACATTTTGAACAAAGCTGTAAAAAAGTGTAGAAAAAGAATCAACCCAATCAACTTCTTTAGTTTAAATGCTGCATGCTCTCGTGTTTAAAGGTTTTTTGTGTAATTATTAACAAAAGTAGAAAGGCGAAGTGTTTACAGACGACCTGGTGAGAGATACCTTCAAGGCTGCTTCTCAGATAGAATCCAGTATGGTGGAGGCAGAGAATATATATAGGCTGGTTAGTGAATATGTACATTTTCATAAGGTTGCACTGAGCTAGCGGCGAAAGAAAATGGAACTCTGACGATGACATCGCATAAGTGAAGGAAATGTTGACTGAAAATCCTCATTCAAGTGGAAAAAAAATTGCCATTGATTTATTTCTCACAATTCCATCCGTATCATTTAAATAATTGTTTGGGTATGAAACTTGTTGCCGCTCGGCTAGTCCCAAAAAACCGGAATTTTTTCCAAAACATTAATCGCTTAAGAGTTGTTGTGGACATACTGGGACGAGTCAATTCCGACCCAACATTCATGAAACGCATTGCTACTGGGCACGAGATGTAATTTTACGAGTTTGACATGCAAACTAGTCAACGAGCTTCGGAGTGGCGCTTTACAAGTTATGTGGCTGTTTTCTAACAGCCACATAACGCTATGTATATAGCAAAGCAAATTCGACATCCGATTTAAGTTAAATTTTCCTAAGCCTAAAATTAATACTTCTTGGCATCCGTTTTCATTCGGTAGAAGACACAAAAATATTTAATGATTCGATAATTCATTGGCTTAAATTATATAGGTAGATTTATTAATTTCTATCTCGGATGACTTCATAATGATTGTATTGTATATGTCTATACATATCTTAATATATATCTTAATGAATAAAATTGTATTTATCATAAACATCTTACATGTGAAAAAGCCCAATCGCCATCTTACATCTGCCTTAGTTACAGTTATAGTTACAATTTAGCATGCTTAACAATAAATTAAAATTTAAATATTCAAAAACAAATTTTCTTATTAATAATTATTATGAATTAATTTAATATTAATTTTTCCTTCGATAGTTATAATTGTATACGATCGTGACTGATTTTTGGATTTTGTTTCGCTGCATTAATCTGAAGACGAAGTATTCAACTTAGTATCTTCTTGCAGGTTTATTATCCGAGAAAGATAATCAAACTTTCTCAGCGAAATTTCCATCCTGAAAATATCTAATACTGTCTTTATCTATCTAACACTGTTTCTTAAAACCTTCAGATATAAACCTGAAAAAATCATTTAAGATGTGACGTATTTGAACGTAGCTGTAAAAAATAATGAGTAATTTAGCTTTTAGGTAGAATTTTAGCTCAGGCAGACACCCAACACTCACATCGCTGCAACACTGCTTCTTAAAATATTCGAAAAACAATTGTACCTTATAACTGTTAGAATCTATTAAAAAAGGAATATTCGTACTTAGTTTCAAGTCTTAACGCCATATGGTTCCAAAGATTTCGTTATGATATCAATACAAAACCTCTTCAATTGATATTCCAGATAATTTAAAATTTCAAAAAGCATGGTTCACTCTTATTTTTTAATATCACAAGAATATTTAACACAAATGTTTTATATGTATACGTTTACAATAAGAAAACACAATGTATATATTTTACACAAGAAATGCCCAATTTTAATATAATGTTATTGTATTTTTTATAAGCAGCAGTATTTTAGCTAAATTGAACAGAGGCATCGAGTTCGAATTATGTTGTAATAATCTGATGACCGAGTATTCAGCTTAGCATCATCAGGTAAATTTAAAGGAGCAAAATTTGTAAGAACACCATTTTGATCGATAAATTCACCTGAAAATATTAAGCGTCATCCTTGCTGGAATTTTTCATTTACCTACAACCTGAAAAAACTTAATATAAGCATATGTGTAAAAAAGGTATGCAAAAAAGTGGAAATTGAGGCTTAAAATATTAAGACAGCTAGAAACCGCCAACAACTTTGGCTTAAATTAAATTATTTAATAAATAAATAATTTGATGACGAAGTATTCAACTTAGTATTGTAAGATAAGTTTAACGTACCAATAATGATATTAACACATTGCTGGTAGGAAAACTCACCTCAAAATATCTAAGCCTCACATTAAATGTGATTTACACACAAAATATAAAATGTAAGTATAGTTCAACAGAGCTGTAAAAAAACTGTAATTTAACACTATAAGTAGAACTTTAGCTGAAACAAAAATCGCAATACAACGTAGCTTCTAAGATGATGAATGAAAAAATTGCTCTTCCTGTAAAAAACCATTGAACTAGGCGTTATTTAGCGGAAATCCACAATAATAATTCAAATTTTGTGAGCCTTTTTCAGTGTAAGTTCGAGAGAGACTCGTCTTGTGCCAGAATCTGGCGAGTCAACATCTCCTCAGGACGCCTCGTATAGAGGCGAAACACGTGTGCACTTCCTCTCATTCAAACAAACTTTCAAAATACTTTTTCTATCTCGTTAACAAATAATGCTCCCATCTTGACTTTAAACTTTCTTTCAGTTGTTCTACATACTCGACTTTCTTTTCTTTTTCTAGTAGATTTTCACTTTTACTTAGTCCAAAACCCTCGTAGGCTCGGCCCCTCTGTGTCGCCACCGTTTAAAGAGGCCACGCATTCGGGCTATGACCAGGAAGTGCTCTGTGTCGAGGCCTCCACCGCGATATGCCCGAGTGTCTAGCACTTTCTTCCTTAGTCTTTCATTCACAATTACAATATCAGTCATACTTCTAGACTTACCCTCACCTCTTTTATACAAATGGATCTTTTTGCGGTCGCACATTGTGTTGGCTACGCAAAGATTCCATTACAAGCAGGCTTCTCCCATTGTCATTCACTCTCTCGTCCCTAAACGTACCCAGAACTCCTTCATACTCATCATGCTTTACTCCAACCCACCCATTAAAGTCCCCTTAAATCACGATCCGTTTATTTTCTCCGCATTTATTCAAGACCTCTCCCATGCTATCTCAAAATTCCTCTCTCTCTTGTTGGGCTCCCAGGGCAGTGTGGAACGCTAATGACTGGGCTTGCCCCAAGCCATTCATCCTTCCGCGTGACAAACGTTGGATTTGCGGAGAAGGTAAGAATAGGGAAAGGAAAGAATAGGTGGGGTGAAAAGGAAGATTGGTAAATTAGAGTGGAAAATAGGAAATGTAGGATATTACCGCCCAGGAGCACAAGGGATAGGACAGTAATAGCTAGGGAAGCCGGGGTCGCATACCCGTATACTATACCACAACTACCGGACAGGTAAGTTTGGATGAGTATCCCATGACTTATTATTACTTTATAGATTATTGGGTATATTATTGACTATTTTTATTCACAAGTCCTATACAGGAGGTCTACTCGCAAAATCGACAACGATACATTCGGAACGATACGATAATACTCCGAATAAATCGCAACCATCCTACTGTAACAAATGTTCAAATTCCTTATCGTTTATCGTTACCATAGACTAATATTTTGAATTTTTTAACGATGTTAGTGTGAATGAAATATGTTCAAACCTAAACATTATGTCGCTGTTAAGTGTCAAAAGTCAAAACATAGTTTAGGCGCTAAGGACCATGCCAGACTCTGCACCACCAATTAAGTATTATTTACACATAATTTAAATGTTAAAAAAATATGTAATGAATATAATATGACCATTTAAAATTGAATAAATAATACAAAACTTGCGGATAATAAAAGGTAAAAAATTTTTTTGCCATTTGCATTATTTCTACGCTAAACGATGAACAAAATGACTCAAATGACTTAGTAGTAAAAAAATCCTGTTTAATAGTAAATCACATATAACTATTTCAATAATATTTATTAAGTATGTATATTGTATGGCAAATATATCTATACAACTTGAAACGATAATAGCATCGACACCCTAGAAGGTGTCGTTGAGATTATCGTAAAAGTGACGTTTGATTATTTGTGAAATTCAAATATTCGTCTCTGACATTTTCAACTAACAGTAGGGCTAGGACCGATAATATCGATCCATGTTTCGTTCGTTCAATCATCGTTTCGACATTGATTACGATGTAACTAAGAGTAGGATTCGACACGACAAATGTCACGATTTATCGAATATCGATTTTAGGAATAGGCCCCCAGTCCAAAAGCCAAAGCCACGCTTAACATTAGCTCCTCAGTTTATTGAATATTAAACAACTGCCTAACACATTGACAAATCATAACTTTATTTTCATTCATTGATTACTTTCAGTCTTTCACATTTGAATAAAATAACTTGTTATAGGATTAAATCGCCTATAATTGTAACTGCGTAAGGAATTTGTATAAATTAACGTTACACTTTTTATAATTTGTTATTTAACCCGTCGTTTCGTGACCGTGGCACTGACACTGACAACACTGTAAGTTACATTTTCGTTTTCAGTAGGAATCACTCCTCTCAACTGTTACAGTACGATTACATTACTAATACAGTTACGATTACATGCGTTTTAATCCTTTTAAAAGGATTATATTTAAATCAAGATTGGTCACGTATTATTTTGTTATTGGAACATTACAATCACTATATCTTGTTATTAATTTCGAGCTGAGCATTACACAATTAAGAACACCATAGGTTTAACTGTGCAGTGATAATCATGCTCGACATTACAATTTTATTTAAAGATTACTTTTGCAGAGTTATTATATTAGGTATTAGTTCTGGTCCTTAACCATTGAATAAGATCACATTGAAGCATCATTAACATGAACAGTCACAATCCCAAGATTATAATTACCTGAAAAGTAAGTAATTAGTATCGAGATTATAAAATTAATTTAATATAACTTAAGTAACATGAAATATTGATGATGAAGTATTCAACTTAGTATTGTGTAGTGATTTTAACTAACCAATAATGATATTAACACATTACTGGTCGGAAAAAGTCACCTCAAAATATCTAAGCCTCACATTAATTATTAGTTTCACATTTTGAACAAAGCTGTAAAAAAGTGTAGAAAAAGAATCAACCCAATCAACTTCTTTAGTTTAAATGCTGCATGCTCTCGTGTTTAAAGGTTTTTTGTGTAATTATTAACAAAAGTAGAAAGGCGAAGTGTTTACAGACGACCTGGTGAGAGATACCTTCAAGGCTGCTTCTCAGATAGAATCCAGTATGGTGGAGGCAGAGAATATATATAGGCTGGTTAGTGAATATGTACATTTTCATAAGGTTGCACTGAGCTAGCGGCGAAAGAAAATGGAACTCTGACGATGACATCGCATAAGTGAAGGAAATGTTGACTGAAAATCCTCATTCAAGTGTGAAAAAAATTGCCATTGATTTATTTCTCACAATTCCATCCGTATCATTTAAATAATTGTTTGGGTATGAAACTTGTTGCCGCTCGGCTAGTCCCAAAAAACCGGAATTTTCTCCAAAAATTTAATCGCTTAAGAGTTGTTGTGGACATACTGGGACGAGTCAATTCCGACCCAACATTCATGAAACGCATTGCTACTGGGCACGAGATGTAATTTTACGAGTTTGACATGCAAACTAGTCAACGAGCTTCGGAGTGGCGCTTTACAACTGAATTTCCATCAAGTCATGTTGACTGTTTTCTTTGACTTTCGGGGTGTTTCACACTCACACTTCCTACTGGAAGGTCTATGAACGAAGTTAATTATATAAGCGTTATGTGGCTGTTTTCTAACAGCCACATAACGCTATGTATATAGCAAAGCAAATTCGACATCCGATTTAAGTTAAATTTTCCTAAGCCTAAAATTAATACTTCTTGGCATCCGTTTTCATTCGGTAGAAGACACAAAAATATTTAATGATTCGATAATTCATTGGCTTAAATTATATAGGTAGATTTATTAATTTCTATCTCGGATGACTTCATAATGATTGTATTGTATATGTCTATACATATCTTAATATATATCTTAATGAATAAAATTGTATTTATCATAAACATCTTACATGTGAAAAAGCCCAATCGCCATCTTACATCTGCCTTAGTTACAGTTATAGTTACAATTTAGCATGCTTAACAATAAATTAAAATTTAAATATTCAAAAACAAATTTTCTTATTAATAATTATTATGAATTAATTTAATATTAATTTTTCCTTCGATAGTTATAATTGTATACGATCGTGACTGATTTTTGGATTTTGTTTCGCTGCATTAATCTGAAGACGAAGTATTCAACTTAGTATCTTCTTGCAGGTTTATTATCCGAGAAAGATAATCAAACTTTCTCAGCGAAATTTCCATCCTGAAAATATCTAATACTGTCTTAATCTATCTAACACTGTTTCTTAAAACCTTCAGAAATAAACCTGAAAAAATCATTTAAGATGTGACGTATTTGAACGTAGCTGTAAAAATAATGAGTAATTTAGCTTTTAGGTAGAATTTTAGCTCAGGCAGACACCCAACACTCACATCGCTGCAACACTGCTTCTTAAAATATTCGAAAAACAATTGTACCTTATAACTGTTAGAATCTATTAAAAAAGGAATATTCGTACTTAGTTTCAAGTCTTAACGCCATATGGTTCTAAAGATTTCGTTATGATATCAATACAAAACCTCTTCAATTGATATTCCAGATAATTTAAAATTTCAAAAAGCATGGTTCACTCTTATTTTTTAATATCACAAGAATATTTAACACAAATGTTTTATATGTATACGTTTACAATAAGAAAACACAATGTATATATTTTACACAAGAAATGCCCAATTTTAATATAATGTTATTGTATTTTTTATAAGCAGCAGTATTTTAGCTAAATTGAACAGAGGCATCGAGTTCGAATTATGTTGTAATAATCTGATGACCGAGTATTCAGCTTAGCATCATCAGGTAAATTTAAAGGAGCAAAATTTGTAAAAACACCATTTTGATCGATAAATTCACCTGAAAATATTAAGCGTCATCCTTGCTGGAATTTTTCATTTACCTACAACCTGAAAAAACTTAATATAAGCATATGTGTAAAAAAGGTATGCAAAAAAGTGGAAATTGAGGCTTAAAATATTAAGACAGCTAGAAACCGCCAACAACTTTGGCTTAAATTAAATTATTTAATAAATAAATAATTTGATGACGAAGTATTCAACTTAGTATTGTAAGATAAGTTTAACGTACCAATAATGATATTAACACATTGCTGGTAGGAAAACTCACCTCAAAATATCTAAGCCTCACATTAAATGTGATTTACACACAAAATATAAAATGTAAGTATAGTTCAACAGAGCTGTAAAAAAACTGTAATTTAACACTATAAGTAGAACTTTAGCTGAAACAAAAATCGCAATACAACGTAGCTTCTAAGATGATGAATGAAAAAATTGCTCTTCCTGTAAAAAACCATTGAACTAGGCGTTATTTAGCGGAAATCCACAATAATTATTCAAATTTTGTGAGCCTTTTTCAGTGTAAGTTCGAGAGAGACTCGTCTTGTGCCAGAATCTGGCGAGTCAACATCTCCTCAGGACGCCTCGTATAGAGGCGAAACACGTGTGCACTTCCTCTCATTCAAACAAACTTTCAAAATACTTTTTCTATCTCGTTAATACATAATGCTCCCATCTTGACTTTAAACTTTCTTTCAGTTGTTCTACATACTCGACTTTCTTTTCTTTTTCTAGTAGATTTTCACTTTTACTTAGTCCAAAACCCTCGTAGTCTCGGCCCCTCTGTGTCGCCACCGTTTAAAGAGGCCACGCATTCGGGCTGCGACCAGGAAGTGCTCTGTGTCGAGGCCTGCACCGCGATATGCCCGAGTGTCTAGCACTTTCTTCCTTAGTCTTTCATTCACAATTACAATATCAGTCATACTTCTAGACTTACCCTCACCTCTTTTATACAAATGGATCTTTTTGCGGTCACACATTGTGTTGGCTACGCAAAGATTCCATTCCAAGCAGGCTTCTCCCATTGTCATTCACTCTCTCGTCCCTAAACGTACCCAGAACTCCTTCATACTCATCATGCTTTACTCCAACCCACCCATTAAAGTCCCCTTAAATCACGATCCGTTTATTTTCTCCGCATTTATTCAAGACCTCTCCCATGCTATCTCAAAATTCCTCTCTCTCTTGTTGGGCTCTCAGGGCAGTGTGGAACGCTAATGACTGGGCTTGCCCCAAGCCATTCATCCTTCCGCGTGACAAACGTTGGATTTGCGGAGAGGGTAAGAATAGGGAAAGGAAAGAATAGGTGGGGTGAAAAGGAAGATTGGTAAATTAGAGTGGAAAATAGGAAATGTAGGATATTACCGCCCAGGAGCACAAGGGATAGGACAGTAATAGCTAGGGAAGCCGGGGTCGCATACCCGTATACTATACCACAACTACCGGACAGGTAAGTTTGGATGAGTATCCCATGACTTATTATTACTTTATAGATTATTGGGTATATTATTGACTATTTTTATTCACAAGTCCTATACAGGAGGTCTACTCGCAAAATCGACAACGATACATTCGGAACGATACGATAATACTCCGAATAAATCGCAACCATCCTACTCTAACAAATGTTCGAATTCCTTATCGTTTATCGTTACCATAGACTAATATTTTGAATTTTTTAACGATGTTAGTGTGAATGAAATATATTCAAACCTAAACATTATGTCGCTGTTAAGTGTCAAAAGTCAAAACATAGTTTAGGCGCTAACGACCATGCCAGACTCTGCACCACCAATTTAGTATTATTTACACATAATTTAAATGTTAAAAAAATATGTAATGAATATAATATGACCATTTAAAATTGAATAAATAATACAAAACTTGCGGATAATAAAAGGTAAAAAATTTTTTTGCCATTTGCATTATTTCTACGCATAAACGATGAACAAAATGACTCAAATGACTTAGTAGTAAAAAAATCCTGTTTAATAGTAAATCACATATAACTATTTCAATAATATTTATTAAGTATGTATATTGTATGGCAAATATATCTATACAACTTGAAACGATAATAGCATCGACAGCCTAGAAGGTGTCGTTGAGATTATCGTAAAAGTGACGTTGATTATTTGTGAAATTCAAATATTCGTCTCTGACATTTTCAACTAACAGTAGGGCTAGGACCGATAATATCGAATAATGTTTCATTCGTTCAATCATCGTTTCGACATTGATTACGATGTAACTAAGAGTAGGATTCGACACGACAAATGTCACGATTTATCGAATATCGATTTTAGGAATAGGCCCCCAGTCCAAAAGCCAAAGCCACGCTTAACATTAGCTCCTCAGTTTATTGAATATTAAACAACTGCCTAACACATTGACAAATCAAAATTGTCATTCATTGATTACTTTCAGTCTTTCACATTTGAATAAAATAACTTGTTATAGGATTAAATCGCCTATAATTGTAACTGCGTAAGGAATTTGTATAAATTAACGTTACACTTTTTATAATTTGTTATTTAACCCGTCGTTTCGTGACCGTGGCACTGACACTGACAACACTGTAAGTTACATTTTCGTTTTCAGTAGGAATCACTCCTCTCAACTGTTACAGTACGATTACATTACTAATACAGTTACGATTACATGCGTTTTAATCCTTTTAAAAGGATTATATTTAAATCAAGATTGGTCACGTATTATTTTGTTATTGGAACATTACAATCACTATATCTTGTTATTAATTTCGAGCTGAGCATTACACAATTAAGAACACCATAGGTTTAACTGTGCAGTGACAATCATGCTCGACATTACAATTTTATTTAAAGATTACTTTTGCAGAGTTATTATATTAGGTATTAGTTCTGGTCCTTAACCATTGAATAAGATCACATTGAAGCATCATTAACATGAACAGTCACAATCCCAAGATTATAATTACCTGAAAAGTAAGTAATTAGTATCGAGATTATAAAATTAATTTAATATAACTTAAGTAACATGAAATATTGATGATGAAGTATTCAATACTAAGGTATTGTGTAGTGATTTTAACTAACCAATAATGATATTAACACATTACTGGTCGGAAAAAGTCACCTCAAAATATCTAAGCCTCACATTAATTATTAGTTTCACATTTTGAACAAAGCTGTAAAAAAGTGTAGAAAAAGAATCAACCCAATCAACTTCTTTAGTTTAAATGCTGCATGCTCTCGTGTTTAAAGGTTTTTTGTGTAATTATTAACAAAAGTAGAAAGGCGAAGTGTTTACAGACGACCTGGTGAGCGACACCTTCAAGCCTGCTTCTCAGATATAATCCAGTATGGTGGAGGCAGAGAATATGTATAGGCTGGTTAGTGAATATGTACATTTTCATAAGGTTGCACTGAGCTAGCGGCGAAAGAAAATGGAACTCTGACGATGACATCGCATAAGTGAAGGAAATGTTGACTGAAAATCCTCATTCAAGTGGAAAAAAAATTGCCATTGATTTATTTCTCACAATTCCATCCGTATCATTTAAATAATTGTTTGGGTATGAAACTTGTTGCCGCTCGGCTAGTCCCAAAAAACCGGAATTTTTTCCAAAACATTAATCGCTTAAGAGTTGTTGTGGACATACTGGGACGAGTCAATTCCGACCCAACATTCATGAAACGCATTGCTACTGGGCACGAGATGTAATTTTACGAGTTTGACATGCAAACTAGTCAACGAGCTTCGGAGTGGCGCTTTACAAGTTATGTGGCTGTTTTCTAACAGCCACATAACGCTATGTATATAGCAAAGCAAATTCGACATCCGATTTAAGTTAAATTTTCCTAAGCCTAAAATTAATACTTCTTGGCATCCGTTTTCATTCGGTAGAAGACACAAAAATATTTAATGATTCGATAATTCATTGGCTTAAATTATATAGGTAGATTTATTAATTTCTATCTCGGATGACTTCATAATGATTGTATTGTATATGTCTATACATATCTTAATATATATCTTAATGAATAAAATTGTATTTATCATAAACATCTTACATGTGAAAAAGCCCAATCGCCATCTTACATCTGCCTTAGTTACAGTTATAGTTACAATTTAGCATGCTTAACAATAAATTAAAATTTAAATATTCAAAAACAAATTTTCTTATTAATAATTATTATGAATTAATTTAATATTAATTTTTCCTTCGATAGTTATAATTGTATACGATCGTGACTGATTTTTGGATTTTGTTTCGCTGCATTAATCTGAAGACGAAGTATTCAACTTAGTATCTTCTTGCAGGTTTATTATCCGAGAAAGATAATCAAACTTTCTCAGCGAAATTTCCATCCTGAAAATATCTAATACTGTCTTTATCTATCTAACACTGTTTCTTAAAACCTTCAGATATAAACCTGAAAAAATCATTTAAGATGTGACGTATTTGAACGTAGCTGTAAAAAATAATGAGTAATTTAGCTTTTAGGTAGAATTTTAGCTCAGGCAGACACCCAACACTCACATCGCTGCAACACTGCTTCTTAAAATATTCGAAAAACAATTGTACCTTATAACTGTTAGAATCTATTAAAAAAGGAATATTCGTACTTAGTTTCAAGTCTTAACGCCATATGGTTCCAAAGATTTCGTTATGATATCAATACAAAACCTCTTAAATTGATATTCCAGATAATTTAAAATTTCAAAAAGCATGGTTCACTCTTATTTTTTAATATCACAAGAATATTTAACACAAATGTTTTATATGTATACGTTTACAATAAGAAAACACAATGTATATATTTTACACAAGAAATGCCCAATTTTAATATAATGTTATTGTATTTTTTATAAGCAGCAGTATTTTAGCTAAATTGAACAGAGGCATCGAGTTCGAATTATGTTGTAATAATCTGATGACCGAGTATTCAGCTTAGCATCATCAGGTAAATTTAAAGGAGCAAAATTTGTAAGAACACCATTTTGATCGATAAATTCACCTGAAAATATTAAGCGTCATCCTTGCTGGAATTTTTCATTTACCTACAACCTGAAAAAACTTAATATAAGCATATGTGTAAAAAAGGTATGCAAAAAAGTGGAAATTGAGGCTTAAAATATTAAGACAGCTAGAAACCGCCAACAACTTTGGCTTAAATTAAATTATTTAATAAATAAATAATTTGATGACGAAGTATTCAACTTAGTATTGTAAGATAAGTTTAACGTACCAATAATGATATTAACACATTGCTGGTAGGAAAACTCACCTCAAAATATCTAAGCCTCACATTAAATGTGATTTACACACAAAATATAAAATGTAAGTATAGTTCAACAGAGCTGTAAAAAAACTGTAATTTAACACTATAAGTAGAACTTTAGCTGAAACAAAAATCGCAATACAACGTAGCTTCTAAGATGATGAATGAAAAATATGCTCTTCCTGTAAAAAACCATTGAACTAGGCGTTATTTAGCGGAAATCCACAATAATAATTCAAATTTTGTGAGCCTTTTTCAGTGTAAGTTCGAGAGAGACTCGTCTTGTGCCAGAATCTGGCGAGTCAACATCTCCTCAGGACGCCTCGTATAGAGGCGAAACACGTGTGCACTTCCTCTCATTCAAACAAACTTTCAAAATACTTTTTCTATCTCGTTAACAAATAATGCTCCCATCTTGACTTTAAACTTTCTTTCAGTTGTTCTACATACTCGACTTTCTTTTCTTTTTCTAGTAGATTTTCACTTTTACTTAGTCCAAAACCCTCGTAGGCTCGGCCCCTCTGTGTCGCCACCGTTTAAAGAGGCCACGCATTCGGGCTATGACCAGGAAGTGCTCTGTGTCGAGGCCTCCACCGCGATATGCCCGAGTGTCTAGCACTTTCTTCCTTAGTCTTTCATTCACAATTACAATATCAGTCATACTTCTAGACTTACCCTCACCTCTTTTATACAAATGGATCTTTTTGCGGTCGCACATTGTGTTGGCTACGCAAAGATTCCATTACAAGCAGGCTTCTCCCATTGTCATTCACTCTCTCGTCCCTAAACGTACCCAGAACTCCTTCATACTCATCATGCTTTACTCCAACCCACCCATTAAAGTCCCCTTAAATCACGATCCGTTTATTTTCTCCGCATTTATTCAAGACCTCTCCCATGCTATCTCAAAATTCCTCTCTCTCTTGTTGGGCTCCCAGGGCAGTGTGGAACGCTAATGACTGGGCTTGCCCCAAGCCATTCATCCTTCCGCGTGACAAACGTTGGATTTGCGGAGAAGGTAAGAATAGGGAAAGGAAAGAATAGGTGGGGTGAAAAGGAAGATTGGTAAATTAGAGTGGAAAATAGGAAATGTAGGATATTACCGCCCAGGAGCACAAGGGATAGGACAGTAATAGCTAGGGAAGCCGGGGTCGCATACCCGTATACTATACCACAACTACCGGACAGGTAAGTTTGGATGAGTATCCCATGACTTATTATTACTTTATAGATTATTGGGTATATTATTGACTATTTTTATTCACAAGTCCTATACAGGAGGTCTACTCGCAAAATCGACAACGATACATTCGGAACGATACGATAATACTCCGAATAAATCGCAACCATCCTACTGTAACAAATGTTCAAATTCCTTATCGTTTATCGTTACCATAGACTAATATTTTGAATTTTTTAACGATGTTAGTGTGAATGAAATATGTTCAAACCTAAACATTATGTCGCTGTTAAGTGTCAAAAGTCAAAACATAGTTTAGGCGCTAAGGACCATGCCAGACTCTGCACCACCAATTAAGTATTATTTACACATAATTTAAATGTTAAAAAAATATGTAATGAATATAATATGACCATTTAAAATTGAATAAATAATACAAAACTTGCGGATAATAAAAGGTAAAAAATTTTTTTGCCATTTGCATTATTTCTACGCTAAACGATGAACAAAATGACTCAAATGACTTAGTAGTAAAAAAATCCTGTTTAATAGTAAATCACATATAACTATTTCAATAATATTTATTAAGTATGTATATTGTATGGCAAATATATCTATACAACTTGAAACGATAATAGCATCGACACCCTAGAAGGTGTCGTTGAGATTATCGTAAAAGTGACGTTTGATTATTTGTGAAATTCAAATATTCGTCTCTGACATTTTCAACTAACAGTAGGGCTAGGACCGATAATATCGATCCATGTTTCGTTCGTTCAATCATCGTTTCGACATTGATTACGATGTAACTAAGAGTAGGATTCGACACGACAAATGTCACGATTTATCGAATATCGATTTTAGGAATAGGCCCCCAGTCCAAAAGCCAAAGCCACGCTTAACATTAGCTCCTCAGTTTATTGAATATTAAACAACTGCCTAACACATTGACAAATCATAACTTTATTTTCATTCATTGATTACTTTCAGTCTTTCACATTTGAATAAAATAACTTGTTATAGGATTAAATCGCCTATAATTGTAACTGCGTAAGGAATTTGTATAAATTAACGTTACACTTTTTATAATTTGTTATTTAACCCGTCGTTTCGTGACCGTGGCACTGACACTGACAACACTGTAAGTTACATTTTCGTTTTCAGTAGGAATCACTCCTCTCAACTGTTACAGTACGATTACATTACTAATACAGTTACGATTACATGCGTTTTAATCCTTTTAAAAGGATTATATTTAAATCAAGATTGGTCACGTATTATTTTGTTATTGGAACATTACAATCACTATATCTTGTTATTAATTTCGAGCTGAGCATTACACAATTAAGAACACCATAGGTTTAACTGTGCAGTGATAATCATGCTCGACATTACAATTTTATTTAAAGATTACTTTTGCAGAGTTATTATATTAGGTATTAGTTCTGGTCCTTAACCATTGAATAAGATCACATTGAAGCATCATTAACATGAACAGTCACAATCCCAAGATTATAATTACCTGAAAAGTAAGTAATTAGTATCGAGATTATAAAATTAATTTAATATAACTTAAGTAACATGAAATATTGATGATGAAGTATTCAACTTAGTATTGTGTAGTGATTTTAACTAACCAATAATGATATTAACACATTACTGGTCGGAAAAAGTCACCTCAAAATATCTAAGCCTCACATTAATTATTAGTTTCACATTTTGAACAAAGCTGTAAAAAAGTGTAGAAAAAGAATCAACCCAATCAACTTCTTTAGTTTAAATGCTGCATGCTCTCGTGTTTAAAGGTTTTTTGTGTAATTATTAACAAAAGTAGAAAGGCGAAGTGTTTACAGACGACCTGGTGAGAGATACCTTCAAGCCTGCTTCTCAGATAGAATCCAGTATGGTGGAGGCAGAGAATATGTATAGGCTGGTTAGTGAATATGTACATTTTCATAAGGTTGCACTGAGCTAGCGGCGAAAGAAAATGGAACTCTGACGATGATATCGCATAAGTGAAGGAAATGTTGACTGAAAATCCTCATTCAAGTGTGAAAAAATTGCCATTGATTTATTTCTCACTATTCCATCCGTATCATTTAAATAATTGTTTGGGTATGAAACTTGTTGCCGCTCGGCTAGTCCCAAAAAACCGGAATTTTCTCCAAAACATTAATCGCTTAAGAGTTGTTGTGGACATACTGGGACGAGTCAATTCCGACCCAACATTCATGAAACGCATTGCTACTGGGCACGAGATGTAAATTTACGAGTTTGACATGCAAACTAGTCAACGAGCTTCGGAGTGGCGCTTTACAACTGAATTTCCATCAAGTCATGTTGACTGTTTTCTTTGACTTTCGGGGTGTTTTACACTCACACTTTCTACTGGAAGGTCTATGAACGAAGTTAATTATATAAGCGTTATGTGGCTGTTTTCTAACAGCCACATAACGCTATATACGAGTATATAGCAAAGCAAATTCGACAAAAAGGTCAGAAAGAAATTTCTTAGATTTAATACCATGATAACGCGCCTTTGCACGAAGCGTGCGATCGAATTTTTACGAAAACATCAACAGATACAATCTACGAACTATTTAAATCACCAGATATGACTCCATCAGATTTAAGTTAAATTTTCCTAAGCTAAAATTACTACTTCTTGGCATCCGTTTTCATTCGGTAGAAGACACAAAAATATTTAATGATTCGATAATTCATTGGCTTAAATTATATAGGTAGATTTATTAATTTCTATCTCGGATGACTTCATAATGATTGTATTGTATATGTCTATACATATCTTAATATATATCTTAATGAATAAAATTGTATTTATCATAAACATCTTACATGTGAAAAAGCCCAATCGCCATCTTACATCTGCCTTAGTTACAGTTATAGTTACAATTTAGCATGCTTAACAATAAATTAAAATTTAAATATTCAAAAACAAATTTTATTATTAATAATTATTATTAATTAATTTAATATTAATTTTTCCTTCGATAGTTATAATTGTATACGATCGTGACTGATTTTTGGATTTTGTTTCGCTGCATTAATCTGAAGACGAAGTATTCAACTTAGTATCTTCTTGCAGGTTTATTATCCGAGAAAGATAATCAAACTTTCTCAGCGAAATATCCCTCCTGAAAATATCTAAGCAACCCTGTTTCTTAAAACCTTCAGATATAAACCTGAAAAAATCATTTAAGATGTGACGTATTTGAACGTAGCTGTATAAAATAATGAGTAATTTAGCTTTAAGGTAGAATTTTAGCTCAGGCAGACACCCAACACTCACATCGCTGCAACACTGCTTCTTAAAATATTCGTAAAACAATTGTACCTTATAACTGTTAGAATCTATGAAAAAAGGAATATTCGTACTTAGTTTCAAGTCTTAACACCATATGTTTCCAAAGATTTCGTTATGATATCAATACAAAACCTCTTCAATTGATTTTCCAGATAATTTAAAATTTCAAAAAGCATGGTTCACTCTTACATTTTAATATCACAAGAATATTTAACACAAATGTTTTATATGTACACGTTTACAATAAGAAAACACAATGTATATAAGTAACAATAAAAATTTTTATTGAATAGCCTAAGGACGATCGCTCGATTCCCTGACATGTATGTTTGTATGTTCCCTAATAACTCCTACTATTCGACCGATCTCAATGAAATCTTTTGTAATAGATTCGTTGAAGCTCAAAAAAGGTATACATATATAGTTTGTCGTGTCACGATCCCACCCACGCACTCACCCACGCATTTACCATATCTCTCGAACCGTTTATTGACAGGACAACGTCTGTCGGGTCAGCTAGTAACTAATAATAATTTGTCTAATGCTATCAAAATAATTCAGTTTTCTTTTTTACATTTTAATATCACAATCATATTTAACACAAATGTTTATTTGTATACATAAATAATAATAAAATACAATGAATATATTTAACATAAGAAGGGCCCAATTTGAACATTATATTACTGGTTTTTTTTAACAGCAGTATTTTGGCTAAATTAGAGTCTTCGAGTTTTAAATATGTTGTATATTAATCTGATGATAGAGTATTCAGCTGAGCATCATCAGGCGAATTTAAGGGATCAAAATTTGAAAGAAAACCCTTTTGATCGATAAATTCACCTGAAAATATTAAGCGTTATTCTTGCTGGAGTTGAGCTTGTTTATTAATTTGATAACCGAGTATTTGGCTTAGTATCATCAGATAGGTTTAGTTGATCTAAATTTGTAATAACAACATTTTGATCGAATAAACCCACCTAAAAATATTAAGCGTCATTCTTGCTGGAATTTTCATTTACCTACAACCTGAAAAATCTTATTATAAACATAAGTGTAAAAAAGATATGCAAAAAAGAGGAAATTGAGGCTTAAAATATTAAGACAGCTAGAAACCGCCAACAACTTTGGCTTCATATCTGCATGTGTAATACTATCAAACTAATTCAGTTTTCTTTTTTGCATTTTATATTTCTATATTATATTTTAATATCACAAGAATATTTAATACAAATGTTTATTTTTGTATTTAAATAATAAGAAAATACATGCATATATTTCACATAAGAATGGCCCAATATAAAAATACATACATGGTTTTTCTTTTAATAACAGCAGTATTTTAACTTAAATAAATAAGGCCATCGAGTTCGTATTAATCTGATGACCGAGTATGCAGCTTAGTATCAACAGATAGGTTTAACCACTAATACTAATCTTTTGAACGATAAACCCACCTGAAAATAGTAAGCGTCATTCTTGCTGGAATTTTTCATATACCGACAACCTGAAATAACTTAATATAAACTTACGTGTAAGAAAGGTATGCAAAAAAGAGGAAATAGAGGCTTAAAAAATTTAAGACAAAAACCGCCAACCTGTGGCGGTTTGCTCTCTCAATATTAAAAAATACTGTAAAAACTTTCGTAAGCAATGAAAATCTATTGCACATTTTCAACGACATGCCAATCGCTGTTGTCTGTCAGTCACTTGAAACTCTAATAAAAGTAATAAAATCACTAATAAGTTAAAATCCTCTTGAATATTTAGCTCTCATAGTTGTTCTGCTAAAGGTATATTACTTTCAAGCTTGCGAAGACTTCATGGAATTCAGCTTGTACTAAATCCGTACACGGCGTGAATACATTGACAAATCGAAATTGTATACTTTTCAGGGCAGCCATATTTAAGTTTAAATATTACTGGTTAATCGATGTTTTTGTCTTTTTTAGTTATTTTTATATGTATCTAAGTAATTTAATTGGAACTTTCAAATGATGTAGTTATATTAGTAAATTAACATTTTAATCATCGAAAAAAATGACATGTTAGGTTGTTCACCGATGACATGTCAACATATTATAAATGTATCCTTATAATGTATTAGAAGTGTATACATCATAAATGTATACACTTCTACAATAAAGTCCCAGCAACTGTTCAGGCATTGTCTATAAATAAATTTAAATGTTTTATAAAAAAATGGCTCTGTCGTAAATCCTATTACTCCACTGCTGAATATCTAAATGATCGGACAGCCTGGGACTAGATTGTGATTATTTTATAGCAACTGTACAATATTGTATACTTTTATTGAAAAGAGCGCAAAAAAAAAGAATGCTGGAGAGTTTCTTGCGCCGCTTCTTCTCTCTCAGAGCGCCATTTGTTTCCGAAGCGGTAGTAGTATCTAGTAGTATAAGAAATGACATCAAAAAGAATTCTAAAGGAATCAATTTTGAGAAAATAAATGCCTTTTTATGCCTTTTTTTTTTTTATTCACCTTAGTAATTAATGAAAAATCGATAGAGTAATAAGATTGACGGCATAAAAAATAGAAAAATATAGTTTTTTTACTTTAGTAATAACCAGTTTGTACTCTCTATATCATGTTAGTTAGTTAAAAAATATAAGATAAAACATTTTCCTTACATCAAAGTATTTTATATTAATACTAACATAAATGATAAACAATAATGATTGTCGGAATTTTATTATACTTAATCTTCTCCATTTTCCTCTAAGTATGTATCCAAATCAGGATCAATGTTCACTGTGTCATTGTCAGTCCTTACGATTTAAAAAAAAATGCCGGATCAATTAATGTTAAGAAATCCATCAAATCCATCTTTTTCTCTGTACTTATAGGCAAAAATCTCTTTGGGTCTCCGAAGTAGTCTTACTTCTAAGTACAACATCCGTCTTGAAATATATTGCATCTTTCTTTTGGTTCTCTCAATTAAGGCATGATTCGAGTCACACCCCATGTATTCTTGGGCCACCAATAAGAAACATGTGATCATCATCATTGCAACCGTATTATTTTTGTTTTGGCCACGATATGTATCTGAATCAAAACGTGACCTGAAGAAAATGATGGCATTTTCTTCAGAATTTCTATGGAGAAACGACCCAATTTGGTTAGTTCCACGAGCATTGATGGTCTTGTCTCACATGTAATATGTAGCTTTATCAGTTGCTAAATTATGAATTGCGAGATTTTAAGACCATAGCTGTCTCTTATAAAAGTAAAACAGAAGTTTTCAGATAGGGGATGGGTAAGCTTTACTGCAGATCAAATGTAAATGATGGAATGGATGTGTTGCTCTTTGCTTCATCTCTGTCCTTCCTTTATTCAGAATATGCTTTTTCAGCTAATGATTGGTGTTCAAGCGCGGTTTTCAAAATGAAGTTTCGTCTCCCTGTGTTAAAAAATCTTATAAGGTCACAAGTGTGACATGTAGGTATCTTTAACTGTTTTTTTTTAAAGACAAGTTAAAATCATGGAGGCACTGGCTGTACAATTTCAGAGGCAAGAAAAAAGATTTGCGCAAATTTCTTTACACAAACGATACATGGCCGCTATGGAAATTTGAATGAGTCTTCGTCCAAATCATGCATTTTTTGTACTGGACATCTCAATATGTATATTTGGGAAAGCAGTTATGGGTTATCTGAACAACTGACCATCTTAAGCTGTGCTGTTAGTTAATTCGAGTATCTCGCGTAAATAACTTCGCATGTTGAGTTGTAGAAATAAATTGTATTAGTATATTTAGACATCTACAGATGTCATATTTATCTCGTAGGCAACAGAGTTGTTTCATTATTAACAAGAGTGACACAAAAGAAAACACATGCATATATTTCACATAAGAATGGCCCAATATAAACATAATATTATTGGTTTTTTTTAACAGCAGTATTTTGGCTGAATTAAATAGAGTCTTCGAGTTCGAAATATGTTCTATATTAATCTGATGACCGAGTATACACCTTAGTATCAACACGTTGGTTTAACCGCACAAAACTTTATATAAACATAAGTGTAAAAAAGGTATGCAAAAAAGAGGAAATTGAGGCTTAAAATATTAAGACAGCTAGAAACCGCCAACAACTTTGGCTTCATATCTGCATGCTATCAAACTAATTCAGTTTTCTTTTTTGCACTTTATATTTCTATATGTTATTTTAATATCACAAGAATATTTAATATAAATGTTTATTTGTGTATTTAAATAATAAGAAAACACATGCATATATTTCACATTAGAATGGCCCAATAAAAAACATACATACATGGTTTTTCTTTTAATAACAGCATTATTTCGATTTAAATAAATAAGGCCATCGAGTTCGTATTATGTTCTGTATTAATCTGATGACCGAGTATACACCTTAGTATCAACACGTTGGTTTAACCGCTCAGAACTTTATATAAACATAAGTGTAAAAAAGGTATGCAAAAAAGAGGAAATTGAGGCTTAAATATTAAGACAGCTAGAAACCGCCCACACCTTTCGCAATAAAGCAATGAAAATCAATTGCACTTATTCAGCGATATGCCAATTGCTGTTGTCTGTCGGTCGCAGGAAACTCTAACAAAAAAAGTAATAAAATCACTAATAGGTTAAGATGCTCTAAATTGTTTAGCTCTCATATCAGTTCCGTCAAACGCACATTACTAAAAGCTTTCGACGACTGCATGGAATTCAGGTTGTACGAGATAGTAAAAGGAAACCATAAACTCAGATCACAATTATATCGTAGAATTCTTATTCAAATAATAGTTACAGGTCTAACGGTAGGTACAAAGGTGATGAATGAATAAATATATTTGATTGTGGAAATGTTATCATAATCTTTAATAGATGAGGGAAACGAATTAAAAGTGATTTTCAATTAATTAATAGATACAATGTTTTAACTTCGGACTAGTAGTATATCGGCTAGGGAATTCTAGAATTCAGCCGGTACATAATTAAACAAAGTGGCAATGGGATGCAAGAGATTTAATGGACAACGCGTGGTTGCGCAATACCAGACACCAATATGGTTCACGTGAAATTTCAACTTGAACATTATTTAAGAAACTGTGCAATTTATAAAACTCAATTTTGTGCGACTTCATATTTTTTGGGTATATTACAATACACCCATATAATCAGTATACTCGTACTCAGTAGGTACACGGAATCCCAATTTATATAATATACGCTATTTGGATGTGTTTATGTTGCTTCTTGGTACATTTCCACGTAGTGATATTCTTGTGATGTGTAATTATTATATTTTTTTTTTGTTATAAATAACATAAGATTAATTAAACTAAAAGAATTTCAGACACCGAGCAAAGTGTAGTTCTTAAAATATTGCACATAATATAATATACTACCAACACTTACCTAGTCTTCATATAAATATTGTTAATCATTCAAATTCAAAACGGGATTTAAAATAGTATAAAAGTACCACCTATTCGAAAATTTATTTTCAACACAATATATGTAGTAACAATAAAAAAAATTATTGAATAGCCTAAGGACGATCGCTCGATTCCCTGACATGTATGTTTGTATGTTCCCTAATAACTCCTAAACTATTCGACCGATCTCAATGAAATCTTTTGTAATAGATTCGTTGAAGCTCAAAAAAGGTGTACATATATAGTTTGTCGTGTCACGATCCCACCCACGCACTCACCCACGCATTTACCATATCTCTCGAACCGTTTATTGACAGGACAACGTCTGTCGGGTCAGCTAGTAACTAATAATAATTTGTCTAATGCTATCAAAATAATTCAGTTTTCTTTTTTACATTTTAATATCACAATCATATTTAACACAAATGTTTATTTGTATACATAAATAATAATAAAATACAATGAATATATTTAACATAAGAAGGGCCCAATTTGAACATTATATTACTGGTTTTTTTTAACAGCAGTATTTTGGCTAAATTAGTGTCTTCGAGTTTTAAATATGTTGTATATTAATCTGATCATCGAGTATTCAGCTAAGCATCATCAGGCGAATTTAAGGGATCAAAATTTGAAAGAAAACCCTTTTGATCGATAAATTCACCCGAAAATATTAAGCGTTATTCTTGCTGGAGTTGAGATTGTTTATTAATTTGATAACCGAGTATTTGGCTTAGTATCATCAGATAGGTTTAGTTGATCTAAATTTGTAATAACAACATTTTGATCAAAAAAACCCACCTAAAAATATTAAGCGTCATTCTTGCTGGAATTTTCATTTACCTACAACCTGAAAAATCTTATTATAAACATAAGTGTAAAAAAGATATGCAAAAAAGAGGAAATTGAGGCTTAAAATATTAAGACAGCTAGAAACCGCCAACAACTTTGGCTTCATATCTGCATGTGTAATACTATCAAACTAATTCAGTTTTCTTTCTTGCATTTTATATTTCTATATGTTATTTTAATATCACAAGAATATTTAATACAAATGTTTATTTTTGTATTTAAATAATAAGAAAATACATGCATATATTTCACATAAGAATGGCCCAATATAAAAATACATACATGGTTTTTCTTTTAATAACAGCAGTATTTTGACTTAAATAAATAAGGCCATCGAGTTCGTATTAATCTGATGACCGAGTATGCAGCTTAGTATCAACAGATAGGTTTAACCACTAATACTAATCTTTCTGAACGATAAACCCACCTGAAAATATTAAGCGTCATTCTTGCTGGAATTTTTCATTTACCGACAACCTGAAATAACTTAATATAAACTTACGTGTAAGAAAGGTATGCAAAAAAGAGGAAATAGAGGCTTAAAAAATTTAAGACAAAAACCGCCAACCTGTGGCGGTTTGCTCTCGACAATATTAAAAAATACTGTAAAACTTTCGTAAGCAATGAAAATCTATTGCACATTTTCAACGACATGCCAATCGCTGTTGTCTGTCAGTCACTTGAAACTCTAATAAAAGTAATAAATTCACTAATAAGTTAAAATCCTCTTGAATATTTAGCTCTCATAGTTGTTCTGCTAAAGGTATATTACTTTCAAGCTTTCGAAGACTTCATGGAATTCAGCTTGTACTAAATCCGTACACGGCGTGAATACATTGACAAATCGAAATTGTATACTTTTCAGGGCAGCCATATTTAAGTTTAAATATTACTGGTTAATCGATGTTTTTGTCTTTTTTAGTTATTTTTATATGTATCTAAGTAATTTAATTGGAACTTTGAAATGATGTAGTTATATTAGTAAATTAACATTTTAATCATCGAAAAAAATGACATGTTAGGTTGTTCACCGATGACATGTCAACATATTCACCTTAGTAATTAATGAAAAATCGATAGAGTAATAAGATTGACGGCATAAAAAATAGAAAAATATAGTTTTATTACTTTAGTAATAACCAGTTTGTACTCTCTATATTATGTTAGTTAGTTAAAAAATATAAGATAAAACATTTTCCTTACATCAAAGTATATTAATACTAACATAAATGATAAACAAGAATGATTGTCGGAATTTTATTATACTTAATCTTCTCCATTTTCCTCTAAGTATGTATCCAAATCAGGATCAATGTTCACTGTGTCATTGTCAATCCTTACGATTTAAAAAAAAATGCCGGATCTATTAATGTTAAGAAATCCATCAAATCCATCTTTTTCTCTGTACTTATAGGCAAAAATCTCTTTGGGTCTCCGAAGTAGTCTTACTTCTAAGTACAACATCCGTCTTGAAATATATTGCATCTTTCTTTTGGTTCTCTCAATTAAGGCATGATTCGAGTCACACCCCATGTATTCTTGGGCCACCAATAAGAAACATGTGATCATCATCATTGCAACCGTATTATTTTTGTTTTGGCCACGATATGTATCTGAATAAAACGTGACCTGAAGAAAATGATGGCATTTTCTTCAGAATTTCTATGGAGAAACGACCCAATTTGGTTAGTTCCACGAGCATTGATGGTCTTGTCTCACATGTAATATGTAGCTTTATAAGAGATTTTAAGACCATAGCTGTCTCTTATAAAAGTAAAACAGAAGTTTTCAGATAGGGGATGGGTAAGCTTTACTGCAGATCAAATGTAAATGATCGAATGGATGTGTTGCTCTTTGCTTCATCTCTGTCCTTCCTTTATTCAGAATATGCTTTTTCAGCTAATGATTGGTGTTCAAGCGTGGCTTTCAAAATGAAGTTTCGTCTCCCTGTGTTAAAAAATCTTATAAGGTCACAAGTGTGACATGTCGGTATCTTTAACTGTTTTTTTTTTAAAGTTGTCTTTGTTAACTTGTGTTAAAATCATGGAGGCACTGGCTGTACAATTTCAGAGGCAAGAAAAAAGATTTGCGCAAATTTCTTTACACAAACGATACATGGCCGCTATGGAAATTTGAATGAGTCTTCGTCCAAATCATGCATTTTTTGTACTGGACATCTCAATATGTATATTTGGGAACGCAGTTATGGGTTATCTGAACAACTGACCATCTTAAGCTGTGCTGTTAGTTAATTCGAGTATCTCGCGTAAATAACTTCGCATGTTGAGTTGCATAAATAAATTGTATTAGTATATTTAGACATCTACAGATGTCATATTTATCTCGTAGGCAACAGAGTTGTTTAATTATTAACAAGAGTGACCCAAAAGAAAACACATGCATATATTTCACATAAGAATGGCCCAATATAAACATAATATTATTGGTTTTTTTTAACAGCAGTATTTTGGCTGAATTAAATAGAGTCTTCGAGTTCGAAATATGTTCTATATTAATCTGATGACCGAGTTTACAGCTTAGTATCAACACGTTGGTTTAACCGCACAAAACTTTATATAAACATAAGTGTAAAAAAGGTATGCAAAAAAGAGGAAATTGAGGCTTAAAATATTAAGACAGCTAGAAACCGCCAACAACTTTGGCTTCATATCTGCATGTGTAATACTATCAAACTAATTCAGTTTTCTTTTTTGCACTTTATATTTCTATGTGTTATTTTAATATCACAAGAATATTTAATATAAATGTTTATTTGTGTATTTAAATAATAAGAAAACACATGCATATATTTCACATTAGAATGGCCCAATAAAAAACATACATACATGGTTTTTCTTTTAATAACAGCATTATTTCGATTTAAATAAATAAGGCCATCGAGTTCGTATTATGTTCTGTATTAATCTGATGACCGAGTATACACCTTAGTATCAACACGTTGGTTTAACCGCTCAGAACTTTATATAAACATAAGTGTAAAAAAGGTATGCAAAAAAGAGGAAATTGAGGCTTAAATATTAAGACAGCTAGAAACCGCCCACACCTTTCGCAATAAAGCAATGAAAATCAATTGCACTTATTCAGCGATATGCCAATTGCTGTTGTCTGTCGGTCGCAGGAAACTCTAACAAAAAAAGTAATAAAATCACTAATAGGTTAAGATGCTCTAAATTGTTTAGCTCTCATATCAGTTCCGTCAAACGCACATTACTAAAAGCTTTCGACGACTGCATGGAATTCAGGTTGTACGAGATAGTAAAAGGAAACCATAAACTCAGATCACAATTATATTGTAGAATTCTTATTCAAATAATAGTTACAGGTCTAACGGTAGGTACAAAGGTGATGAATGAATAAATATATTTGATTGTGGAAATGTTATCATAATCTTTAATAGATGAGGGAAACGAATTAAAAGTGATTTTCAATTAATTAATAGATACAATGTTTTAACTTCGGACTAGTAGTATATCGGCTAGGGAATTCTAGAATTCAGCCGGTACATAATTAAACAAAGTGGCAATGGGATGCAAGAGATTTAATGGACAACGCGTGGTTGCGCAATACCAGACACCAATATGGTTCACGTGAAATTTCAACTTGAACATTATTTAAGAAACTGTGCAATTTATAAAACTCAATTTTGTGCGACTTCATATTTTTTGGGTATATTACAATACACCCATATAATCAGTATACTCGTACTCAGTAGGTACACGGAATCCCAATTTATATAATATACGCTATTTGGATGTGTTTATGTTGCTTCTTGGTACATTTCCACGTAGTGATATTCTTGTGATGTGTAATTATTATATTTTTTTTTTGTTATAAATAACATAAGATTAATTAAACTAAAAGAATTTCAGACACCGAGCAAAGTGTAGTTCTTAAAATATTGCACATAATATAATATACTACCAACACTTACCTAGTCTTCATATAAATATTGTTAATCATTCAAATTCAAAACGGGATTTAAAATAGTATAAAAGTACCACCTATTCGAAAATTTATTTTCAACACAATATATGTAGTAACAATAAAAAAAATTATTGAATAGCCTAAGGACGATCGCTCGATTCCCTGACATGTATGTTTGTATGTTCCCTAATAACTCCTAAACTATTCGACCGATCTCAATGAAATCTTTTGTAATAGATTCGTTGAAGCTCAAAAAAGGTGTACATATATAGTTTGTCGTGTCACGATCCCACCCACGCACTCACCCACGCATTTACCATATCTCTCGAACCGTTTATTGACAGGACAACGTCTGTCGGGTCAGCTAGTAACTAATAATAATTTGTCTAATGCTATCAAAATAATTCAGTTTTCTTTTTTACATTTTAATATCACAATCATATTTAACACAAATGTTTATTTGTACATAAATAATAATAAAATACAATGAATATATTTAACATAAGAAGGGCCCAATTTGAACATTATATTACTGGTTTTTTTTAACAGCAGTATTTTGGCTAAATTAGTGTCTTCGAGTTTTAAATATGTTGTATATTAATCTGATCATCGAGTATTCAGCTAAGCATCATCAGGCGAATTTAAGGGATCAAAATTTGAAAGAAAACCCTTTTGATCGATAAATTCACCCGAAAATATTAAGCGTTATTCTTGCTGGAGTTGAGCTTGTTTATTAATTTGATAACCGAGTATTTGGCTTAGTATCATCAGATAGGTTTAGTTGATCTAAATTTGTAATAACAACATTTTGATCGAAAAAACCCACCTAAAAATATTAAGCGTCATTCTTGCTGGAATTTTCATTTACCTACAACCTGAAAAATCTTATTATAAACATAAGTGTAAAAAAGATATGCAAAAAAGAGGAAATTGAGGCTTAAAATATTAAGACAGCTAGAAACCGCCAACAACTTTGGCTTCATATCTGCATGTGTAATACTATCAAACTAATTCAGTTTTCTTTCTTGCATTTTATATTTCTATATGTTATTTTAATATCACAAGAATATTTAATACAAATGTTTATTTTTGTATTTAAATAATAAGAAAATACATGCATATATTTCACATAAGAATGGCCCAATATAAAAATACATACATGGTTTTTCTTTTAATAACAGCAGTATTTTGACTTAAATAAATAAGGCCATCGAGTTCGTATTAATCTGATGACCGAGTATGCAGCTTAGTATCAACAGATAGGTTTAACCACTAATACTAATCTTTTGAACGATAAACCCACCTGAAAATATTAAGCGTCATTCTTGCTGGAATTTTTCATATACCGACAACCTGAAATAACTTAATATAAACTTACGTGTAAGAAAGGTATGCAAAAAAGAGGAAATAGAGGCTTAAAAAATTTAAGACAAAAACCGCCAACCTGTGGCGGTTTGCTCTCTCAATATTAAAAAATACTGTAAAAACTTTCGTAAGCAATGAAAATCTATTGCACATTTTCAACGACATGCCAATCGCTGTTGTCTGTCAGTCACTTGAAACTCTAATAAAAGTAATAAAATCACTAATAAGTTAAAATCCTCTTGAATATTTAGCTCTCATAGTTGTTCTGCTAAAGGTATATTACTTTCAAGCTTGCGAAGACTTCATGGAATTCAGCTTGTACTAAATCCGTACACGGCGTGAATACATTGACAAATCGAAATTGTATACTTTTCAGGGCAGCCATATTTAAGTTTAAATATTACTGGTTAATCGATGTTTTTGTCTTTTTTAGTTATTTTTATATGTATCTAAGTAATTTAATTGGAACTTTCAAATGATGTAGTTATATTAGTAAATTAACATTTTAATCATCGAAAAAAATGACATGTTAGGTTGTTCACCGATGACATGTCAACATATTCACCTTAGTAATTAATGAAAAATCGATAGAGTAATAAGATTGACGGCATAAAAAATAGAAAAATATAGTTTTTTTACTTTAGTAATAACCAATTTGTACTCTCTATATTATGTTAGTTAGTTAAAAAATATAAGATAAAACATTGTCCTTACATCAAAGTATTTTATATTAATACTAACATAAATAATAAACAAGAATGATTGTCGGAATTTTATTATACTTAATCTTCTCCATTTTCCTCTAAGTATGTATCCAAATCAGGATCAATGTTCACTGTGTCATTGTCAGTCCTTACGATTTAAAAAAAAATGCCGGATCTATTAATGTTAAGAAATCCATCAAATCCATCTTTTTCTCTGTACTTATAGGCAAAAATCTCTTTGGGTCTCTGAAGTAGTCTTACTTCTAAGTACAAGATCCGTCTTGAAATATATTGCATCTTTCTTTTGGTTCTCTCAATTAAGGCATGATTCGAGTCACACCCCATGTATTCTTGGGCCACTAATAAGAAACATGTGATCATCATCATTGCAACCGTATTATTTTTGTTTTGGCCACGATATGTATCTGAATAAAACGTGACCTGAAGAAAATGATGGCATTTTCTTCAGAATTTCTATGGAGAAACGACCCAATTTGGTTAGTTCCACGAGCATTGATGGTCTTGTCTCATATGTAATATGTAGCTTTATCAGTTGCTAAATTATGAATTGCGAGATTTTAAGACCATAGCTGTCTCTTATAAAAGTAAAACAGAAGTTTTCAGATAGGGGATGGGTAAGCTTTACTGCAGATCAAATGATCGAATGGATGTGTTGCTCTTTGCTTCATCTCTATCCTTCCTTTATTCAGAATATGCTTTTTCAGCTAATGATTGGTGTTCAAGGGCGGCTTTCAAAATGAAGTTTCGTCTCCCTGTGTTAAAAAATCTTATAAGGTCACAAGTGTGACATGTAGGTATCTTTAACTGTTTTTTTTTAAAGACAAGTTAAAATCATGGAGGCACTGGCTGTACAATTTCAGAGGCAAGAAAAAAGATTTGCGCAAATTTCTTTACACAAACGATACATGGCCGCTATGGAAATTTGAATGAGTCTTCGTCCAAATCATGCATTTTTTGTACTGGACATCTCAATATGTATATTTGGGAACGCAGTTATGGGTTATCTGAACAACTGACCATCTTAAGCTGTGCTGTTAGTTAATTCGAGTATCTCGCGTAAATAACTTCGCATGTTGAGTTGTATAAATAAATTGTATTAGTATATTTAGACATCTACAGATGTCATATTTATCTCGTAGGCAACAGAGTTGTTTAATTATTAACAAGAGTGACACACCAAAAATGAGTGAGTTTATCGACTTACTGATTTATTTCCCATATAAAGCAAAAAATCCAGAGCTCAAATTTGCTATTACTTAAGTTTGCATATAAGTCGACTTGTCAATGTATTCACGCCGTGTACGGAAATAGTGTGGGGTACAAATACATAAAGTCAGGTCATATTTCTATCGTAGAATTCTTATTAAAATAATAGTTTCAGGTCTAACGGTACTTACAAAGATGATGAATGAATAATTATATTTGATTGTGGATCTACAACAACCTGAGAGGGTGCAGAACACTTAGTGGGCTTCCTATTTTGATTTAATAAAATTTCAACGCAATAGGTAGGAAGAATAAGAAAATCACTTTTTTGATAGTAACTTCACAACATAAACCATTTTAAATCAAGTCTTTTGAATTTCGTAACCCATTTATTTTCTACATTTTCTTGGATCATTTTGTAAAAGTATAAATCATCGCTCAACAAAAGAACTACTACCTCGATCTTAATTGAGTAGTAGGCATAAGAAGTGTAAGATCTTTTCTATTTTTCTATTGCATAAAATATTTATAACTGCAATATCCGATAATTTATATGTAAAAGCTAACTCGACAGACATTGTTCTGTACATAATAAATAAAATACTGTTTTTTTATGAATTTGTCAATAATATTTCATAACATCAAGAATTATTTGGTAAAAATGCTCCCTGTTGTTATAATGAAACTGTTTCACAGTAGAACTGTAAAACCGTGCGTCTATAAATTTTCTCAAAGAAAATATGTCCATACAAAACAAATATTGAAAATAAAAATAATTATGGGTCCCAACTTCAAAATCGAAATAAAAACTATCCTATTTCTCAAGTTGGACTAAACTGCACTCCATGAAGTTATCCCCGTTGAAATCAGTTTATTAGTATAGGAGTCCATCGCGGACAAACAACGTGTCACGCAATTTATATATATTCAGATATAAATCGCATTAAAAAAGAATCTCATATAAAATGAGCAATCCAAATACAATTCATAGAATAACTAATAATAAGATGCGGAAAAAGAGCTTCAATTGTAATTGGCTTCATATCTGCATGTGTAATGCTATCAAACTAATTCAGTTGTCTTTTTTTACTTTTTCATATCACAAGAACATTTAACACAAATGTTGATTTGTGTACGTTAATCATAAGAAAATAAAATGTATATACTTTATATAAGAATGGCCCAATTTAATCATAATATTATTGTTTTTTTTTAACAGAAGTATTTTGGCTAAATTAAATAGAGTTCGCCGACCCTAAGGGTTCGAAATATGTTGTACTCGTATATTAATCTGATTTTCGAGTATTCAGCTTAGCATCATCAGGTCAATTTAAGGTACCAAAATTTTTAAGAACACCATTTTGATCGATAAATTCACCTGAAAATATTAAGCGTCATTCTTGCTGTAACTTTTCATTTACCTACAACCTGAAAAAACGTAATATAAGCATAAGTGTAAAAAACGTATGCAAAAAAGAGGAAATTGAGGCTTAAAATATTAAGACAGCTAGAAACCGACAACAACTTTGGCTTCATATCTGCATGTGTAATACTATCAAAATTATTCAGTTTTCTTTTCTTCCTGTTTATAGTTCTATATGATTTTTTTAATATCACAAGAATATTTAATACAAATATTAATTTGTGTATTAAAATAATAAGAACACACATGCATATATTTCACATAAGAATGGCCCAATATAAACATACATACATGGTTTTTCTTTTAATAACAGCATTATTTCGACTAAAATAAATAAGGCCATCGAGTTCGTATTATGTTCTATATTAATCTGACCGAGTATACAGCTTAGTATTGACAGATAGGTTAGACCGCACAAAATTTCTAATAACACCCTTTTGAACGATAAACCCACCTGAAAATATTAAACGTCATTCTTGCTGGAATTTTTAATTTTTCCGATAACCTGATATAACCTTATATAAACATAAGTGTAAAACAGGGATGCAAAATCAAAAATACTGTAAAAAGTTTCGTAAGCAATGAAAATCTATTAAACATTGTCAATGGTATGCCAATTGCTGTTGTCTGTCGGTCACTTGAAACTCTAATAAAAGTAATAAAATCACTTTTTAATTAAGATGCTCTTGATTATTTATTGCTAAAGGTACATTACAAAAAACTTTCAAAGACTTCATGGAATTCTGGTTGTACTATGTAGTGGATGGTCCAAATACATTAACTCAGAAGGCCTACCATCAACTTTTAATTAGCGAATCAATTCCGATGCAGTACAGGTACCTTAGTACCTAAACTGAATCGCTTAGATTCGTTCCATGAAGTGCCTATAACTGAATGGCGTTTGAATCGCATAAGGAAGATGAACGAGAGAAATTTGTCTGTGGTACGCGGTGTGAGAAAAAGATGACGCTGTACAGTCGTTGAATAAGTCTGTTTCAAGAACTTACTCGAACCATATGCGTTGCGTTTTGAAACCTAAAGTGATATGATTGTAGCGGTTTTTTTGCGTAGACATTACAACAAATGCATTTTAAATTTGCGCTTGATAGCGTCAAATTGTAAACCATTAATCCTTTTTTAGTACTTATTACATAACAGATATATATATGTAGTTTTTCGAGTTTCAAATTAAAGGTTTGATTAGGTGTTTTAGTAAAAATAAACTGATTGATACGATTTATGAACGCACCTCTATTCATGTTTGATTTGACAACTTAGCACAGTTTTTTTTTTAATTCTTTCCTGCGCCAAGCAAGGGGCCTCACTGCCTTGTCTGTAGTATTTTCATTTTTGGTATCTATTTTTAGTATTTTATTTTACCAAAAAGCCTAATAAAGTATGCTCATATCATCTTTCATCAATAAAATTTTCCTTTTCTGTATATTTTCACTATTTTTTAAAAGTTATTAAGAAAACGATTCACTTTCCGCTAAGAAAGTAGTATTTTTTTTTGAATCGCTCACTTTGACAAATAAGCTATCCAGTTTAGGTTGAAACATTACCTAATGATACGAATGAATGAACAATCAAAAACAGTTTGCGATTCAATTTTCGACTTAATTTGACGTCAACCTAAATTGGTTAGCTCTAATGACGTCGTGGTATGAAATAGCAAAACAGTTCATTTTAGGTCGTCAATTAAATCGCAATTAGAGTTCACGGTAGGCCACATGTCATATTTCTATCGTAGAATTCTTATTATATTTATAGTTGGAGGTCTAACGGTACGTACAAAGGTGAAGGATGTAGAATTATATTTGAATGTGGATCTCAAACCTGAGAAGGTGCGTAACACATTTGTTTTAAACATTTTCTAGGATCATGTTGTAAAAGCATATAGCCGATAGCATCGCAAAACAAAAGAATTACTACCTCGACTCGATCATGTTGTTGGCATAAAAACAAGATCTTTTTTCTATTGCATAAGATATTTATTAAAGCAATATCTTTTACTTTTTAAACTTATAAAAATCGCATTAAAAAAATAATCTAATTTAAAATTAGCAATCCAAATACAATTCTTAGAAACTAATAATAACATTCGAAAAAGGGGTTCAATTGCAATTGGCTTCATATCTGCATGAGTAATGATATCAAACTAATTCAGTTGTATTATTTACTTTTTAATATCACAAGAACTTTTAACACAAATGTTTATTTGTGTATTTAAATAATAAGAAAACACATGCATATATTTCACATAAGAATGGCCCAATATAAACATACATACATGGTTTTTCTTATAATAATAGCAGTATTTTGACTTAAATAAATAAGGCCATCGAGTTCGTATTATGTTCTATATTAATCTGATGCCGGAGTATACAGCTTAGTATTGACAGATAGGTTAGACCGCACAAAATTTATAATAAAACCCTTTTGAACGATAAACCCACCTGAAAATATTAAGCAAGATGCAAAATTAAAAAATAATGTAAAAAGTTTCGTAAGCAAAGAAAATCTGTTGAACATTTTCAATGATATGCCAATCGCTGTTGTCTGTCAGTCACTTGAACTCTAATAAAAGTAATAAAATCACTATTTAGTTAAGATGCTCTTGATTATTTATTGCTAAATGTACAATACAAAAAGCTTTCGAAGACTTCATGGAATTCAGGTTGTACTAGATAGTGGAAGGTCCAAAAACATTAACTTAGAAGGCCTACCATCAACTTTTAATTAGCGAATCAATTCCAATGCAGTTCAGTTAAGGTACCTAAACTGTATCGCTAAGATTCGTACCATAAAGTGCCTATAACTGAATAGCGTTTCAATCGCATAAGGAAGAATGAACGAGAGAAATTTGTCTGTGGTCCGTGGTGTGAGAAAAAGTTGACGCTGTACAGTCGTTGAATAAGTCTGTTTCTCTTACTCGTACCATATGCGTTGCGTTTTGAAACCTAAAGTGATGTGATTTTAGCGGTTTTTTTGCGTAGACATTACAACATATACATTTTAAATTTGCGGTTTATAGCGTCAAATTGTAAACCATTAAGCTTTTTTTAGTACTTATTACATAATACTTAGTAATAATATAATAAGTTAATAGTTTTTCGAATAACAAATTAAAGGTTTGATGAAACTAATTCAGTTTTCTTCTTTACTTTTTAATATCACAAGAGCATTTAACACAAATGTTGATTTGTGTACGTAAATAATAAGAAAATACAATGTATATATTTAACAGAAGAATGGCCCTATTTAAATATAATATTATTGTTTTTTTTATATAAACAGTATTTTGGCTGAATTGAACAGAGCCATCGAGTTCGAATTATGTTGTATATTAATCTGATGACCGAGCTTAGTATCTTCAGACAGTTTTAATGGACCAAAATTTGTAAGAACACCCTTTTAATCGATAAGCCCACCTGAAAATATTGAGCGTCATTCTTGCAACTACCTGCAACCTGAAATAACTAAATGCAAACATGAGTGTAAAAAAGGTACGCAAAAAAGAGCAAATTGAGGTTTAAAATATTAAGACAGCTAGAAACCGCCAACAACATTCGTAAGCTACGAAAATCTATTGCACATGTTCAACAATATGCAAATTACTGTTGTCTGTACTATTACATCTGTACTATATTACAAGCGCGATCGCTTGAAACTCTAATAAAAAGTTATAAAAACACTAACAAGTTAAGATGCTCGTAATTGTTTAGCTCTTATAGCAGTTCTGCCAAACGTACATTATTAAAAGCTTTCGAAGACTTCATGGAATTCAGGTTGACTGTTATGTGTGTATGGGTATAGTGAATGTTTAGGGATGTGTGTAGGTGTGAAGGGTGATGTGTGTACTGTAATTATGTATCCGAAGGGCAGTAATGCCTTTGTGCCTACTGGTGAAATAGATTATTCAGTAAGTTTTCGATCTCATTGTAGTCCAATGACTTTAGATATTTATCAATTATTGTTTTGCATGATCTATGATTAAGATTATTAATTTTTAAAATTTTATTAAATTTTTTGTAATGGTTGGGACCAAGATAACCATGATATCTTTGAGCAAAGGATGTCCTAAATATAAGTTTTTTATATACTGCATCTGTTCTACGTCTCGTAGTGAAGTAAGGTTTAACTCTGTGATGTGCCAGGATATCCCATTTAATAAATAATTTACGTACCGTAAGCTCTCCCTATTTCGAGTATAGCAAGCTTGTTGGACATGTATGTTTCTTACGTGTCATAACTTCTATTATCATACGCTGAGCTCTTTCAATTATTAACATGGTGCCCTTTGAGGACCCCAGACATTGAGGCCGTATTGTAATATAGATTAGCATAGTGCGAAGTAGACATTTAGTAGACATTTTACATCATATGCATTTCTAATTGTCTTAAATATGTAAATCAATTTTCTTACGCGATTTGTTAGAATGTAGGTATGTTCTTTCCAGTTAAGGTTTTAATCTACTATTACACCAAGATACTTTGTAGAATTACTTCTAGTGATTGGTTCGCAATGACAAGTACTCAAGTTGCTACATGTGTGTGCATTAATAATTACGGAATTTGAAGAGACTTGAGTATGGGCGTTTATGGAAAATGTGAGAAACTTTATTTTTTAGATATTAAGTTTGGATGATTATATAGCCATGAAGTTACTGCAGCAAACCCTTCATTTGCTGCATCACTAACTTTTTTCCATGTATTTGAATTGAACAGTAAAACGATATCATCAGAAAATGTTATTATTTGGCCTTTTGTTATTTGCAAGTTACAGAGGTCAATAATATAAATAAAGAGAGGAGCCCATAACACTACCTTGAGACACACCGTAAGTTATATTTTCTTCTTGGCTTAGACTATCATCAATTTTAACATGCAGTTTTCGATTTGTCAAGTTATCCTGAAAGAGTTGCAATGGAATTCCTCGAATGCCTAATCTCTCAAGCTTGTTTAGGAGGATAGGTATAGAAACACTATCAAAGGCTTTTGCTAAGTCTAGAAATATGCCAATACATTTTTTTATTGTTATCCAAGTTTTTGGCAACATACGAAGTAGTTACAAAAAAAGATTATTATTAAATAGCTTAATCGCTATATAAATATATATAAATCTTATATAAAGCTTAATAGCTATCTCTCCATTCCCATTTCGTATATCGTATTATTCAGAAAATATTTTTTGTTATAGTAAGCAATTATAACATAAACCTTTTTAAATCAAGTCTATTGAAATTTGTAATATATTTGTTTCGTACATTACAGGGATCATGTTGTAAAAGCATAAAGCTGAAAGGATCGCCGATCGCCTCGACTTAATCGAGTAGTGTGCACAACAACAAGGGTAAGGTCTTTTTTTCTATTGCATAATGTATTTATTAATGCAATATCCTTTGGTTTATAAACTTAAATTAATTGCATTAAAATGAATCTTATTTAAAATATGCAATACAATTCTTAGATAATAACAAATAATAACATGCGGGAAAAAAGCATGTGTCATATTTGCAAGCAATAAAAAATAGTAAAATCATTAATTAGTTAAGATGCTTGTAATTGTTTAGCTCTCATAGCAGATCTGCTAAAGGTACATTACTAAAAGCTTTCGAAGACTTCATGGAATTCAGGTTGTACTAAATAGTGGATGGTGCAAATACATAAACTCAGGTCATATTTCTATCGTAGAATTCTTATTAAAATAATAGTAGCAGGTCCAACGGTAGGTACAAAGGTGACGAATGAAGAAATATATTTGATTGTAGATCTACGGCCGTTTTCAATTACCTATCTATCCTTAGTTAAACTTAACAAATCTATCCTTTTACGCTCACTTACATTTCTTTAACTTATGGACAGATAGACAGGACTATTGGACTATTACTAATAATATAACTATATTGGACAAAACTATGGATAGATAATTAAACTATTTATCCGTAACTAGAGATACGTTATTGAAAACGGCCGTTAGTGGTTGTGGAATACTTAAATGAATTTTGTCAAGATTAAATGACGGATAACAGAAGTTAACATGACACGAAAATGTCGAAATCTTTTATAGATGAGGGAATCGAATTGAAAGTGATTTTTGGGATCTTTTTGGGAATATTACAATTTACCCATATAATCTGTATACCCATACTCAGTAGGTACATGAAAGCCGAATTTATGTAATATACGCTATTTGGATACGGATTTGGATACATTTACGTAGTGATATTCTTGCAATATGTAATTAATATAATTTTTATGTTATAAATAACATAAGATTAATTAAACTCAATAGAATTTCACACACCGAGCAAGGTTTAGTACTTAAAATATTGTAGATAATATGATATACTTACAGTCTTCATATAAATATTGTCATTCATTCAAATTCAAAATAGGATTTAAAGTAGTAAAAAACTACAACCTATTCGAAAATTTATCCCTCAGACCTGAGGAGAATGGGCGCAAGAAGCTTAAAGGACTACTTATTTTTTAAGTACAACTTCAATACAATATAAGTGGTTACAGTAAAATTTACTATTAAATAGCTTAAAGACGATCGCTCCACTCCCAGTTCGTATCATTAAGAAAATATTTTTTGTTATAGAAAACATTACAACAGAAACCTTTTAATATCAAGTCTTTTGAAATTCGTAATCCATTTGTTTCGTAAATTTTCGTAAATCATCATGTTGTAAAAGCATATATCTGAAAGCATCGCCTGACAAAAGAATTACTACCTCGACTTAATCGAGTAGTAGGTATAACAACAAGGGTAAGATCTTTTTTTCTATTGCATAAAGTATTTATTAATGCAACATCCTTTGGTTTATAAACTAATATAAATCGCATTAAAACTGAATCTAATTTAAAATTAGCAATTCAAATACAATTCTTAGAAGCTAATAACTAATAATACAATCTAATACAATCAAATCTTCAATTGGCTTCATATCTGCATGTGTAAAGCTATCCAACTAATTCAGTTGTCTTTTTGTCATAATTAACACAAACGTTTATTTGTTTACGTAAATAATAAGAAAATTCAATGTATATATTTAACATAAGAATGGCCCAATTTAAACATAATATATTGGTTGTTAAATTTTTTTTAATAACAGTAGTATTTTGGTTAAATAAAACAGAGCCAGCGAGTTTGTTTTATCTTGTATATTAATTTTATGTCGAGTATTCAGCTTAGTAATATCAGATAGATTTAATGGATCAAAATTTGTAACAACACTTTAGAATGGCCCAATATAAACATACATACATGGGTTTTTCTTATAATAATAGCAGTATTTTGGCTAAAATAAATAAGGCCATCGAGTTCGTATTATGTTCTATATTAATCTGATGACCGAGTATCCAGCTTAGTATTAACAGATAGGTTTAACCACACAAAATTTCTAATAACACCCTTTTGAACGGTTAACCCACCTGAAAATATTAAGCGTCATTCTTGCTGGAATTTTTCATTTACCGACAATCTGAAATATCGTAGTATTAGGTATGCGTAGACATTACTACAAGTACATTTTAAATTTGCGCTGTATAGCGTCAAATCATAAACAATTAAGCCTTTTGTAGTACTTATTAAATAATAATAATAATATACATATAATATATATATTTATATGAAAATTTATGAATTACAAATTAAAGGTTGGATAAGGTGTTTTCGTAAAAATAAACTGATTAAAACGAGTTATGAACGCATCTCTATTAATGTTTTAATTGCCCAGAAAACATGTTTTTTAATTCGTTCCTGCGGTAAGCAGTAAGTAAGTAAGTATTTTCATTTACAGTATTTTATTTTACTAAAGATTCCAATAAAGTATTATCATCTCATCTTAAATATAAATAAATACTTTTATGTATGTTTTCACTATTTTTTAAAAGTTATTAAAACTCGATTCACTTTCTGCTAAGAAAGTAGAAACTTTTTTTGAATCGCTCACTTTGCCAAATAAGCTATCCAGTTTATGTTGAAATATTAGCTCATGTAAGAATGAATCAACAAACTTAAACAGTTTGCGATTCAATTTCCGACATGATTTGACGTCAACCTGAATTGGACAGCTGTAATTACGTCGTAGTATGAAATAGCAAAGCAGTTCATTTTAGGACAACAATTGAATCGCAATAAGAGTTCATTCTAGGCCGCAGGCAATATTTCTATCGTAGAATTCTTATTCTATTCATAGTTGGAGGTCTTACGATACTTACGGTGAAGGATGAAGAATTATATTTGATTGGGGATCTCAAACCTGAGAAGGTGCAAGAAACTTAGTAGGCTTCTTATTTTGATTTAATAAAATTTCAACACAATATAGGTAGGAAGAAGAAGAAAATCATTTTTGTTATAGTACCTAACCTTTACAACATAAAACAAATATTTTCAATTTCGTAACACGTAGTAGGCATAAAAACAAGATCTTTTTTATATTGCATAAAGTATTTATAAAAGCAATATCTTTTACTTTTTAAACTAATAAAAATCGCATTTAAAAAATAATCTCATATAAAATGAGCAATCCAAATACAATTCATAGAAGCTAATAACTAATAATAAGATGCGGAAAAAGAGCTTCAATTGTAATTGGCTTCATATCTGCATGTGTAACGCTATCAAACTAATTCAGTTGTCTTTTTTACTTTTTCATATCACAAGAACATTTAACACAAATGTTGATTTGTGTATGTAAATAATAAGAAAATACAATGTATATATTTAACAGAAGAATGGCCCAATTTAAATATAATATTATTGTTTTTTTTTATATAAACAGTATTTTGGCTGAATTGAACAGAGCCATCGAGTTCGAATTATGTTGTATATTAATCTGATGACCGAGCTTAGTATCATCAGACAGATTTAATGGACCAAAATTTGTAAGAACAGCCTTTTGATCGATAAGCCCACCTGAAAATATTAGGCGTCATTCTTGCTGGAGTTTTTCAATTACCTACAACCTGAAATAACTTAATACAAACATAAGTGTAAAAATGGTACGCAAAAGAGGCTTAAAATATTAAGACAGCTAGAAACCGCCAACAACTTTGGTAAGCTATGAAACTCTATTGCACATGTTCAACAATATGCGAATCGCTGTTGTGTGTCGGTCGCTTGAAATTACCTAGTCTTGATACAAATATTGTTATTCATTCAAATTCAAAACAGGATTTAAAATCGTAAAAATATACCATCCATTTGAAAATTTATCTCTCAGATCCGAGGAGCACGGGCGCAAAAAACTTAAAGGGCTTCTTATTTTTTTAATACAATTTCAACACAATATAAGTAGTTACAATAAAATTTATTATTAAATGGCTTAATAGCTTAACGATCGCTCCATTCCAGTGGTATCATTAAGAAAATTATTTCTGTTATAGTAAGCATTACAACATAAACCTTTTAAAATAAATTCTATCGAATTCATAACACGTTTTATAAATTTTCTGGGATCATGTTATAAAAGCATATAGCATAAAGCATCACCCAACAAAAGACTTAATAAGTCGACTTAATCGAGTAGTAGGCATAACAACAAGGGTAAGATCTTTATTTCTATTCCAAAAAATATTTAGTATTGCAATATCCTTTGGTTTATAAACGAATAAAAATCGCATCGCAAAATTCGCAGATTTGAACCTCATCTAAACTGAGTAAGCCAAATACAATTCTTAGAAGCTAATAACACCATGCGGAAAAAGAATTTCAATTGCAATTGGCTTCATATCTGTTTGTGAAATTCTATCAAACTAATTCAGTTGTCTTTTTTACATTTTAATATCACAAGAACATTTAACACAAATGTTCCTTTGTGTACGTAATAATAATATCATTGTTTTTCTTTAATAACAGCAGTATTTATTTTGGCTAAATAAAATAAAGCCATCGAGTTCGTTTTATGTTGTTTATAAATCTGATGACCGAGTATTTAGCTTAGTATCAATAGATTTTATCACACAAAATTTCTAATAACACCCTTTGATCGAAAAACCCACCTGAAAATATAATGCGTCATTCTTGCTGGAATTTTTCATTTACCTACAACCTAAAAAAACTTAATATAAACATAAGTGTAAAAAAGGTACGCAAAAAAGAGGAAATTGAGGCCTTAAGTATTAAGAAGAAGTCAATATTAAAAAATTTCGTAAGTAATGAATATTATAAGTGTAAAATAGGGATGCAAAATTAAAACATACTGTAAAAAGTTTCGTAAGCAATGAAAATCTTTTCAACATTATCAACGATATGCTGATGTCTGTTGGTCACTTGAAACTCTAATAAAAGTAATGAAATCACTAATTAGTTAACATGATTTTGATTATTTAGCTCTCATAGCAGCTCTGCCAAAAGTACATTACTAAAAGCTTTCGAAGGTTTCATGGAATTCAGGTTGTATAAGATAGTGGATGGTCCAACACATAAACTTAGGTCAAATAAATTTATAATTCTTATTCAAATAATAGTTGCACGTTCAACGGTAGGTGAAAAAGTGACGAATGAAGAATTAAATTTGATAGTGAATCTAGTGGTTGTGGAATACTGTTAAATGAATTTTGTAAAGATTAACTGGCAGATAACAGAAGTTTACATTACACAGGTGAAATGTAGTAATCTCTAATAGATGAGGGAATCGAATTAAAAGTTAGTTTCAATTAGTAAATAGATCATCATTTCAGCCGGAAGACGTACTGCTGTGCCTTTCTCAAAGATCGCCATGACGATCGGTCCTGCGCTGCCCTCATCAAACCTATTCCAGCGATCTTGATCAGACCGTCGGTCCATCTTGTGGGACCTACCAACACTACGCCTTCCGGTACATGGTCGCCATTCGAGGACCTTACTGCCCCAACGGCCTTATTGGATTTGTCCGTCGAGCTATGTGCCCTGCACACTCCCACTTTAGTTTCGTAATCATTCGAGCTATGTAGGTGACTTTGGTTCTCCTACGGATATCCTCATTTCTGATTTGATCTCGTAGGGAAACTCCGAATTTTATTTTTTATAGAAAGAATTATTGTTTTGTTTAAATAATAACAGTACTTTCGCTAGATTACTTGTACCTAGTTATTGAGTTCATTATTTTTTTATAATTAGTGGTGACATTATTAGTACTTATTTATACGTATAAAATTATACACATACAAATTTTTACGTATTTTTGTAAATGTCTTAAACACTGTTTAATTTTTAATTAATACCCAAAAATAAATCTATACTTATAATAAATCTGTAGAGATCAAATTTCTGTACAAATGAAAAAAAATGATCAAAAGTGAGTCAGGGGGATGTAAGAGAAATAGAACAAGTCCCGATTTTTTCGATTATTTCTTATTTCTCCGTCTGTTTGTACGGGCTAATCTCTGAAACTTTACTTAAATAGCGTAGTGCACAACAACTTATGCACATTATTTAATATAATAAAATTTGGCATGTTCATACCTTATATTGCCGGTTAGCATCTTAGATACTTTTCATCCCGGAAAATTAAAGAGTTCCCGTGGGACAGTTAAAAACCTCTACTTACTTATATAGCGAAGTACACAACAACTTATGCACTTTATTTAATAAAATTAAACATATATATAAAAACATTTTAAATACTTTTCATCCCAGAAAATTAAAGAGTTCCCGTGGGAAACTAATTAGTAAGGTAACTTATATGGCTTAGTAAACAATAACTAATGCACATAATTTAATAAAATTTGGCATTTTGATAATTATATTGCCGGTTAATATCTTGGATATCTTTCATCCTGGAGAAATCACAAGTGGAAAACATAAAATACTATAGTTTCTTATATAGCCTAGTACACAACAACTTAAGCACCTAATTTAGTAATTTAATTTGTCAAGTTGATAACTCACATTGCCGGTAAAGCGACGGGTTCCCGCGAGAAAGTAAAATATTTTAAAAATATAGCCCAGCATAGCGTCATTCATATTAAATCAATTGTGTGTGACGGACATCATTTCCACCTGAGGCAAAAAGTGAGAACGAAAGGTCATTTAGGTCAGACGTAATATACTGGTACATCGATATCTACTAAACTTAATCTTACAACCCTGTGAAAATCTCAGCCCTACCTTCTGGCTTTCCAAAGGAATATCTAGTAATATTATAAATACAACAGTTGGATGAATGTATGGAAGTCTGGATGTGAAACCTGTGAAAATCTCAGTTCTACCTTCTGGATTTCTAAAGAAGTTTCTACTAATCTTATAAATACGAAAGTATGTAAGAATGTATGCGTGTCTGGATGTATGGACCTGTGAAAATCTCAGCCCTACCTTCTGGCTTTCGAAAGAAGTATCCACTAATATTATTAATACGAAAGTGTGTTCTTACACATGTATGGAGGTCTGGATGTATGGATGTATGTTTGTTGGTCTTTCACACGAAATCTACTTAATGGATTTTATTGAAACTTTACAATAATATAGCTTACATATCAAAATCATACTTACATAACAGATATGTAAAGTAGATAATCTCTGTCTATACTTTATTATTTGAACCAATATTTGAATAGTTCTGGCGATGACGATAAACAACCGAGTGCGCGATATTGTGGTGCGGTCCGGTGGCGGTGTGACGGTCTTGCGGCCGACCGGACAGCTGCGGGTGGAGAGGTTATTAATTTTAAATGCCTGAAGTTCCTATTAATTAGCATTTTCAATGATTATCATAAATCACAGTGTCAAACCCTAAAAGAAGCAGGCATACATTAGGGCGTGCCATGTTTTTGCTCAGGCCAACTCTACGTGACTTGCTCAAGCAAAGCTTCAAAAAAATGAAAATACTTTTTCATTGTAGTTATATTTGTAAAATACGTCGGAGAAAAGACCGTCGAATCCTAAAAATAAATTATATGGCAAAACAACGTTTGCCGGGTCAGCTAGTAAATAAATAAAACAAGCTAACATCGGGGCCATAGTGTATTGCGCTGTAAGCTTTAATCATAGGAAGTGGAACAAATTGCAGTTCGATTAAAGAAAGTCATTCAACATTCGAAATCATAAAATTTAAATGTTACAAAGGGTTCTGAAACAGTAGTAAAAGAAGCGGATTCATTGGATTTGGATTCGAAAGCTCTCGAGTATCGTATCAGTAATAGGAACCAATTGTCTTTGTGTTGCATGTAATTGGAAAACGAACGAAGCTAAATTCATCCATTTTTCATAAAAAAATTGACTTCTTTAGATATTTATGAAAGCATATTTCTGAACGATTAATTATATTATAAATTTGTCACTTATGAGACTTTATTTCACCGGGACACTGTGGCGGAGCAACCAGTCGCCGCTACAAACAAAATGTATGCGACTCTACATAGAGTTTCTCACCTGGTGTCCGTTGTAACTTTATTAATTTTGAACTTACAAGAATAGCACCGCTTTTGTTTGAATCGTTCATATCTACAATCCGAACTGAATCATGATAGTTTGAACATAGCGGTGAAGAATCCAATAATAAATAGTGACGGGTTTCAAATGAAATACCTGAAGTTTAATTTTACGTCCGCTTTGAAAACATCTGTATATTAATATCGGAGGATGAAAAGCACTTGTATATTAATATCAGATGATATGCCACTCGATGTAGTCTGTCGGTAGTATGAAATTTAATATAGTAAGAATCAGCTAGATTTAATATTATTCGATCATCTCATATTACGCTCATAGCTAGCATATTTTATTAAAGTAAATCGGGTCTTTGGCATAAAGGTATGTTGCCCACTCATACAATGCAATTCTTCTTAATCACCTGAAAGTAGATGGTGCCGGGAACCGAAAACATTTAGCTTATCTAAATAGATCTATACTAATATTATAAAGCTGCAGTGTTTGTTTGTTTGAACGCGTTAATCTCTGGTACTACTGGTCCGATTTGAATGATTCTTTCAGTGTTGGGTAGTCCATTTATCGAGAAAGGCTATGTTTTTTTTTTCAAAATTAGGGATCCGTAATAAAATTGCTATTTTGTAACAGAAGGTGTAAAATCGAAAACCAATTTTTGCGTGCGCTGCAAAAACTATTGACAATAGAACAAAATGATGTTCAGGCTATAATATAGGCAATATTTTATTACTTATAAAACTATCGCGTGAATTATACTTTATATGGCAAAACAACGTTTGCCGGGTCAGCTAGTTTAATAATAAATGGCGAAATACTGTTAAATGTATTTTGTAAATATTAACTCACAGAGAACACAAGTTAACATCGCAACCACGAGTAAATCCTATTAGTCAATTCAATGCTTTTTAATTATCCTCCCTTGAAAAGCTTCGCAAAATTTTTGGACTTTAATCCCTATTGTTTGCGGCTTTTCGAGTGATGCTCATATATACCTATTGGAATATGTAGACTTCAATATGCATTTATTATTGTGCGATATTTACTTTAAAAATGTAAAGTGAATAAAAATCTAGGAATGTAATGTTTTTTCTTAAATTACTTATTACAATGTGATTGATTATGCAGTATATGTATACATTTGATAATGTAGTATGAAACATACTATTTTATTTGACTTATTGTGAGTATAAAACATCTTTGATCAGAAAAAAAAAACAATCGAATACATTTGTAGCATTTACTAAAAATTAATTTATAAACCGACAGACTGTTCTATACAAATAAAAAATGCAATGATTTTATGAATTTTAAAAACATAATGAACATAAATTTTTACATTGGTTTAAAACATTTCTGATCGGTAGAAAACATATGATGCAAGTTGAAGACAAAAATGGGCAAAAAATATTATCCTTTCATCCGGGCTGGGATATAGCTTGCCACAAGATTTTCTTCTATTTAAATTAATTTTCGTCGTTTTTACTGCTGACTATAGGTAGGTATACTTATCTATTAAAGAGTAGAGTAAGAGTTGGAGAGTCAACGCAAAAATGTGAAGACTTTATACGTAAAAAGGTCAGGACTTAGGCAAAATCTTAATTTGCTAAAAAAGTAATTTTCACTGAATGCAATCAATGCAAAATTATAAAAATAAATAATGCAGTAAATGTATGTAAAACGGCACCTAATTTAGGCTGAATTTTACCAGTGGGAGGCTCCTTTGCTCAGGAAGCCGGCTAGATTATGGTACCACAACGGCGCCTATTTCTGCCGTGAAGCAGTAATGTGAGCATTACTGTGTAATGTAAGCATTACTGTGTTTCGGTCTGAAGGGCGCCGTAGCTAGTGAAATTACTGGGCAAATGAGGCTGAACATCTTATGTCTCAAGGTGACGAGCGCAGTTGTAGTGCCGCTCAGAATTTTTGGGTTTTTTGAGAATTCTGAGCGGCACTGCATTGTAATGGGCATGACGTATCAATTACCATCAGCAGAACGTCCTGCTCGTCTCGTCCCTTATTATCATAAAAAAAATAAAAAATAATAATAGATGGTGAGTAAAAGTGTTTTTAAAAGTTTTTATCAATTAAAAATAGTATGCAATATAAGACCACACTCTCTAAGAGCTCTTTGTTGTCTTTTCAATTTTATTGTATTTATAATAATATTTTTTAAAAATTTGTGATGTATACAAATGTGAAAAATAGAGTTATTTTAATCATAATAAATAGTAAAGTCATCTATTTCAGAGCAAGTCCATTTTACAAAATATAATTACAAATAAAATACAAAAGTTAAATTTAAACCCAATATTTTATATATAAAACAAAAGTGTTTAATTAAAATAATAAAACTAAATAAAACTTTGCAATATCGCGTTAGTCCTCAATATTACTTGATAAGATGTGACACTTTTTTTATGAAATTAAGGGACAGGACGAGCAGGACGTTCAGCTTATGGTAATTGATACGCCCTGTCCATTATAATGCAGTGCCGCCCAGGATTCTTGAATAACTCCAAAAATTCGGAATGGCACAACAACTGCGTTCGTCACGTTCAAACATAAGATGTTAAGTCTCATTTGCCCAGTAGTTACACCAGCTGCGGCGCCCTTCACACCGAAACACAGTAATACTTACACATTACTGCTTCACGGAAGAAATAGACGCCTTTGTGGTACCCATAATCTAGCCGGCATCCTGTTCAAAGGAGCCTCCCACTGGTAGTAAATAAAAACCTTGTAGGAGCTTGCCGTTAGTAAATACCTACCTACTAAAAATGTGTCAAAATTAAAATGGTTGTTGCTTATTATTATGGCATAGCAATCCGTAAAATACTATGATAGAAGTATGTATAGGTACCCGTAGCCATTTCGATTTCTTCGTTAATTCTTCTTCACTAAATTATTGATACTTTTTGTATAGTATCATTGACGGAGTATCAGAAAATCATAGTCGAAACATCAGAATAACATAATTAATACTAAACAATTCTCTCATTCTGATTTACGAATGAATTCTTTGTGTTGCTCGTCGCAAACAGCGTCAAGTAAAATAAAATAAATTTTGTAAATACCTGATTCGGAATCGCTGTGAGAGCTTTCTGGACTGTCGGACGAATATCTCCATTTCTGAATCATGTAACATCGAGGCATCGCTGAAATAAAATTCACCTGTTTAGAATTTTAAAATTGTCCTGAGCTAAACTAGAGTATTGCTTTACTTATTTGTAAAAGTTAGAAGTTATATTTGATTGACTTGATGACATTGGTTGAATTATATAATTTATTATACACAAATAAAATTTGAAAAACAAAGTTTTAAAACGATGCGGGATTCGAACCTACGACCTCCGGCTTTCCGTGCCGGTGCTCTAACCAACTGAGCTAACCATTCGAGTACCGCCTCGCTATAAAATTCTATTTGCTTTGTTCAACTCTCAGGTCTCAGCCTTCGAATTTTATTTGTGTATTAATCCTAGAAGTGAGGGTTATCACTTTAAAAACATAACATATTGTTTTAATTTATTATATTTATTTGTGATACATTCTACAATATTAAACATTTAAGTTTTTAAATTATTTTTCTTTTCCATTTAAATTTTCACTGTGCAAGCACTACCTTGTGCCTATACAAATGTAACATTCTTAAAAAGGGATCTTTCACTTGATCTGTGATGTAGAGCCCGAAATAAAATAGTTAAATGAAAAATTATCCAAGTTACCTTAGTGCTATTACATAAATTAAAAACATTACTCTCAAAATGATATCTTTAATTAATTAAAGTTCTTTTGAAGTAAACTATAGTACGAGTTGTCTTTTAAGGAATCGTGAACACAAAATATTACTGGAATGAAATATGTTTTTCTTTATATATATTTCTCATTAGACAACATTTCTAGATAAGATTTTCGTTCCTAAAGAAAGAAAAATCTGCAAAGTTATTATTACGAAGGCATCTATTTTAAGAGCATTTTAAAGAAATATATTACACACAATTGACAAAAATAAGTAATTGTATAATAACTACATATATATTATATAAATTTTAAGATCATAAATTTATAGCAATCTACACTAAGGTATCAAATAATGTTGACAATGTTTTAATAGAATTCCCGACCATATTCTCCGGTCCGGTACTTGCCAGATTTATAGAGTGCCCGAACAACTCATTCTTAGTCTCCTCTCTTTTTGTGCCCTTTGACGCTAATGTGACCTATCGTCTCCACACCAAAGTGAACAAATATGTATACTAATGCTAAGTGAAGTTTTTCATCAACTGCTGCTTTTAACGTGCTGTCATGGTGAAACAGCAAAAGCAAGTATACCTAAGTTATGATTGTTATTCTGATACATAAGCTACCAAATATACATAACTGGGTTATAAATACTGAAATAATAAAAAAGAAATACGTTGTATCCTTTCATTATCACATAAATCAGATTTGACAATTTATGTCTCAAGGTGACGAGAGCAGTTATAGTGCCGCTCAGAATTTTTGGGCTTTTCAATAATCCTGAGCGGCACTTCGGCATTAGCTGAACGTCCTGCTCGTCTCATTCCTTATTTTCATTTAAAAAAATGTTCATCGAATTCCACAAAGATGATATTAATTCAAAAACAAACTATTGTATGGGTTAAGTCTAAGTGTGCAGTTTCACCCACCAATTTAAAATTATCATAATTAAAAAAAAATACTCATAAAGCTTAGCAAACAACCGAGTTTCACCACTTATTTATACTTAAAATGCTATTGTGGCTAATTTATAAAAGATAGATGAAATTAAGTAGATACTCGGTTTCGGTACAACTTACCAGACTAAGATTTTCCAAATTAGATTGATTATTTCAGAAATTATAAGTGCATTTAAACAAACAAATTCAAGTCTTCAGCCTTATAATATAAGTATAATATGTTCTTCTCAAGCTCAACGTGTATTTTTAATATTTGTTGAGGCCACTTTGCTATAAAAGTAATATTGTGCAATTAATAACGTGTAAAGTTTAATTTATCATTTTATATTTCCGTTTGAGTTGCTTGCCAAAGGGTGTTTTATTTTTCAATTTTAATTTAAACTTTCACACTGTTAATTACACCTTTCGTATGAGCGGCATTCACAAATTAAACTTTGATTTAATTTGCAAGCCAGAGTTCATGGAACATTTGTTAGTTACGCTTCAAAAATGAAAGTCGAATGTCATGTAACAATTAGCTGTTCCGGTCGAATTGGCGCCCGAATGTCCAATATGCTTAATTTCTCTCTAACCGACCTTTGTGAAGGGTATATTGGTAGAACGTTATTGCTATTTCTTATTTTCTGTATTCTTTGGTAGATTGTCAATCGACTTCATTTCGTACAATTTAACGGCCTGGTTTTAGTGAGATTGTAATGTCAGGAGTATACTGTAGTGATATTGTAAGACAATGATATTTTGACAATTTTACTAGTCGTTTGTTTAAGAGGCCGCCTCTGATTGGTCTGTTTCTTGTATTTATTGTATAGTCATTATTTTGTAGTTATACATTAGTGTAACCAACTTATTGCTATCTAAGCGAATCAGCGTTTGTTCACTAGTAGGTCCCAAAAACAAATTCAGACTTTTGACCACAACGCACGAGCCGAGCGAAGCATGCCGCGGCAGCGGCCGGCGAGTGCTATAACCGAATCGGACCTTGTTCAATTGAAAAGAGCAAGTAGATAATAATATGGGGACACAGCACAGATATAAATAGAGCATTCATTGCTCAACAAAAGTGTATATAGGACAATGTACAGTATGCATCCTGAGCAATCATGTCATCCCATATTTAAAAAAAACTAGGATTATTACCTTTGCCGTTGCTATTTTCGAGATATGTATGTTTGTAAATAAAAATTAAGCATTGTTTAAAACAGCTAATGATCTAAATCCACATCAATAAAAACTCGTTCTACATGATGTTCACAAAATTAATAAATATGATAAAAGTTGTGTGTGTAATTGTGTTCGAGTTTATAATAAGCTACCGAGTAGCAATTTAAATTCTAGATATTTTAAGAACAAGCTACATGGTTGGCTAAATGCTTATAACTTTTATAGTGTTTAGGAATTAATGGATATGAAATTGTGATATTACTTGTATTAAGTTAAATATTTGCATGCTAGAAATGTAATATTTTAACACCATTTTATACTTTGCTTTTTATTATTAATGAATCCAAGCCCACGCTGAAGTAGTAGTGGATACAGCTAATTGATATTAGGACTCAGATAATAGTTCGGTTATAAATTATAAAAATAAAAGTTAGGATTTAATTATATTTTTATTCCTATTATGTCTGTAACACCTATAAATCTGCCATGTCGGATGCAAGTAAAAAACCGTAAATGCAATCTCTATTATTTGCTTTAATACTTTAATAATGACGAGTAAAGTGAAGACCTGTTGAACATGTTATTGGATGCCGAATTATTTAAAAAACAATTTTAAGTGACTCTCTTTTTGGTGGTATTATTGTTTACTAGATTGTTACGCCCTGCCCATAACAATGAATTTCCGCCCCGGATTCTTAAAAAACCCCAAAAATTATGAGCGGCACTATAACTGCACTCGTCAATAGACATTTCATGTTAAGTCTCATTTGCCCTGTAATTTCACTAGGTACGGCGCCCTTCAAACCGAAACACAGTAATGGTTACATATTACTGCTTCTCGGCAGAAATAGGCGCAGTTGTGGTACCGATAATCTAGACGGCATCTAGTGCAAAGGCTCCCGCTGGTAAAGTTCACCTGAAGTGAAACCAAACAGAAATTAAAGTCAAACCTTGTATGAAAAACCGTCTCCTGTGCCCTTCAACATTTCGTGAAACCCGTGTGAATCAATGTCGAGATCTTCCCGCTCATTATAAGTAAATGATAGTCCGCAGCCATTCAAGTTTATATTAACTTCTAACTATAGCTTTACGCTTTGCTTGGAAAAGGAGAAAAACCACTTTGTATCGGGGTTTATGAGATATCATGGTTATTATATTTCATGAAAGCCACTATATTGACACTTGCAGAACTTGCTGTTATAGCTAATTTTTATTTTACCAGTGGGATGCTCCTTTGCACAGGATGCCAGCTAGATTATGGGTACTGCAAAGGCGCCTATTTCTACTGTGAAGTAGAAATGTGTAGGCATTACTGTGTTTCAGTCTGAAGGGCGCCGTAGCTAGTGAAATTACTGGGCAACCGAGACTTAACATTTTATGTCTCTGTCGTGCTGGTAAGCGGCTTTAAAATTTAGGAATAAAAGAAACCACAATCGCTTACCAAGCAATTTATTAACTAATAAAAACTAATTTTGCCGTGGTTTTAATATTCCCAGAGTAATATTCCAAAGTATGGCATCCTCATATGTTTCCACCGAAGGGTGAACACAGTAATAGAAGGGCTAACTGCAATTTTAATTTCATCTGATGATAAAGGTTTTCCTAATTAATTTCAACAAGCCTGTTTTTTAACTAGCTTCAAAAAAAGTACCATAATCTCAGTTCGCCAGAAACTTTTATAAAACGAAATCACAAAAAGAATAAAATTTTAACAATTTTTTTTTAAACTTTTTTAATATCCTCGTTTTCTACCTTTTCTTATTATAATTATTAGTCACAGAAATCACAGTAACACTAAGAGCATTCCACAAGCGGTTGCAAATCACAAATGAATAAAATCTTATGTAAAAGGCACAAACTATGATAGTAGCTACATTGATGGTTTATAGATTGTAGGCGTTATTTTGCGGTAATCTATTACTATCCAAATTTTTTCATTTATCTTGAGAGTAAGTTCCGCTTAGATTTGTCTTCAATCATTCGATACGTGTTTCGCCTCTACACGAGGCATCCTTAAGGTGACGCCGATTGCCAAACTCTCTTGAAGAAGTCTAAGGAGAGTTTTTGAGTTTATTAATGCCTAATAATACTTTATTCTCAGTTTAACATCACTATCGTGTAATAACTGCTGGATATATATTTTTTTTATATAAAACTAGAGCGAATTTTAAAAGGAAATAAATTAATGAAGGAACGTTGGAATTCGAAACATAAGTAACCATAGGATAAATTTCGCATGGAATGGTGTTAGTTTCATGTCGATACGATAAGTGGTTTAGGCGTGATTGAGCCTCAGACAAAGACCATTTTCATTATATATATATGTATTTCCCTTCGAATTAAAATTATGTTAAAGTATTAAAATGGGGAGTCTGTCAAGACCACTGACTAGAAACTTATTGTTTGAATTTTCAAACTATTTCGAGATAAACATGTAGTTTCATATTTAAGCAACCGTGCTCACATTTTAGCATGTCCTTAAACCTTAAATGTTAGCGCGCCTATACTAAACATTCACTTTAAGAAATATTAGAAAAACAATGACAGTACAATATTGTATATTTTAATAAAAAGAGCGCAAAACGAATGCTGGGAGAGTTCCATGCGCCGCTTCTTCTCTCTCAGAGCGCCATTTATTTACGAGGCGGGGGTAGTGTTAGATGGTATGATAATGATATCTAAAAAAATTCTAGAGGAATAAATTTTGAGGAAATAAATGCCTTTTAAGCCTTTAATACAAAATATTGTGTTACGAGGGAAGCAATTTGACTAATATAAATTTAACGCTTTCAAATATTCACAAAAGTAAATTTAAAGTTATGTGGTGGGCTCGAATCCGGCGAGCGCTGACTACACCGATAAGTTTGGGACGAGCAACAAGTGTTCTTTTGAGAGCTATTGTTACTCTTACAGTATACATTTTTATAATACGAGTTGAACGTCTGCTCACCTAACAGAAGATAAGCCTTTTTAAATCGCTTGTGAGTTTCGGATTAATAGGTCGCAAAGTAAAAGGTTTATTTCGCCGTACTTTTATTGAATTAGTAAGAACTTCAACTGTTATAATATAGATTGAAACTAACTGTATACGATAAATGCTTCTATTAGACACTAGCAATGCCCCGCGGTTTCACTCGCTTAAATACTGACCTCGTGGTAGTGGAAAGTCTACTAAGTCGGATAATAGATTTATTTTTGTTAACATAAAAGTTTTATTTCACTTACATATTATTTTATTATTAAAATATTTTCTTTAGATTGACATTTTTAAATTGATTATATCTTTTGAATCGAATGTCTGATTTTAATAATTTTACAGATGTTGAAACGGTCTTTAATAAAAATTTTAACAATAAAACAAACAACTTCCAAAACATTATTCCAAAACAATAGATATAATATGCACTAAAAATTATTATATCTATTGTTTTGTGAATAGTGTTTTTGAAGTCAGAACTAATTTTGACGTATAGTACAAATGGCTGCGAAGGAACGTACTCTGAAGCATGAAGTATTTTTGCATTTTGAATTAATTTTGTTCGCTTTCCGTGCTATTTACACTGAATGTAATTAAGCGTAAAATGATAGATTTGTCTACCTCTAGTAAGTTAAACTAAGGATAGATAGGTTATTGAAAACGGCCGATAAATCATTGGACTATAACTATGGATAGATAAGATTTTGTCATCAAACGATGACAGCAATGTATCCGTAACTATTTACGGATACATTCAATATCGTATCTCTATAGATACGATATTGAAAACAGCCGTAAATAAACAAGCCAACTCAACTTTATAACTATTGAACTATGTGTAGACTGAGCTGGAGCAAAAGCGTCGCGGAAGTTAAAAGTTTTAATTGACTGCAAATCAACACGTCATACGACCAATTTTGAAAGTTATGTTGAACGTTTTTGTTGCATATTCAAGCCCGGTATCGGATAATCATCTATTCGGAACTTCGGCTGGGTTGGAGCAAATTAATCAAGCAACGTTAGGTTTTAACAATAAGTTGTGTTGTTTCAAGCTTTTGTTACAGTGCAGTGCGAGTTTAACTGTATTTTAGCATTAAAAATTGCATTTTAAAAATAGAACGCTAAAAACGTTACAAAAGGAAGAAGCTATTAAGTGGTGTATTTTTATTGGTACATATCCAGAAGGTTGACCTATGTTTATGTAACGATTTCGTATTTTTTATATTTACAATGGTATACGCCCGGGTCGGTCCCCTTATTAAATCATTTCAAACCTGATGTTAAAAGCTAATATTTAAAAAATCTGACCAACAAGCGGACTACATAATAAGAACAGGAAAATTCTAAACGGTAAACTAGGAGGTAGTACTACTAGGTAGATAGTAACTTTCAAGATAAGTTCTTATTCGAAATTTCTATACCAGCTTTCTGATCAAGAAAAGTAAAATGAAAACAAGATACTAATAAGCGATATAAACCTATAAATTTGTAAGAATGCATTTTACAAAAAGAGAAGAAGAATTAAATCTCATAATGCAAAATGTTATGTCGCTTCGACGTTTTGAATTGATTGAATAAAAGACGAGGAGGTAGTTGTATAATAGAGAAATCTCTAGATTATATTAAGGTTCTCGATCAGTGTACAGAATACTACTCAATAGAAAAAATATTTGAATGTTGTGCTGTTGAGGTAAGAGCGATAAATTGCTACATTGTTTGTACAGGACATTAAATACTTTATTAAAAATTAAAGTGCTTCTCCATAAATAATCCAAAAATAATAAAAAAAATGTTATATGAGTCGGATACTTTAACATTCATATATTAAAAGAAACGCTTACGGTCTTTTATTGATTGCTCTAAAAGACATCTAAATAAGTTATTGCTCGAACCCGAAGCCACTATCTAAATGTGTGGAGGTCCTCCAAAGTGCGGTTTCTACCACGTACTACAAAGCTGTGGAATGAGCTTCCTTGTGCGATGTTTCCGGGACGATACGACATGAGTACCTTCAAAAAAAGCGCGTGCACTTTCCTTAAAGGCCAGTAACGCTCCTGTGATTCCTCTGGTGTTGCAAGAGAATGTGGGCGGTGGTGATCACTTAATACCGGTGACCCGTGCACTCGTTTGTACTCCTTTTCCATAACAAATATCAAAAATTATCGCCCAATTACTCTTACATTTATTTTCTCATTCAACAGATAATGGGTAAAGCAATGAATGATTGTATATGTATGTAACAATAATGTAATTTCTAAATAAAAAACAATTTTATAAAAAAAGAACAAACTTGATTCGAAGCTAACAATTCAACTAGATTGACTGCTTATTACTTTATAGAAGAAATAACTACATGTATTAACAAGAATTTAACTGTCATATCAACCTTTTTTGATATGACAAAGACATTCGATTTAGTTGATCATCATAATTATCTTGATAATTATGAAAATCTTATATGATTGAAACTTATTCAGCCGATAGATAAAAAAAATACTCGTAGTAGAATAAAAAAATAAATGAGAAACTTGAGATGTCTACACACAAGTCCCTATTTAAATAGTAAATTTGGAGTTCCTCGAGGTGGTCTTATGGGACCCTTACTATTTTTAATTTATTTAAATGATTAACCCGATGAGGTTGGCTATAACTGTGTATTATTTGCTGATGACATATGCATAATTATTGCTGACGAGCATAAAGCTATTAATTATAATATGACTGTTATCAAAAATTTTGAAACTATACTGACATGTTTCAATGAGAATAATTTATTCGCTAATAAGACAAAAACTAAATATATACAATTATCGATTTATAAAACAGAAAATAAAGCTCTAAATATAATACACAGTGACCAAAATATTAAAGAAACAAAGACTTTCAAATCCTAATCTTAGATAATTGTAACTGGAAAGCTCAATGTGATACAGTGGCAGGCAAAATAAACCAGTTTGTTTTCACTTTGAGAAGGCTCAGATAATCAATATTCTTTAATGCTGCACGGTAATGTTGCTTCAGTTTTACGGTATGGGGTAACTCCACTAATACATCAATTGTTTAGCTGGCACAAAAGAAGTGTAAAAGAGTTTTATGCTTTTTGCTTTTTGTCAGTCCTCTAGAATCGTGATCGCTATTCAAATTGTGCCGCTTGTTAACGCTTACTAGTATATTTATATTAGAAATTTATATGTGTATTAAAAAACATGGTGAACTTTTTAAACCAGCAAAGGACTATTAAGAGATCCAACTTGCCTTTTGATGCCATACTGTAGAATAGCGCTTCATCAAAATATCGCAAATGTTATGTGTATTAAGGTCTTTAACCACCTTCCAAAAATATTAGAGAGATTCTTAAAACAATAATGCATAAAAATTAAGATATATATATATAAGAAAGTGCCTAATTTTATACAAGGTTGGACTTTTACATCGGGTTATCCCATAACGAAATACTTCACGAATTAGTATTAGCTTCGGTAGCGACCGGATATTTAATTAACTTACAATTGCTTAAAATCATTTTCGTAATGACTGTTGAAATATTGAAAACTCTTCTAAAATGCAAACTGTATTACAAGTAGTAAAAAAGTTTCTGAGTGGTAGGTGAGGAATTTAATTGATACTTGATGTTGAATTAATGGAAATAACTTGTGTTAAGTAACAGAATTACATCAAAAACATGAAAACGTGAAAAAATTACGTCAATGTTTTTATCGTAACATTGTTCGGACTATAGTTTTTAATAATAGTAAATTATTCTCGATATAATGACATAAATCTGTACTGTGCACAGCTTTCATATCTTCATTATTGACTTCGGTTAGTTCGAGGTACTCCATGTTGAGTTGGTTATTGAAATTTCAAGTCAAGCAACTAACTTTGCTAATATTACAAATCGGTTTATTTAAGCTTTATGTTGTACAGGCTATATCCATTACTATCTATGTCAGTCTGTTAATATTATGTGCAACATGGCTTTTCAGTATCATTAGTACGGGACATTTGAGACCATTGTATTAATGTTTGCTAGTTGGGGAGTCACAGATTTGATTCGATTGTCATTTACGCTAATGAAGCCGCAACAAAGGCAAATGTACCTCTTTGATATACAATACCAAATTGTTACCAAGTATATATATACTTAGTCTGGCCATAATACTGTTACAATTAAAAATAAACAAAATATTACATTTGAATATGGAATCTGTCATTTTTATATCATTGTTCATTGAGTTTTTTCAGTTTGGCACCAATACATTGTATAATATTTTACAATATTTGTATTAAAATGGAGTGCGGTGATAAAGATAACCGAATCGCTGTGATTGCATTACACAAAGTAAGTATAGAGCTAAATGCAATTTTTAAAAATCTTCATCCGCTTGGTATTAATAAAATGTTTGTGTACTGGTCTATTAATAGGTGCAATGAGACCTCCTGTGTTTGTGAAAAAAAATGATCTGGCCGTCCACGTAGTGTTTGTACGAAAAAGGTGGTCAAAGCAGTAAGTGAAAGAAGGAAGAAATTTTGTCCGAAAGCAAAAGATTTTATATCGGGAGATGAAAATAGCACCTAGAACCACGTTTTAAAAGATGACTTAGGACTTGCAGCCTATAAGAGACTTACTGGTCATTTCTTAACTGATAATTTAAACAAGAATAAGGTGGTAACATTGAAACAACTACGGCCAGTCGGCCGTCGCTTAGTCCCGTATTACAAGTATACTCCGGACCAAGTTCTGAAAACCAGCCGTGCCAAGCTCTATTGGGACCGATCTGTCATCACGTACGGAACTATCATTGCTAATAAGCCTGATATTGTGTTAGTAGATCGGATACAGCGTAGTGCATTTATTGTTAATATTACCGTTCTTTATGACGATAACCTCGTGAAAGCTGGGATGGACAAATTGTCGAAGTACGTAGACCTAGCACACGACGTTACTCACATGCGGGATGTTGCTTCAACATTATTTTTGTCCCAATAGCTGTTTCCGTAAACAGTCTTATATAAAAGAGCCTCGACGATCAGCTCAAGAGGCTTTCCTCTTAATAACAGTCGGGTCAGACACAGAAGGCAGATGTTTTGGGAACGGCACGCATCGTACTGTCGTCCTTATCACCGGCGGAATTGCAGTGAACCTACGCCGGCGGGACTCCATTTTTATATTTATATTCATATTTTTTATTTATAAATATATTGTATATGTAGCAAATGAGGTCAAATTATAAAATAGAGGATAATAATATATATTTACCTCTCGCCAACCGACAACCAATATTGCATACAATGTAAGCATATAAAGGGGACTCAAAAGGTTTGGTTGTGGATTACTGTTACTATTATAAAATACTTGTGCTACTGACTTTAATAACACTTTTCGGAATATTAAAATTATTCAAATATGTGCGATGAAATTATTTGAATAAAATAATACGCAATAGAATAACGTATAGAAGCATTAAAAGCAACTTACACTGAAATCTTCGTCTGCTATGAAAATAATTTATTCTTGTGCTTTTTGTACTGCCATTGCGTTACGTTAGCTCAACAGAAATAATTAGGAATGAGATATATAATATAAACAAACACCATCTTGATTTACAATTTTATACTGTTATAAAATTGTTACATGTATTTAAATTAATTGTAATTAGGGTAGGTAGTCTTTATCATAATGCATGCCAAATGTAGAATACTTTACCATACGTGTAATTTATTACATACTTGGTATATTTTTTAAGGTGAAAATATCGTTAAGAACTTTGAGATCTTCGTGGGTATTAAATGAGACTGAGCTGACACGCTTAGTAACAAACAGACGAGCAAACGGACAACATAGTGAGGATTCCGTTTTTTCTTTTTGACGTACAGAACCCTAAAAAGCAGTAAATATTCATATATATGTAATTTTGTATGTACCTAATCATAATACTACCAACGAACTTCAATTATATTAGTATGTTTAGATGGACTTTCATGATAAACACAGCCTGTATACTATAAGATTTAGAAAAAGTTTTACATAAAAAAAGGAGCAGGTAAAATATACCGTTGAAAATGTTGATTAGCAAAACTTTTTAGTTTCAACTTTGCAAGACGTAATATTTTTTCAAGTTCCGTGCTTTTGAAAGAAAATAGATGAAGTCGCTTGCCTCAGAAAAACGAAATCCTCATAGGATAAGTTCGACGGTTGTGTTCGGTCCGTCGGGGCCCTTTATCTTAGAAACGAGCATGTAAAAAATACATTCAAAACAATGAAATTAATTATTTGATCAATGAATTGATTAACTTAACATGAAATATTTACGCCTACGCTTCGTTGAAGTGAAGAAATAATCAAGTTCTATGTAGCTAAATCTTTTAAAGTTTCAAATTAAATTTTAAGATTATTTATTTTTATTTTTTTTTATTTTATCTTTTTTTTTCATTACTTTTTATTTGATTTTATTTCATGCATAACAAAAACTGCTATCAGAGATTATTATCTTAAATTATTTCCCGCTTTTTTCAGTAGTCGTTATGTAATCTTTTGATTTTTGAGCTCTTTTTTCAAACCCTCTACGGAATGACTTTTAGTATTTTTAAAATGCTTTTATTAGCTTGGTATTTATGTATCTATGTAATGTAATCTTAAACAATCGATTTGAATGTTTGCACACTTATATTACCTTATTATGATTTTCGACTTATTGAAAACGCTAGAATAATTTAAAACTTTGCAAACTTCTATAAGACCGATGACATTGCAATAATTCAAATAGTCTGTCCCACTTTTATTACCTTAATATGTATGTTTGCTTGTATGTTACGGAAGTTTTGAACGTAATTTTCAACCCTTTCAAAACGTTGGATTAATAATATGAAACTACGTTGCACGCGTAGTAAGGATCAATGATATTTATTATAATCTCTTCCATTATCCTTACCAGAATATAAGCAAATTTTTTATATCCGATATCCGAGACCTAGCTATATTATGAGACATGCCTACACCAAAAAGTGGACTGTTGAGTGCTACAAAACTATCATTTTTAAGACTTAAGAACACACTTTAATAGAAAACCAAATTAAAAAGTTGAAAATTATTTTCAATTAGTTTAAATAAGGAAAAATTTGTTCAACAAGAAAAACAATATTTTATGGTTAAAAATTTGGACAGCTTTTAAAGATGTTTTCAAAATGACTATCACCAATATTTGTCAGCAAAATATATAATATATTGACATCAAGCGCTTTTTATAATAAAATACATTTTATCACACTTATCTTTATTTAATTTTTATTTTTTAGTTAATTAATAAAATTAAACTCATTGAAAATTATTAAACATTTATCAAAAGAGCCTAAGGGTGTTAGCTTTATTCCCAGTCGGTTAATTTAATTAAGAAAAAAAATTAAGAATATCGTTCATGCTATAGTAAGCTTTCCCACACAAACGTTTTTAAAAATTATTTTAAATTTCGTAAAACATTTGTTTTGTACATTTTCTGAGATCATATTGTAGAAGCATATACATCGCCCAAATAAAAGACTTACTAACTCGACTTAACCGAGTAGTAGGCATAACAAGTTTATGTTTGTTCCGCGTTCATCATGTTAATATATTATGATTGTCACAGTTTCTAGCAAATTCCGCAATGTGCTTGTGAACATATAGAACATTATCAAAATTATATTGAGAAGCAACAGTCAAAATTAAATAAAAAATTAATATCAGCCGCACTGCGCCTAAAGAGCCTAAGAGTGTGCTTTATTAATTAACTTGCTATGTATATGAATATGACAGATAAGCGATTTCTATACCATACTTATTGAAACATTAAGATTCAGAATAGTTAAGTGCAAATCAGGATCAAACAACGGATGACACAAAATCTGGATTATCTTACAGATAACTAACATTTAAACACAGCTGAATCAAAACTATTTTATATAGGTACCTCGCATTGAATTAGAAAAATAATATTTTGCAAATGACATGGCCTGCTAACGCAACAAAAAATATTTGGTTATTATATATCGCACAAATATTACAATGTGATACTACAACCTAAAGCGCCTAAAAAATATTGATAGCAAAGTGTACATTGTGCTATTTAATTACTTTTCCTATAAGGCATTACATTAATTTAAAGAGTGGTTGGTACGTTGTTAGTCCAATCGGTGTAGGTTGCATGAGATAGTGATTTCGACTCGCAATAATAATTCGTTGCTTTTTTAGGAAATTATGAAGTAGTACTTCAGAATTCTCTCTCTATATATATATAATGAAAATAGTCTTTGTCTGAGGCTCAATCACGCCATTCGATGCGAAATTCATCCTAGATGGCTTATGAATTTTGAAAGTTGATGGTTTTACGAATTCCAACGTTCCTTGCTTTTATAATTCGCCTAGCGAAGCGGGCGGGAACGGCTAATTCTTAATAAAAATATTTTCATTTTTACATTGATAACACGCTGTTTATTTTTACTACAGTAAGAAACATATTATTATTACAAAAATAATGCTTACCTTTGACAGCCGCAGGTTGGAATTGATTCTTCTCAAACTGAACTATCACTATCACTAGATTTTAATTTTTACAATTATCTTAGCTAATTTACAAGGTAATTAATAACTTTTAAGCTTATGATTATTACAACTTGTACAACGATGGTTACTGAAACTACATAAAATATTTATAGTAAATTTTGAAGTATAGTTTAATTTGCTTTGCTAGGTATATTGAATTTACTATATTTAGTTCATAAACATAATGTAAAAGATATCTTTGCACTTCTTTAGATAAGTCATAAATTACATTTTGCTCAATTATTTAATTCGCCAGTCAATCTGAATGCGTTAATTTAATTAATCTCGTTTAATTTTTTGTAAGCGGGACACTGTTGAATAATTTGGTAAAGCTTTTTAACAAAGTAGTTATAGTTCACAAAAAATATTCAAAAGTAAATGAAATTATAATATGAATTACTTACAATGATTTTTAAAATGGTATTTACATTCGCTAAGATTTAATGCAATATTATTAAATTATTTAAGTTTAATTGATATCTCTAATTTAAATTATTCTTATATTCAATTAAATTATTATCATATTTATTAAAATTGTTTCCGATTTGTAACTTCTTCTTTGTCTTAACTTGAATCAACAAGTTGATGCGATGTAAGAATGCAGGCGGGCGGAATATGTGCTGTCGAGACCGTTTTCAACGTCACTCGCGATTACAGGTTGCACGACTGATAGCAGAGCTGTCCGCGACCCGACTGATGCATTTTCTAGACTATCATGATTTACTACCACTAGAACCTACCAACAGAGCGCAGTCGTGTTCCGTTTCAGCTAGCTCCCTTTGATGTCTGCCTATATTAAATTTGATACTTTCATTTGCGATAGTGAATTTATTACTCTCCAACTATTTCTCTTCAGCAAAAACGTAAACTTAAGTACGTACTCAGTTAGTTCAAATCTAAATACAATATTCAATGAGTTCTAGAGATTTATTTGAATTAGCACTTAGTGAGTACACTTTGTACATAGTACACAGTTTTAATAATAATGCTTCTTCCGAGCTTCGTTCTTCCTTAATAATTCTTCTGACCGAGTCCTTTCCCAATTTCGTTACGCCTGCATTTAATTAGTTGTAGTTACTTTTCTGTAAAAATTAAAATAAGAAATTATGAGTGACAGAACAACTTAAACTTAAGCCTTACCTTGGCTACGGTTTCATGATAGTAAATGTTTGACCAAATAAGACGTTCCTGATAAAAACTTTTAAGGAAAAAAAAACCAAATAATTTAAGACAACAAAATAGAATATACTTTTGCTTGTTACAATTATATTACCCACGTTTGATTTTATTGCGTTACCATGGATGCTTTCTTATATGAATATTCAAAGTGTTTTCGAATTTTTGCGCCAATCTGTGATAAATATTCTTTTGACATTATTAAAATGGCATAGGTGATAAAGAGACTGAATTGCTGTGATAGCATAACACAAAGGTATGAAACCAAATGGAATTATTACAACTCTTAAATCGTTTAATATTAGCTGAAGGTTTGTTTACTCGGTTCAGATAGTTCATTGGAAAAAGTTTTGTATTAGAGAATGATCTGGCCGTTCACATAGTATTTTAGCTGGTGTGATGTGGTGTAAATGTATATACAGGGTGTCCCGTAATCAGTGGACCAACGGGATACCCGTGATAGGGGTGGTCATCATCTCTCGAAAACACCAAATTTTACTGTTCTAGGGCCAGTAGTTCAAAAGATATGATTTTTTAAGCATTATTTTGAAAATTCTACCCTTATCAACACAAAAGTTGAAAAAAAAATATTTTTTATTTTTATTTTGCCCTGTTTCTTAACTTAAGGTGGCTGAGGAAACATGTGTCTTCACAATTAAATCCATTTTTGTGAATAAATATTGCCAAATTAAAAATTAAAAACCAAAACATGCGCAAATATCAAATAACTAAATTTGCAACGTGATGTTTGAAGCAAGCTAGTGCAAAAAAAATGTATGACAGCCTTGCGGACCATTATTTAAAAAACATCTGCAGTTCATACTGATTCCAAAAAGGTATAACAATATTACATTTTACAAAAAAAATAACTTAATAACCAATTTTAGACTCCAATTGCGAGAAACATTTAAGCGCTATCTATTCTGAGAATTATTTTGTTATCGAGAGAGAGATAACACAATATGCTATCTCTTTCTCGCTCAGGTACCTTTTTCGTTTACGGGGTCCTATTGGCCGACGCCTATGATCCCCACACCCTAATTTTTCAAATTATTCTTAGTTTCATCAGAGACTTGCTCATAGCTCGTAGCTGCACACGTGTTTTTTACTTCGCTACCATTACGACTCTTTTTTTTGGTGACTGACGCTTGAATTGGACCTTGTTTGTCTTTGTGATTTGGATACTGTTTGCCCGGATTTTATAAAATGCCTAATACCTATACTCCTCGTGAATATGCTGAGATGTATTTTATTTACGGTCTGTGTAATGCAAACGCTCGGCAAGCAGCCCGTACGTATCGTGAGCGCTATCCTAATCGCGACCGCTATCCGGATCATCGAATTTTTCTCCGTGTAAATAACGCGTATTTAGAAGGCAGAATTCCCGGAGCTGCAAACAACGTGGGAAGACCTAGAAGAGTCGATGAACTTCAAATACTGGCCGAAGTGACAGAAGAACCTTCTACGAGTGTTCGTCGTATTTCAAGACGTACTGGTATAGCAAAAACAACAGTACATCGCATTTTAAAAAGAAACAGTTTATACCCTTATCATATTCAACGAGTGCAGGCACTATTACCTGCTGATTATCAACGGAGGATAGATTTTTGTGCAGAGATGCTTCGCCGATGCCGACAAGATCCACTATTTTTCAATTCAATATTATGGAGCGATGAATCGTGTTTTAAAAGAGTTGGAGTGTTTAACATTCATAATTTACATGAATGGGCTGTTGTGAATCCACGTATTGTACGAGAAGATAGATTCCAGCACCAGTTTGGAGTCAATTTGTGGGCTGGAATCTTAGATGGTAAACTTATTGGTCCATTTGAGCTCCCACCGAGGCTTAATGGTGCTCGGTACTTGCAATTTTTAAGAAATGACTTAAGTAATTTATTAGCAAATGTACCACAGGAGGTATGTGAGAGGATGTGGTTACAGCATGATGGCGCACCCGCTCATTATTGCAGACAAGTGAGGGAATATTTAAACGAGTCTTACCCAAGTAGGTGGATTGGACGAGGAGGTACAATCCCATGGCCAGCTCGATCACCTGATCTTAATCCATTGGATTATTTTTTATGGGGATATTTTAAAGAATCCGTATATGAAACCGTTAACGATAACGAAAGACAGCTAAGACAAAAACTGAATGTGGTGAGTGAAAAAGTCAAAAATAATGAAAGGGCGTTAAAAAGTTTAAAAAGAAATTTTATAAGAAGATGCCGGCTATGCCTTAGAGTAAGAGGAAGACATTTCGAACATTTATTATAAGAAATAAATAAAAAAATTCTAACTATTTACTTTTGTTTTATTGTAAATTCCGCCAAGAAATTGCTATCTAATGTTGATTTAAAATAATTATTGTCTTTTATTGTTTCACAATAATGATTAATTATACCTTTTTGGAATCAGTATGAACTGCAGATGTTTTTTAAATAATGGTCCGCAAGGCTGTCATACATTTTTTTTGCACTAGCTTGCTTCAAACATCACGTTGCAAATTTAGTTATTTGATATTTGCGCATGTTTTGGTTTTTAATTTTTAATTTGGCAATATTTATTCACAAAAATGGATTTAATTGTGAAGACACATGTTTCCTCAGCCACCTTAAGTTAAGAAACAGGGCAAAATAAAAATAAAAAATATTTTTTTTCAACTTTTGTGTTGATAAGGGTAGAATTTTCAAAATAATGCTTAAAAAATCATATCTTTTGAACTACTGGCCCTAGAACAGTAAAATTTGGTGTTTTCGATAGATGATGACCACCCCTATCACGGGTATCCCGTTGGTCCACTGATTACGGGACACCCTGTATATATAATATATAAAGGAATGGTACTGCAGTAAAAAGGGATTTTACAGCTATTTTTTTTTACTTACGAGATTTTTTTAGTATCGAACAACATTTTAACAAGCAGGATGACCATGTTCTGTAGAATCTTCACAATTAAAATCAGCAAAGTATGGGCATTATCCGACTTCAATGATGTTTAGTTCGGGTAGCTATCTGAGTAAGACTATATTTATATATATATTTTTGTGAAAAAGGTATCAATCGGCCCATATGTATTAAATTACAATTATTGATTACAAAAACATGTTCCATAACCAAGAATAATTTTTCCAGCAAGACCCAGCACAGGCTAATAAAAATCAATCCATGCTTGGTTGGAAAAAAGCGCTTCTGACATCATCAGAGCTTAAGACTGGACATCTCTAGACACAATATATATATAATCTTGATCCAGTAGATTATGATTTATGAAAAGTGTTGATGGTATGCTTTAAGCGCCACTATAATGTGTAGTCTCTTAAATAATCCATAAGATTGACAATGAAGACTTATTAGACTTATTCCATGGATTTGTGCATGTTTCATTATTGATAATAATTTTTGAGATTGGTGATAATTTTTAATGAATTTCAAAATATGTAACTGTATAAAGTAACAGATACTATATTGATTACTGTTTATTTTTATTTTTATTACAAATTACGATTTCAGAAGTTAATTCATAAATCATTTTCTTTTTCTGTGATCTAACTGCAATTTCTATACTCAATCTAAAATTAGCGATGAATGTGCCATAAGCGATATTTAACTTTATTAAACTTTAACCGTTTATTAAAAAAAGAAACAAGATTGAAATCATTTTAATAATACATCTTGGTTTGTGATTTTTACTGTTGCTTTTATTTTCATATTAAGTATATTAAATAAATTAAAAACAAAATACATATTTCAGTTTTTTAGTTTTACGTCTATTAGTCCCAACATCAAAAACACGTCACATTGTTATTTTTTGTAACCTTGTTTTAAAATATATTTTTCACGTTTGTATTGTTATCTTGAAAGTATTTTATACTTTTCATTCTAGAATATGGATTGCTTCTCATAACAATGCCGATAAATACAAAAAATCTGGATTTATCATTACCATTACTGAACACATTTATGCAAAAAGAAAAGAATAATATTAATGAATTTAATCATTCTGTTATTTTCCAGTATACAAATATTGACTAATACATATTTACGATCTACATAGCCCGAACTTTGTTTTGGTAAAAAAAATGTAGGTATAATTAATTAATTATTGAAAATTATATAATTACGATACAGGTGGTCTATTTTATAAGTTTCACTAGTGGTGCGTAGGGGTGGTCTTCTTTATAAGTTTCTCAAGTGGTGGTTCACTTTATAAGTCATACTAGTTTTGTATAGGTGGTCCACTTTATGAGTGTCACTAGCGGTGTATAGCTGGTCTGCTTTATAATTTTGACTTCATGAAATGATAATTTCTGCACAAAAATGCTTGACTTGTTTTTAAAATAACTTTGCATGCATAATAATATGGGCCGGCCGGCTAGATTATGGGTACCGCAACGGTGCCTATTTCTGCCGTGAAGCAGTAATGTACACATTACTGTGTTTTGGTCTGATATTCGCTGTAGCTAGTGAAATTGTTGGGCAAATGAGACTTAACATCCTATGTCTCAAGGTGACAAGCGCAATTTTAGTGTCGTTTAGATTTTTTGGGGTCTTTTAAGAATCCTGAGCTGCGTAGTAATGGGCGGGGCGTATCAATTACCATCAGCTGAATGTCCTGTTCGTCTCGTCCCTAATTTTCATAAAAAAAATATCTTTCTAATTTAAATAGTGCCTTAAGTAAGGCGACTTGAAATTGCTCACAGGTGAATGTGACATAGTGACAGCCGCGAAAACCAATTATCACCATTGTGTCCTTACTAGAAATAGAAGAGACTACCAATAAATAATTATATTTATGTAGGACTTTTTATTTCTACTAAATGATGACAAGAAAGATATAGAGTAAAAAAGAATCGTTTGTGAAATCAAAAAGAGAAACAGTCATTATGAAGCTCTCTAAGCTTCCTACCGATTCTGAAACTTACTTACTTCTGGTCCAAGACCCGTTGTGAACTTAAAGAAAATCTCTTATATCTCAATAGCACTGCTGAAGACAAAATAATTTAAAGATAACGGTTTAGAAAGTAAAACTCTATAGATATACCAATTTAATCGAAAAATAAGATTCGGACGTTTATTACGATATAATATGACAGACCTATTATTATATTCATCATCATTTATATTTAAAATTCTCGTTGTTTCGACTCTTCTTTGTTCGATATAAACTCCGAGATTTAAATGAAAATTCTACAGGGAATGCTGTTGATGAATTCTTGATGTAATTATTAAAGTTCTAATAATTTTATAATTAACAAATAAATAACAATAAAGCAAAAAATCATACGATTGTTTTTTTTTATTGTATTATCCATAGCTTTTTCTAAGTTTATAATATAAACATCTGTCTGAGAACTTTGAGCCTTTTTTAATCTTTGGAAATATAAGTATCACTCTTGTATTTATTAGTACTCACTTATTCTCATGACAGCCAAAACTACAAATCAAAGAAGTGCCTTATCCCTGACATTAATAAATTTATAAATGCTACACCTGAAGACGAAATAATTTGAGTCTCACAGCCTGTGGCCTGGTGTTTTGAGCACAAAAGGAACGCCACAACTTTGCTCTTATTGTTTATATTTTTATTCTTATATTTTAACAAGTTATGAACGAAAAAGGCTTTGGGCAATTAATTTGATATATTGCTATGCAGATCGACGGCCAGTACTGGAAAAAACTTGAGTTTTCTATCGAGTCTTGTCTTGAAAGTATATTATACTAGCTGACTCGACAGACGTTGTTCTGTAGATAATAAAAAAACACTGTTTTATAGGAATTTGCCAATAATATTTCAAAACATCAAGAATTATTTCGTAAAAAATTCTCCTTGTTGTTACAATAAAATTGTTCCACAGCGGAACTGTCAAACCGTGCGTCACTAAATTCTCTCATAGAAAATATGTCCATACAAAATAAATATTGAAAATAAAAATAATTATGGGTCCCAAATCGAAATAAAAACTATCCTATCTCTCAAGTTGGACCAAACTGCACTCCATGAAGTAATCCCCATTAAAATCCGTTCATTAGTTTAGGAGTCCATCGCGGACCAACAACGTGTCACGTAATTTATATATATTAAGATATATCCACTGTAATTGCACTATATAGAATCATTTGTGGGCTTGCTTTGTGAGCATTAATTTTGTAATATTTATCATAAGTTCCCTCAAATATGTGCGAAGGGAACGATGGCTGGTACATGCGTCAACTCGTGAATGGGTGTGCTGCTTGTGGTGCCAGGTCAACCTGTTATAGTTAAGAAATCACTATATTTGTTGGATGCAATTACTAATATATTACAGCCCTTGTAAAACAATTTGATTGAAGAGTGGCCGTTGAGTTTCTTGTATGTTCTTCTCACGAGCTTAACTTTTACGAACATATAGTACATTCAGTAATTTAAAAGAAATAATTTGTAGTGACAATTCAAAAGGGTTTAGTTTAAGGCTAATTGAATAAATTTTATTTGTCTTTGACTTTGATAACATGTGCTGACCCTCATTGTATGAATTGTCATATTATGTAATGATATGTTATTGACTGAATAATTTGTATTGCGAAAATATAGGTATTCCGAACTCAAAAAATATAGGTTTCAGATAAGTAATCACATATTATATACTAAAACCTTCTCCGAAACACGCTGCATCTTATGGTGTAAGTATTATTACGATCGGTTCAGTAGTTTTCGTAGTATAACTGAACAAAAAAACCGGCTCCTCATTTATTAGTGTAGAGTAAAAAAAATTGTTTAATTTGTTTATCCCTTCATTGGTTTTTTATTGTGGATCACAAAACAACATCTGCCGTGTGAAATTGTAATATTTTCTATTACTAATTTTAGGTACCAGTGAGAGGCTCCTATGCACAGGATGTCGGTTAGATTATAGGTACCACAACGGTGTCTATTTCTACCGTGGAGCAGCATGCCGTAAACATTATTGTGTTTTGGTCTGAAGGGCGCCGTTGCTAGTGAAATTACTGGGCAAATAAGACTTAACATTTTATGTCTCGAGATGATGAGCACTATATTTTTGTGTTTTTCAATAATCCTGAGCGGCACTGCATTGTAATGGGCAGGGCGTATAAAATACCATCAACTGAACGTCCTGCTCGTCTCATCCCTTAATTTCATAAAAAAAAGTTTAGCGAGAAATGGGAGGGCACTTCTTATATTAAATAATAAATGGTAGCTGATTATTACTGTAACATGAAGCGGCGTAGCGTTACTACGCCGCTACGAGCAAAGGTGATCTCAGAAATATGTTTTCATGGCTAGGCCAGTGGTATTACTTACAGCTTTAGACTGAGATTCATCAACAGATTATTTAAAGCATATTCAATAACCGAAAAGACAAAAGACTACATCATCGCGCATTGTAAAAACCATAGATTTAATATAAGTTTCTTAAAATATGTCATGTTTATTTACTGTACACACTTTTTGTTTCATATGGCAGAAAACATTAACACTAAGACCTGTCACATTTGAGTTACAATATAATAATATTTTTAATATTGTAGCAATATAATATTGTTACAATATAACATTGTTATGTAACAATAAAATAATATTGTAACAATATAATATTGTTACAATATAATATTGTAACAATATAATATTGTTACAATATAATATTGTTATGTAACAATAAAATAATATTGTAACAATATAATATTGTTACAATATAATAGTGAAGCACTATAATTCACCCTCGGACAAACCTCTGCGTTGTTGTTAATAAAACCTTCAAAATTCATCCGTATTTGCTATGATAAACGTATGCTACGTTTACATTAATACGGATTTACTTAGTAAAGCTAGACTTAGAAGCGCTGAATAGGAGTACTACATAAGCACTTAACAGATTACTTCCTATTCGGTCGAAATTGGTTTACTTTAGTACCACGATTCTGAAGTTTACTAATGGTAAAACAATAACACAGTGGATTTAATACATAGCCATTAAAAGCCAAATAGGTTTTATTAATCTATGGTTTACCCATTTTCTGATTTTCATTCATCATTTAATTTCCCTGAAAGACCTTTTGTGATAAATTCCCACAATACGTAGATAAGTTTAACTTTGATTTAATACTAAAAAGTAGATGGAGAGATTTGTAAATTGATATTTTTTGGTATCTTACGACTTACCTGTCTGTCGATACCATAATATATAAGTACTACGTAAAACATAACATAGGTACCTACTGTTTTCTTTAAGACATATTTTATTTTCGTATTTGTTTTCTGAAGTGATAACTTAGACCAAAAAGATAAATCACTTCGTTATGTAACGCGATACTTCCGTCAGAAAAAAATCAATTAAAAACAATTTTTAAGCGTTATAATTTAATAAAATTGCTTTAATAAGGTTTCAAAAAATATGCTGAGGTTAAAAAAATTCTCAAATTAAACATTTTGAATATTAAATAATACAACTAATGAACTAATTTAATTTACTATTTTAAATTATCACTTATGCCGGGCGTCCCGATACGTACACATTTTTGTTTTCGCATTTATCAAGTTCATACTCATATTTATAGCCCTCTCTATATAAAAATAGTCGTAGTGGTAGGAAAACGTGTGAAATAAATAAACGCCGTCACGATGTAAGGTAAGAGGCATTGTGCACTCTCTTACCTGTACTGCAAACATACCGAAGACATTTTACATTAATCCACTACATGTGGACTATCTTGACACTTGGTCGAGCACGTAGTAAGTGACCTAAATTCAAATGCATGCTAATGTCGAAGTAGATCAAAAAAATCAAAAGTGATCAGCCCAACGGACTCTTGCTTGCACTATAGAACATACACTATACAGGGCGTTCCAAAGTTATGGGACATGAAGGGAAAGTACCTTAAATATCGTAGATAGGATATTTTACTGAAAGAATACTTTATGTTATTTTTAAAAGTTAGAAATTCTGCATTCGAAGATTTTCTAAAAATTACTTGCCTCGTCTGGGAATCAATCTGACTTAAACGTAAAAAAACACCCCTACTTTTATGATGCCAATCGACAGAATGGCCTATTATGAATGAATGATTATTTTTAAAATACAATTTTACTAATAAAGGATATTAGTTTTTGGCCATTCTTTCGATTGGCATCATAAAAGTAGGGGTTTTTTTTAACTGTAGAATTATATTTTTTAATCATAATCAAACAAATTAAAAAAAAAGTCAAAAATATTAAAAAAAAATCGTGTGGACCACCGTTAACATTTAGTGGGATGAAAAATAGATGTTGTCCGATTCTCAGACCTACCCAATATGCACTCAAAATTTCATGAGAATCTGTCAAGCCGTTTCGGAGGAGTTCAATGTTTAACACCATGACACGAGAATTTTATATATTAGATAATATATTTATATAATACATCTATATCTATATACTAGTTTCCGTTGACTACTAATAACTACTGAAAACATTGATGGTGATCTCATGCATCAAGATGTAATGTCATGTTTAATAATATAATCATTTGACAAAATACCTTATTACGTCTTAATAAGAAGGAATTTAGGTTACTACTGTCCCTTGAACAGAATTACCAGGTAATATAACCCTTCATTTACATCAAGGTATTATACATGTATTTGACAAGTTTCATACATTTGTATGCAATGTTTTCAAAATATAAAAATATTAAACTTGTCGTAGATAAAATTTGTATGGAACTTGTCCGATGAAAGTGTTTGTCAACTTCTACTTGTCTACATGTATATGAACTCATGTTTTATACTTGTTGTAGGCTTGTAGCTAAATTGTAGACATGTCAGCGTGTTTAATGATTATTTCTGCTCAATTTACTACTGGTACTGACAATGCAAAGTACTGAGGAACTTTGCTTCATGAGTGCAGTATACTTGTACATCAAACAAAATGAAGCAAATTCGAGGAATCCACGTAAGTACTGGTCGCGATCATTTTTGAGGAGACGACGGCAAGAAGGAGCCTTTCATTTCTTATTGAATGATGTAGGTAAGAATAGAAGACAGAAGTGGATTCAGAAATTTTGTTAGAATGAGACCAGTAAATTTGGAGAATTAGCTTGAAAAAGTTGCACCATACATTTTTTGCAGAATACACCGAGATGCCATCACTCCAGCAGAGCAATTTTTTCTTTTTTATGAGTAAGGAGGGCAAACAAGCTTAAGGGTCACCGCCGCACACATTCTCTTGCAACACCCAAGGAATCACAGGAGCTTTGCCGGCCTTTAAGGAAGGCGTACGCTCTTTTTCTCGTTGTTAGCCGTTTACTTGAGGTATCTAGCTACTGCTGATTCTTATTATTTTTTGTATTTGCATCGGATATCAAAGGCAAAAAGTAGTCAATGCATTACTGATGTTTGCGAGACGATTTTAAAAGTATTGAAAGAATATCTTTTTTTATGATAGTAAGGGATGAGACGAGCAAGACGTTCAGCTGATGGTAATTGATACGCCCTGCCCATTACAATTCAGAGCCACTCAGGATTCTCGAAAAACCCAATTCTGAGCGCTAATTTCGTTCATGTTAGTTACGCTGTCAATGTATCAGACTGTATCAAACATGTCATCGACCTATATGTGAACGCAAATGTGTTTTACTTGACTGGCAACACAGTGTGAACGAAAGTATGCTTCAAACAATTGCTAACATGCTAAAAACAAATAATAATGCTTTGATAAGTATTCTTCAAGTTTTGTATAAAACAAGTTATTGACATGTTTCTTGATGTAAACGAGGGGTAAGAGATCTACATCACAATATATTTGATCGCAATTTACGCATACATAGGCTGCACTAAAAGTATCGGGAATGGAATATTTCTACTGTTTCTGTCATACTAAAATCTTTTTAATTGAAAACTCCATGGTTTTAAAAATCGAATATCATTTATTTGTTTAAAAAAGATTCTCGGTCGTGTCACAAGGTCTTGTCAAACTTGTTTAGTCATTGAGAAAATGGAATTGACTCGAGAAAATTCTAGAGCGATGATTTATTATGACTTTCGAAATGGCTGAACACAAAAACAGTGTGTTGACCGGATGATTTCTGCATTTGGTGATGAAGCCCCATCTAAAACCACAATTTATCGCTGGTTTGTTGAATTTCAACGTGGACGTGTCAAGCTCAATGATGATCCCCGTCAAGGTCGTCCAAAAACTGCAGTCACCAAAGAAAACGTTGATGCTGTGCGTAAGCTGATTGAGGAAGATCGACATGTGACATACCGCGAAATTCAGGCAACTTTAGACATTGGCATGAGTCAAATACAAATAATTTTGCATGAACAATTAGGTGTAAAAAAAGTCGTTTTCCCGATGGATACCGCATTTGCTCTGTGAAGAGCAAAAAGCAGCTCGCGTTACTTGGTGCGTCAGAACTCTCGAAAGATTCCACGCAGGATCCTCAAATGCTGTATACAACATCGTATCAGGTGACGAATCCTGGATATACGCGTACGAACCCGAAACAAAAAACCAGTCACGAGTTTGGGTGTTCGAAAATAAGTTAAAGCCAACAATTGTTCGTTCACGGAGTGTTGCAAAAAAAATGGTGGCCACGTTTGTCTCCAAAACCGGCCATGTTGCGACTATTCCTCTTGAGGGACAAAGAATGGTTAATGCAGAATGGTGTGCTAGCATTTGTTTGCTACAGGTCGTTTCTGAACTCCGTAAAGAGAACTGCAACCGCCGCATCATCCTCCATTACGACAATGCGAGTTCTCACACCGCGCACAGACTAAAAGAGTTTTTAGAGCAAGAAAACATATAATTATTAAACGATCCGCCGTACAGCCCTGACCTAAGCCCTCATGATTTCTATACTTTCCCTAAAATAAAGAATAAATTGCGTGGTCAGAGATTTTCATCACCTGAAGAAGCTCTGGACGCCTACAAAACGGCCATTTTGGAGACCCCAACTTCCCAATGGAATGGTTGCTTCAATGATTGGCTCCATCGTATGGAAAAATGTGTCAAATTTCGCGGAGAATACTTCGAAAAGCAATAAATACATTTTTAAATAGTAATGTTGTGTAACTTCCTTGATTCCCGAAATTTTCAGTGCCGCCCTCGTATCAAGGTATATCTTTCAAGGGTGGATTGACCACGGTCTATATTTTATGTTCATTAATAAAATTTCTTAGATAAATATATCAAATAATTATCAGTTCTTTACTGCGTCTTCTAGTGGTTACCAGATCTTTCGAGCTAAGTGCTCTGCCCACTGTCACTTCAGTTTCGCAATCATCCGGGCTACGTTGGACACATTGGTTACTAATGATGATAAATGTACTTATATATTATAGAGTTTTCTGTTTTCTTAATTAAATAGCATGTTATTTTCGACAATAACTTAAACATGACGTTATCACGTGAACGATATTTTTGATGTATTATATCGTGTTTATATTAGTGTGAACCTTGTTAGCGGAATTTTTCAAATAAATTAATAAATAAAGCGTGTACTATACTGTTTAATTTTCCTTTATCATATAATCTTGTTGTTATATAATCTATACGATGGTGAGTAGCAGTGTTCCATATTGATTTAAGCTAAACGGGCAATTAATACTGACGGGTCTCAAAATCTTTGGAGCATTTTATTTTGTATGTTTTATATTAAGATAATTAATACGTCTACACTCTAAATAGACTGTGACAGATCTGAACACGTTGAAAAAAAATTGCTGCAAACTCTTAACCTCAATTTTCAGCAAAGCAAAATCTAAAACAAAGTGTCATACGTTTCGCGAGTGTTAGATATAACTTGACACGCAAACTCAAATAATCAACCAAGCCTGTTGTCATGTGTTGCCTAACAGCAAGAAGCTTTAGGCTAAAGCTTTAGATTTCTTTTGGTTTACTCCGTCGTAGCTCTATATATTGATGAATATAATGATGATAATAATAATATATCGAATATTTTTTTATATTTATAATTCAAATAATTTTATATGCAGGTTCCAGGACATCTAATATTATGATAAATAAGTATTTTGTACATTTTAGATCATAATAGATAAAAATCTGCATTGGTTTCGATGTCCAATTATTATGGTGTTCAACAGTTCTGTAAATTGTCATACTAAAATGCTCTATAAAATTATTATAGTGAGCATAACCATCCAGATTTCCTAGAGGATCACCAGTTGACTAACGACCGAAAATACGCCTTTCGCCAATCGGCAGGCGATCTTCAGGTATATCTGTCAAATAGAAGGGCGGCGACTATGGAAAGAAAGGCCTGGTAGTAAGTCTTCATAAAGGGAAGGAATCGTGTATAGCACAAGGCGCTTCTTTAGAAACATTCAGGCTTGCCGAGAGTTTATGCAAGTGGACCACCAGCTTCCTCACTGGGCACAGCATAGAGATCGTCCACAGATATTGTTCGAACCCGAAACCCTTGAACAGTGGAGTAACTCAGGGCTGTGTACTAGCACCTACACTACTTCTTTTGCATTTTAATGATATGTTTCACGCTTCCAGCTTCATTATTTTGCAGATTACAATACTGGATATGCCGTTAAAAATGGCCATGCAAGTGTCTGTCGGAAAATCGTAGACTAACGCCATTATTTTTATACAGAAATTAATTGGCTGAAAATGAAAAGTCGTACCCAAATGGTTGTAATAAAAAAACCACCATACATCAAAATCAAACTGGATTTTCGCCCAAGTGTAGGTAACCCTTTCTCGTCTCGTTTTGTTCAATTAAACAAAATGAGCTCAAAGAAGATTGTAACCGTGCGTCAGCTTGAATTACTTACTAAGCTATTCTAGTTTTTTCATAAAAGCTGTAATAAGTCCCTACAATATTTAATAAATAATTAAGTAGGTATTTAATTAGTCCAGTAACATAGGTACCTAAAGGTAAATACATACCTTCTCTTTATTCTATCTCTTCCATCCTGAGTAAGAGGAAAATAAATATGTTTTTTGAATAACTCAACATCATTGAGTGCTTTAGTCACCTGTCACACTGCTTTAGACACTGTAGGTTGAGATACCTACCTACTGAGTTGAAATTACTCTGACCAACAATGGTTTGGTAAGATCCTGTAGCATAAAATGCTAGTGCTATTAATACCTATAATGTAAATGATTGTACATGATTTTGTAATTTATTTAATTAAAGTCTTAAGTATAGGAAATATCTAGTCAGATAAATAGGTAGGCACCTACCTACTAAGATCATTCTTGGTAACTACCAACCTAAATAGGAAACTAAGTATAGTAGGTATTACGCTCTCATGGAATTAGAGGAACGAGGTCTTCAATAAGACCAAGGACTAAATCCTTGGATTAAGTCCTTGGTAAAGCGAAATGTTTTCACGAACTCCGTATCTGTCATTTCGAAAGCAAAATACTTGTTGATCCTTATATTATTTCGGAGTCGACGTTCTCTTCGCCGGTCTTCCCTTTCAGAAATATCCATAGCCAAGACAAGCTGATATTCATGTTTATGAAAAAACTTTCAACAGCCAACAAAAGCAAATTACTAACTTCAGTTCAGCGACTTCTCAGACGTTCGATTTGACATTAAATCGTTGGTAACTGATTGTAAAAAGATAGCAGAATACCATTAACACAACGATTGAAGTCTGTCTAGCTGACGTGAATACGCTTTAGCGATTTTTGGATAGGATCGTTTCTCGAACGTGCGATTTAAAATCACGTGAATACGAATCGTAGGTGAACGACAGATGTCGCTGCGATATCGCTCATATAAAATTACGTGAATCGGGCCGCTGAACGTTTGTTAGGTGAAACAGCAGGTATACGAGATATTTGGACTAGTTTCATATCAAATTTGAATAAAATCTACGAGCCTCGTGAATGTATTACCGGTGACGAACAGCTATTTGGTTATAGTGACCAAACTTTACTCAATACATGGCATTGAACCTGAAAACTATGGCATAAAAATATTCTGGGCTTGTGATGCAAATAATTCCTTCCCCCTAAATGGACAAATTTAAACAGGAAAATCAAGCGATAGCAATCGTCTAACAAATGTTAGAGAATGCACTGTATGAGAGAGCTAATATAGTGAGTGCATTTTGGCTAAATAACAATTCAGGACTGAATGAACTACGGATATTCTTTTACGTCTCTTCAACTGGCTCATTTCTTGAATTCATAGAATATGAAACTAGTTGGAACGGTGTGACATCAAAATTACATATGAGATCTCCAATGCAGGATGTGCTTGGCCAAGAACTAAGGCTGTCGATTTTTTCTAGATCTACAACTTCTATAAGTCAGACTAGACGAGATTCTACAGGGCGTGTTGTAGTCGTCAGAAATTGCTACATACGCACAGATCTCAAACACAAGCGAAGAAAACACGAAAAGCTTGCACTAACTGCAAAATACCAGCAAATATGAACATGCAGTAATATAATAAAAATTATCCAACACGTAATACTAGCTTCGACATCTGTGCTAATCCCTGTATAAAAAAAAGAATTTGTATTTGTTATCAAAATAAAACATTTTAACAATTAATGTTTATTACTTCATAGTTGTATGAAATTCTAAATACTTTTTTCATAGTCATACATAAATAGAAAGAGGTACCTTGTCACTCTATTGTTAGTTTAAAATATTTTTTGGTTTACATAAAACATTGTAATTAATTGACTGGGTCAACATATTAAAAAATATATAATTTATAAATAGTTAAGAGCTCTCAGGAAATCACAGCTACCTACAGGGCCTAAAACAAACCTCCTTTTCTTAAAATTTGAAAACGCGAAAGGTACCCGGGTACCTCGTTGAATAATTCACAGGCTGAAACTTAAATATGATCACTTACTACTAATTAGATCACGGATCATAAACTTGTAAATCATATAAAAATATTAGTAAATAAATATTTATTTATTTAATTATTGCCACGGCGTAAATTTTCGAAATAATCATTATAATTAGGAAATCGAATTGGAACAAAATCTTTTAAAATTAAAGAATATTAAAAAAGTTTGTGGTATGTGTTAAAATTAGGAGCTAGTTAGCAGAAAAGTTTGGGTGTTAATTAATCCTTTACACGAATTAAAATCTAATTGCTCGTAATGATACATAAATATATGATATATAATAAAATTTATAAATGATAATAATAATATATTTATATATAAGCTGACCCAGCAAACGTTGAATTGCCATATAAAGTAATAAATAAAAAAATCCATTGCCATCTTGCAACCCTATTGCGGATCTGTGGATCTAACAGAATAATATAAAAAACGCGATAGAAAAATAGATGTTTATCTTAGAAGGGTGAAAATTTGATGTTGTATATATTTTTTAAAGCAAGTTATATGTATCTTTAAAAAAAATATCTAAAAATTAAAAAAAAAATGGTGTGGACTACTCTAATATTTAGGGGGATGAAAAATAGATGTTGTCCGATTCTCAGACGTACCCTACATGCACACAAAATTTCATAAGAATCAGTCAAGCCGGTTCGGAGGAGTTTAACTACAAACACCGCGACACGAGAATTTTATATATTAGATAACTATACTATGCAAATATGTATATTCTCATATCGACAGTTACATTAATATAAATGTGATCTAATTTTAAGGTTCCCTTTGTTAATTTTAAGATGGACCTAAGCCAAGTCTAACTAGTTTAAACTAGGGATGTTTTAGTTATCTCAAAGAAAAAAACAATTTACATAATTAATTTTTTTTAATAGATTTGTTTTGTGTTGTGTAGTAATTCGGTTTAGACAGTCTTTGGTATTCGTTTTTCAGATATTGCAATAAATGTTTTTGGAGTCGTAGGCGTGGGTCCTGAATCTGAAATTATAAGAGAATACAATATATTAACATAAATTCGTTAACCCTAATTTTTAGGCTTTAAATATTGTTTGCACATCATGTACAATATAATATAGTGAAAACGATTTAACGAGGTTAATAAACTTAAAAACTATTTTAAGATCAATAAACTTATTAAACAACAATATAAATACCAAAAAAAAATGATAACAAATTTAGTTATAATTAAAATTAAAATATCGACAATTGATAAAAAAGTTTCAAACACGATTAGATTATAATATTATAATTTTTACTCTAGATGAATTAAATTCATACTCTATCGCTTTTAATCACTTTAAGCATTCTTTATTATCTTATTATTTGTTCTTTAGTGCTTACCTTTCTTTATCAAAAAGAATTTAACCATGAAAATTCTTTTACTCTGACTTTCTGATTCTTTTCCCCATCTGACCGGTCAGATTTTAAACCAAATATTTTACAACTCTTTTATGACATTGTTTAGCTTAGAAATGTCTTACGCATTCATTTTATAAATAATTAAGCAAATTACCCTGAATAATACACGAATAAAGTAAAAAAACGACAATTCGTAACAAAAATTATTAACAGTTGCTTTTATTTTGAATGACATGTCTAATGACACTCAAATCAAAACAAATAAAACAGTCGAATATATTTTAGAGCAAGACAGCGTTTGCCGCCATTATTTTTAATACAGTGTCATACATTTTCATGTTTAAGAGAGTTGCGGTAGGCTGGTGGAAGTGTGTCGACGTTAGATTATATACTCTTTGACGCATCTTCACCCTGTCCACCTGCCACTGTCAACAATATTGTAACATACCTTCATACGAAGCTCCGTGAAAACAAGGAATTATGCCGTCTTGCGCTAGAATCAAGAACGTTGAGATGGTGATGAAGTGTAGCCCAAGAAGGGTTTGTTTTCACCGGTAAGTCAGTAAATCCATGCGCTTTATGGATATGGATCGACGATATGGTATCGATAGGATTGTACTTAATTGTAAACAATGTCGGAATTAAATATGCGTGTAAACTGAAAATTGGTAAAAAGGGTGATGTGGGCGTAACAGCCGTGCCGTCATGTCGGGCGTCACACATAGACGTCATAAACGGTACGGTTCGGACGGTAGTAGTAATTTTGTTCAATGGACAATGCGTCATACCATCCAATATGGTCCGGTACCAGACCATGTCCGATGGTTAGGTCGGGCGAAATTCGACCATGGGTTTGACTATATAAATTAAATTAATACTTCAACCGCTTCATGTGCAGTTCACCGCATCGTGTTGTGCTATATGCGTATTACCTATAATTTGTAAGATAAAAAGGCAGACTTCGAGTATCGACTGAGGAGTTTTCATCAGTTAGTCAAAAATAGTGAATATCTAATGGTTAATCTAGTGTGTTAAAATATTATTGGTCAATGGACATTACGTTATTAGTAGGTAGAAATAGGTAAAAATACACAGGCTGCACTAAAAGTATCGGGAATTGAATATTTCCACTGTTCCTGTCATATTAAAATCGTTTTAATTGGAAAATCCTTGGTTTTAAAAATCGAATACCATTTATTTATTTAAAAATAGATTCTCCGTCTTGTCAAATTTGTTTAGTCGTTGAGAAAATGGAATTGACTCAAGAAAATTCTAGAGCGATGATTTATTATGACTTTCGAAGTGGTTTAACAAAAAAACAGTGTGTTGACCGGATTATTTCTGCGTTTGGTGATGAAGCCCCATCCAAAACCACAATTCATCGCTGGTTTGCTGAATTTCAACGTGGACGTGTCAAGCTTAGTGATGATCCCCGTCAAGGTCGTCCAAAAACTGCAGTCACCAAAGAAAACTTAGGTGCTGTGCGTAAGCTGATTGAGAAAGATCGACATGTGACATACCGCGAAATTCAGGCAACTTTAGACATTGGCATGAGTCAAATACAAATAATAATGCATGAACAATTAGGTGTAAAAAAGTTGCGGTATCCCGATGTATACCGCATTTGCTCTGTGAAGAGCAAAAAGCGGCTCGCGTTACTTGGTGCGTCAGAACTCTCGAAAGATTCTGCGCAGGATCCTCAAATGATGTATACAACATCGTATCAGGTGACGAATCCTGGATATACGCGTACGAACCCGAAACAAAAACCCAGTCACGAGTTTGGGTGTTCGACAATGAGTTAAAGCCAACAAAAATTGTTCTTTCACGGAGTGTTGCAAAAAAAATTGGTGGCCACGTTTATCTCCAAAACCGGCCATGTTGCGACTATTCCTGAACAAAGGGACAAAGAACGGTTAATGCAGAATGCTATGCTAGCATTTCTTTGCCACAGGTCGTTTCTGAACTCCGTAAAGAGAACTGCAACTGCCGCATCATCCTCCATCACGACAATGCGAGTTCTCACACCACGCACAGAACAAAAGAGTTTTTAAAGCAAGAAAACATAGAATTATTAGACCATCCGCCGTACAGCGCCGACCTAAGCCCTAATGATTTCTATACTTTCCCTAAAATAAAGAATATATTGCGTGGTCAGAGATTTTCATCGCCTGAAGAAGCTGTGGACGCCTACAAAACGGCCGTTTTGGAGACCCAAATTCCGAATAGAATGGTTGCTTCAATGATTTGTTCCATCACACCAATTTAACGGAGAATACTTTGAAAAGCAATAAATACATTTTTAAACAGTAATGTTGATTCTTGATGCTATTAATACCTATAATGTAAATGATTGTACATGATTTTGTAATTTATTTAATTAAAGTCTTAAGTATAGGAAATATCTAGTCAGATAAATAGGTAGGCACCTACCTACTAAGATCATTCTTGGTAACTACCAACCTAAATAGGAAACTAAGTATAGTAGGTATTACGCTCTCATGGAATTAGAGGAACGAGGTCTTCCATAAGACCAAGGACTAAATCCTTGGATTAAGTCCTTGGTAAAGCGAAATGTTTTCACGAACTCCGTATCTGTCATTTCGAAAGCAAAATACTTGTTGATCCTTATATTATTTCGGAGTCGACGTTCTCTTCGCCGGTCTTCCCTTTCAGAAATATCCATAGCCAAGACAAGCTGATATTCATGTTTATGAAAAAACTTTCAACAGCCAACAAAAGCAAATTACTAACTTCAGTTCAGCGACTTCTCAGACGTTCGATTTGACATTAAATCGTTGGTAACTGATTGTAAAAAGATAGCAGAATACCATTAACACAACGATTGAAGTCTGTCTAGCTGACGTGAATACGCTTTAGCGATTTTTGGATAGGATCGTTTCTCGAACGTGCGATTTAAAATCACGTGAATACGAATCGTAGGTGAACGACAGATGTCGCTGCGATATCGCTCATATAAAATTACGTGAATCGGGCCGCTGAACGTTTGTTAGGTGAAACAGCAGGTATACGAGATATTTGGACTAGTTTCATATCAAATTTGAATAAAATCTACGAGCCTCGTGAATGTATTACCGGTGACGAACAGCTATTTGGTTATAGTGACCAAACTTTACTCAATACATGGCATTGAACCTGAAAACTATGACATAAAAATATTCTGGGCTTGTGATGCAAATAATTCCTTCCCCCTAAATGGACAAATTTAAACAGGAAAATCAAGCGATAGCAATCGTCTAACAAATGTTAGAGAATGCACTGTATGAGAGAGCTAATATAGTGAGTGCATTTTGGCTAAATAACAATTCAGGACTGAATGAACTACGGATATTCTTTTACGTCTCTTCAACTGGCTCATTTCTTGAATTCATAGAATATGAAACTAGTTGGAACGGTGTGACATCAAAATTACATATGAGATCTCCAATGCAGGATGTGCTTGGCCAAGAACTAAGGCTGTCGATTTTTTCTAGATCTACAACTTCTATAAGTCAGACTAGACGAGATTCTACAGGGCGTGTTGTAGTCGTCAGAAATTGCTACATACGCACAGATCTCAAACACAAGCGAAGAAAACACGAAAAGCTTGCACTAACTGCAAAATACCAGCAAATGATGAACATGCAGTAATATAATAAAAATTATCCAACACGTAATACTAGCTTCGACATCTGTGCTAATCCCTGTATAAAAAAAAGAATTTGTATTTGTTATCAAAATAAAACATTTTAACAATTAATGTTTATTACTTCATAGTTGTATGAAATTCTAAATACTTTTTTCATAGTCATACATAAATAGAAAGAGGTACCTTGTCACTCTATTGTTAGTTTAAAATATTTTTTGGTTTACATAAAACATTGTAATTAATTGACTGGGTCAACATATTAAAAAATATATAATTTATAAATAGTTAAGAGCTCTCAGGAAATCACAGCTACCTACAGGGCCTAAAACAAACCTCCTTTTCTTAAAATTTGAAAACGCGAAAGGTACCCGGGTACCTCGTTGAATAATTCACAGGCTGAAACTTAAATATGATCACTTACTACTAATTAGATCACGGATCATAAACTTGTAAATCATATAAAAATATTAGTAAATAAATATTTATTTATTTAATTATTGCCACGGCGTAAATTTTCGAAATAATCATTATAATTAGGAAATCGAATTGGAACAAAATCTTTTAAAATTAAAGAATATTAAAAAAGTTTGTGGTATGTGTTAAAATTAGGAGCTAGTTAGCAGAAAAGTTTGGGTGTTAATTAATCCTTTACACGAATTAAAATCTAATTGCTCGTAATGATACATAAATATATGATATATAATAAAATTTATAAATGATAATAATAATATATTTATATATAAGCTGACCCAGCAAACGTTGAATTGCCATATAAAGTTATAAATAAAAAAATCCATTGCCATCTTGCAACCCTATTGCGGATCTGTGGATCTAACAGAATAATATAAAAAACGCGATAGAAAAATAGATGTTTATCTTAGAAGGGTGAAAATTTGATGTTGTATATATTTTTTAAAGCAAGTTATATGTATCTTTAAAAAAAATATCTAAAAATTAAAAAAAAAATGGTGTGGACTACTCTAATATTTAGGGGGATGAAAAATAGATGTTGTCCGATTCTCAGACGTACCCTACATGCACACAAAATTTCATAAGAATCAGTCAAGCCGGTTCGGAGGAGTTTAACTACAAACACCGCGACACGAGAATTTTATATATTAGATAACTATACTATGCAAATATGTATATTCTCATATCGACAGTTACATTAATATAAATGTGATCTAATTTTAAGGTTCCCTTTGTTAATTTTAAGATGGACCTAAGCCAAGTCTAACTAGTTTAAACTAGGGATGTTTTAGTTATCTCAAAGAAAAAAACAATTTACATAATTAATTTTTTTTAATAGATTTGTTTTGTGTTGTGTAGTAATTCGGTTTAGACAGTCTTTGGTATTCGTTTTTCAGATATTGCAATAAATGTTTTTGGAGTCGTAGGCGTGGGTCCTGAATCTGAAATTATAAGAGAATACAATATATTAACATAAATTCGTTAACCCTAATTTTTAGGCTTTAAATATTGTTTGCACATCATGTACAATATAATATAGTGAAAACGATTTAACGAGGTTAATAAACTTAAAAACTATTTTAAGATCAATAAACTTATTAAACAACAATATAAATACCAAAAAAAAATGATAACAAATTTAGTTATAATTAAAATTAAAATATCGACAATTGATAAAAAAGTTTCAAACACGATTAGATTATAATATTATAATTTTTACTCTAGATGAATTAAATTCATACTCTATCGCTTTTAATCACTTTAAGCATTCTTTATTATCTTATTATTTGTTCTTTAGTGCTTACCTTTCTTTATCAAAAAGAATTTAACCATGAAAATTCTTTTACTCTGACTTTCTGATTCTTTTCCCCATCTGACCGGTCAGATTTTAAACCAAATATTTTACAACTCTTTTATGACATTGTTTAGCTTAGAAATGTCTTACGCATTCATTTTATAAATAATTAAGCAAATTACCCTGAATAATACACGAATAAAGTAAAAAAACGACAATTCGTAACAAAAATTATTAACAGTTGCTTTTATTTTGAATGACATGTCTAATGACACTCAAATCAAAACAAATAAAACAGTCGAATATATGTTAGAGCAAGACAGCGTTTGCCGCCATTATTTTTAATACAGTGTCATACATTTTCATGTTTAAGAGAGTTGCGGTAGGCTGGTGGAAGTGTGTCGACGTTAGATTATATACTCTTTGACGCATCTTCACCCTGTCCACCTGCCACTGTCAACAATATTGTAACATACCTTCATACGAAGCTCCGTGAAAACAAGGAATTATGCCGTCTTGCGCTAGAATCAAGAACGTTGAGATGGTGATGAAGTGTAGCCCAAGAAGGGTTTGTTTTCACCGGTAAGTCAGTAAATCCATGCGCTTTATGGATATGGATCGACGATATGGTATCGATAGGATTGTACTTAATTGTAAACAATGTCGGAATTAAATATGCGTGTAAACTGAAAATTGGTAAAAAGGGTGATGTGGGCGTAACAGCCGTGCCGTCATGTCGGGCGTCACACATAGACGTCATAAACGGTACGGTTCGGACGGTAGTAGTAATTTTGTTCAATGGACAATGCGTCATACCATCCAATATGGTCCGGTACCAGACCATGTCCGATGGTTAGGTCGGGCGAAATTCGACCATGGGTTTGACTATATAAATTAAATTAATACTTCAACCGCTTCATGTGCAGTTCACCGCATCGTGTTGTGCTATATGCGTATTACCTATAATTTGTAAGATAAAAAGGCAGACTTCGAGTATCGACTGAGGAGTTTTCATCAGTTAGTCAAAAATAGTGAATATCTAATGGTTAATCTAGTGTGTTAAAATATTATTGGTCAATGGACATTACGTTATTAGTAGGTAGAAATAGGTAAAAATACACAGGCTGCACTAAAAGTATCGGGAATTGAATATTTCCACTGTTCCTGTCATATTAAAATCGTTTTAATTGGAAAATCCTTGGTTTTAAAAATCGAATACCATTTATTTATTTAAAAATAGATTCTCCGTCTTGTCAAATTTGTTTAGTCGTTGAGAAAATGGAATTGACTCAAGAAAATTCTAGAGCGATGATTTATTATGACTTTCGAAGTGGTTTAACAAAAAAACAGTGTGTTGACCGGATTATTTCTGCGTTTGGTGATGAAGCCCCATCCAAAACCACAATTCATCGCTGGTTTGCTGAATTTCAACGTGGACGTGTCAAGCTTAGTGATGATCCCCGTCAAGGTCGTCCAAAAACTGCAGTCACCAAAGAAAACTTAGGTGCTGTGCGTAAGCTGATTGAGAAAGATCGACATGTGACATACCGCGAAATTCAGGCAACTTTAGACATTGGCATGAGTCAAATACAAATAATAATGCATGAACAATTAGGTGTAAAAAAGTTGCGGTATCCCGATGTATACCGCATTTGCTCTGTGAAGAGCAAAAAGCGGCTCGCGTTACTTGGTGCGTCAGAACTCTCGAAAGATTCTGCGCAGGATCCTCAAATGATGTATACAACATCGTATCAGGTGACGAATCCTGGATATACGCGTACGAACCCGAAACAAAAACCCAGTCACGAGTTTGGGTGTTCGACAATGAGTTAAAGCCAACAAAAATTGTTCTTTCACGGAGTGTTGCAAAAAAAATTGGTGGCCACGTTTATCTCCAAAACCGGCCATGTTGCGACTATTCCTGAACAAAGGGACAAAGAACGGTTAATGCAGAATGCTATGCTAGCATTTCTTTGCCACAGGTCGTTTCTGAACTCCGTAAAGAGAACTGCAACTGCCGCATCATCCTCCATCACGACAATGCGAGTTCTCACACCACGCACAGAACAAAAGAGTTTTTAAAGCAAGAAAACATAGAATTATTAGACCATCCGCCGTACAGCGCCGACCTAAGCCCTAATGATTTCTATACTTTCCCTAAAATAAAGAATATATTGCGTGGTCAGAGATTTTCATCGCCTGAAGAAGCTGTGGACGCCTACAAAACGGCCGTTTTGGAGACCCAAATTCCGAATAGAATGGTTGCTTCAATGATTTGTTCCATCACACCAATTTAACGGAGAATACTTTGAAAAGCAATAAATACATTTTTAAACAGTAATGTTGATTCTTGATGCTATTAATACCTATAATGTAAATGATTGTACATGATTTTGTAATTTATTTAATTAAAGTCTTAAGTATAGGAAATATCTAGTCAGATAAATAGGTAGGCACCTACCTACTAAGATCATTCTTGGTAACTACCAACCTAAATAGGAAACTAAGTATAGTAGGTATTACGCTCTCATGGAATTAGAGGAACGAGGTCTTCCATAAGACCAAGGACTAAATCCTTGGATTAAGTCCTTGGTAAAGCGAAATGTTTTCACGAACTCCGTATCTGTCATTTCGAAAGCAAAATACTTGTTGATCCTTATATTATTTCGGAGTCGACGTTCTCTTCGCCGGTCTTCCCTTTCAGAAATATCCATAGCCAAGACAAGCTGATATTCATGTTTATGAAAAAACTTTCAACAGCCAACAAAAGCAAATTACTAACTTCAGTTCAGCGACTTCTCAGACGTTCGATTTGACATTAAATCGTTGGTAACTGATTGTAAAAAGATAGCAGAATACCATTAACACAACGATTGAAGTCTGTCTAGCTGACGTGAATACGCTTTAGCGATTTTTGGATAGGATCGTTTCTCGAACGTGCGATTTAAAATCACGTGAATACGAATCGTAGGTGAACGACAGATGTCGCTGCGATATCGCTCATATAAAATTACGTGAATCGGGCCGCTGAACGTTTGTTAGGTGAAACAGCAGGTATACGAGATATTTGGACTAGTTTCATATCAAATTTGAATAAAATCTACGAGCCTCGTGAATGTATTACCGGTGACGAACAGCTATTTGGTTATAGTGACCAAACTTTACTCAATACATGGCATTGAACCTGAAAACTATGGCATAAAAATATTCTGGGCTTGTGATGCAAATAATTCCTTCCCCCTAAATGGACAAATTTAAACAGGAAAATCAAGCGATAGCAATCGTCTAACAAATGTTAGAGAATGCACTGTATGAGAGAGCTAATATAGTGAGTGCATTTTGGCTAAATAACAATTCAGGACTGAATGAACTACGGATATTCTTTTACGTCTCTTCAACTGGCTCATTTCTTGAATTCATAGAATATGAAACTAGTTGGAACGGTGTGACATCAAAATTACATATGAGATCTCCAATGCAGGATGTGCTTGGCCAAGAACTAAGGCTGTCGATTTTTTCTAGATCTACAACTTCTATAAGTCAGACTAGACGAGATTCTACAGGGCGTGTTGTAGTCGTCAGAAATTGCTACATACGCACAGATCTCAAACACAAGCGAAGAAAACACGAAAAGCTTGCACTAACTGCAAAATACCAGCAAATGATGAACATGCAGTAATATAATAAAAATTATCCAACACGTAATACTAGCTTCGACATCTGTGCTAATCCCTGTATAAAAAAAAGAATTTGTATTTGTTATCAAAATAAAACATTTTAACAATTAATGTTTATTACTTCATAGTTGTATGAAATTCTAAATACTTTTTTCATAGTCATACATAAATAGAAAGAGGTACCTTGTCACTCTATTGTTAGTTTAAAATATTTTTTGGTTTACATAAAACATTGTAATTAATTGACTGGGTCAACATATTAAAAAATATATAATTTATAAATAGTTAAGAGCTCTCAGGAAATCACAGCTACCTACAGGGCCTAAAACAAACCTCCTTTTCTTAAAATTTGAAAACGCGAAAGGTACCCGGGTACCTCGTTGAATAATTCACAGGCTGAAACTTAAATATGATCACTTACTACTAATTAGATCACGGATCATAAACTTGTAAATCATATAAAAATATTAGTAAATAAATATTTATTTATTTAATTATTGCCACGGCGTAAATTTTCGAAATAATCATTATAATTAGGAAATCGAATTGGAACAAAATCTTTTAAAATTAAAGAATATTAAAAAAGTTTGTGGTATGTGTTAAAATTAGGAGCTAGTTAGCAGAAAAGTTTGGGTGTTAATTAATCCTTTACACGAATTAAAATCTAATTGCTCGTAATGATACATAAATATATGATATATAATAAAATTTATAAATGATAATAATAATATATTTATATATAAGCTGACCCAGCAAACGTTGAATTGCCATATAAAGTAATAAATAAAAAAATCCATTGCCATCTTGCAACCCTATTGCGGATCTGTGGATCTAACAGAATAATATAAAAAACGCGATAGAAAAATAGATGTTTATCTTAGAAGGGTGAAAATTTGATGTTGTATATATTTTTTAAAGCAAGTTATATGTATCTTTAAAAAAAATATCTAAAAATTAAAAAAAAAATGGTGTGGACTACTCTAATATTTAGGGGGATGAAAAATAGATGTTGTCCGATTCTCAGACGTACCCTACATGCACACAAAATTTCATAAGAATCAGTCAAGCCGGTTCGGAGGAGTTTAACTACAAACACCGCGACACGAGAATTTTATATATTAGATAACTATACTATGCAAATATGTATATTCTCATATCGACAGTTACATTAATATAAATGTGATCTAATTTTAAGGTTCCCTTTGTTAATTTTAAGATGGACCTAAGCCAAGTCTAACTAGTTTAAACTAGGGATGTTTTAGTTATCTCAAAGAAAAAAACAATTTACATAATTAATTTTTTTTAATAGATTTGTTTTGTGTTGTGTAGTAATTCGGTTTAGACAGTCTTTGGTATTCGTTTTTCAGATATTGCAATAAATGTTTTTGGAGTCGTAGGCGTGGGTCCTGAATCTGAAATTATAAGAGAATACAATATATTAACATAAATTCGTTAACCCTAATTTTTAGGCTTTAAATATTGTTTGCACATCATGTACAATATAATATAGTGAAAACGATTTAACGAGGTTAATAAACTTAAAAACTATTTTAAGATCAATAAACTTATTAAACAACAATATAAATACCAAAAAAAAATGATAACAAATTTAGTTATAATTAAAATTAAAATATCGACAATTGATAAAAAAGTTTCAAACACGATTAGATTATAATATTATAATTTTTACTCTAGATGAATTAAATTCATACTCTATCGCTTTTAATCACTTTAAGCATTCTTTATTATCTTATTATTTGTTCTTTAGTGCTTACCTTTCTTTATCAAAAAGAATTTAACCATGAAAATTCTTTTACTCTGACTTTCTGATTCTTTTCCCCATCTGACCGGTCAGATTTTAAACCAAATATTTTACAACTCTTTTATGACATTGTTTAGCTTAGAAATGTCTTACGCATTCATTTTATAAATAATTAAGCAAATTACCCTGAATAATACACGAATAAAGTAAAAAAACGACAATTCGTAACAAAAATTATTAACAGTTGCTTTTATTTTGAATGACATGTCTAATGACACTCAAATCAAAACAAATAAAACAGTCGAATATATGTTAGAGCAAGACAGCGTTTGCCGCCATTATTTTTAATACAGTGTCATACATTTTCATGTTTAAGAGAGTTGCGGTAGGCTGGTGGAAGTGTGTCGACGTTAGATTATATACTCTTTGACGCATCTTCACCCTGTCCACCTGCCACTGTCAACAATATTGTAACATACCTTCATACGAAGCTCCGTGAAAACAAGGAATTATGCCGTCTTGCGCTAGAATCAAGAACGTTGAGATGGTGATGAAGTGTAGCCCAAGAAGGGTTTGTTTTCACCGGTAAGTCAGTAAATCCATGCGCTTTATGGATATGGATCGACGATATGGTATCGATAGGATTGTACTTAATTGTAAACAATGTCGGAATTAAATATGCGTGTAAACTGAAAATTGGTAAAAAGGGTGATGTGGGCGTAACAGCCGTGCCGTCATGTCGGGCGTCACACATAGACGTCATAAACGGTACGGTTCGGACGGTAGTAGTAATTTTGTTCAATGGACAATGCGTCATACCATCCAATATGGTCCGGTACCAGACCATGTCCGATGGTTAGGTCGGGCGAAATTCGACCATGGGTTTGACTATATAAATTAAATTAATACTTCAACCGCTTCATGTGCAGTTCACCGCATCGTGTTGTGCTATATGCGTATTACCTATAATTTGTAAGATAAAAAGGCAGACTTCGAGTATCGACTGAGGAGTTTTCATCAGTTAGTCAAAAATAGTGAATATCTAATGGTTAATCTAGTGTGTTAAAATATTGTTGGTCAATGGACATTACGTTATTAGTAGGTAGAAATAGGTAAAAATACACAGGCTGCACTAAAAGTATCGGGAATTGAATATTTCCACTGTTCCTGTCATATTAAAATCGTTTTAATTGGAAAATCCTTGGTTTTAAAAATCGAATACCATTTATTTATTTAAAAATAGATTCTCCGTCTTGTCAAATTTGTTTAGTCGTTGAGAAAATGGAATTGACTCAAGAAAATTCTAGAGCGATGATTTATTATGACTTTCGAAGTGGTTTAACAAAAAAACAGTGTGTTGACCGGATTATTTCTGCGTTTGGTGATGAAGCCCCATCCAAAACCACAATTCATCGCTGGTTTGCTGAATTTCAACGTGGACGTGTCAAGCTTAGTGATGATCCCCGTCAAGGTCGTCCAAAAACTGCAGTCACCAAAGAAAACTTAGGTGCTGTGCGTAAGCTGATTGAGAAAGATCGACATGTGACATACCGCGAAATTCAGGCAACTTTAGACATTGGCATGAGTCAAATACAAATAATAATGCATGAACAATTAGGTGTAAAAAAGTTGCGGTATCCCGATGTATACCGCATTTGCTCTGTGAAGAGCAAAAAGCGGCTCGCGTTACTTGGTGCGTCAGAACTCTCGAAAGATTCTGCGCAGGATCCTCAAATGATGTATACAACATCGTATCAGGTGACGAATCCTGGATATACGCGTACGAACCCGAAACAAAAACCCAGTCACGAGTTTGGGTGTTCGACAATGAGTTAAAGCCAACAAAAATTGTTCTTTCACGGAGTGTTGCAAAAAAAATTGGTGGCCACGTTTATCTCCAAAACCGGCCATGTTGCGACTATTCCTGAACAAAGGGACAAAGAACGGTTAATGCAGAATGCTATGCTAGCATTTCTTTGCCACAGGTCGTTTCTGAACTCCGTAAAGAGAACTGCAACTGCCGCATCATCCTCCATCACGACAATGCGAGTTCTCACACCACGCACAGAACAAAAGTTTTTAAAGCAAGAAAACATAGAATTATTAGACCATCCGCCGTACAGCGCCGACCTAAGCCCTAATGATTTCTATACTTTCCCTAAAATAAAGAATATATTGCGTGGTCAGAGATTTTCATCGCCTGAAGAAGCTGTGGACGCCTACAAAACGGCCGTTTTGGAGACCCAAATTCCGAATAGAATGGTTGCTTCAATGATTTGTTCCATCACACCAATTTAACGGAGAATACTTTGAAAAGCAATAAATACATTTTTAAACAGTAATGTTGATTCTTGATGCTATTAATACCTATAATGTAAATGATTGTACATGATTTTGTAATTTATTTAATTAAAGTCTTAAGTATAGGAAATATCTAGTCAGATAAATAGGTAGGCACCTACCTACTAAGATCATTCTTGGTAACTACCAACCTAAATAGGAAACTAAGTATAGTAGGTATTACGCTCTCATGGAATTAGAGGAACGAGGTCTTCCATAAGACCAAGGACTAAATCCTTGGATTAAGTCCTTGGTAAAGCGAAATGTTTTCACGAACTCCGTATCTGTCATTTCGAAAGCAAAATACTTGTTGATCCTTATATTATTTCGGAGTCGACGTTCTCTTCGCCGGTCTTCCCTTTCAGAAATATCCATAGCCAAGACAAGCTGATATTCATGTTTATGAAAAAACTTTCAACAGCCAACAAAAGCAAATTACTAACTTCAGTTCAGCGACTTCTCAGACGTTCGATTTGACATTAAATCGTTGGTAACTGATTGTAAAAAGATAGCAGAATACCATTAACACAACGATTGAAGTCTGTCTAGCTGACGTGAATACGCTTTAGCGATTTTTGGATAGGATCGTTTCTCGAACGTGCGATTTAAAATCACGTGAATACGAATCGTAGGTGAACGACAGATGTCGCTGCGATATCGCTCATATAAAATTACGTGAATCGGGCCGCTGAACGTTTGTTAGGTGAAACAGCAGGTATACGAGATATTTGGACTAGTTTCATATCAAATTTGAATAAAATCTACGAGCCTCGTGAATGTATTACCGGTGACGAACAGCTATTTGGTTATAGTGACCAAACTTTACTCAATACATGGCATTGAACCTGAAAACTATGGCATAAAAATATTCTGGGCTTGTGATGCAAATAATTCCTTCCCCCTAAATGGACAAATTTAAACAGGAAAATCAAGCGATAGCAATCGTCTAACAAATGTTAGAGAATGCACTGTATGAGAGAGCTAATATAGTGAGTGCATTTTGGCTAAATAACAATTCAGGACTGAATGAACTACGGATATTCTTTTACGTCTCTTCAACTGGCTCATTTCTTGAATTCATAGAATATGAAACTAGTTGGAACGGTGTGACATCAAAATTACATATGAGATCTCCAATGCAGGATGTGCTTGGCCAAGAACTAAGGCTGTCGATTTTTTCTAGATCTACAACTTCTATAAGTCAGACTAGACGAGATTCTACAGGGCGTGTTGTAGTCGTCAGAAATTGCTACATACGCACAGATCTCAAACACAAGCGAAGAAAACACGAAAAGCTTGCACTAACTGCAAAATACCAGCAAATGATGAACATGCAGTAATATAATAAAAATTATCCAACACGTAATACTAGCTTCGACATCTGTGCTAATCCCTGTATAAAAAAAAGAATTTGTATTTGTTATCAAAATAAAACATTTTAACAATTAATGTTTATTACTTCATAGTTGTATGAAATTCTAAATACTTTTTTCATAGTCATACATAAATAGAAAGAGGTACCTTGTCACTCTATTGTTAGTTTAAAATATTTTTTGGTTTACATAAAACATTGTAATTAATTGACTGGGTCAACATATTAAAAAATATATAATTTATAAATAGTTAAGAGCTCTCAGGAAATCACAGCTACCTACAGGGCCTAAAACAAACCTCCTTTTCTTAAAATTTGAAAACGCGAAAGGTACCCGGGTACCTCGTTGAATAATTCACAGGCTGAAACTTAAATATGATCACTTACTACTAATTAGATCACGGATCATAAACTTGTAAATCATATAAAAATATTAATAAATAAATATTTATTTATTTAATTATTGCCACGGCGTAAATTTTCGAAATAATCATTATAATTAGGAAATCGAATTGGAACAAAATCTTTTAAAATTAAAGAATATTAAAAAAGTTTGTGGTATGTGTTAAAATTAGGAGCTAGTTAGCAGAAAAGTTTGGGTGTTAATTAATCCTTTACACGAATTAAAATCTAATTGCTCGTAATGATACATAAATATATGATATATAATATATTATATATGAATATATTTATAAATGATAATAATAATATATTTATATATAAGCTGACCCAGCAAACGTTGAATTGCCATATAAAGTAATAAATAAAAAAATCCATTGCCATCTTGCAACCCTATTGCGGATCTGTGGATCTAACAGAATAATATAAAAAACGCGATAGAAAAATAGATGTTTATCTTAGAAGGGTGAAAATTTGATGTTGTATATATTTTTTAAAGCAAGTTATATGTATCTTTAAAAAAAATATCTAAAAATTAAAAAAAAAAATGGTGTGGACTACTCTAATATTTAGGGGGATGAAAAATAGATGTTGTCCGATTCTCAGACGTACCCTACATGCACACAAAATTTCATGAGAATCAGTCAAGCCGGTTCGGAGGAGTTTAACTACAAACACCGCGACACGAGAATTTTATATATTAGATAACTATACTATGCAAATATGTATATTCTCATATCGACAGTTACATTAATATAAATGTGATCTAATTTTAAGGTTCCCTTTGTTAATTTTAAGATGGACCTAAGCCAAGTCTAACTAGTTTAAACTAGGGATGTTTTAGTTATCTCAAAGAAAAAAACAATTTACATAATTAATTTTTTTTAATAGATTTGTTTTGTGTTGTGTAGTAATTCGGTTTAGACAGTCTTTGGTATTCGTTTTTCAGATATTGCAATAAATGTTTTTGGAGTCGTAGGCGTGGGTCCTGAATCTGAAATTATAAGAGAATACAATATATTAACATAAATTCGTTAACCCTAATTTTTAGGCTTTAAATATTGTTTGCACATCATGTACAATATAATATAGTGAAAACGATTTAACGAGGTTAATAAACTTAAAAACTATTTTAAGATCAATAAACTTATTAAACAACAATATAAATACCAAAAAAAAAATGATAACAAATTTAGTTATAATTAAAATTAAAATATCGACAATTGATAAAAAAGTTTCAAACACGATTAGATTATAATATTATAATTTTTACTCTAGATGAATTAAATTCATACTCTCTCGCTTTTAATCACTTTAAGCATTCTTTATTATCTTATTATTTGTTCTTTAGTGCTTACCTTTCTTTATCAAAAAGAATTTAACCATGAAAATTCTTTTACTCTGACTTTCTGATTCTTTTCCCCATCTGACCGGTCAGATTTTAAACCAAATATTTTACAACTCTTTTATGACATTGTTTAGCTTAGAAATGTCTTACGCATTCATTTTATAAATAATTAAGCAAATTACCCTGAATAATACACGAATAAAGTAAAAAAACGACAATTCGTAACAAAAATTATTAACAGTTGCTTTTATTTTGAATGACATGTCTAATGACACTCAAATCAAAACAAATAAAACAGTCGAATATATGTTAGAGCAAGACAGCGTTTGCCGCCATTATTTTTAATACAGTGTCATACATTTTCATGTTTAAGAGAGTTGCGGTAGGCTGGTGGAAGTGTGTCGACGTTAGATTATATACTCTTTGACGCATCTTCACCCTGTCCACCTGCCACTGTCAACAATATTGTAACATACCTTCATACGAAGCTCCGCGAAAACAAGGAATTATGCCGTCTTGCGCTAGAATCAAGAACGTTGAGATGGTGATGAAGTGTAGCCCAAGAAGGGTTTGTTTTCACCGGTAAGTCAGTAAATCCATGCGCTTTATGGATATGGATCGACGATATGGTATCGATAGGATTGTACTTAATTGTAAACAATGTCGGAATTAAATATGCGTGTAAACTGAAAATTGGTAAAAAGGGTGATGTGGGCGTAACAGCCGTGCCGTCATGTCGGGCGTCACACATAGACGTCATAAACGGTACGGTTCGGACGGTAGTAGTAATTTTGTTCAATGGACAATGCGTCATACCATCCAATATGGTCCGGTACCAGACCATGTCCGATGGTTAGGTCGGGCGAAATTCGACCATGGGTTTGACTATATAAATTAAATTAATACTTCAACCGCTTCATGTGCAGTTCACCGCATCGTGTTGTGCTATATGCGTATTACCTATAATTTGTAAGATAAAAAGGCAGACTTCGAGTATCGACTGAGGAGTTTTCATCAGTTAGTCAAAAATAGTGAATATCTAATGGTTAATCTAGTGTGTTAAAATATTATTGGTCAATGGACATTACGTTATTAGTAGGTAGAAATAGGTAAAAATACACAGGCTGCACTAAAAGTATCGGGAATTGAATATTTCCACTGTTCCTGTCATATTAAAATCGTTTTAATTGGAAAATCCTTGGTTTTAAAAATCGAATACCATTTATTTATTTAAAAATAGATTCTCCGTCTTGTCAAATTTGTTTCGTCGTTGAGAAAATGGAATTGACTCAAGAAAATTCTAGAGCGATGATTTATTATGACTTTCGAAGTGGTTTAACAAAAAAACAGTGTGTTGACCGGATTATTTCTGCGTTTGGTGATGAAGCCCCATCCAAAACCACAATTCATCGCTGGTTTGCTGAATTTCAACGTGGACGTGTCAAGCTTAGTGATGATCCCCGTCAAGGTCGTCCAAAAACTGCAGTCACCAAAGAAAACTTAGGTGCTGTGCGTAAGCTGATTGAGAAAGATCGACATGTGACATACCGCGAAATTCAGGCAACTTTAGACATTGGCATGAGTCAAATACAAATAATAATGCATGAACAATTAGGTGTAAAAAAGTTGCGGTATCCCGATGTATACCGCATTTGCTCTGTGAAGAGCAAAAAGCGGCTCGCGTTACTTGGTGCGTCAGAACTCTCGAAAGATTCTGCGCAGGATCCTCAAATGATGTATACAACATCGTATCAGGTGACGAATCCTGGATATACGCGTACGAACCCGAAACAAAAACCCAGTCACGAGTTTGGGTGTTCGACAATGAGTTAAAGCCAACAAAAATTGTTCTTTCACGGAGTGTTGCAAAAAAAATTGGTGGCCACGTTTATCTCCAAAACCGGCCATGTTGCGACTATTCCTGAACAAAGGGACAAAGAACGGTTAATGCAGAATGCTATGCTAGCATTTCTTTGCCACAGGTCGTTTCTGAACTCCGTAAAGAGAACTGCAACTGCCGCATCATCCTCCATCACGACAATGCGAGTTCTCACACCACGCACAGAACAAAAGAGTTTTTAAAGCAAGAAAACATAGAATTATTAGACCATCCGCCGTACAGCGCCGACCTAAGCCCTAATGATTTCTATACTTTCCCTAAAATAAAGAATATATTGCGTGGTCAGAGATTTTCATCGCCTGAAGAAGCTGTGGACGCCTACAAAACGGCCGTTTTGGAGACCCAAATTCCGAATAGAATGGTTGCTTCAATGATTTGTTCCATCACACCAATTTAACGGAGAATACTTTGAAAAGCAATAAATACATTTTTAAACAGTAATGTTGATTCTTGATTCCCGAAATTTTCAGTTCCACCCTCGTACTTCTGTGATACTGTGTAAATAGCACAAGTTTGTAATTCTTTATGTTCTTGTAAACCGGTTATATTTACTGGCAATGACTTTCTGTACACATAATACAATTTTGCTAATCATTGTTTACTAGGTCTTTAAAAAAAAAGAGCGACTCTATAGTTTTCATTTCTGTGTGCTAGACGTCCTTTCATTTGTCTCATTCTAACAAGCGGGAGAGAAAGAGATGTGAATACTTGTCAAAATTATTTTGCAAACCAATCTTACTTAAATAAAATAAACTTACCGGTGATAAATCACACCATATTTTTTCTGCGTCGCTAACGTATTATTTAAACACTTTTTATAGCACACTTAGGCTTGGTGATTAACACACGACTAAGGAGAAAAGTGTGCTTACATTGTCTTTTAGCACACTTTTGCCGTTCCGCTATGAGACTGTGAATGATATGTCCATATGTATATAGAACGTCATTGGTTATATTATGATGCAATTGACCTTAAGTTAAGCAAAGAGTTTAAACAACTTACAAATGACAAAAAAGAAATGATTTAGTTGACATCACATTATTTATCAATATTAATATTATATACAAATTAGATTTAAATGTTTTATATGTCGCTATAAAGTTTTGGAAAAAAAAATTGATATGATGTCCACAAAAAAACTAGCACCATTTGGATCAAGTGGCGAAAGATTTGGCAAAGTTACTCTTCATCCTAGTTTAGACCCGAACGGATTATATGCGATACGATGTCAGGGCTGTGATCCATGTTTGTACCATCCTCAAAGTATTAATGATATATATCAAGTAAATCGACATAGAAAGATCGACAAAGATCCATGGAGATACAAAACAGAACTTGAAGAGTGGGCGAGAAATCTAGGATATAGGAACCAAAAGGTTCTAGATCAAAGGAAGTGGTTTAATAGTTTACTTGGACCGGCTTGGCACGAAATAGGCCAACCAACAAAGTATGAACCCGCCTGCAAGAATGTCGGTTTTGGTAGAACTCAAAGATTTAAAACGAAGGTTAGCACCAATGTACCTAGTCCAGGCACGTATTATAAAGCAGTTCCTTTTAAAGCAACACATGGACCCCACTCAAGCAAACCTTCTTTTGAAAGAGAAGAACCCTGTCGGTTTAAAGACACGTGTCCCAAATGGTCATTAGCTCCTAACAGATATGTTATCATAGACAAAGAATGTATTGAACAAAAGTCTAAGAAAATTGTATCTTTAAGAGGCCCATATGATCTTTTTACTGGCATTCGTGATGGTACATCAATAAAAAATCATTTTAACACGCAAAGAATTAGTTCGGCAACATGGCCTTTACAACTGAAAGGCAGCTTTGAAACATACAAGAAATCACATGTAGGTATGATGAATAAAACGAACCGATCGAAGCCATATCGCGGACGAAATGCCTTAGTAGATATTACAATGTGTTATAAAAAACCGCAAGATCCAGGATCAGCACATTACAACATTGACAAGCCCAAGATTTTTAAGCAAAATAAAAAGGGATTTAATAGTAGTTATGATAAAGGACCAGGATACCAGAGGGTTATTGTGTGGCCAGGTGTTGGGCGCTACTCAGTGAAACACGTTACTTGCGGTATTATCGGTCAGGGCCATAAACATGTGTTTAAAACAAACAACAGAGAACAATTGGCGCCCATCTGCCGCAACCAATGAACTCTTTTTAATGCCTTTGCCTTTAATGATTTGCCTCAACAACTTGGCAAAATAAAATGTTGAAGGGTAAAATAAAAAACTCGGTTTAAATTCAGTTTATTGAGGAACAACTCTAAAATTAGATAATAAAAAACAATCTTAAAAGAGGATACAGTTGCACATATATATTAATATATATATTTAGTTTTGCTCCCCAATTTTATATAACATATACTCTACTTATACAAATTTTATTTGTACCATTTTTATGGACTATGCAGTCTAAATTTTGGTACAAATTAAATTTGTACACTTATTCCCAGAAGTATCACTTAAAAATAAACTGTTCATATACTCTAAATACTAAATACTGTCGTATTTTAAATAATGCCCGGTTCCTATTTATAAAAAATGATTGTTCTTACCACGTACCGTATATATTTTATACGGGACATATTCTTAAACTACTTCTATAAATAATAAATGTCACAGTATTTATCTGATAGTTTTTTTTACTAGCGGATAAAATGCCTAAAGAGAACACAATCTCTGTATAGGAGACTTAACTTCACAGAATTATTGTTAGTAACAGTATTTGTCTACGATTGTAGCCAGACAAACAAAATCAAAAGGCAACAACTTATAGAAAAACTTTAAGAAGCAAATCTTTAGCAGGTAAATATGTGAAAATACGAGCTAAATGTCTTATAAAAGTTAAAAAATATCAACAAGAAAAATAATGAGCTTAAACGAAATGGGGACAAGAAAATGACAAAAAGGCCATCATTAAAAATGGGCGCTACTGTTACGTAACACACGACAAGTTTATTAACGTGAATCAACTATATCAGTAAATCGTTAATAGGATTTAATATTGATAATAAAACAAGATGGGCCTTCATTAAGTGTGGGTAATAGTTTTATTCCGTGTGAAAATACATCAGTTGCTCCTTGAAGGACGTGATAGCTTAGCAATTAACTACTTATTTCTGAATAGTCAAGATTTCTACACATAAATCCAATAAAAAAGACCCGATAACGATCCATTGAGTATTTTTCTCAAAACAAACAAAAACATAAACAACTTGATATATATAGCGTGCGGTATCGAGTTTCAAGTGCCCCGCGGCACAAAGGATCACGCGACCGCAAGGTCTTTTGGGAGGTTAGGAGCACTCGCACAACGTCCGATCCTAATCCGATCCGTACCCGTGAAAATACAGTCCGATGTAGTCGTAGAACTAATTCTAACAGTTGACGGAAGCCGGGTCTAGTGCGTAAACTACGATAGAAATAGTTGTACGACTACTTCAGAGTTCAGACCGTGTTTTCACTGGTACGGATCGGATAAGGATCGGACGTAGTGCGAAAGCGTTTTAAGATAAAGGATGTACAGCTGATATTTTTTTTTGGGTCTTTGAGATTTCTGGCCTTATTTAAATTTTAAGTATAATATATTTTAAGGTACTATAACACAATATAGTTACATAAACTACACACAAAAAAATCTTAGTTGAATTACTTGTGTGTTTTTGTATTAAGTAACGTAATATAAATCAAAATATTATAAGTTTTCTTACTATAATTGTGGTACGTAAATATACGTGGCGCAGCAAATAATATTAGATATAAACATGCAAGTATAAAATATTATATTATTCTATGAGTGAATAAATTACATAATTATGTAATAGGGGTTAAAGTATGAAATTGACGTTTTATTTTAATAGGTACTTCGAATTGACATAGAACCTTCATGGTTTGAGATTATTGAGTGAATAAATTTTCACGTGGTACCTATGTTCTTCTTTTAAAAGATGTACAACGTTTGATTATTGACTTTCAGTTGTTTTTGAAGTAAAACTTCTTTAGGCGCGACTTGGGGGTAACCTAGAACTTTTTTTTTGACGGAAGTAACGCTCAGTACAAAAGTCGATTGATATAATTTTTATTTTTTTATAATTTCACTGTCACTTAATAAAATAATATTAATTATATTATATATTAATAAAGGCATTATTTTATTTTAGGTAGAGAAAATGCCAACTTTGCTCAAAAGATGATGTTATATCGTCAAATTTTCCGAGAAAAAAAAATAGCAAAAAATCTAACAACGCTCCTAGCTCTTCAGTAATACGTGAGTGTTTAGTTGGTAAAACGGCTTTATTTAATGTAATATATTAATGCGTCTGTTAATTATTCCTAGTTAATTATTACTAAGGTTTACTTCAATCGCGCGTAAAGATTTCACGCACACACTTTTTTTTTATTCCGCTTAGACAAGAAAGCTGGATACTTCGAAGATTCGAGTGCTTTTTGAATAAGAGTTTCGACGTTTAACGCTTTCGTGATGGAAACTTTGATTTGAAGGACGAACCACGTGGAAGACCGCCCACTCAGGTAAATTACAATAAATTGAAAGAAATGGCCGAAGCCGATCCGAGCCAAACTACCCAGGAATCAGCGGCATGGTTTAACGTTGCCTTACCAACAATATTGACTCATTTACGTTAAATCAATTAAATAAAAAAAATTCCAAAATGGGTGCCTCATGATTTGAGTGATCTGCAGAAAGGCTACAATGGCTGACCCCAGGTCAAATACCACAACAGTGTCCTAAAGCAAAGCTTACCAATAAAAAGATAACGGTAACTGTTTGTGGTCTAAGCATGGTGTGATTCACTACTTTTCTTCTCAGGAGGTAGTACAAAATTCTTTCACATAGTTTGTTGAATCTAGATCACCCCAGTTCTATCGCAAAGGCATAAATGACCTTCCTATTAGATGACAGCAATGTATAGATAATAATGGTCATTATTTTGATTAAATAAATATGTTAAATAAAAAAACAAATTTTAATTTTTCAGTATAAACGGTATATTAATACTTTAACCCCTAAAAATTTTCCATTTTCGATTGGGTTAGTCGTCTAATATTTAGTTACACACGTCTGGACTATTTTGTAACATCTTTATTTATAAATAAAAAATTTTCATATCTCGACAAAAAATATAAAGAAAAGAGTAAAAAATGTATGCCTATTCCTTATACAATTGCACTTCCCAAAATACATGATTAAGTTTCAAACTGTTTGAAAAACAAAGTAGTTTTAATACTTATTATACTTAATGAAACTTATAAATGCTGAATTATAAGTTTCATTAAGGTATAAGGTATAGGTAAACTATTGGTAACGAAAGAGAAGAGGATCAGAGGGTTTTTGTAAATTGTTGGTACAACAATGTAACAACGGAACTTATAAGAAGAAATACCATGAGGCACTGACGTAGTTACTTGTAGTAATTTTTATGGCAATTACCATTCGTAGATTTTCTCGGTGATTATAGGAACTGGGCATTAGCGCATATTTAAAACGGTATATTAATTTTTTACCCTACAGAACCCCTTTGTCAGCGAGTTCGACTCAACTGATATTAAAAATTTATTATTTACAAAACAATTTCATTAATTAACCTGATTACACAAAAACAGAGCCATTTAATACTTCAAAATTATGAGAATTGCAATTATTATAATATACAAAGGTCGAGTTTAAACGTAGAATTTTACATTTTACATGATTGTGAACTTCGAACCTAATTCATTTATAGATCTAAAATTTCCTCAATTAGCATAAAATGGCTAAAATAAAGTTGATTTTATGTTTACGTATAACGTGGGTTCTATTTTATAATAATTATATAGAATGTAGTCACTAAAAATACATTTAATATAACTGGTATAACTAAGTAAGAGTAATATTTAAGAGTGCTTGAAACAGCACAAAATAAGAAAATATTACATAATAACTTAATGTTAAAATTTTCTGTTCAGTTCATTATACATACTTTGTATCTTGTAATATTTTTATTATTAATTTTAAAAGTTATCTTTCAAGTTTAATAATCTATACTAATATTATAAAGCTGCAGTGTTTGTTTGTTTGTTTGAACGCGCTAAATGCAGCGCACGCAAAAATAGGTTTTCGATTTTACACCTTGTGTTACAAAATAGCAATTTTATTACGGATCCCTAATTTTGAAAAAAAAACATAGCCTATAGCCTTCCTCGATAAATGGACTACCCAACACTGAAAGAATCATTCAAATCGGACCAGTAGTACCAGAGATTAGCGCGTTCAAACAAACAAACAAACAAACAAACACTGCAGCTTTATAATATTAGTATAGATATGGCAAAACAACGTTTGCCGGGTCAGCTAGTAAAATATAAAGCCATTTAATAATAAAATATAAAATAATATATAAACAAATTAAAATTGGGATTTCGTACTTGGTTTTGACTGGAAATAAAAAAAAAATAAAAAAATACAATATCGATTAAAATGATAAATAATTAGTAAGCTTACTAAAGTAATGATAGGGGGCCATTTTTATAGACTCATTATCTCTAGGTCTTTCATGATTCAACAGATTGTAAAGGGTAAATACTTATTTCTGACATAATATTCAATTTAAGGGTGCCGTAATTTTTTCACGAGTGCCTTTACGAGAACAGACTAGTGAACATTTATTACCCCAAAAGCTGTTTCTTTTATTATCACAAATATTAAGTGATCATTTAAACTTTTACCACATACACATTTAATCAAGTTTTAACAGTGAAACTACAAGCGAAAAAATGCATCTACATTCAGCCTCATATAATTGTTATAATGTTAGTTTTATTAGATGGCCAAAAAGTCGTAACTGCAGCTACTTGTAATGCCGTAATTCACACATACATAGACAATTTTCTTCTATGCCTGTTTAGAATATTTACAGTTCAACATGATTTAAGTTTTAAATTAATGCAATTTTGATTGTGGTTAAAACATTTACAAGTCCAATATTAGAACAGTAAAAATAATAAAACTTTTTTGCAGACTGACACATTCATCGTGTTGTTGTTCTACGGACAGCTTTCCTTATTCGTCGTATTGCTGTGGAAGGAGTGTTAGATTGTGAACATCCAATTGTGAACTGAGGTACACCTCCTCCAAAGCTAAGTTGGCCAGGTTGTGAGCTTCCAATAGTAAACTGAGATGCTGCTGCTGATCCTCCAAAGTTATAAACCCCTGGCTGCTGACTTTGTTGCTAAAACAATTATAAATTTAAATACAAAAATAATCGAAATATTAGTATTTGGGTATTATTAGTAGGGTTAGCCCTATTATGTGAGTAGGCTACGAAGGCTACTTCTAACAATAAGATAATAATTAGTTTTTATTTATGGTAGAGGACAAACGAGCGTACTGTTACAGTAATGTTAACTGATCACCGGCACCCACACTCTCTTGCAACACCAGAGAATCACCGGAGCGTTGTCGTCCTTTCAGAAAAGTGTAGGCGAGTAGTTATATTTTTTATTTATTTGCAGCACCAAAATTCCCGAAATGCAATACCGCTCTTCAAAACTTAATTTGCATAAAAGAACGACATTTTACTATCACTAACATTACATTAATTAAATATCCACCATCATCCAACATTTAAAGAAATATTAATTCATGCAGGAAATATTTTCCATTGAATACTTGTCATTTGCGACAAAAAATAGATAAAATATAAAAAAAAATAATAGGACCCATAATAAAAGAATTATAATGAATAAACATAACCACTTGTTTGTATATAGAAATAGAAAAGAAAATAAACTTTAAAATAAAAAATAGCAAAAAAAATTAAAACATTTCTATGCCTATGTGTTGTTATATAATTTAAACAAAATGTAAAAAGGAAAGAAAACTATTGACATTCATATGTGTCAGTTCTTTGACCTAAATTAATAGTGATTTTGATTTGATTTTTATATTATATATAATGAAGTCTCCCAAAATGTTAATGATGAGTTTAGTTGTATTAGTGATTTTTTGTGTTTTATTCGTAAGTTTAGAATCTCATTTCACTGTTAAGTCACAGATATCAAACCAGTAAGACCTTTCTAATATATTAAATGAATATACATACCTGATTTAATCCAACTACATTCATAGGCAGCTGAGAACCAAAGTTGAATGTTGGTATGGATGCAGGGTTAGGTTCGAAAGCTGAAACTGCTTGTGTTTGTACTCCGAATGGTGTTCCACCCATATTGGGTTGACCAAACATTCCAGTAGTTGTCTGATTTGTTCGAGGTTGTGGATTTCCAAACATAAGAGAATTTGATGGCTGTTGCAATGGCGATAAAAATAGTGAACTATTCCCATTGGAGTTTGAAATGCCAAACATGTTCTGTTGTTGTGCACTAGAACCAAATGCCCCAGTACTGTTGTTAGAATAAAGTGGCACATTGGAGCAAAATGTTCCAACGCTATTTCTTGAATTGAGTGATACATTATTGCCAAAGTTTGGAGAACCATTAATTTGTCCACTAGTGCCAAATGGATTATTTGAATTATAAGTCATAATTCCACCAAATTGAAAAGGAGCTGGCTTTTGAGTTATATTTGTAGAGGCACCAGAAGAAAACATACTTGATGATTGGTTATTTGGTGGCCATAAATTGGTACCATTATTTACTGGTGTTCCAAATATTCCACTTGCTGTCGCTACACCTGAATCAATTGGTGAACTGATAACATTCATGTCATTTGAGTTTTCTGGTAAGCCATTGCCTCCCAAAACATTGTTGCCTAATAGTACATTACCACTGCTAAGTGTTGATGCTGGCATAATATTCTGCATTAAGCCTGAGTTCAAATTGAACTTATTTGTATTATTATCATGTGCTCCACCAAAAGTATTAGTAAATATAGAAGAACCTTCAACCTTATTTGAGGACCCAAAAGTAAAATTGAATTTTGGTTTTTCAGTAGCCGTATTAGGGGTGTTACTACTAAAATTGAATACTGGAGTTGGAGTTGGAGCAAGAGTAGCTGATGTCATAGGGGTAGGTTCCTCTTTGTTATTGAACCAAGAATGGGTAACAGATGTTACTGTCATCGAAGGAAATATTGGAAGTGAATTGGTAGCAATATTTTCTTGTGCTTGAAATAATGGGGTTGTTGTATGTAGGTTGTTGTTGTTACTTTGAGATTCGTTTTTAGAGAATAATGATGATTTTGATGGTATACCTATAGAAGCCGCTGTAGTCGAAATTTGCTGTATACTGTGTTGGGAAACTGTTGATGAAACAGCATTGTCAAAATTTGGCTTAACAGATAGTTCCGCTGATGGCAAAGATTTTGATGGCACAAAAATATTTGAGTTAGTATTTAAGTTATTTTCAGCAATATTATCATTACTTTTTAAATCACTGGATTGTGTGGTTTTGATGTTAAGTGTTTCATTTGAAACTGAAACAGTTGGCTTCAGGTCACTACCAAGAGATTGAGGTAAATATTTAAAAGTTTGTGGTTTTTCTTCAGAAGGCTGCTTTACAAGTTCAGAATTTGTTTGTGTTATCTGTGGCACTTGCTGCTGAAGAGTGTTTTCAAAATGAGGAATTTCTTGTTCTTTTGGAGTTTCTCCTATTACAACATTTGACGTTGGTTGGAGTGCTATTTCTGTACCTTGATTGTTATTTTTTTTTGTAGCTGTTGTATTTAAGGTATATTCTGGAAAAATTCCAAATTTGAATGCTGGTTTTTCACTATCTTTTTTGTTCTCACTTTCACTATTATCAAATGTTTTATTCAAAGGAATTCCAAATTTAAACGATGTGTTGGGTAATGTATTATTATTTTTTTCTGTTATACCCAATTTATTTTCAGAAGAAAGTTCCTCTTTTTCAGCTAATGGCATAATTGTATTAATACCAAACTTAAACTGTGCTGCTCCAGTAAAATCAAAGTTAAAACTTTTTATATGTTTTTTATCTGTGCCAGGCTTTGGCGATTCACAACATACACATTTACTTTTATCAGGACTATTTTGCACCAGACAACTAGGGCACTCCCATTTACTTGCCTGTTTTTGTACCATATTCTTAATAGGTTCTTCAGCACCAAAAAAGTTTTGACATCCATCATTCTTAAATAAATCGCCAGTCTTTGCCACACTACTGGAATTTTGTGTAAAACAGGCAACACATTTCTTATCTTCAATTTTGTTCTCAAGTAAACATATTTTACATTTCCATACATTTTCTGGAGATTTTAACAACTCTTTATTTATTGAATTGCATTTCCATTCTGGGGGATTTGATTTTACAAGCAAATCACTTACAGAATCAGATTTTCTTTTACAATCTAAGCATTGCTCTGCCTCATTTCTTAATATAGCATTACAATCATAACATTTTTTTAAAAATTCAATTTGTGGAGTACTTTTGCTACCACAACAAACACATTTTACTGGTTCAAACTTGTTGGAAACGCAACAATCATTACATTTCCAAATTCCATCACCTAACCCAGCTATTATTTTCTCTTGCAACTTTTTTGAAGCAACATCACAGGTCTCATTGTTGTTAGTTACATCTGTGCTAGCAACATCACAGGACTCATTGATATTAGATACATCTATGCTAACAACATCACAGGACTCACTGTTATTAGTAACATCTATGCTAACAACATCACAGGACTCACTGTTATTAGTTACATCTATGCTAGCAACATCAGATGACTCCTCATTATTAGTTACATCTATGCTAGCAGCATCGCATGACTCATCGTAATCAGTTACATCTAAGCTAGCAACATCGCATGACTCATTATCATTCGTCACATCTGTGCGTCTATTATCTATATTTCTTTCAGGACTTCTAAAACGAAATTGAAGATCCTTGTTGCAATTTGAATCCTCTTCAAATGATACTTTAACTGGAATTGAAAACATATAAGCATTACCTTCATCTAATATATTAGAATTTTGTGAAGATATTTGCAATTTCAAATCCTTACGATTTGTTTCCTTTGTGTCATCTTTTGAAGTTGATGTAGGTATGATTGGACTTGGAACACATGAGCTTGTCGAATTTTCAAATGAAAATGTTGGTAAATTGTCCATGTCAATATGCAATTCTGCTGAAGGTAGGTTCACTATTGAGGGCTCCTCTAGTATATTGATATTAACAACTTTATCCTTCTGCAAATGTTTTGAAGTAATCTTTCCATTATTTTTTGTTGTACTGAAAAAAGTATATAAGAATTTCACAATATTACAGGAACTAAATCTAGTTAAATTGTTATATTTCCGTAATCGAAATCCTATTTCTGCCGCTGGGTTAAGTTTAAAGGGTGCAAGTGCCAGTGTAATTACAGGCAGTCCCATAGACAATAGTACCACCTTAAAGCCTGGCAACACACTTCTTCACCCCTGGTTCAGCGGATGTCCATGGGCGGTTTTGCCTCATCACTTCCCATCTCGTGAGCCTCTCGCCCATTTACCCTTACTAAGAACAAATACTCTTCATCCAAAGTTTATGATAATTAATTGATTTTTTTTTAATTGCAAGAGAGAAAGACTAGAGTAAAATTCAATTATAATTATTTAACAATGCCAGTCCTATAAAAAATCGCAGTATTACACCTACAGTGTTTGCTCTATGGTATGGACTGTAATACGACATATTTGTATAAAAGGATCCCAAAAACTAAAACGTAAAACATCACCAACTATATCTATAGATATATGCAAACATTATTGGATGCAGTCTAGGCTGCGCGTCACTATACATTGCGTTCGTGGACTTTGAAAAAGCCTTTGATTCGATCGAGATCTGAGCAGTGTATCAATCTCTTCAGAGGTGCCATATTGATTATCGATATATCGAAGCGTCGAGGAAACGCCACCATGTCAGACCGTCTCCAGGATCAGTTATCGAAGCCTATCCGACGGCAGCGGGGAGTCAGACAAGGCGGTGTCATATCGGCGAAACTCTTATACAGCTTACCAAGGAGTAGGTCTCCAAAAGAACAGGGACAAGACAAAGAACATGTCTAATGCTCATATTGCACCTAGTCGCGTAACAGTTGGGAAATGTACGTACTCTCGAAATTGTTGACAAAAGTTCGGGCTTAGACGAAACGACCCTGCCGTCACCGGTCTTCAGCTTCGTTAGTTGGCTCTGCCCAATAGACTAGAGGTTTTGGATCTGGATGGGTACAGGTCGGAGCGTAGAGTTCACCACTCCAGTTTTAGATTGATATTCAATGTGCCTCTTACAATGCGGTGGTCACTACCAGTTTTCACTGTGTTGATCACAGAGATATAATTGAATATATGTCTTTTGGTCGACATAATATAGTCAATCTTATTTTTGGTGGCACGATCGGAGCTAATCCAAGTCCATTTGCGTTGTTCTGGCTTCATAAAGAAGGAGTTCAATATATTATAGAGATCCTTCTTCTCTGAGAAGTCAGCCAGCATCTGGCCTCGGTCGTTCCGATTTCCATAACCAAATTGCCCCACTCTCACCAACGTTTTCCCAGTTTTGCGTTGAAGTCTCCCATGACAACGTTGAAGTGGGTCTAAGGTGTGTGAATGGCTGTTGAGGTGTCCTCATACATGGCCTACACGTCCTCGTCTGAGTGTGCCGAAGTCGGAGCTTAAACCTGAATGACCTTCAGCGAATACCGTTCGGTAATTCTGAACGGTAATTAGATATGCTACCCTATTCGACACGCTGCCCACCTCAGTTACGTTGCTGACGAGAGATTATGCACGAGGAACCTGACACCACCCTGGGACAGTTTGTGGCCCTCCCAGAAGTAGAGCATGTGACCGGAATTTAGGATTATCCAGTCCTTACCCTATCTTCGCACCTCAGATAACCCCACAACATCCCATTGTTGTCTGCTCAAAACTTCCCCCAGTTCGTCCAACTTCTATATAATACACACATCAAAAAAGTCTAAGCAACATGCATGATATTACAAATTAACTATTTATATTAATTAATTTCTAAGTCTTTATTCACTCAAAGTGCATAGGCATGTAAACTTTTTTTTATTGATGACAAACGGGCTGGTTGTAAAAAAAAATCGATTATGTTTTGTTTTTTTCATAATATTTAATGAAAGGGAATTTGTTTGAATTTAAGTGCGTTTTTAATGCTACGTTTAGTCTTGATTTTATAATTTTACCAACCATTTGAATATAGTTAGCGACAAAATTGAATTGTTAGATATTCTTTACGTCATGGAGCGACATCAGTTATCTCGGCATTTTGGCATGCATAGAAGTGTTATTTGTCGTCTTTGGCAGCGCTACAATAATAGAAGAGAACCCGCTGAACAGCATTCAGGCCGTAAAAGGAGTACAACCACTCGGCAAGACCGGTACATACAACTGACTGCAAGACGCCAGCCGATGTTAACCGCTCGAGAGATAAGTTTGAATCTACAAAATTCAAGTAGTGTTGATGTAAGTCTCCATACTGTGCGAAATCAACTACATGAGTACGGCCTACGAGCTCGACGCCCAATTAGGTGCCCACCGATAAACCGGTAAACGCCCTCGTCGAAATGAATGGTGTAGAGAACGCAGAACATGGACCCCAGGGAAAATAATATAAAATTATGCTTTTCGGATGAGTCGCGATTCGGGTTTAGGCCTGATACAAGAAGGGTGCGAGTGTACCGTCGGCCCAGAAATAATGAAATGCCTTGTGCATTCAGGAAGTTCATCCATACAGCGGCTCAACAGTTATGGTATGGGCGGGTATTATGAAGAACAGGCGAACTGAGCTCGTTTTTGTAGATGGAAACATGAACGCTGAGGATATTCTCAGACCTTATGTCCATCCATTTGCACAAACCTTTGGCTCCGCTTTTACGTTAATGCATGACAATGCGCGTTCACATACAGCTCCCCGAACCAGTCAATACTTGGCAACGGAGAACAACCGGGTATTGCAATGGCCTGCACAATCGCCAGACCTCAACCCCATCGAGCACGCATGGGATATGCTCCAGAGACATGTTTTGAAGGACTTGGACGGAGTGACAACAACCCAACAACTGAAGGATTTGCTACAATTCCATTGGGAGCGAATACCGCAAGATCACATAAACAGTCTCATTAATTCAATGAATAATCGTTGCCGACAAGTTCTGAATAGCAGAGGAGGCCATAATTTGTATTAAATTATCCTATTCTATCACAATAATTTTTTTTTTTAGAAATTTCATTTTGTTAAAAAAATGTTTAGTTGCTTATGTACCTTACTTTCTGCAGTACATTCTAATATTGTTACTTTCTGTTATTAAAAGAACCTATAAAGACAACAGCTGTTATTTTTACATCATAGGACCCTAAAAATATTTTTTTACAATAATGTGAAAAACTATCCTAAAATTTAAATTAGTACATGTTGCTAGACTTTTTTGATGTGTGTATTTAGAATTTTCAATTTATATTAATCAAACAACTACCAAACCCGTACTTGCTTATTAATTGTGTTGCAGTCTATCTCACTTGGACTTTCAAAAGCTAATTATGATAATTCTCATTTAAAAGATTGTGGAACATAAGACTCTGTTTTGGAATACAATAGATTTTTTCAAGTTTAATGACTTAACAATCATATTCTTATTCTAGTTTAGAAAAGAAAAATAATTGTGCTTTAAAAAGCTGTAGATCTAGGTTGTGCTTTCGTAACTTGTAAAACAAATTTTTTTGTGAATAATATTTTCACCAAGACCCAGCCTAAATTGACTTAGTTTAACTGTAACAAATTAATTTAATATATTTCTTAATCATGATAGCAATTCCAATGATACTGCTAATCAGAGCTAGCAAGTGGCTGGCTGCGAGAAGTCTGTCAACACAGTTCTGAACTTCTGGAAGGAGCTGGTTAGTTTAACCAACAAGACCTGCAAGCTAAATGGACCATACCAATTAAGGAGTTAAATTGCAGCAACAGAAGTCCCTCACACCATACCATACCAACAAAACAATCTCTTCCTTTTATTACATTCAATGTATATCTTATACTTTAAACAAGCAGTTCTTGTAAATATATTTCAAACATCTCGGAATTTTGTCTCTAATAATTTTAGTACACAGGTATTTTTGGAGTCAAAAAAACCAATTCAGCCAAGTATTGTCTCTGAAAAAAACCCTGTTTTACTGGGTTTACACATGGAGCAAAAGGTGGGTCACCTAGAGCCTTAGCCTAAATAAGATACAACATAAGATAATACCTTATTGGCACTAGGTAAGGAAATGATCTTGAAGAAGAGCTATGTGAAGCTATAAGTTGTCTTGCTGCACTTGTCTTCTCCATAAGTATTTTCGTTTGTTTCATCAACAGCATTGGTGCCATTTTCGGAATGTGGAGTTCTGGTTCATCGGATTCTGAAATAATTCATCTTGTTAATGTAAAATAATAGTAATAAGAATACAAATAAATTTGTAAAAACTTACCATTACTTTCACTACAATCTGATTTTGAATTATTCAAACCATGGTCAAGAAACCCTGATATCCTCTTTGCCTCTATTAATGGTGATGAACTATTATCCAATAAATCCATGATCTTTCTAACAGAGTGGCTCACATTTACATCTTTAGAACTTTCGCTTTTGTTTAGCAATACGGTCTTCTTATCTTGTATGTTTGCTGATTTTAAACAGTTTGCAAAACCCCCATAAGTAGTTCTTTCGGGATAAAATGATGATCTTAACAGTGAGTGCTTGTAATAGGAATGTTTTTTGCTTCTTAACAACTCAGATTGTGAATTTTCTGAAAGATGTGTTATATGTGTATTTAATACTTACTTAAAATTAAGGGGTTAACCCCTATTATAATAATGTATTAAATGTATGGAATGGCTGTTTTATTATAATAGGTTTTTAGAACATAGAACCTTCATTGTTTGAGATTTTAGAGTGAAACTTTATTAGAAACTTATTTAGCTTAGAAAAGAAATATGGTTACTTCGCAGCAGAAACAGCTCGCAATATCACTGTTGTGTTTGAAGAAGGGACTGCTAATGAACGCACCGTGCGATTTTGTATTAAACGCTTTCGTGATGGAAACTTTGAATTGAAGAACGAACGACGTGGAAGACACAGGTGAATAACAATGAATTGAAAGAGATCGTGGAAGCATCCTAGCCAAACTTCCAAGGAATTAGCGGCATTTGCGTCAAATCAATAAAATAAATAAATATGACAATGAGTGCCGCATGATTTGACTGGTAGAAAGAAACGCGTGTTGAAACTTGTGTTGCCTTGTTGAATCGATACAGAAATAGAAAGGAATATTGGATCGAATTACATAACCGTAAGCAAAAAGTGGAATGGCTGACCCCAGGTCAAACGCCGCAAAAGTGTCCTATAGCAAAGCTTACAACAAAAACGTAATGGTAACTGCTTGGGGGTCTCAATGTCTACTGTGCCGAACTCCGAACATTGTTAGTAACACTAGCAGTGAAACAGCCTCGACACATAAATCGATCTTCACCATTATGATCTCACACTCTCACCATTACATCGTTATCATGGAGATAACACGAAACATCATACAGCACGAGAAACCGTTTTAACTCTACAGGAACTGCAATTAAAAACAATTCGTCACCCTCCGTATTCCCCCGTCCTTGATCCAACGGACTACCAATTTTTTCGTCAATTGGACAATTTTCTACACGATAAAGTTTTCTTCTTAAAAATTCCTTCACATAGTTTGCCGAAACTATATCACCATTGTTCTATCGCAAAAGCATAAATGACCTTTCTATTAGATGGCAGCAATGTATAGATAATAATGGTAATTTTTTTGATGACATATGTATGTTAAATTAAAAAAACGAATTTCAATTTTTCTGTACAAATCATTTTAGCCCCTAATATATACATACACATTAAATTTAAGTAAGTTTACCTTCATTTCTATTTGGTGAGTCATTATTGTTGCCATAAGAATCATATAGTGATTTCCTTTTCCTTGTTACAGAACTATCACCTGATGATAAATACTTCAAAGGCAATAATTTTTGCTGTGATATAGTTGATGTATATTTTACATCTGCTTTTTTAGATTGGGCTGAACTAATTTTTTGACCAGCGGCTAACTTTTTCAGTACAGATCTTCTAGTCTGAGTATACACAGAAACTTGAGTGACTTCAGGAGAGTCCAAATGTGACGTAATAAATTTAGTCTGCAAAAAATACCATACTAAATATCATAGATATCTATATCATCCGCTTCACCTTGATACAAATCAATTGAGTTAACATAACAATAATTAATGGTCTAAGAGCCGGTAGACCCCAGACCTACGTTATTGTATAAAAGCTGAATGTTTGTCAGTGCATGTTCCTAACACAGCTAAGAATGATGGACCATTATGGAGTTTGGGCTACAGTGGCTTTGGCAGGTAAAAGCGGTACTAAATGTGTGTAAAATACCGATCTAAATACATCAAATAATAAAGTTCGATTTTTCGGTATTACCTTCAGAATATTATTAAAAATTACGCTATTCATTGCCAGACACTTAACATCGTGGCAACCCCTTAATGTTCATGAAATTATAATTTCACTTAAGTCATAGTATAAAAACTGATTTTTATATATAATACTTGGGTAATAAGTAGAAGATGTTTCCTCATTAGCCAGACACTTTTGATAGTTCCAACCCCTTGCCAGACAAACATTGTAAATCGTTGGAAGAGATTAGTGATCAGAATGACTTATGCAAATAAACGTTTTGGCGCAGAACTGATAGTCTATGTAATTTAGAAAACATTCTAAGAAAAGACATTCTATGTTATAACTATCTTAAATTTTTAATTTATTCTGTCAAATGTCAATAACAGTTTTAAAAATAGAACAATAAAATATTCCTCAAAAATTAAACTGGTCTGGTAACATAATGGTCCATCATTATTACCTGTGTTGGGAGCATGTGCTGTCAAACTTTCAGCTTTTATAAAATAACGTAGGTCTGGGGTCCACGGGCTCTTGCTCTATAAGCAAATAAAGTTGTAAAGATTGAATTGAAGATTGACTATTGAACAAAATTAAAATTACCTTTTTTTTTGACATTTCAAGTCTTCCTTTTCTTTTTACCTTTACATGCAGACACATATCCTTATAGCCTTAATTAACAAATTCTCACGGAATAGTTCATATAAATATGTATTTATAATATTTTTAACTTACTTCTTTAGAAACATTTTTATGTTTAGCTGAAGGGCTTAAACACAATCGTTTTGCAGCTGGTGGATTTATTACTTGGCTGTCTGAAGCTTCATCTTCAGTTGATGAATCTGTAGGGTCCACATGAGTGGAGCCATTGGTATTAGAAGACCTGGGATAACCAAACCATTTGGTTATTGATGCAGGTAATAGACCTGACATCCTGGATGTGACATTCATAACAAAAGTCTGAAAAAAAAATTAAAATTTTATTATATATAAAAATTACAAATATCAGGCACATAAATATTTATAGAATTAATCAGAAAGAAATATTACCTTAGAAAATTATTTGAAAATATATTTAAGTGTGGATGTTTGTATTTGGATAAATTATTTTTTAAAGGATTAAAATGCGTGTAATTTATAAATAATTAATATTTTATTATAAATATTATTTTCAACTGAGTTTCTCAAGGTTGTGGTTCCTTTACGTCGGTAAGTACCTAACGAATTACTTAACTGTCTAAAACATTAAGTGTTCCTTCGGAACACTACCCCCTATAAATTGTAACCATACCAAGCATTATTCGAAACATGTACAAGTGTCAAGCTGTCAATGTGTATGTTTGGTATTTATTACAAACTCCTTCGAAACGGCTAAACCGATTTGTAAGAAATTTTGTGTGCATATCGGGTAGGTCTGAGAATCGGCCAACATCTATTTTTCATACCCCTAAATGATAAGGGTGACTCACCCCTAAATATTTTTTTGACAATTTTTTTATATTATTATGATTAAACATTAAATAAAACATACAATTCATTTGTATCGCAATCCACAATAGGGTTGCAATATGGCAATCGAATATAATAATTATGGTAGTACGAAAAATTTTAATGTACGATATCATTGATAGGTCTGAGTATAGAGGTCTGAGAATAGCTCATATATTTTTTATACCCCAAAGATTTTTTATTACTTTATACGGCAATACAATGTTTACTGGGTCAGCCAGTTTTATTATATATAGCTGTCGAGCTAGGTTTTGTTTTTGGTCCTTTTTTGTCGGGAATGTAATCTATAATTGGTTTCGGAGCATCAGCTGGAGAGCCAGTTAATTCATAAAGCATCAGCCGTATCTGTCTTCCAAAGTTCACCATGGCAGGTGTAAGTCTAGTTGATCCATGTACCGCAGTACGATAGAACAATAGAAACAGCGGCATGTATAGATCCCAATTTCTTTGATGTAACTCGCCGACTTGGCAGTGTTTTTAATTCAGTATGAAAGTCTCCCAAGTTTCCTATCGATCTCTAAACTTTCTTCTGATACAAGCCCCGTAGTGAACTTTTTTTATGAAAAAGGAGAACAAACGACCATACGGCTCACCAAATCTTAAGTGATCACGGCCGCTCACTATCTCTTGCAACACCAGAAAGTCACAGGAATTTTGCCGGCCTTTTAAAAAGGTATTCGCGCTTAAATTGATGATACCCATGTCATATAGTCACCGCACAAGGAAGCTTGTTCCACAGCTGGGTTGTATGTGGTAGAAAGTTCCTGGGAAACCACAATGTGGAAGAACGCCACACATCCAGATATTGGGGATATCATAATAAGTAGCGAGTCGTGCGAAGGTCAAATTTGGCAGGAAGAATCACGACACACAGCTCTTCGCAACACTCCCAGTGATAAATGCGGTAGAAGACACACAATGAAGCGACGTCTCAACGCAACGCTTAGTAATTTAGCCTTTGACAGAGCACTGGATCCCCTACAGTTTTTCATTGCACGCGATCAAATGGTTCATGCTGATACGGTGGTGCGCCAGCCCAGAGATGACAGTAATACTTCATATGTGGCCAGACCTGTAGAGCGATAGAATGTGGGCATGCTTTAGTATTGCCGTGCTTTATTTATGACGCACATCTTCTACGAAGCCAGCTTGGCTTTGCCTTCCAAATGACTGAATTGACAATCGCTCGAGGTTTTCAGACCATCTGAGGGTATTCTGTGGGTAAAATTGGACAACTCCATTTCGCAACCTTCTCAAGGGCGGACTTGATAGAAGATACAAGTTTCTTTCGCTACTGGTCGGAGATCTCCCGAGAGAGACCTGCTTAGCCCGTTTATACAGCATTACAAGTTCTGCCATCTACAAAGCAATGTTTGTTGGAGGTGTCCAACACATCTTTGATATCCAGAAGAAAACGGTGTAGCACACAGTCTAGGGATAGCTGGTTGTTCACTTGTATAAATTCTCAGGAAGCTCAATTGATGGAAGTTTTGAGAGAAGCGCCTTGTGCCATACATGATCTTCTTCCTTGCTTTCGATAGCTGCCGCCCATTATGTGATAGGTATAGAAGATCGCCCACCGACCGATCATGGCGGAAGCTGAACTACCGGTCATTGATCAACTGGACAGCCTTTAGGAATGCCAAGAGCTGGCATTTAATTATGCACTCCATGATATTGGAGAATATATTCCCTATTCGTTTTTCGCCCGGGAAGCACAGGACGAATTTTATGGGCGAAATTTCAAATTTTTACCCCCCTATGATGCCATCAAAATGTGGTGTGTATATTCTAAGAAAATTACTCGTCTCTTTGAATAAAGACGACTTAAACATTCCAAGGATAGAGCAAAATGATACACTTCTTCATGGGCAAGCTTCTTAGCAACAGTCTTCGCCTCTTAATTCGAGTAGCAGACACTTTAGGTCATTTGGTGAAGTCATTGGGAAACATGACGACAGTTCCGATACTCAGTTAGGGGAAAAGAGTCAACCACATCACAGCTATTCTTGCCCATGGAGTCCTCCCATTTTACTGTTGAAGCTATCAAGATCTCGTTTAATGTTCTTTCACTAAAGCGCAAGTTGTAGAGTTTCTACAATTACCTCAATGTTGTCATTGCAGCACACCCAGTAAAAACGTTCTCAAAGAACACTTTGTAATAACCATCTGTAATGGTTATTCCTTTCCGTGTGACAACTGCTTTCTATAAAGTATGCCATTCCTTCTTGAAAAAGTTGCACTTATTCAGGTTAAGCTGTAACTTCGATTCATGGAATCTCTTTAAAAAAAATATTATCTTATAACTTTCTACAATCCTTCCTACATGGGTGAAGATGCAACCCATGATATATCCCAGCCAGGAGTCTCCTAGCAGAACAACTAGTGCTAGTTCCATAACTTGTTCAAAAGTTGCTGGTAAAAAAAAATTATAGGTACAGGCCATTTCCCGTCCTCATATTTTTCTTATCATCCGATAGAAGTTACACTTTTTGATTTGAGAGTCAAGAACCTCTTTACACCTCCCAATATTTCATTTGTGTTGACAATGTGGGGTAAAGAATAGCTGTACTTTTTGTCACATTATTTAACATCCTGTAGTCTATATAGAGTCTGGTGCTTCCATCCTTCTTCCTTACCAGTTCTACAGGGGAACACCATGGGCGTCAACTAGCCCTTAGTTAGTTCATTGACCTTGCTTCGCCTCATTTCGGAAACTGCTTGCTCTTTTGCTAATGGAATGTGTCTGCATGATGCATTTGGCACCTCCTCCAAATCCCTTTACCAAATATTTCAAACAGGTATTTGAGTGTTGACCATGATATAGCACCATGGAAGCTAATGACTTTGAGTTTTCGAACTCCAGTAGTTACAGATTAACTGCATAGCTTCTAATAAAACCCTTTGCCGCTTCTTCTCTAGTTCTTCTAACATCCCTTCACAACATCCATATCTACAGCCGTCCTATGTAATGTACATATTCACTCTTCTGTTAGCAATATTATTATTGTCAGAAGTACAGGGGTTGTAAAACACCATTTTGATTCCTCAAATTATTATATTATGTTGCAGCGGGCAGTAAAATAGTACTTAGCAAAGGAATGACCAAACCAAGGGTACTTCCATTTATACAAGTAAGCCTTTAATATTCTCAAACAGTTCTGGTTAATAACAAAATAAACATGTTTTTATAACCAACAATAAATAGGTATGTTAAATAATAATGTCAAAGCCCCTTTATAATGGTAAGTACCTCTCAAATTATATTTTTTAGTTACGCAAGATAATATATTAGTGTGACTTAGAACGGAACAGAAGTCACTCAAATGCTTTTTTTTTAAATTGTCACATGACAATTGTTGCAAATATGTGCAATCAGTATTTCCATTGTTAAAAGGAGAGAAGTCAAGGAATTAAAATGATAACCTCATTTTGTATATAGATAGTCATTTCAAATAAATTGTGCTGGTAGCTAGATTGTAATGTACTTTAACTATTGTTGTGATTGGAAAGGTATTTATTGTCTTCCATTATATGCAGTATTAATTAAAATGAAACAGAGACTACTTTGATATAAAGAACAATGATAATTATGTTTCATTTATTTGTTTTTTATTACTTGTACAGATTCACACATGAATTGATGAAATTCATTATGTCTCTTATATTTCAAATTCAATGTTATGCCTGTATATCTTAACTAAAAAATTGCAATAAAAATATATTAGGGGAATGAAAAATTTAATGAGGCTGATTCTCGGACCTACTGAATATACATATAAAATTTCAAAAATCAATCAAGCCACTTCGGAGGCTACTAACATTGTGACACCAGAATTGCACCGCAATTGCAGAGCACCTGGGACATGATGTTGCTACTTTCTTATTTTACAACACATTCAAGCTAAGTTGGTTAAAGATTAATAGTTTTTGAAAACTCAGAAAAAATTAAAAAATAATTTGATTTTCTTAAACACATGTGTCTAAAAGATGTGGTATAAATAAAAGGTGCAAGGTAATTTTTTTATTATATAAATAAGCAGGTGTTGATACACAGGGTAGCATCCAGATAATATAGTGTGCCAGCTGAAAGAGTTAAGAAATATACTTAATGTTTCAGACATCCTCAATAATCATTGGTGATTAGTCTCAAGTTAACAAGCAGAATGTCGGTGAATATATTAACATAAAACGCCTGATGGCTCTAAAAAATAATTTCATTTCATTTTCATTTCATCTCTTAATTTTAAATATTTGATAATTCAATTAATACATTGTTTTACTCTGATATTTCTATTCATTTTATACATTTAAATATTGACAAGGAGTAGCATTTAACTATTTTTGTCTATAACATATTAAAGAATTCAAAATAATCTTAAAGAAGGTCCTTATAAAACGACATTTTTCATTCTGTGATTCCACCTATAAGGGAACAAGGCTATGGACTTTTGTGGGAGATTTTGAATGCTTAAAAAGATAAATTTTAATTAATCAAGGGAAATCAGATAATACTCAAAAAATCAATCAATCGCTTTTCAATATAAATTCACAATCAATGCCCAAAACAACAAAATTTACTTTAATAGATATTTGGTGTTGTGGTATCTAACCTGTTATTTCAATCAGTAGTGCCCACTAGCAGCAGATAAGTATAAACAGACATTTCTTAAATGTTTGAATCTTGTATTATGAAAAATATCTATGAATTAAATCCCTGGTGCATTTGATACAACTGAATCTCCTGGTTGAATGAAAAGAAAACATCTAAAAATAACAAAATAGCCAAATACGCACTTGAACTTCTACGCACATATACATAAAATACAATAATACTAATCGCCATGCACAGCATTGCACAAATCAAGATTTCGCGAGAACGATGAGGTAGGTAAAAATTGTGCGTAATAAATGATAATATTTGGTTTATATACCAAATATTGCAGGATTGTATCAAGAACTTACATTATTACTTGTATCTTCTATTTCGCAAGATTGCTTGTCTCTGCTACTAGAGTTCATTTTGAAGTTATTCCTAAGCACTAGATATTTAACATTGCGACGCGCAAAAATTAATACACTCAGTTTGAAATTATGTTACGGCGTAGAACATTCACAGCCACCATTGGCAAAAACGTGACTAACATGGCGTCGCTTGTCAAAATATATAAATATTAAATAATGTCAAAAATCAAAATATAGCTTGGCACTTGAATAAACTGTTAATTTTTTTTTGTTAGGTACTCTATGCTGAATTTAGATTTGTCGTGATGTTCATTTCAAATGAACTTGGATAGTTCAATAAAGAGACGTAGGTAGTAATAATAATAAATTGCTTTTTACGGCGTAATCTAGTAGTCTATACGTAATATTTATTGCGACTAAAACAGGGGTGGGCCCTGGGACAGACGCCTTAAAATAACGTTTTCAGAAGACTGTAGTGCCATCTGTTAGTTGGCCCGAAAATGAAAGCTTTGGCAGCTGTCACTCGCTTTGAAACCTTTCAACTTTTCTTTATTTGTGTTACTGCCCAGTGCCCACTGGTCATAAAATGGCGGCTACGCCTAGCGTTTGCACATGTATGTAGCTCTCGTGTTCCATTTTGCATATTTACACTACTAAATCTATCCTTTATGTTCTATGTTGTGTCAAAATAAGATAACTAACTCTACGCGCAATTTCAACATGGTAAAAAATTGCAATACTTACCTTCAAAAGCAGAGTTAGTTATTTAATTGCGTCAGAACATTAAAAAAGAATTTTATAATTTTGAGCTTATACAGTATGTATTTTACATCTATGAATTAAATGTAGTCACATATTTGTTATAACATTTGCTGACGATATACAATACATGAATCGGTACTCTAGTTAGGTCAAAAAGTAGACTTTTAATTTTGAGTGAATATTAACATGCTGTACATTGTACAATCGGGTCACGAGGTCACTGGGTCAACACTCAATGGTTCAAAGAACTTGAATCTTTGCACATCAAAATGCGATGTTACCATCCCGCGTGCTTCAAGTTCAAAGACGCTGGTCGTTTGTCGGATAGAACACAAGCGATGTTGCCTGTTCGCTTCTCACGGTGACTTCAAACGTGTCGGACCGTCCTATGGTGAAAGAACGTGGACGGGCTTAGGGTAGGGCGCAACCTATCGATAAATAGCTTCATTTAAAGGAAATAATACCTGATTCAAAAAGCTATTTAACTTTAAATACTTAGCGCACAGTGTTTCTAGAAATATCGTAAAAAACCTTAAAACACTACGCTTACTAAATTACTTAAACTTAAATCCTTAGTGTATTTAATGAAATGAAATGAAAATGAATTTATTTAAATTATTTTTATTAAGTAGTAAACAGACAATAATTATAAACAAAGGAGAAATAAACAACAATGTTTTTTAATGTCTTACATTTTATGTAATATAAAGCAATCTAATATTTTAAAACCGTATCAACTTACCCGTTGCTACTCAGGTTTTATTAAACGGTCAAATGAGCGTACAGGACACCTGATGTTAATTGATCACCGCCGCCCTCATTCTACAACACCAAAGCAATCACAGGAGCATTGCCGGGCTTTTAGAAAGGTGTACAGGCTGATTTTAAAGATATCTATGTCAAGGAAGAAAGTTCTTTGAAAAAGGCACTCTAAGAGAACGCCTGACGTCCTGATGGTGGAGATGATATCGTAATTTGTGGCGAGTCGTGCGAAGTGGAATTCGGCGGCAGGAATCAGGTCAAGCAGTTGTTCGGAAACTCCCAGCAACGCCAAATGATCTAGCAGTTCGCAGAGCACTGGATCCCCGACAATTCGAGCAGCTATGCGTTGCACGTGGGCAATAGGTTCTAGCTGATACTGGGGTGCGTCCGACCAGAGGTGACAACAATACAGGCAGTATCTGGTGTTCCTGTGCTTTTGGAGAGCGCTAGAATCTAGGTCTGCTTGAAGTATTACCGTGATCTATTAATGACCCCTAGCTTCATTGAAGCCAATTTGGCTTCCTTGACAACTTCCAGATGACCTGTAGACATGACCGGACGTGGTCTTCATATTCTACTCGCAGCCAGAGAGAACACTCTACCCTTGAAATTGCCGAAACGTTGACAGCAGATATCCTCCCCAACAAACACACCTACCCATATTATTATTCTTTCATTATTCTGTGCGAGTGAGGAACTTAATCCGATCGAGGCTGGTCCGATCGTACTGTAGTCATAGGACGACAGCATGACTCTGTCACATCAAAAAACCCTTTTAGTCACCCACAACTCACAAAACAGTAGTTTCGCAAGTTAAATCATAAAAAAATACTTGCTAGAAGTTCAATCATTTCTAATTTATTAAAATTATAAGAACATTCGAATAACACAAAAATAGTTGTATTCATTGTATCCTATCCTTGGGTAGGTATTTCGTAATGGATGCTAAATAATGGTAAAAAAGTATCGATAAACTATAATTGTGAGGTATTCCCTATTAGAGACTTATTTTTTTCGTTATTTGAATGTTCACCACTTCAGTCATCACTCATCAGTGACCAGTGTATCGCGAGTCTTCTGGGCGAATAGATTATGTGTTTGCCTTTCGAAGGAATCAAGCTGAAATGGACACTTTCTACTACTGTATGTGTGTACACGTGTAAATTGTGTTTTTAAGTTTGTTAATAATTGTTATTGCTTTTACGGTGAATTTGACATTTATTTTTTCATTGACGCTTGCGAATACGGGTGAGTTTTTTTGAATATAAAACAAGATACACAATATTGAATTTACAGTTCAGTATAGTTATACCGAGATAAAAAAGTGTTCGTAAGAATGAACATAGAGAATTTTTATTTCGTCGAAAATAATCAAACAATTAATCAAAGGTGAAGCCGACGATCCAAAGGTCAATGTACGTCGTCTGTACTGCTAATTCTTAGTATATTTATTTAAATATTTATTTTGTTTTAAAATTTCACTTTTTCAATTTAAAGTTTTTAATTAAATAATTAATTTTGCGATAGTTCTGTGGACTAGTATAACTTATATTTTTATTTTTTTCATAGGTATGCAGACCATACTGTATATAGTTATTTTCGGGGCCAATCTCCAGATGACGCCAGCTTTCAAATAGACAGCTCATAATGCGTAGAGAGGGATTTCTTTTTCCCTATATATTATTATACTCTTTGGACTAAAATGTAACAAACAATTTCTTCAATTACCTACCTTCTACCGATATATATAAAACGAGCTATAGACTATAAAATCAATGACATTCTATCTTAGATTTTTTTGGCACTGTACAGTATGCGCATTCAGCCAATCTTAGAATATTAATAGTGTCAATATTCTAAGCATTCTATACTTAAAGACAATTATTAAAGGCCAAAGTTTGAATATTTATTTATTATTTTGTGTATATATTTATTACTTATATCTAAATGGATTTGGAACTAATTGTTAAGAAGGAGAAATAAGCCTTTAGTCTACACACCTTCTTGGTGAACGAGCGATGTCTTTGACTACTGAATTGTGTGACACCCGTCTGAACTGTCTAATAAGTAGTGTTTAAATCATGTTTAAATTATCTTTGCTATTACGTTTCGACCCTGTATTTTTATATTATTGTTGTTTTATATTATAATAAGCTGACCCGACAGACGTTGTTCTGTTCATAATAAAAAAAATCGGATCCGTAAAATCCGTTATTAGCTGACCTCTACTCGACGAAAGGAGTATTCCTACCAAATTTCAAGTCTCTACGCCTTATGGTTCCAGATACGTGATGATATACGTGGAAATCTCGTATATGTATATAGATTATAAATAAATTAAACTCGTAATTACTTCCACAATCAGTTCCGTATTCGTTTAAACTAATAAGTTAAGGAAACCTTTAATGAGAGAAACAAACACTAAAATTTAACCTTTTTTATTAACATAAAATAATTCATTAAACTAGTCAAGTATAAAAATGTTAAGTTCCCGTAAATAAATTAAATTTGTTAAAATTAGTCTTTTAGACTCACGGACTAGCAAAAAAATAAGGACTCCGTCAATAATATTTAAAAGTATAGATAGGTTACGTAGACAACATTCGGTGTTTGGAAATGCTACACTACCGCACACATGAATAATTTAACATTGCAATAGCACATTACATTACGATTACCCGTCAAAGAAGGATAGTTAATGCAATTATCGCAAGCGAAAAAGAGATAAATCTAATTTGCTAATAGCTTTGTCTATGTATAGAAAAAATACATTTAATTCATCAGATATGATTATTTACCGTACACTGTGATTTATGCCTAAATTACGATTCACTTATGAGTTCATGTAGTAAAAGCTATAAAGTAGTAAAACATTGAAATTAGGTATATAATGTGTCATTGATTTTATAAAAAATATTAAATTTAATGTTGATTACAATATATGGCCACATTGTTGATATCAATTATTTATACATAAAATAATAAAAAAATATATAGACACCAAAACAAAACCGAAAGGTATCTTCAGTAATGGTCCCTTTTTTACAATTTTAGTAACGACGGCTCCTAAAAAGTTTTAAGATTACAATTATAGTTTTTTGTATCTTAAATTATTTATTTATTTCTTTTTGTTGAGGCTATAAACAAATAGCACTCACTGTCTACATCCGCTACCTACTCTAAAACTTGTTTTAGTAGTTTGATAGTTCAGCTACCTCTATACGCACTTGTTTATTAAAAAATATTACATTTCATATTACATACACTGCGACAACGACTTTTTTACATCATTTCCTAAAATATTCTACCTCGATCATCTCGCAACAGACAGCATCAATATTTCGTCATTTCTGTACGTTAATCTATGATCGGCTTGGCGGTGATCGGCGTTGTCATGGCGACATAATTGTTTTGTTAGATAAACATAGATAAATAATGAAATCAAATAAAATATTATAATTCATGAATTCTTAATTAAAATATATTGAGCCACTTTTACTTGGTTTTAACACTCTCATATATTTACCATCAACGGCTGGCAGTGTGGAAAATTGGCTTTAATTTAAAAAATCTGTGCAATTTCCAACCATTTACTTTCAGTATCCGGCAATTTCATAAATTTGTATCTTAATGTGTCCCAGATAGTACGACTCATTTCTTTGCAGATTTTACTAAAAGTTGACACACCTACTCTGTAACTGTAGTGCAATTCTCTGAAGGAACAACGTAAAGATAAAAAGGTAGGTAAAATATTGTCATTTATATTTATTTTATTTACAGGTAAACTACTATCTGACAAGTGGGCAAATTTGCGATATGCATGGATGAGGGCTTGTAAAAAAGAAGTTCAAATATCTGGAGCAGGGGCGAAGACTTCTAAGGCGTATATATATAAAGAGCAAATGCGATTTAAAAAAAAATGCTGAGCCCAATCGCACGCATGATTCTGTGAGCGAGCGTCCAACAGATACACATTCAGAGGCAAACAAGTCAATAGATACAAATCCAGAAGAATCATTATCAAGTCATCGTATAAAGAAAAAACTCACGGACGTAGATGAAAAAATGTGACAGTTTTTAGCTAGTAGAATATCAACAGATCAGGGAGATCATCCAATGCTATCATTTTTCAAAGGTATTCTACCGAGCGTTATGTCTTTCGATGATGATGAAACTTTAGTTTCAATCAGGCGTGCTGTCATTGGTACAAAATATAAAAAGAAGTGTGAAAATCGTCTATACTCATCAAACTACTGTTGGCACTCACAGTCAAGAGATTACATGCGATCTAAATATTCATCGCAAAGCCAGAATAATCCACCGGAAAACCAAAACACGCTCCCATCAGGTGGATATGGCTATACGAGACGCCATTCTGTCGAGCCATCGCCATCACCTGCTTGGTCTCAACCACCAACTTCTCAAGATTCGGAATTAGATTTTGATAATTTTTAAAGTTTCTCAGCATGTTATTAATTCTGTTATTTCTTAAAATAAATAAGTTCGAACTAATAGCCGATTATTTTATATTTTCCTTTATAAACACATTAAAATATATAATTAGGTATCTTACCTTAGAAATATTGACAACCTTTCTTCAGTGCAAATGCAGTCTCTGTAACTTGTATTTTGATAGTTTATGCTCCCTGATATTCGAGAAAATAGGTCGTTGAATGTACTTATTGTCATTTGTAAAATAATTGAAAAACTTAACGTCGTCACTTCTTAGTTCAGTTATTAAATTCTGAAATAATCCCAAAGTAAATCTTTCCCTCAGAATTGGGTGCACCCAATATCTTCTATTTTTAGCTGTCTTTCGTTTCCTCCACAAATAATACATGACAACAAAAGCTTCTTCCATCGTGTACAAAAGCCTCTTTTTGACTGTTTAATGGCACCAACCAGCTGCGGTCGTGGCTGACAGCCGACTAGTGTGAACAGAGGCGCCGACACACGATAAAAAATCGTCCCGACAGACTACATAGGGGGAACGAGCTCTAAGACCGCGAGTCGAAACTGACTTGAAAGTAGGAGTTAAAATTAATGAAACAACTGCACACCTACTAAATTCGCCCGCAAAGTATCGTAATTCAAAATAACTACGATAATTGGGCGAAAAAATTAGAGGCAATGTAATAAAAGTATCGTTATTAAAATTACTTCGAGTTACAGATTTACCGATACCTGAATGGCAGCACTAATGTATACCTTTATGTTATGTAAGGTTTAAATAAGAATAATAATGTATTTGCTATAAAAAAGTAAGAGTTCTCTCCGAGCTTCTTCATCTAGTGCAAATTTGACCAGGAATTTTCTTTTTCGTCTCCTATTGGACTGGTTCTTAGCTGGCATATTTCACAACAGGCTTTGTTCACATTAAATGTTTTTACTGTATTACACTCACTTATTCGGTAACAGAATGATTCAGGGGTATAAAACTGGTACAAACATTTGTTTCTTATTTATACATACAAAACATAAATTTGGAGAGTCTGGAACTTTTTATTTTCACTGTAGTTTAGAATACCTAGTAAAGTAAATACGGTATAAGTAAAGACAACATGCCGACGAAGTATAACCCGGCTATGTTCGAAAGCGAACATTTGCTTAGAAAGTGGTTCGGATTTCAACTGTCTCCGTTCTTTATAGGATTATAGCCACCATTAAAATCAGCGCACGTTTCATAATTGAATCTTTAACTTCTAATTTGAATTGATGGAAAAGGGCGGGAAACTTAAGATCGGTCGCACGTAATTTTAATAATTTTTCATTTTATTTTTAAATTTCATGTAAATATTTAGATATTTTGATCAGATAAGTTGTAGTTTGTATATATTTTAGTAGTTAGTTTTTATTAAAGTGTTAATTTGTGTAAATTTCATTGGTAAGTCTTCTTTTCTTCACTTTTCTATATGATGGACCCCCCGGATGATCCTGGGGGGACAGCCCCTGATATAGGTCATGTAGTGACAATTTCTCATAATGACGAAGGTAGCACGATGGATACAGATGGTTCTGTGTCTCAGACATCTAGTGGCCGTAAAAGAGTGTCAGCTCGACCCAGAATATGCAGACACTGTAATAAAAGACGACGAAAACACCGTGGTGATAAGAAAGATATTAAGGAAAGTGATTGCAAATGTGTAGACATTAGTGACAAACAAATTCTTTCCAAAGTCGATTCCTGCAATAATTCTTCTATAGTAGTAGAGACAATAAAAAAAGATAACACAGACACTCCACAACAGCCACAGCCCCCTGTTGCAAGGCTGTTATATAACTCATTAGATGCTGCTCCTTTTGTTGTACACATTCAGAAACAGTATTCATCTCCCGATGATAATGTTACTTTACATCCAGTTACATTTGGTCGTTTTCTCAAAAGAAATTCTATTAAAAATATTGTGAATGGAAGTTTAAAAAGGATAGGCCGGAATAGGTTATCTATTTCTTTTTCTAAGTACAAAGATGCAAATGACAAAATATAAGAAGGTTTAGATCTGCATACAAAGATTCATCTCCAAAATCAATCCCTTTTCATTTAGTTAATAGCTTTTTAGATAAATTGGCTCCACCTTTCGTTCCTGAAGACTTAATAATTGGTTACCCTGTAATAAATATAAATAATGATAACTGTTTTGGTTTAAACAGTATATTTTCTCTCACTGAACTAAAAGGTGTATTGTCTCATGTTAAGGATTCTGCTCCTGGACTGGACGGTATTCCGTATTCCTTTATCTCTCATTTAGATGATGATGCTTTATTTTATTATTTATCTCTTATAAATTCCATAGTGACATCTGGTAACATCCCCTCCACGTGGAAACGTCAAGAAATAATTCCCGTACTGAAACCTAATAGGTGTTCTTCAGACCATTCTGCCTATCGCCCAATCGCACTTTCTTCTGTTTTGATGAAAATTACAGAACATCTTATAAAAAATCGTTTAGAATGGTTTGTTGAGCATAACGGTCTATTATGTGAATCCCAATTCGGTTTCAGACGTGGGAAAAGTACTATTGATAGCTTAAGTATATTCATTTCTGATATTCAATTATCATTTTCAAATAATAAATCAGTAATAGCTGCGTTCTTAGATATAAATTGTGCCTATGATAATGTCGTTATAAGTATTTTAAAGAGTAAGCTTTTACAACTTAATATACCTCTGCTATTAACAAATTTTATCATAAACATGCTTTCCGAAAGATACATAATCCTGAAACTAGATGACAGGAAGTCAATTACTCGACTTGTTTCAAAGGGCCTCCCCCAGGGATCAGTACTTAGCCCAATATTGTATAATATTTATACACACGATTTAAAATCATCACTTAATTGTGTAAATGTTCTTCAGTATGCTGATGATCTATTAATTTACTGTCGTGATATTTCTATTGAAAAAGCTAGTTCTTCTATAACACAACCGCTGATAAATTTAAAAACTTGGTTGGACTTAAATGGCCTTGATCTATCACCTGAAAAAAGTACAATAGTTTTATTCACGAGATCAAGAACTCCTCCTCCTATTTCTATATTTTATGAGGGTTATCAGATTCCAGTTAAAGATAATGTTAAGTTTTTGGGAATTGTCTTAGATTCGAAACTAACTGGTATCCCACATTGTGATTACCTAAATGCTAAATGTGAGGGTACTCTTAATATTTTAAGATGTCTGTCAGGTGTTTGGTGGGGTGCGCACCCTTTTTGCATGAAATTGTTATATAATGCTCTTATAAGAAGTATATTAGATTATGGTACATTCTTGCTGGAGCCTGGTAGTGTTAAGGCATTTAAAAAACTAGATCTCATACAGTCCAAAGCTTTACGAGTAGTTTCTGGTGCTATGCGGTCAAGTCCTATCAATGCTCTTCAAGTAGAATGTGGTGATCCTCCACTACATCAACGTCGTCAATATTTAGCAGACAAATTTATATTCCGATCTTTTCAGTTTCTTAACCACTCTCTTTATAACAAACTTCAGAAACTTTCTCATTATATAGATTCATCTGCATATTGGTCAAATAAAAAACCACCTTGTCTAATCAATAGTTTTAAGAAATTTATCAACATAAAAGCTCCTATTCATCGATCCATTAATTATCCTATTTTCAGTACTAGCTTTGAAGCATTAATGTTGCTTCCAGAAATTAATTTTAACCCAGATTTAAATAAGCACGATATTAGTACAAATTTTTCGTTTAATCTTCTTAAAAATACTGTTTGGGTTGATTACCATCATATTTACACAGACGCGTCTAAACATTCCTCCTCGGATCCCGTTGGTGTAGGTGTCTATCACGCTCAATTTAAAATATCACAGAAAATTAAACTACCTCCGGAAACATCGGTGTTTACTGGGGAATGTTATGGTATTTTTAAGGCTATTGAATATATTATTCTATTTAAACTTCCAAAAACAATAATTTTCTCTGATTCAAAAAGTGCCTTACAGTCTCTCAATAGGTTCCCATTTAAATCAAAAAACATTTCTTCTGTTGTCATAGAATTAAGAAATCTATTAAATAAATGCAATCACTTTGGTCTTTCTGTGTTGTTTGTATGGATCCCCAGCCATAGCGACATTCCTGGTAATATAAAAGCAGACCAACTAGCTAATGAAGCCGTGGTCGATGGCGACATTTTCCCTTATAAAGTTTTTTGCCAGGATCTAGGTGCTCTTCCTATAGTTCACCTTCAGGATTGTTGGAATAGACTTTGGACTGAAACTGGTCAATCAAAAGGCAGGAAATATTTTAACCTTCAGCCACTTATTTCATTTAAACCATGGTTTTCCGTGCCAAATGCAATAAGTTAGTATGTTCTTCTATCATAAGAATGCGTTTGGGTCATGTTTGCACTCCTGTTCATCTTAATAGATTAGGCATTGTATCTACTGACATGTGTGAATGTGAATCCGATAAATGTGATCTAGATCACATTTTCTTTTCATGTTCTCTATACGACCGCTCCTCATTCCTGAATGATCTAATATCTCTTAATGTTCCTTTTCCTACCTGTATATCCTGTCTAATTATGTATCCATGTAAATTTTATAAAATATTGTCATCTTTCATTCTTCAGAATCATATTAAAGTTTAAATATTTGTAATGTTGTGTAAGTAGCAAGTATATATGTATATTTATGAAATTTTTAATATCCTTTTCAATCCTTTTTCTACTTATCTGATCCTTTCCCGTGTTCCGTATCCTTTTGGTAATCCACTGGTAATTCAAATCAACTGGTAATCCACTGGTAATTCAAATCAACTGGTAATCCACTGGTAATTCAAAAAACAATGAGAGCGGCTGTGCCGCGGGGCACTCTTTTACCTCATCCAGTTTTCACCCTTATTAGGTGTACAAGATGGTTTATTTGCCTACGCAGTTATGAACGAGTGAATTCCCAAACACATTTCGATCCGTTACGATTCAAGGCCACCAATATTCGACGTCATAGCTTTACGGACAAAGCACTTATGTGTCCACTTGTTCCCGGCCAGCGCAGCGAGCGGTCGTTATCAAGACTTTACACGAAGATCGTTCTTTGTGGAGATTTAAGCTTAATTTTATAATTAACATATACTATTCATTACAAAAACATAAAAGGAAATAAATAAAACAAGTAATTAACAATAATAACAATATTTATTTTAAAATATACCTATTTTTACACTTTTTTTCGAATGAAAAGTCTTTGTGAAATAAAAAAGAAAGACAATATGAATAATTTATATATGGTCTTATAGCTTTCAGTGACAGTCACTCAAATCACCCTAGTTATAAGCATTTTATAACTACACGTAAAATAATACACACGGGGAAAATGCCGCGAAAATGCCGGAAGCTTGCCGATCTACAGTGTACAGCGAGATCCGGAGCGCGCCGATGCGGAAAGGTTAACTTAGTTTCCCAATCTTTTAATTTACGTTATTGGCAAAAAGTAAAAGCTATTGCCAAAAGAAGAAAAAAAAAAAAAAAAAACTTCTAATTTTTTTGACTTTCGCTTCGCGAGGCCGTGTCTACAATATTTTCTTAATTCTTTTCATTGGCCGTTCGTTTTCGTACTTCTTAGAGCGTGACTGTGCTGGTGTTAATCATGACATCCTAATTATTGCAATGTAATGTTCACTCTTACATTTATATGATTCATTGATTAAAATCTAGTAAAGTGAGAATAAATTTGCGGCCCTCAATCGTAGTTCCATAGTAATAGTTTTTGTCTTTCTTTTTTAATAATGGATGCCTTTATGATTTCTGTTAACGAGGTGCTGCACGATGAGATTTCCGTTGTCACAAATACCCTACGCCTGCCACATTTTCCGGCCGATCATAAGAAGGCAAGGTAACGTTAATCTATCACATCCTACCTATAGTCTTAATTGATGTTGGAAGCAGTTTTCATGTATTTTTTTATCAATTTTAAGTACCTACTTTTATTTCTGATCCATATCCACCCATGTAACAAACTTTTGACACCATATTCCTTTATTAATAATAATAATATTGATAAACTTACACAAATTACATAGCCCCAAATTAGGCATATAGCCTGTGTTATGGGTTGCAAGACAATGATATATTTAATACAATATAATTACATAAACATACATATAAACATCATGACTCAGAAACAAACATCCATATTCATAATGATATTTTATTATTATATTAATTAATACTCACGAAAGTTGCAATTTAAATTTAAATAAAAGCTGTCAGGAGGTGTATTATCAATGTAAATTATTTAATTTTTTAAATATTCTTCCAGCTACTTCAGCAAGTGCTTAACAAAAATAATAGATGATATAGGTGAAATGTCTTCAAAAGCACAAAATATTGGTGCTACATTAACTACCGCTAATAAGTTGCAAAATTCTCAGCATACATTATATTTGCTTAAAGAAGCAGCTGCTAATGGGTAATTATTTCCTATATTATTGTTTGTTACATATGGTATTTTATTGCATTTTTCATACTAATATATTATTAACTATAACTTTTTCAAGTGGCAAAGGTGAAGTGATAGGACTACTAAGAGTCGGAAGCAGACATCTGTATCTTTATGATGACCAGAAGGGAAAAACATGGGAAGGATCCCCACTATGTATATTTGACTTTTACGTCATGGAAAACAGGCAGCATTGTGGTTTTGGGAAGATGCTTCTAGACTTCATGATGAAAGTTAGTTGTATTGCAGACATTATCATCTGTTGACAAAGAAAATATTATTTTGCTGAAAAATGATGGCTACTGAAGACATAGTAATGAATCATTAATTATTATTTTTAGGATAAGAATATTAAGACACCACAAGAATTTGCAATTGATGCCCCCTCCAAAAAATTACAGCAGTTTTTACACAAATACTTTGCTTGTAACCTAATATGGCAAGGCAACAATTATTGTGTGCTGCCTGGATTCTTTGAAACACAAAGGTGAGCTTGAATATAGCTTAAATAACACTCAAATAGAATGTATGATGCACATATCTTCTAAGGCCATCTGTGCACATAAGCCATATGCTATGCACCATCTATGGTAAATTGACAATTACTTGCATAATGTGTAGTAAGTTAGAAACAGTCAACAACACTATCCAAGAAGCTACAACACCGCGTTTGTCAGTCCGTGTGGCAGCAATAAATATATACGAGAGAGATGCAACCTTGGCAGCCAATATTGTTCGCATTATTGAAAAATATCTTTGTTTGTATTAAAATAGATCATGGGTTGGTATTAGAAATTCACATCACAAATTTAGGGTTGGTGGGTTTTATTTTATGGATTTTTTTTGCCCCTTCAAACTGCACCACTTTCACCCCACGGAGATTTGTAGTTTATTTTTTTATTTTATCAATTTAACAAGTTTATAGAAAAAAATAACATTGTGTGACTTAGAAACAGACTGTTCTTCATCATATTATTATGATAGGCCTTTCTTGGAACTACTAATTAAAGTTATGAAAAATATTTACAATAGATTATACAATTAATTTTTATTACAATGACCATTTATCACTACACTGTGACAGTACTAGTCTGTCCTACGGCTAGAGTGCCTTATAAAAGCGGGCTTAGTGGAGGGCTGCCAGGCTGCACAGCTTTGGCTTTTTGGACTCCTTGACCCTGGTCACATGGCTGTTCGTGTGTAATAACATTATTATGTCAAGCTCTGTTGTGAATGACGGCAGGCTGGTATGAATGAACCTCGTTTGGTCTAACCCCTATATGACCCAAGTACCTATTTATGTATATGCCTCAACCTCCATCTCAATGCAGTCTCGATATTTCGAGCAATACCCAATTCAGCGGATATGGCAATATCAAGTTAACTCTAAAAACTGGGGGCTATAAATGTATAGGCAATATTTCAAGTTCAACTACATTTAAGAGCTCTAAGTAATAAATAGTAGCCACATAGATAATTTTATAGAAAATATCTGAGCACCTACCCCATGTCACATTATAACATGTTTCTTAGCTATGTATGTATGTTCTCTTATTCCAAGAAAACAAAAGTCCATACTAAAGAAAGTTCCTTGTTTACATTGTGTTAACTTTTTTAATTTTTTTCAGACGAAACACGCCTGATTCCCCTACACCTAGATCACCAGTTTCCTCTGCACATACATCATCTGTACCACCTACAACTACAGTATGTGTTTCCCAATTCGGACGTTATTCTGCTGTTAAACCCAAATGCACTATAAGCAAGGTAATTTATTTCTTATATAATTAACTTCATAATGCCAGCTTCATCATTGCATTGCACTCCATGAACTTTATTGACCATATATATTATAATCACTGGCTACTATCCGCAACTCGTCGACCACTAGGGCTCCTATTTTGAGTGGTGGGTTAGGCTGATAATCCTGCCCTCCCATCTGCTTCAGTATTTACTGCATTAAACTGGGCTGAAAAACCATACAAAAACAACTTGCTCAACAGATTTAATTCAGACAGATTTTTGGTTGATGTGTGGTTGATCACCCAAAAGCCACCTCTAATATATTTGGTATGCTTGCATTTATTTAAGCTGAGTACATAAAATGTCTTCTCTCAAAGCTTCTATGCTAAAGACTTCTAAGGATTATTGTTATTTATGCTATTGCTTGTGGAAAAAGTCGATTAGTGCTGGAATAAACTGATATCTTCCATTGTTAAAAAGGACTGGTTTGACTGATGCCATGCTGAAGTCCTAGATTTATTGGAGATCCAGTACCTATTGTGCCTTGATCTCCCACTAAATTTTTATCTCTTCATGTAACATAAGTTTTAACACTAACATCACACAACTGAAATGTTAAATGTATTTCAATCATAATAGGCAATGGTGATACCATACCAGCAAATGGCCCATTGGCCCCTTTCAATTGTTATTTCATAAATCATAATTAAAGTTTGCTAAATACTTCTAAATAAAGAAATATTTTACACTCATATAATACTTTGATTCTTTTCAGATTATTCATGGTTCTCCTAGGTATGAGTAAAAATAATGTAAAACTTTTGCATGGCTTTGTTATTTTATTATTGTTTTTCTTTTTAATAATAAAATATATATTAAGGGCTCCATACCTCTTATTAAAAACCAGTGTTGTCCATTTGCATGACTGTCAGGACAGCTATTCTTAGAACCATGTAAATGTATTAAGTTGAAAGTAATATCATATACTTAGTCTCCGTCCCTTGAAACTATTTTTTTTTTAATATTAATAATTTCATTAAATAATTTTAAAAGTTTGCCGAATAGTTGTCTTATAAAGAGGTATGGATGGATATCGTCCCCAATTATAAGTTACAGTTTTTTATTAAAACAATAATAGTAATATAATATTACCAGTTTATATGGTAATATGGTGCGTGAGTTGGTCTAATTATTTACGGTAATGTTTATATTTGTTTGGTGAGATTTAACCAAGTGGATATACTTTAAATTTGTATTATATAATATATTAAAACTTTTTGTAATAATTTATTGTTTTTCGCCGCCTTATATTTTCTTAATAGGTACATAATTAAAATTATTTAAAGTCATATAACTGTTACATAATATTTTAGCAAAATTATATCACTTTTGTAATTGTTTATTTATATATGTATTATTAATGTTTCTATAATTACTAAATCTTCTATACTTATAATAAAAACGTAGGAGTGCCATTGTCTGAATGTTTTAATATTTGAAAAAAAATCTATATGATCTGTGTACTTATTGTATCAATTTTTTTTTTTATATTGTCTGTGCGTTTGTACACGTTAATCTTAGAAATGGCTAAACCTATTATGTACTGAGCTACTCGAAACATTTAATGTTTATTTCATTCCAATTGCTCCACAAACAAAAAAGTTGAATGAAATGTGTTGAATATTATGTAATATATCTACGCTATTCTATAAAAAAAAATCATTAAGTATGTATAAAATAAAGGATTATATATGATACATTAATGACTATTTATAATACATTATAATAAAATTTCACTTTAGTTTTCCTTCACGGAAAAAGTGTTCATTACACACTATTCATATTATTAATAGCTAAAAAAATAACTTCTATATTTACAAGTGTGTAATAAAGTGAATACATAATATTATATGTTTTGCATGATAAGTTTGATGGGGTTATCGCGGTGACTTTATAAACTTTTGTATTATTTTTCATGTGTATGGAAATACTGCATGCATAATGTTTTAAATTTGGTAATCAACTAATTTATTAATTTCAAATCTGATTTATTATTTAGAATAAAGGGATAAGTAAGCAAGGTTGCTGTCGACTCGATGGCAGTTGTTTCCTCAGCCCATGTTATATCTTGCAGCATCAGACAAACTACATGGCTTCCAGTCCCATCCGAAGTAAATCCATTAAATACCTCAATGATGAGTGTATAAGGACAAAAGAATAAACCCCGGTTGATTATTACTTGACTTAGATGAGACGGAACTATTGCCAATTGGAAATTTGACAACGAAGGAATGCTATATAATTAAAACCGCTAAATGATTTATATTACAGTTGACAATTTCTCACGAATTTTTTGATAATTGTACTAAGGAAAGCCACTACTTTTCTTGTATGGCATTCTAACACTAGTCTTAAGTGCTCGAAGAGCATACCTTTCAGCGTTTCGTCACCATAAAATGATTGGAGGTGTTTTTCCATGGCTGGCAATGCTCGTCAGAAGATCAGCCACTCTCCTCTGTCATTCGCGTACAAAAATTGTCAAATAAAGGTAAGTCCTGTAATTCTTATTTACCAAAATGCTTACAAGCTTATTACATTGCATTAGCTTATGAAACCTAAAGATAGCTTTAAAGGGCTATGAAGATCTATTAGGTTCTAGAGAAAAATGGTAAAAACATCTTGTCTGCTTCCTAATCCTTAATACTTCGTATTTAGTACAAATGGAGGCTTTGCACAGATTGCCGGCTAGATTATAGGTACCACCAAGGCGCCTATTTCTGCCGTGGAGCAGTAATGTATAAGTATTATTGTGTTACAGTCTCATTGGCGCCGTAGCTAGTTTAATTACTGGGCAAATGAGACAACATCGTATGTCCCAAGGTGACGAGCGCAATTGTGGTGCTCCTTAGTATATTTGAGTTTTTCAAGTCGTCGTGAATGTCCTGCTTGTCTCGTCCCTTATTGTCATAAAAATTGGAATAAGAAACATTTTGTCCCTAACATTGAGACCTACTTATTAGCTTTCTGAGCCTTGTTTCGTGTTTGAGATGCTAATCAGCACTCAACTTCACTATTCATGTTGGCTTCCCTGCCTTATCATGAGTGGTGCCTAAAGCAGTCCCAACAGTTCAACTTTTTATAAATAGACTGTAAAGAGATAATTATAGAACCCCATTTTTAGTTAGTTTATTTATTAAATCGTAATTCTTTTATTTTACTGTGTGGTCCTTCGATATGTTTGTTTTCCATCAAACCGTGATAAGGAAGGATATTTTACAATATTATATTTGTGGTGGTGGTATATGTCACGAGTTGTTATTGATTTAATGGAACTGGTCTAGCTCGTATTGAAATACAAGAAGTATTAAAATATATCAATTTTTGCATGATGTTTGCTGGTGGTGGGGTGATAAGAAACCAATTGGGCCGAGACCCTGAATTTTGTATTGACAACAATTAATGAAGAAAACTGTTACAGAAATTATTATAGAAACACATATTTAGTTTCCTAATATCATTTACTTGAAGACTATCTATACCACAATAATTTAAAATTGTACACATATTTTCAAAGGACACTGACCAACTTTGTATGACCTCCGGCCATATTAGTCTAGCTTGTATCAAGGTGTGGTTTACGTCATTTAAAGATCATGTTAACAACTACTTTATTTTGCTGTTTTGCACATGACACCAAAAATGCGATATGCCCAGTTGAGGGAGAACATTAAATTACATCTATGATATTAGGTAAATATCATTTTATTGAATCGGAAGTGTCTGATTATTTTGGTCGAAAATAATTGAAACTGTTTATTATAATGTAGGTAATTATTTCAAGTACCAATTACCATCAGCTGGACGTCCTGCTCGTCTCTTCCCTTATTTTCATAAAAAAAAAGGACGACGGCGGGGTGGTAGCGTGGAGAGCGAAAATGGTCGCTTCTCGACTCGGGTCGCGAGTTAAGTTGACCGCTGTGATCTAGACTATTCTTGCGAGGTTGAATGTATTTAAAATAATATGTATTTTTCAGCGACAGTGATACAGTCGCAGAAGAGAATGAAGTTCAGGAAAATAACAACGTTTGTAACATCCCCAAAATTATAAAAAGTGCTTCCACCCCACCGACACAAAGAGATCAAGAAATCCAGACTGAAATATGCCATTTATACGAGTCTCCATACATCGTAACAATATCACCTTTACTATCGCATTTGTCACCCACAACAAGGGATCAGGTTAATCAAACTGATGTAGCCATTTTAGAAAATGTCTTCCATTGGACAACACCACCCAAAAGTGCAAGTCCTTCACCATCTCGTCTACTGGTTGGTAAGTCCATGTATAGAAATATGCATTATCCTTTGTGGTGAACTGGTGACCCATATAGTTTCAGTTTAAAATTTAACTGTGAAATATTGGCACGATGTACTTTAATAAACTATTGGTTTTTTATTAAGTATTTTATTTAGATTTCGTGAGTATGAAATGTCGGTAATCATATATATAGACTCAGGATGGCCTATATCAGAATCTTCCATGTTTCACCTTCCATGGGTCAGAAACTCGAACAAAGTCACAAATTAGTTTTCCAGTGATTTATTTCTTCGTAACTTCACAGATTAACAAAATATAACTCTAAAACACTTTAATTAGGTACCTATAGATAATGATACTCTATTAAATCAAATCAGAAACTGTTAAAGAAGGCGTCGGAAATAAGCGATCTGTCGAGCGCGTGGTGCGTTGGCGGTTCTCCATCCGAATGTGACCAAGATGGCCGCCCCGCTCCCACCGGTGTGACGTTACGCAAGAGTGGCAGCTGACATCTGTCATGCTGCCATTCTGTTCCGACGTCGTCGACAGCAAACTTCAAATGTCATGTGTCGCGCCGTCATATAAATAATGCGTCTATTTGTTTAGTATTAATTCATACATATTGAAATAATCTACGAAAAGGGAATTACTTGTGTACCTGTCGCTCGGCAATTGATCTCCATCAACGGGGCTTAGGCAGCGCCTAACCCTTTATACATTCCAATTAATGAAAGTTAAGTTTTAATATCCATTTAGTAAAGTAGTATTTAATAATTATACTACTTTAATAAAAATATTAGAAATAATATTATAAAGTAACATAAGAAGTATGTATTATACATGAGAATAAACAATGTTATGTTAATTAGTGTTTTTATTACAATAATTATTTCCTGCTTTTTTTTAACCGACTTCAAATTGGAGGAGGTTCTCAATTCGATGATGAGCGGTCACAATTTGTGTTTTCTAGGCGTTTCTACACCCCATTAACCATAATAATTATGTTTCTATATCAATGTTTGCCTTTAAACAAGAATCTTCGAGTTGGACATATTTGTGCCGCAAATACGAACTTGCAAGTGTTTTTTGCGAGAAGTAAAAAGGTCGGTTGTGTATATACACACATCTGCCTCGTGATACGATTTAAAATAAACTTACTTAACGAGTACTTAACATTGTTTTTGTTTTATTCTGTCTGATTCTCGAGGAAAACTTTAAAACTACATTCCAATCTGCTGATGGAGGTCCAAATAAACAACGATAATTTAGTTGCGTCGTTCAATCTTTAGAAACACCTAGGTACTATAACATATACTTTGGAAACACTTGGAAACAAATTGTGGAAGCGCTATCATCATTCCGATATTTTATTGAATTTAAAAAAGAGAAGTAATAATCGTTCTATTCCTATTCTTTTATAACTTCTTTTTTTAAAGACAATACTTTTTCGCAGTTGTATATTTCTAATCCAATTTTATAATGGAAATGAAATAACTACACTAATGATTAACAGTGTTCTGTGCTAATAACCCATAACATACTAGCAACAGTGTAGAATACTTCCACTTGTTGCTAGAATTTCATTACAATAGGTAATAACAAGACTTACATAACACTAGGTAAGTAGCAAGCAGCCTATCAGGAACTTTATTTGGACATTGTGAAACAGCCCCTTAAGCTAATATACAGTATGGAACTAGCATATATGAAATAAATGTATGTACATACTTGTAAGCATATTTGCTGACGATATACCAAAAATTAACAAAATCCGTGCATTGGTTTTGTCAAAAAGTAGACTTTTCATTTTGTGCAAATTTAAACGTACTGTATTGTTATGTAACTGGGTCAATGGTTCAATGATCTTGAATATTTCAATATCTTAAGGCGGCGTTGACTGATACGGCCTGCAGATTTTAGGCAGGATAACCCGTGACGCCCAAGAATATCTACCTGAACGCCACATCTACATTCTAATTCAAATGTTTTTATTCAAAATAGGATTAAAAATCACTTATTGAACGTCAAAAACTACCACCCATTCAAAAGAGACTGCCTCAGACCTGAGAAGAATGGGCGCAAGAAGCTCAGCGGGTTTTTTTTTTAATATAAAATTTGGATTACAATGTAATATTGTACAATAAACATTTATAATTAAAGAGCCTGAGGGTGTTCGCTTTATTCCCAGTCGGTGGTGTCATTAAGAAAATCGTTTATGCTATAATAATCTTTCCCACACAAACGTTTTTTAACAATTCTTTTAAATTTCGTAACACATTTGTTTTGTACATTTTCTGGGATCATATTGTAGAAGCATATACATCGCTCAACAAAAGACTTACTAACTCAACCCAACCGAGTAGTAAGCATAACGATTTATGTTTGTTCCTCTTGTTAACATTATGAATGTCAAAGTTTCTAGAAAATTCCTCAATGTGCTTATGAACTTACAGAACATTATCAATAATGTATTGAGAAGCAACTGTCAAAATGTTTATTTCTTTAAATTTTTCTCTTAATGATTTATAAATCGCGCGAATAGCCCTCTTCTGCAGCACAAAGATGGTATTAATATCGGCCGCACTGCCCCTTAACAATATACCATAGGAGATAATACTATGAAAATAACTAAAGTATACTAGTCGCGACGTCAGTTTCGAACGCGTGCGCTCTGCGATCGGACGTGCGTAAACGGTGCGTTAATTATATCTACTCGTGTGAACTCGTGAGCTGCTTACGAAGCAATTAAAAATGGTGCAGTGTAACAAGTGCAAACTATTCGTATCTTTAAACAAAGACGAAATAGTGAAATGTAAAGGTGCTCAATGTGATACGGTGTACCACAAAAAATGTGTTCGTAGTAAGAGCTTCTTGCAGACGGGAATTCGTAGTGACTGCAAGGGAAAGAAGGAAGGAACAGAGACAGAAACAAGCCTTAATGAAGCCTCACCAGACATGCTGCTAAAAGAATTAAATAAAAAATTAGAAATCATATATAAGATGGAAAAGAAGTTAGAAGATATAAGCGAAGCAGTTGACTTTTATGCTGAGCAGTACCAGGAAATGGTTAAATTCAAGGCAGAATCTGAAAAGAAAATAAAGTCATTGGAGCAGAGAAACGTCTATTTAGATAAATGCAATAAGGCATTAGAGGAGAGAGTATTGGATATGGAACAGGGTGTAAAAGCGAGTAACGTAGAAATTGTTGGATTGGAAAAGCAAGAGAATGAGATCACAACTGAGGCAGTTAAAAGAATTGCCCAGAAATTAAAGCTGGACCCCAACAACATTGAAGATGCTTTTAGGGTCGGACGGGAAAAACCTAATGATAAGAAACCGCAACCAATTATCGTAAAATTAAAAACTAAATCTGCACGAGACCAATGGATCAACTCAAGGAAAACAGTAATAACCAACAAGGAGATATATAAAAACAGCAACAGTGACAAGCCCATCTACATTAATGAGGACTTGCCACGTTTCAAACGACAGCTATTTTGGACAGCAAAAACACAGTTGAGAGGGATTTGTAAGTACATCTGGATCCAAAACTCCAATATCTTAGCCCGTAAAGAAGATGAGAAAAAAATTTATAACATTAAAAACGAAAAAGACATCGAAAAAATAGTAGTATGAATCACAATATGCAACTAAGGCACCGTACACACGCAATAATTTTATAATATATAAAATTCAACGATCCTATAGATTTCCTACCAGATAATATAGAATACACGAGATATAACAACATCGAGTCCTGGCATAAAAACAAGGGTAATTGTAAAAAAACCCTACAAATAATACACCTAAATATAAGATCAATACGAAAACATTTCAATGAGCTGTTAGTGATGCTTGAAAAAATTAAGTATCAAGTAGATGTATTAATATTATCAGAAATAAATATTAAAGAAGATGAAGTATCCATATTTAAAATAAAGGGATTCACGCCCTATGCCAGAACAAGACAAATAAGTAAAGGTGGGGGAATATTGTTGTATGTAAAAGATAAATTTAACTTTATTGTGAAAGACGTTAATACCATGGCTGCGGAAACAATCTACGGAACGCTCAATATAAAAAATACCTTTATACATATTATTGCGTTGTACAGGCCGCCTAATAAGAATAAGCTGCACTTCTTAGAGCAAATGAACGTTTTACTGAAAAGAATTCCCAAAAATGCAGACATATGTATAATAGGAGATGTGAACATAGATATAACAGAAGCCAAATTAAATACAACTGTAATTAGTTACAAAAATATCATGTGTGAACACGGCCTACAATGTGCTATACCTACCGAAGAGGTGACTCGCGAAGCGATTGTGGACGGGCGAATCAACCAGTCATGCATTGATCACGCTTGGATACGAACGGGTCAGCGGCGGAGGTACCAGAATACACCGGCCATATTATCGTTTTTAATTGAGTGCGGTATCTCGGATCACCATATGATAGGTGTCTCTGTTAACCTAGATTGTGAGTTAAACGAGTGCAACAAGGACAGATACTGTAAAAAGTCTGTGTTATGTGATACACTAGTTCACGAAAAATTAGATAGTTATGATTGGAATTCTTTTTTAGATATTCAATGCCCATTGTTATTGTATAGTAAATTATATAATGTTTTCGAAAGTATCTATAGGCAAAGTACAATACAAAAAAATGTCAAAAATATTAGAATAACTCAACCATGGGTTGATAAAAAATTATATGACTTAATTAATAGGCGTGATAAATTGTTTAGATCATGGAAATCTTCACCGCATAATATAAATAAACGTTTAGAATATACAAAGTTTAGAAATAAAGTTAACAAACTAATAAATACAGCAAAAAATAACTATAGAAGGCAAGAAATAAAAATTTGTATGGGTGATTATAGAAGAGCATGGGTTACTGTTAATAGCTGGTTAGGTAGGATAAAGCCAAGTGTAGATAGTGTAATTAAGAAATACTTAGGACAAATAAATAATAATATGTATAGTATATGTAATAATTTCTCAAAAACATTCACTCAAGAAATAATTCAAATTAAGCACAACTGTTCAGTTAAATTCTTAGAAAGAAAAACTTACGTTAATCAATCTAACGTTTGCTTTAGATTCAAAAAAATACATCATACGGAGGTAAAAAAATTTATTATGAATCTAAGCAGCGACAAAGCTCCCGGCTATGATAGAATAAGGGTTCAAGACGTTAAGTTTATAGCAAACCGGTTGGCATCGATTTTAGCTCACTTTGTGAATTTGTGTGCTCGACAGGGTGTATATCCAAAAGAGCTAAAAAAAGCAATTATACGCCCGATACATAAAGGTGGTAGCCACATTGAATACACCAATTATAGGCCAATCGCAATACTATCGGTAATAAATAAAATAGTCGAAAAATTAGTAGTAGGACAAGTATCACGGTTCTTGGAGAAACATAATATATTGAGTAATGCACAGCACGGGTTCAGGAAAGGACGAAGCACTGTAACAGCCCTCACTGAGTTCTCAGATGAAATTAATTTAAATCTTAACAGCGGGAAACAAATTTTGGCACTCTTTATTGATTATAAGAAGGCCTTTGACACCCTGGAAAAAGACGTCTTATTAATGGCAATGAAAGAATGTGGCATTGAGGGCCCGACTAATAACTGGTTCCGTAATTACCTGTCAGAACGAACGATACGCACATGTATTGACGGGACTGTGGGTGACGAGTGTCAGGTAACCTTAGGAGTACCGACTGGCTCGATATATGGACCAGTGGGATATTTAATGCTTGTTAATAGTGCAGTTAATGTGATTAAGACATGTCGAGTATTTATGTATGCAGATGATATGTGCTTGCTATACGCGTCTAACGACGTGGAAGAGGCGCGTGATAATATCCTAATAGATTTTGAAAGCCTAACTAAATGGGCACACGATAATGGCATTATTATTAATATGGACAAAACAAAATGCATGCATATTTACTCGCCATATAACAGACGCGCTAAGACAGTCCAATACAAGGATATAGGTATAGTGGGGCATAGCTACGACTGCCTACACAGAGATAAATATGCGTGCGCATGTAGCTATATTCAATATGTAGAAAATTATAAGTATTTGGGATTGCATATCGATTGTAACTTCAATTTCAAAACACATGTGACAGCGGTATGCAATAAACTACGATCAGTTCTAGGGCAGTTCTATCATCTCGAGCCCGTGCTGAACAAACATACAAAACTGGTAGTATATTATGCACTAGCTGATTCAGTCTTAAGCTATGGTCTAAATATTTACGGTAAAACGTTTAAGACTTACTTAAACGAGATTGAAAAAATTCAAATTAGAATATTAAAACTAATAATTGGAAGCAAGGAAAAGGAAAAATACGGAAAAAATTATGACAATATATTGAAAGACTTAAAAATACTGCCAGTAACTAACAAAGTAAACTATTTAATAACAAAAGAAAATTATTACTCAAATAGATTTAAAAACCCTGTTAATCTGAGGGAAAATTTGAGAAAGAATATCAGGAATATTTATATAATACCAAAAATATGTAACTACTATGGGGAAAGATTAAGGGAATATGTTGTGCCAAAAATTTTTAATAGTATAGAATGGTTAAGAGAGGATAAAAAAGACTGTAGAGTAGTACTTAAGAAAAAATTAAAAGAGCACTTTCTTAAAGTCTCCACATAAGCCTTAATATTTAAAGTAGTATAGTTTAGTTATATGTATACAGGTAAGATTTTAAAATGTTTTTAGGAATATTATGAATTGATAACTAAGTAATGATATGTGTGTAATGTTATATGTGTATTAGTAATAGTGTATAATATAACGAACAAATTAGGTATAATTTATTATAGATGCACAATAGTATAATATTGTCTAAGAGCGTAAACTCGCCAACAAACTGTTGCAACAGTTTGGCGAGATGTAAAATTTAAGTACCAACTGTGCATATATTTATGATTAAATAAATTTATAAAAAAAAAAAAAAAAAAAAAAAAAAACCCACTGAGCATTCCACCCGCATAATTGTTTAAAGTGGGTAGTTTTAGATAATTTATTGCAACCACTTGATTCTACCCGATTTTAAGACGGATTTCAACTCAGTCAACATTTTAAAAAAGTTATGCCGAGAATTCGAAGTCATATGGACTTGCCAACCGTAACTAGGGCCGTAACATTGCTTCAAGAAGGCCATTCGCAGCGTTATGTGGCGTTGCAGCTGGGTTTTACCGGCGAGCGATCCAGAATTTTTGGAATCGTTTTCAAGAGACTGGGAGACTAACCAGGAGACGGGGATCTGGCAGAGTTCGAGCAACTACAGCACAGGAGGACCGTTACGAGCGCTTGACTGCGCGTAGAGAACGCTGTATAACAGCCCGTTCGTTACAAAACCGTTTGCAGCAGGCGACCGGTACACGTGTTAGTGATCAAACTATTAGAAATCGTTTACACGAAGACCAGCAGTTCTCCAGGAGACGTGTAGTGCGGATACCATTAACAAGTGCTCATCGTGCAAACCGATTATCATTCGCAAGGCAGCTTCTGGCGTGGGATATGAATGATTGGAGGACTGTATTGTTTACGGATGAGTGAAAAGTTAAATTTTTTAGTGATGACCGTCGCATTAGGGTCTGGAGGCGTGAAGGTGAGCGATTTTCGGATGCTTGCATCCATGAAAGTGACAGATTTGGGGGCCCCAATGTTATGGTATGGGGGGGAATCTCTATGTCAGGCAGAACCGAGCTGGTAATTCTAAACGAAGGCACAATAACAGCTCAACGTTACATCGAGGAGGTCATAAGACCCCATGTGGTCTCATATGTACAAGAATCGGCGCAAGATTCCATCTGATGCACGATAATGCTCGCGCTCATACAGCTAGGGCCACCAGAGAAGCCCTAGAGGAGGCTGGTATACAGGTGTTGGCCTGGCCTGCAAACAGTCCGGATCTAAAACCCATTAAACACGTGTGGGATTTACTGAAATGCAGTGTTCGAAGCACAAACCAACCCGTGCACAATGAAAGACAGCTAATAAACGTTCTGAAATCAAGCTGGGAACAAATTCCTCAAGAAACAGTGGTTTACCTGGTGGAGAATGTACCTTCTAGGCTTCAAGAGTGCATTAGTAATCGAGGACGGCATACTAGATATTGAGGAAAGTCATAAATCAAGAAACATTTTGTTTTTTTTTTCAGAATTTTTTTCCTCACTAATTATTTTTGCAAACATGTCAATTTTTAGAAAAAGTGGAGCAAATTTCTTTTTTTAATGGAATGCATCATTATTTTATGCTGTCTACAATAAAAATCAATCAATTTATCCAACTGAAACATTGATCAACCTTTAAACCTCAAGAATTCATGAGAATACTGTAAAAACGTGGTGGTCCATATTTTGTTTTGACTAGTATATATAAATTAGGAAGACGAAGGGTCCAAAAATTGACCCTTGTGGAGAGGAGTCCCAGGAGATCTCCTGCCATTCACATAGACCCTCTGAATTCTATTATTTAAATATGAGATCAGAAGATCGAGCGCAGAACCTCTTATACCATAGTGACATAGCTTCCTGACCAGCGTTGAATGTTGAACACAATCAAAAGTCTTAGATAAATCACAGAATATACCAAGTGCATTCTGTGATTCCTCCCAGGCCTCGAAAATATTCCTGATGAGTTCAACACCTGCATCCGTAGTCGAGCGTCCCCTAGTGAAGCTAAATTGTTTTATATGAAGTAACTTATAAGTGTTAAAGTGAGTAAGCATTTGGCTTAAAATATTTTTTTCAAAAATTTTACTTAGGGTCGGCAACACTGAAACAGGGCAATAGTTATTCGGGTCAGAAGTGAGTCCTATTTAAATACTGGTGTAATTTTACTATATTTCAGAAGGTCAGGAAACACACCATGTTCAATACAGCTATTAAAAACTAGTGCTATGATGTCAATAACTGAACTTATTATTTTTACAGATATGCCCCATATATCAGCAGTCTTTTTCATTTCTAAAGATCTGAAAGTTTTAATTATTTCTACTGGGCTAACAACACTGAATTTGAAATTTTGTTTACTTACATTCCTTAACATTTTCCAAAAGAAGTGACTCAGCAACACTGGTGAAGGAGACAAGAGTGCTTGAGATAGAAACTGGAATGTCAGAAAAAAAATTCTCAAAAGCAGAAGCTACTCAGAGTGGATTTTAGTTATGTTCATTATTAGATTATGTTCAAACTTGCAGTCTCTCGCTCTTCCAGAGTCCCAGTTAGTAACTTTCTAAGTCTTTTTTATTTTATTTGAAGCATTTTTGAGCTTGAGCAATAGTACATACTTTCTTAAATAATTATGAATATTTTTTTACATATACAAGAAAAGATACATCATGATTACAAGATGATCTATCACTATATAGTTCATATAACCATTTTCTGCTCATATGAATATCAGCTGTTGCCCAGTTGTCAAATGACAAGAGACCACTCGAGTTGACTGTCTTTGAAGGAAATATAGAAGCAAACTCTGTTTTAATTATTTTAAATAACTTACCATACATCTCATTTGGAGTACTGTTATACTTCAAACACAAATTTGAGAGTTTTTCCAAAACATTGCCTCTATATTTCTCCATTCGCCTATCATTTACCGGAACAAACTTTTTAATTGATGTACATTTGTTTACTTCAATATTAAAAGAGGCTAATTGACCAATATTGGTGGAAAGATTTGATATCGTGATGGCAAGATATAGTTTTTTACGGGAAATGAAAGAAATTGAAAATTGGCAAAATGTTGTGTTTTTGGATGAAACATGGCTTAATGCTAACCATACTGTAAACCGTTCTCGTACCGATGGCACTGCAGCATCTACGTCCAAAGATCCTGTTGGAAAAGGATCGCGTCTTATAATTTGTCACGCCGGAACCATCAACGGGTTTGTCGAAGGTTCTCTCATGGCTTTTGCGTCAAAAACCACTGGAGACTATCATGAAGAAATGAATGGAGAAAAGTTTACTGATTGGTTTACCTCGATGTTGTGTAGCCTTCCTGAACCATCTATTATAATTATGGACAACGCCCCATACCACTCGATGTAAATTGACAAGCCACCTGCCCAATCCCAAAAGAAAGCTGACATCATCACATGGCTACAAAAAAATGGCGTAGACGGAAACATTTAAAAAACAGTTAAAAGCGGAATTAGTACGTCTTAAAAGAAAACAAACCAACCAACATCCGATACGTCATTGACGATATAGCGTTAGAACGTGGGCATAGAGTTATACGGTTACCATCTATAATTGTGAATATAATGCAATTGAGTTGATGTGGGCTCAAATTAAGGGATATGCTTTTTGTTTTATTAAACCTTTTTAATCAGGTACTACTTGCAACAAAAACTAATAGATTTGATTATATTTTTTTCGAGGATAAATTGACATTTCACATCACTATTATATTGGGTATGTTCCGATATGCACTGCGAGCACATGTTAAATTCTTTACATTCCGGAATAAAGAAATAATAGCACGCATGAAATGAACACGATTGACAATATTAAAAAAGCGGCATTAACCTTACGTAAAACAATTTTGACAGTGGATAAGAAAAAAAATCCATCTGAAAATCGTTCAGCACAGCATATCCGACAATCTATCAATGACTGCACGGTTCATACAAACAAATAAGCCGCTTTTTTCTTAGAGACCTTCACTAGGCTGGTCGAGACATTTGGTCCGTGGGGCACAGACCCACAACAGACAGAATGTACAAGTATAAATGATGCTACTTAGTTTCATAAAAATCTTCTTGGTGGTGACTCTGGATGATGATACCAGTCGCTTTTCACAGTTATTTTCGACAATAAAGATATTTTATTATTAAATCGTACATTCAGTGTGATAATATATGCGCTCGGTCCTACAGCTTCCCTAGTCTATGCTTGTCTGGCAAGGGGTTGGAACTATCAAAAATGCCTGACTTAATTGGAAACATCATTCTTGAAACCGGTGCATTACCTTGAAATAAGAGTGGTAGCACTAGTTTAGAACTGACCAGTAAAAAAACATTGCTAATGAAAACTTTTTTGAATTTCAATTTTAGAACTCTTTGGTAACCTAATGTAGTATATTGCATTCATTTGTTTTTGTGAATTGGCGGCAAATCTAAAACTCTTGTTAGATGTGAACAGGAACCTAACGCGAGAAAATTTTCGGTCAATGATTTATTATGACTTTCGTTGTGGGCTTACTCAACAACAAAGCTATGATAGGCTGCGATTAGCATTTCTTAATGAAGTCCCATCTCGTGCCACTATTTACAATTGGTTTAACGAGTTTAAGCGTGGACGTGGCAATCTCAATGATGATCCGCGTGAGGATACGGCCGGAGGAGCTACGTCCTCCATTAACAGCGATTACTGAAGATAACATCAGTGTTGTGCGACGCATGATAGAGGAAGATAAGAGAGTGACCTATCAGCAGATACGGACATGCCTAGACATTGATATGAGTTAAGTTCAAAAAATATTACACGAACATTTAGGCGTCAGGAAGCTTTGTACCCGATTGATTCCCCATACTTTAACAGATGACCTGAAACACCTTTGCATGAACTAGTGTGGCCAAATGTTAGATAAGTTCGACGTCGGTGACTTAAATGCTGTATTTAACATCGTCACAGGTGATGAAAGCTGGATATATTGCTACGAACCCGAAACCAAAAAACAATCAGCTCAGTCGGTGTTTCCTTTCGAGGATCGGCCAATTAAGGTAAAGAAAGGAAGAAGTCCAGGAATAAAGATGATTGCCTCATTCATTGCTCGGAAAGGTCATTTTGCGACAGTTGTCCTAGAAGATGGAAGGACAATTTCTGCAGACTGGTATGTGAATCACTGTTTTCCTGTTGTTTTGGAAACAATTCGACCGCAGTGCCCACGAAGCAGGATCCTCCTTCACCACGACAATCTTCAGCACACTCCGCAAAACGGACTGTTGAAAATTTGTTCATGTCAGGTGTCGAGATAATGAGTCATCCGACTTACAGTTCTGACCTGGCGCCCTGCTGCTTTTATTTATTCCCAAGAACTAAAGATAAAATTCGAGGTATTCGCTTTACGAGACTTTAATGCCATAGAAGAGACCTAGGAAGAATGGGCCCACTGCTTTTCCCAGTGGTTCCATCAAATGCGACGATGTGTAGAGAGGAACGGAGATTACTTAAAAACAATAAAAGTATTGGCAACTTTCTATATTAAGCCGTTTTTCATTTTCTAAACATTTTCAGTGATACCTAGGTATAATCGTGAACTAAAGCTCCATCAACTACAGCAATTTTTTATCTCCTAATTCATGCTACGGGGTACTAAGTCCATCCATAGCTATGGACTGTGGTGTCCATACCATAGAAGATGTAAATACTATGAAATAAAAGGTGGGACTGCCTATAAGTAAAAAAAAATGTTTTATAAGTAAAAATTGAACTAAGTATGAATGGTGGATTTCAGCTATCTCCGTTTTTACAACATTATAGCCGACATCTCATTTTATCAATGACTGCATGTTTCATACAACGAGTGAATCGCTTTTTTCTTATAGAGTTCCGCTGAGGTAGGCCTCCGCCTCACGAAAGTCTCGTCGACACTCGACTTAGTGTCGCAGACGCGGCACTGTCGTGCGACAAGTATATATTTACTCTGTCATGCGAAGAAATATCGTCTATCGGCTAGTTGTCGCGTGAGAATATACTCTTGGTCTCAACAGATTTTGACTACCTATCCTAAAATTTCTATTGTTTTTATTAAATTTGTTCACATTATAAATCATTACTTAGTTACTCGTTAGAGTAAATATACTCCTTGTTAGTTACAATCAATACCGCGGGACTTCTTATGTGAGACGGACTCTAGTTTCAAGTTTTATCCACCTGTACAAATAAGTTTGTACCACTATATATATTTATGTAATATACCTCTATCTCTATATATTTGTAGCCTATGTTTGTAATCTTTGTAATTAGTCTTCGTGTCTTTTCCTAGAAGTTAGGTACTGTCGGATTTGCGCAATTGATTTATTCCGTTCACACAGTTGGCGGTCGCCATATTTTGGACAGTAGTATTTTCTGCTACAATATTTTAACGAAGGAATTGTTTATTGTGTGGGTGTTTAACAGATCTCATAACTAATATTGATGTGTTCGAAATAATAGTATTTTAAATGTATTGATTTGTGGTACCTACCTTTAAAAAATCGGTTAATTCCATTCCACGACGATAAAATGGATCCCCAAATGTATATGCAGCCTCCTCCGCTTAATACTTTACCACAAGAATCAAAGCTAGTTGCATATCGGGTAATGCAGTATTTCTTACTCGGTTTCACCTTATTTTTGCGATTAAATTCATATCCATATCCCCATCTTGTTTTTAGAATCACAATAACAACACCCCTTCTAGGGCCTTGAGTGATGCTTTCAGCAGCTTCAGACTTTCACCAGTTCAGGGGACTTCTTCTGTTGCAAGAAATGTAAGTCTCTTTTTATCATATTAAAGTTATAATAAGAGTATGAATAGTACAAACTAAGTAATAAATTAGAAGTTGATAATTAAAATCAATCTGTTATTGAAGGTAGAATAATATACTTCAAATCATGAATTTTCATCTGAAATCCAGAAGATATTGATTGAGCTGATGTTGTTTTTAGCACATACCAGCTTGCACAGAGCATATTACTAAAACCTAAAATTAAAATGAAGATGGGCTGGCCGTGTAGCACAATAAAATGATAAATCAACCTACCCTATCTAGAGTTGCACCAGTTGATCAGTTACAGACAGTATGGGTTTCACCATAAGGGAAGTCAATTCTAGTTAGGGAGAAGACCTAGCAGTTAGTCTGCATGCTGCAAAGGCCTTTGATTGTGTATGGCACAAGGCTTGTGGATAGCTCTAGTCTGATTTCTTTTGGAATATCATCAAAACAGAGTTCTCTGTTGAGCAGGTCCCCAAAAGCCCCAGTCTCTTCATCTCTGGTCTGTTGCACTTCCATATCAGTTAGATACAGTCTTATTTTCGTATTACAGTGTTCTGTGAATGGTTAGATCACTTGGTGTTGTGTAAAGACATTACTTTTTTGTGTTTTCAACCACACTTATCATGTACTGCTGCTAATTTCTGCCTTTGCAAAACATACAACAAATTAGGATATCATCCCCACCATCTGGCTGTCTGGCATTACAGTGTAGTTTTCAAGTAACTTATTCCACATAAAATCAAACTATGGAATGAGCGTCCATGTACAGTATTTCCAGGCCAATATGATATGCATAGATATTAACCAATCCTGTGATTCCATTGATGTTACTAAAAAGCAGCAGTGATAAGTAAGTTTATATCCCAGCTGCAGTTTTCCAAATCTAAAGGTGAGTCTAACAAGATAGATATAAAAGTTTAGTCTCACTAAATCAATCAAAATAAACTAAACCATCATGATTTCAAGTATCTAGCCTACAATTTTAAGTAATTGTAAATAGAGATGAAATTAAACTCTGGTAATGATATGACATATTAATCATTTGTAATAGTATTATTATCAGTGAATAAATAGGAAGTAATAATAACTTAAGTATGTGAGTGGCAATAAGTTGCTCAATATGAGAGTATACAAAATGATAATTAAATTTTATTGACGAGTGATGACGAACATCTTTTTTATTTATTCTACAACTAGTAGTAGTACTCGAACAGTGTCTGTCGGTTGTTGACCCGACAGACATTGTTCTGTCAATAGAAAAAAAAAGGATTAGTAAATAATGTTGTTTAACACCATCGGAAATGTGGAATAACAATTATTTCCTTAAAAATGCTACAAAAACCAACCACCAACAAATATTGTTAATATATACAAAAATTTAACAAATTATATACTAAAACATTCCTTGAGAATCATGCTATCCATTGGTGAAAACAGCATGAAAATTGGTGATGTCGTTTTTGAGTTTATCACGGACACATAACAATACAGCAGAGGAATTTGTTTTATAATATGTAGTCATGTATGCTATGGATTAAATAATGCTATATTTCATAGGTGTTCGTGCCAGAATATCCAACAAATTATTATGGACCTGGGACTCTCCTACAGCAATCAAACCGATCACCTCCCCCAGTGCTGACAGTTAATTCTCAGCAGGTTATTCAGGTACATAAATTATTAATTGTTACTGTAGCGTGTTGGGCATGCCTACTTTTGTGCGATAATGCCTCTCTGCATCCTGTCATCTACGGGAGGCTCAGAATCGTATCCTACCACCCGTCGGTGATTGCCCAGATAATCATTTCTGCAGGCATTGGTTGTGTGTACCACAGCGAGAACTGAAAATAGTTTTGTTGTAATTTTATTATTTTAATTATACACTTTTTTATATTTTATATCTTATCTCTTAAGTTTTACTTATATTTGTATTTTATTTATGATTGTATTTTTTAATATGGACTTGCTCTGAAATTATAAATAATTCACTATCAATATTGTCTTCTATGCATTATACTTTTCTTTTTTATTTTTGCGTGTCTGGTTACATGATAGAACTGTCTTAGCATATAAATGAAGTTACCTAAATTTTTGTTAGTGATAAAGGGGATTGAACAAACATGGTATCAGATTCTCATAAATACTAAGTCATAACATTATTGTAATTGTGTTGTAGTGAAAAAAATACTGTATAACTTAACTTAATTTAAAGGAAATAACAAAATCTACATGATTATGTTATGTCCTTTAAATTAATTTTAATTTCATATCATAGTTTATTACATTTTTAATAACAATAAAAGTGGCATATAAAATATTGTGTTTTTTATCTATATATATAAAAATAAATTGCTGCTTGTTAGTCTCGCTAAAACTCGAGAACAGCTGGACCGATTTGGCTAATTTTCCTCTTAAATCAATTGTGGAAGTTCAGAGAAGGTTTAAAAGGTGAATAAATATGTAAATGCTCGGAATTAACTAAAAACAACGATTTTGATTTTCGTTTGATGTGCCCCCGTCGTTCAGAAATCAAATTTAAAGAATAGTTAAAAATGAATAACTAATTAGAATCTTTGTTTCTCAGGAGGTAAAAAACGAACTTTATTCTAGCTACCTATACGTAGTAGATTAACTAAAGCTGTTAACTATGATGGCAATACAACGTTTTCTGGGTCACTTACTTATTATAATAAAATCTATTCGAATTTTGAAATAACTCAGAAGTACCAATGTGTCATGATTAACATAATCAATTTAATATTTTGTGGGCATTGAAATTGGCAATCGTTTTTTTTGGAAATGCAATGATTCCTAAGAGACATAAAGCAAATAGATTGTATGTGAAGTCTGTACATATTAATTAATGTACACATTGTGTGCTCCGATAAGTAATAATCACATGGGTAAACCATTTTATGTAATTATTATATTTTATGTGTCAGGACTACAGGGTGCGAAAAACACCATTATATATGCATTCAATTTATTACTCGTTCCAGCTATCAGTAAAACACTTTGAAGCCAAAGTCAAATGAAGTATTAAATTAGACTTAAACTGAGCGCTTTTGAATCATTAATATAATTATTTCTTTTAAATTACTGAATATACCATATTATTATTTTCCGAAAAAGTAGAGCTCGTGTGAAGAACATACAAAAAACTCAACAGCCACTCTTTTCAATAAATTAGTTTGTAAAGAGTTTTGGATGCAGCATCCATTATATGAATCTTGTTAGTTAAAAGCGTTATAAAATAAAATATTTCATAAAAAAGAATAAACTATAAAATATATAAATTATTCTATATTGGATGCATGAACCTTTAGAGTTTAAATTCATTGTTTGTGTAAGGATGCTCTGGATAATTCTTCTTCCTATCCTTCATTTCTGGACATGTAACCAATGAGCTTTAGAATTCGTAAATGGACAGTCGACAGTAACCTTTTTTATCTTCAGTTCTTTCAAGATGGAATTGTTGGTTTGGAAAACCTTCCAAGGGATCTTCAGGAGTCGCCTCCAACAACATATCTCTAAGGCATCACTTTTGCGGCGGTCTTGCAGTCAGACCTGGTACCGCCGGTATTGGAGATAGTAGAGCCAAGACAGATGTAGGTTGGCACCACCTCACAGTTGGCAATGCGTTGAATTTCTATTCTGTTGTTATTTATGCAATCTACTTTCAAAATCTTGGTCTTAACTCTGTTGATGGCCAGTCCGAATTCATAGATTCATAGGTTTTCTCCTAAACGTGTTAGTAGTTCTTCAACAGCCTCTTTTGTTTGGGCAAGTAGTGTAGTGTCGTCCGCATATCTAATATTACAAATCTGCTGCCCTCCTACAGATATGCGTTTATCCCAGACTTCGGTGTAAATGTTAAATAGCAACATTGAAAGCATACACCCCTGTCGAACGCAAGCTTTGATTTTGAAACTTGTAGAGCCTATTTCATCCACCCGAACAGCTGCTTTACCACCATGTACAATCTTTTGACGAGTTGTATTAGGTGCAGAGGTACTCTCACTTGTGATAGTATGTGCCAAAGCTATGTTCATTAAACAGTATCAAATACATTCCGAAAATCAACAAAGCAGATATATTGAACTCCATAGCTTTCTTTATGATTTGACGGATCACAAGTAGGTAATTGCTCTCATTTAACGAAACCAGCTTGAGTTGTACTTGTATTCAAGATGTAGAGGACTACCTACCTTACTGGCATGTGATATAAGAGAAATCGGTCAGGTCGGTTTAGTTATTACATATTTTTCTTAATTTTTTCAAATGATACACTTCTAGATAGTAGCTGGTCAATAATAGAGGTAAATCCAGCCGATGTTTTTATTAAATTTATTTTTATAAGACATTTTAGTAAATTGTATTCAAATGTTTATTAATTATGTAATCAGTGTATGTCAATCACAGGAAAACGTTGGGGGAACAACATATTTCTACCAGACTAATGAAAGTGTCAACCCATCTGGTGTTCACTTTTCTTCAAGCACAACTGTTGGTGGTATGTATCCTTTTTTATAATTTTTTTAACTTAATACAATATCACCCAATATTGTTTACCGTTTCTTTATTTGGCTGACCTGACAATGAGGCTATGTAGATGTCAGTCTTCATCCAACTATTCAAATATGAATTTATGACATTCAATGTAAGAAACTTATACCTATGTCCTATACATATATACTAGCCTATCTTTATTGGCTGATTGATTCATCAACACTGAATAAATAAACACTTAGGGCTACAAACATGAAATTTTCCTCATAGGCATGTAAGTGGGCAACAGGAAGGGATTTTTATTTTCATTCATTGATTTTCTTTAAAAAAGTAGGTACTTTGTTTACTTATTCAAATTAGATAATGAAAGTTTTTATGGGCGTTTTAGTTCATTTTTTAAGGAATTAGCAATAGTGTAATTTTTGTTTCTGGATTGTACTAGTAATGTGATATATTGAAAATATTTGCATATTATATTTTGTAATTTCTTGATTTTCAGCCTTGCCGACCTCGGATATAGGTACATTTACGGTATCTTTCTTAAATTTATTGTTATGATATGTACAAACACCCTGCAAAAAAAAAACGTTTATTGTTAGGTACCTACTGCATGTACATTGTTGTACATTAACATAATATAATATTACAATTTAAATGTAATATAGAACTGATTAATTAAAATCCGTGCTAATAAATTGTACTTACTAAGTAAATGCGTATGTGAGTTTGTTTGTTTATTTTTTTGTTTGTTACGCTTTCACACCGTAAGTACTCAAGAGATCTTCATGATTTTTTCGCACATGTTTACAGGGGTATAGAAAATGAAAATAAACGGGTAGATTTCTATCCAGAAAATTTTAAAAGTTCGCGATGGAGTCGGTTACATATATCGAATGAAAGCAAAATATAGATAGGAAACCGAATCATTTATTATTAGTTGCACGTTATAGTAAAATAGCGTTACATAGTAAATTATTTGTGAAATACCCGTCATTCGATGACTTTTCTGATATTATAATTACATACTAAAAATACTAAGTGCTTAAGGACTACTTATTTATCTTTACTAAAAGATAAATTTGGAATCATTGTATAAATCCAACATGGCCGCCGCATATATTTATAATTTCAACAGTATGTATGTACCTATATGATTTCGAAGCTTCTCGGGGTACCTAATAGAGAATGAATTTGGGATCATTATTGAACACACGGGTAGAGCCTAGAGAGTATCTCACCTCAATTGTATAAATAGGTACCAGAGAAATGTTTGTAACATGTGATAAAAAATATTTTTAATGCAATATAATGTGGTTAATCGTTAAATTATTACTAGTTCTTGCTTAAACTAACTCGAATTTCTTACAGAAATAAAACGTGTACCTATATTGATTGTATAAAAATTGTAGGTGAATCGGAACGTATGGGGGCCGCAGCCGGTTACTCTTCTCAATTCCAGATCCAACAAGCACTTAATATAGGGAGTTTGTCGTCTGAACAAGGTAAATATTATAAAAATACATATATTCTTCAATTTATTAGTAATATTACCTGTGGTTAACATATGAATTTTTAGGTGAAACCGAATGTTTGGGGGCTTCTACTAGTTTCACACCACAGCTTTTTCAAGTACCTCAAGCACACAATATTGGAACAATGTCCTCTGAACAAGGTAACCGGCCCTTTGAATCATTCATAAAAACTACAAAACTATATCCTAATTCATAATTATTGTATTCATGTTAAAGTACATTCACACATACACAGCTATTCTCCAAAAAATACAGTATATGAGAGGTTTTACGCTGTGACCTTACAAGAACGATAAATTGACCATCCCATATAGAATAGACAAAGTTGCTATGCTTCGTTCGAAAAGTATTAACACCACTATTTTCAAGTGACTATGTTAGAATCCTACCTAAAAATATAACAGTGTAAAATCTAGATGAACTGACCCGCGTACACTAGCCGGAGGAAACCCGTGATATTTGACTCGTAAACATATCAAGTGACTCAAACCACTCACCGCCACGTTCGTAGAGTTTCTTTCAAATTTAAATACAGTCCACTCCAATCTTTTAATTAAGAAAATACATAAATTATTATTAAATTATTATCTTCTATATAACATCAAATAGCAACAGATTTCGTGTTGGAACATATGGAACATACCACCGCAGTATCAACGTCAATAATACTATCGCGACATCGCTTTAAAATAAGTAATATGTTTTCTAACACAACGCGAATACAAGATGTGGAAGAATAATCCGTAGGTAATTGTTGAATCAATTCCATTTGAGCACAGCCTTATCGGTATACATTGTTTCATGGTTTTGGTCATTGGTATGCATCGAGTGCCGCTCAATTCCGCGTTTAACTGAAAAGGAAGACTAAGATGCCTTCCTTTTCTTGGTCTTGTTGTGTTCAATTTAGGCGAGATGGTACTACACTTCAGGAACCATGTAAGGCGCATACGTTTAGTATTTATATTGATTGCAATAAACGATTTTCAATACATAGCCCCACATGGAGTACTGTTCTGAACGAATGCCCCCCCATAGCTCCTTCCATTTCTCATCTTTGAAGAGCGGCTCGTAAAATTGACTATCAAGTCTTCTCATGTTGTCTACTATATACCTGTGTAGCATTTTTTACCGCATACTCACAAGAACTGCAGTTCTTAGGAATGGTTTTGCGTACCACTATTTACAGCCACTTTGCAGAATTAGTTGTACGGCTGATTTCACTTTTCATCAGATAAGCCACTTTCCCATTTACCCCTTTAATAAAAAATATTGATGTATTAGATCATATAAGTAATATTAACAAAACGTATTAAAATAAAAAACACATGAGATGAATCGAGAAATTTACTAATGTCCCAACTACTAAACAGATTAGTTGACAAACTTCTAGTTTCAAACCCGTATTTCAGAACGTGTCTCAATACTACATAAATATCTACCTGTTTTGCAGGTGAAATGGATCGTTTTGGGAATAGAGCCGCTTATGCATCACAGAATTTCCAATTCACAGAAGGTCAAAAGTTCGGATCTATGTCAACTGAACAAGGTTAACATATAAATTTATTTTCTACTGCATAACAATAATGCTATTACACAAATAAAATTTGATAAACAAAATTTTATGAACGATGTGGGACTCGAACCCACGACCTCCGGCGTTCCATGCCGGTGCTCTAACCAACTGAGCTAACCGTTCGAGTCACGTATCGTCACAAAATCTTGTATGCTTTTTGTTCAACTCCTGTGTATTAATCTTAAAAGTGAGGGTTATCACTTTAAAAACGTAACAAATTGTTTAATTATGCTAATTTTCATGTACATAAAATATACATAGATTTGTAACAGTGTCCAACTATGTTTTTGTTTCGTCAGAATAAAGCAACGTCAGGCGTAGCGCAAGGCTCCATTCTTGGTCCACCTCTTTACATCATGTACTTTACACTTTTTACTATACGGGGACAATCTAAAATACATTGTAGGATTTGATGGGATCACCTTAAATTCCAGGATTCTTAATAGAAATAAGCTGTTGCTTAGTGGTGATAAATATAAATCTATTACTTTTACATAAAAAAATCTTTGAGATACGTGCCGAATAAGGGTATGCAAATATAATTTAGAATCCCTTTCACATTGTACAGTGTATACAATACCCTTCAAATTCAAATATTTTTATTCAAAATAGGCTGTGACACGATAGAGTGTGTTTGAAAGTCAAAAAAACCACCACCCATTCCAAAATGAATGCCTCACGGCTGAGAAGAATGGGCGCAACAAACTCAGCGGGCTTATTTTCTTCATCAAAAAATATATTTACAAAGTATATATAAAGTACAATATGTACAATAACACTTATTATTTAATAGCCTGAGGGTGGTCGCTCCATTCCCAATCTGTGGTATCGTTAACAAAGTCATTTTTGTTATAGTAACCACACAAACGTTTTAATAACAATTCTTTTAAATAAATCAATACTTTTGTATTGAACATTTTCTGGGATCTTGTTGTAAAAGCATGCCCCACAATCGCCCCACAAAAAATTTACTTACTCAACTTAGCCGAGTAGTAGGCATTATGAGCTTATGTCTGTTCCTGGTGTTAACATTATGGTTATGACAGTTTCTAGTAAATTCACTTATGTGCTTGTTAACATACATTACATTATCAAAAACATATTAAGAGACAACAGTCAAGATATTAATTTCTTCGAATTTTGCTCTCAATGATTCTTTAGGACCTAGGTTATAAATAGCGCGAATAGCCCTCTTCTGCAGCACAAATATTGTATTAATATCGGCAGCGTTGCCCCATAGCATTATACCATAGGACATAATACTATGGAAATTACTTAAGTATATTTATATTAGTCGCGCCGTATCTATGTCATTTATTGTCTAATCTTTTTAACAGCTGCAGAACTAAGTCTGTTCGCCAATCTTTCAATATGGGGGCCCCATTGTAAATTGGAATCCAGTGTAATGCCAAGATATATAGCAGATTCCACCCGTTTTCTCACCGTTTAAAAAAACACTTGCATCAACATTTTTGACATTTGGTACGGTAAATTTTATATATTTCGTTTTCTTGCTATTTAACAATAGGTTATTAGCGCTTAACAGATAAAATATCGTTCACTTTGTCATACATAGTTTGGTTTATTTCACTTAGAAAATCAGTGAAGTGTCGTCCGCAAACAATACTACCTTATGTTTTTTCTCTATAAGATTAGGAAGATCATCTATGTAAGGAAGAGGAACGGTCCGAGAATAGACCCTTGTGGTACCCCCATACTGAGAGGAGTCCCAGGAGATCTCCTGCCATTCATATCGACCTTCTGAATTCTATTGTTTAGATATGAAATCAGAAGATCGAGCGCAGTTCCTTTTATGCCATAGTGACATAGCTTCCTGACCAGCGTCGAATGTTGAACACAATCAAAAGCCTTGGATAAATCACAGAAGATGCCAAGTGCATGCTGCGATTCCTCCCAGGCATCAAAAATATTCTTGATAAGCTCAACACCTGCATCCGTTGTTGGACGTCCCCTCGTAAAGCCAAATTGTTTCAAATGAAGTAGTAACTTATGAGAAGTAAGCATTTGGCTTAAAAATTATTCTTTCAAAAATTTTACTGAGGGTCGGCACAACCGACACAGGACCATAGTTATTCGGGTCAGAATAGCATCCCACTTAAATACATATTGGTGTAATTTTACTATGTTTCAGAAGGTCAGGAAACACGCCATGATTAATACAATTATTAAAGACTATTGCAAGATATGGTGCTATGACATCAATTATTGTATATTGTGTACTAAATCATGATGTGGAATTATTTGTTAACCCAAATATATAAGTAGATTATTTCAAGTGTCATCGGCTAAACAACTACTACATTTGAAAAAATTTAATCTAAAATATCATCAGTCCAATAAACATTTAAATAATAATTGTTTAAAGACTATATTTTATTATTATAATACGAGTAAATGTTAAGTTCGTTTACAAAACTGTGCTAATCTATTTATGTTTATTAAGGAGGAACAGACCGTCTAGGCGCTACTTCCTCTTTCATACCACAGCAGTTGTTCCAAGTTCCACAAACACACAATATGGCCGGAGGGATGTCATCTGAACAAGGTAAGCCTAAATCATCCTATATTATATACATATATCAATTTTATTCATTACTTCTTACTGAAATTGCTACTTCGTTAATGTGGACTTTAATCTAATCAATTGTAAATTTATCCGTTAGTTTACACTATTGTTTTGGTATTTGATAATTGGGCATTGTTTAGACTGATTTCGATAATGACCTGCGTACCAGCTCTATATCCTCGAAGAACACTTCTCTGTTTATCGAAATCGAATTTCCAGGAATGTGCCGTTAGAGAGAATTAAAATATAAAGTCTTAGAATTGGTGTCAGAGGGCCATAACATGTTTATTTATAACAAAATTCCATACAAATGTAATGACATGATATATAACAGGGAGAAACTTTGTCCTCTATCGAGTACCTACTCTCTTGGGAAGGTCGCGGAATGGAGTAAAATGAACCTTGTCCAATTTAACCCCCAGAATATTGTGAATAATGAAATGAAAAAAATAATATTGTACCAGTGAACACATATAAAACATGGAAGCGAGTGCATTCGGATTCTGGTCGGATCGTTTTAGTACAAGAGACTCTCGCATCTCCATACTCTTAAATATATATGTTCTGAAATGATTTACGTAGTTTTTATGGAAGTGAAGGACAAACGAGGATATCGCTCATCTGATGTTTAGTGATCATCGCCGCCCACATTCTCCTGTAGCATCAGAGGAATCACAGAAGCGTTGCCGGCCTTTAAAAAAATTAATCCCGCTTTTTTTGCTAATTATTTACATAACCCTATAACTGACAAAGGACATCCTAATATCAAATATTATTGAATCTACTGGAATTCCCAATAACACGTTGATAGTTTACTGTATTGTGATTTAATGTGTGCCTTTTTGAGTTAATAATCAAAGGTAGTTAGTGTGTAAAGACTGCTTCCATGTTATATATGCGTTCACTGAATTGTACCTAATCTGATGATTATAAAATTGTATTTTTTTTATAATTTTTTGCTAAGAGTTTAACTGTCAAAATCTTTATTTATGCTTATCATACCCAACTCTCGCACATACATATATGTATACTAATACAAAAATGCGGTGTTATAAAAAAAAACTTTTTTTATGAAGTTTTTCTTTGTAGCAACTAGCAATGTTACAATAGGACAGCATCACTTAATTTTTTTTTAGTAAAATGATACAATGTGTAATGTGTGTCCGAAGTGTGTTTGAATGCCGAAAATCCGTGTTATTTCTAGACACCATGAAGACGCAGTAGATACGAAATTCTATTCTTTATTTGTTTGAAAACATATATAATAGATTATGTTGTTAATAGATGATGCCTTGGTGATTTGATGGAACCACTTAAACTTAATCGTAGTGAAAAAGATGTAATTATTGTATAATGTATAATAATATTAAATAATTACCCTTTCTTTCCGTGTTATCACTACTTTAGATCACATAATATACATCGTGTTGCATTTGTTGAGCGAATCGACATAATATGTGTAGACAGAAAGACTTAGATGACATGGTATTATACATTGTTGTCGGATGTTATTAGCGATAGATAGTGATAACAAAATGTAATTTACTAGTAGTATATGATAGTTGCGTTCACATGCTCATTAAAATAAATTAAAGCGCTCACTGCCTTAGGTGTTAAAAGAAATAATTATAATATGTCACTCTTTCACTTGTCAAAGTTTATAATTTTTTTGGCTTAAAGGGCTAATCCGTACTGGTCCACCGTATCCCGCGGGTGTCGAACCAACTGTTTACTACACCTGGAGTGTATGCAGCACTCCACAAGGTCTTTGATTATTATTACATATAGATGTCTTTATAGTCTTAGCTATTATGAAGTATTTATTGCTGATCGCGGTAATGATACTAATTGTTAGCCGATGCAAATTTCTGACGACAGCAATGTATGTATGTAGAGCCTCGGACATATTAGAATAGTTTTAGCTGGGTTATTTTGTGATATCATCGTTTGAAAACCAATCGGAAAATACTACTCAGGTCGTCATAAATTTGTTAAATCGAGACAAATAGTTCAGATTGCTTTATTGTAGATTGTTAATAATCTCCGTACATTTGACAGGATGAAACCAAACCTTGCGTAAGTATTGCTTTTATGTACTACCTGTATGTTTGATGTTTGTATCACTCAGTATGGCTCTGAAGAAAAGGAGAAATAATAAGTCGCCTATAGGACATGTGTAAAAGGATAAGTCCTAAAGGAGGATGGCGAGAATGGACCCACATAATTTAAAAATTAAGGAAGCATTTATATTAATTATAAACATAACCTTATTCGCTATTTATATAAAAATTATTAAGGCGCTAAGATATGGGGGTCAAAAGAAATAAATTTTTATAATCTACATCTTGCACTAACGGAAAATTTTGCTCAATATGCATAAATTTTATAAATACTTAAATTTGATTTTACATCCTAAAAATTATCAAACACGTCAAATTATAGATAAAAACATTCTTATTCAATTAAAAAGTAAATATTCTTTCCCGGTTAGATATTCGGGAGTTCATCCCAAGAATCTATAATTGTACTAATAATGGCCGGTTTTATCCTTCGGTTATACTGCGTAAATTACTGATCAGAATAATTCTTGTACCATAAGATGTTGTATTATGATTGTACCAGCGTGTTTCGGAGAAGATTTTAGTATATAATATGTTGGTGATTACTTATTTAGAACCTATTTTTTTATCTCGAAATGCCTATAAATTCGCAATACAACTAATTCAGTCCATGGCATTTCATTACATATACCCCCTCATTCATAATAGTCTGCTAACTTAAAGCATTGCTAATTCTCAATCTGTCTTCTTCTATTGACCTGAGTCAGAATGAGAAAAAACACTCCTTAGCGGCTGTTTTAAGTAAGCGGACCATTATGAATAAGGGGGATAGTGATAATTCATACAATGAGCGGGCGCGGGGTATTTTCGGGTCAGCACTTGTCTTGTGTAAACAAATTTTTAACAATTCTGGTGAAATGTATTGAATTTAATTACATTTTGTGATTTACAAAATAATAAAAAAATAATTATTCTGATCGGTTCAGTAGTTTTCGCACTATAACCGAAGGAAAAACCGGCCATACATTTATTAGTACAATAAAGATTCTTGGGATAGAATCTGACGTCACACTGCGCTTCAACCAATGGCATTGCGTTTCGATGTTTTATATTTCGCGCGTATTTATTGCACTTTTGTATATTTATTATTCAGCACAAATTTAATAAAAAAAACTATTAAAGATGAAATAAATAATAATAAAGATTAGAAAAAATAATATTTCAACTAAATATAAGTTACAACGATGGATGTTCGCACCACGAACTTCGTTCCGTGGTGGTTGGTTCGTGACTTCCGACACCATTGAAGTATCGATAGTCGATACCTACTCAGATCAGTAGTAATTAACAATAAGATTATTATCGTTTTTTTATATTAAAATGAATAGGTAACATTTTTAAAAGTATCGATAACTGCTTGAAAAATCAATGGTGTGAATCCTCAATTATTAGCACTTTTTACTAATAACTTTAAATATCCCACTGCTGGCCAACCTTCCACATATAATATATATTATCTTTTAGCAGACAATAGATAGTCAAAGACATAAGATACAAATTACTGTTTAATAATTTTAGGTTATGTTTAGGTTTTTCTCCTTTTTTTTTAGACTAATTACGATTTGCTTTTTTCATAGTTTTGTTACGTTCTACAATTATTAATAAGTTTCCATGATGTACGCCACTTCTTTCAGTGGGTTCCAAAATACATAAATACTTGCCATCCTCCTTTGGCTTCTACTTCACTAAGTGCTCCTAAAGTGACTCTGGACTGGACAGTAGAAAAAGCTACTCTAGTCCAGTCAATATGGGCAGTCCTAACGTACAGCGATAGTTCCCAACATATTTAAATTCATCATTTGTCCATCCTCAGTTCAGTTAATAAAATGTCCAGCTCTTCGTAAAGCGTAGTATTCGTGAAGATGTTGTTGGTAAATGACTTGTTTGTAGCTCTTCTTGTAGATAATAATATACCGATTGTCAGCGGCCAATGAAGAACGAAAATAATCGTGCGCTATAGACTCTGACATTTACTCTATTTGGAATTTATATATCGATACACTTCTGCATAAATGCATTTATATTTTGTCCGTTCGTTATTAATTATTTTATTATTAGGCAGTACGGCCATGATCACATAAATATACATTCTTTCTCCCTCTAATTATATACAAATGACTAAGATAGAATGTAATCATGTATGTGGTTATTAGTTTTCAATTTTATGTAACAGTTTAATGCGCACGATTACGTCTAAGCTTTCTCTGTTTCTTTCCAAGCTCGGGTTTGGAAGCTGATGTTGCATGAAAGTAGTGGTAATAGACGAGTATTATATATATGGCGTGGTGCTACAAGGAACGCATAGGTAGAACTACTTAACCGTAATCATAAATCTAGAAAATTTTAGTAAATAATTGAAATTTATAAACGAACAATTATTAAAAAAAAATCACCTGACGTGGGCTTACTTACGCTCATTACCTACGAGTTCTGTACGGCTACGGTGCGACATCAGTAGGTACCTACGCTAGCGCGCGGCTAATAGACTAGAAAATGATGTAAAAAATATTTCTTTAATTGAATTATATATTTGGTATTTTCTTTGATGAACGCGAGTGTAATACATATAAATAAAACACTTTTAAAGGATTAAAACGCGTGTAATTGTAACTGTATTTTTACATTAGATTTTTGTGTAAAAGTTACATCTTTATTTTAGTGAAACCGACGTTTCAAGACCTTTCCGATCCGGTTTTCAGGGCGAATCAGTCTTTTATTTCTCGTGCTTTAATTTAATGTCGCTCTTATAGCTCCACGCTGTATGTAGACTATCAGCTTCAGTTTTGTATCATAAATATTAATAAAATAGTCATTAATAATATATAAAACTGGTAATATTATATTGATATCAATTCTACTAAAATTTTAAGGGAACCTTCCCTTCTGTTAGAATAATAATCAAATCATACTATGTAATTGCTTAATTCCTGCTAACTTCAGCGCTTTTTTTGTAATAGGTTTGCGACCAATGTTCTACATGCCGGAAGCAATAAGAGCGGAGTTATTCCAACGGAATGAAGAATTATACATGCACCCTAACGCCCTCGTATATCCAGGTATAGCCAAAAACACACTTTGTGGTGGTTACATTTTAATAGTTTCACAAACTAGCATATTTTGCAAAATATTCTTTTAAACTAAGTGGCGCTGATTAGCAATCCCTAAAGGATTAAGAAAACGGTCATTACTATTACATTGTTAAGTTTTTTTTATTTCCGATGTTGTCGAAGTACTCATCCCTACATTTTCCGTGTAAATTGCTATGCCATTTCAGACTAATAATATCCTTCACCTTTTGCTACTCTGGTTTTATATGTCACGATGCAAATAAGACGATGTAGTCACTTTTAGTTTGCGTCTTACGTGGCATCTGTTATCCATCAGCTAATTTTTTCTCTTTTGCATAAATTCAATTAAACGAACAATGAATTTTTGAGTTGTACCTACATCGTTTGGATGGACATTTATAAAATATTAAAGTTTATCAGCACCATTTTTTTATGATTGTAAAAAACTTACTTGGTTTCATTCTACGATATTTTACATATTGTTACGAAGACGGAGCTTTCTAGAACTTCGAAGCGTTTTCAGCAAGCTGAAATATGTTTCATGGCAGGCCGTTCCAAAAGAGGCTCTAACACGTAGCAGAACATTGGAAATAACACATAGTAGTCCTCGTTTTCAGGAGGCTGAAACTGTTTTTCAAGCCGTTTCAGAGCAATACTAATTACTTGGTACAATTTTAATAAAACCCGCTGTAAGCATGCTCAGAACTGGTTGGTGGCCCTTTGGTGAAGGAACACACTAGAAGACATGAAAAGGACGGCATGATGTGCGAGAGAGAAGGAAGATAAGTCTGCAGAAGCTTGAATTGTGCGATAACGACGTTATTTTGTATGCAAATAGATGGAATACCAAACATTCTAGACTTATGTGTCAAAATAGAACATTGACTAGACTTGCCTAGAAAGTTCTCGTATATTGTTCTCATGCTGGAACGCAAAGAGGTTGTGAGTTACGAGTGCCATGCTAAGCCAGTAACTTTGAAGAGTTGAAAGTGAGAATATTGTGACCAGTGATTAATTATTGAGTGAGTGTAAATTGTGCGTAAATTAGAGAGAGAGTGTCAGTGTTTCGTGTGTACGTGCGTTATCAGTCTTATTTTCTTTTGTGTGTTTTTAATCCTTCATGTTTTTTTTTAATAAATCGTTTTCCTCCTTTTGAGTTTAACTACTAATCTTTTCACGAACCTCTAGCTCGTAACAATATCACCTAATCTGCCTTTTTTAAAACATAATATAATGTAGTACTTAATAACATGCCATGCAAAGTCAAAACCTATAAATATTATTTACCTTTGCCGATACAATTATTATGATACAATTTGGAATGACAATAATAAATATTACAGATTTACCGGAAAATATTGAGATGTATTCTGAGCTAATTCCTCTCGAAACGCTATCTCCGCATTTGATAGCAACATCGTATAAAGCAACACACAGGCAGAGTAGCGAGTATTACGCCATTAGGCGCTTGCATTCTTACGCCACAAAGCCATGCAAACGCTTCGACTTGTGGAAAAATATTGATCATCCCAATGTGATCCGTCTGAATGAATACTTCACAACTAAATCATTTGGAGATAACTGTAAGTATTATTAATATATTTCATATTACTGTGGTTATAGATAAGTATATTTGCCCTCCTGGTGGTATTTTTTATCGATCGCCTTGAAAACACGTCTGAGCCGGCAAATGTGGCGGCGCGGCGGAGGCTGCTGAAAACTCATAGCGTAAGAAATATGTGTCACTTAGCAATGGATATTTTCCATTTTTGGGATGGAAGGTTCTTGGGGTCCATCGAAACAAGCTCTAATATAAGAGGCCGCCGTTTAGGCGCCATATTAGAGAGCAGGTGTCAGTGTCAGATCCATAAAGATTGCCCTTTAAAGAAATTTCCAGCTACCATGCCACTTTATCCATGATTATTTAGAAGGTATTATGTTACCAATTAAAATGAGTTTAATTCTTGTCACTTGTTTGTTGAGTACATATATAACAAACATCTCTCAGTTTAAGTTGTCCCATCAGCTAGATAAGAGTAATTCTATGTTGTGGTCAGAAATAAAAAAGGAAACTATCAGTAAATTTTGTCAAATACCATCTACAGCAAATACCACCTCCGAGGCGCTAAACTTCAAAATGACAGATGACGGAGATAGCCGAAATGCACTACCTTTTAAGCTAATATAAAAACATACTTACAATTACACTCGTTTTAATACTTAAAAAAGTGTTTTAATCAACAATGTAATACTCGCTTTTATAAAAGAAAATACTATTTAAGAAGTGATTTTTTCCAATAATATCTGCTTCCGTCCATGACAAATGTGCAGAATCTACTGGGCAGCGGTGGCGGCGCCGGTGCGTGACTGCTTTCACTCGCATGAAGTACCTCTATCCATATCAGAAAATTTAAATTATATATAAATTTGAGATGAATCTCACCTTGTAATAATATTAATCTTCTCAATAAAATATCGAGCCATTATTCAAATATATTTTATTTGAGCAGCTATGGTGTTGGTCTACGACTACCACCCTGGCTCGGTAACATTGATGAACAAATATTTGATTGGCGCAAGTAACGTAAACGAAGCTAGTGGAGCTTACCACGACCCCTTCTCATCTGATCCAGATGCACCACGTCCTTATTCACATCAGGTATGCCTATTATTATTAAATGGCCAGATGTCACTTTACAATAATTGTGTGCTATCGTCTAATGTACTATGTTTTCCTTTCACATTTATGCATGACCACAATATTATACGTGGGCCATACTATAAGTTTCTGGACTGGCTATTTGTAACGAAATAATTTAAAAAACTATAACTGTATTGTAAATGAAACACTGCGAGAGTAGGTTAAATTTTAGTTTGTGTGTTTGTCATTTGTTTTATCATTGTGGAGTCGTGTTCTACGGAGGTAGTGCAATGAATATTACACGAGACATTATTCGCGCTATGATTTTTGATGTGACTGATGATGAAGATTCATTTCGTAGCTCATTGTAATCCTGGTTCAGTAAATTCAGACGTGGACCCAAGTGGAAAAGATTTTACACTCGATAGATACTGCACGTTTTCCGAAAGACCAGTCACAAGTGCGTGTAGAGTGGTGCTGTAAAATGATAGAATATTACAACGAAAGACAGTTAGTTACTGGCTGTGTATATATTGTCCGGGTGTTTGAACATAAAAAAGCGAATCGGCGGTATGAGTCATTCCTTTTAAAGATATGCTTACGAAAAAAAATTGCCTATAAAAGTCGAGCATTCTTCAAAATGATTGCCAAAACGTGCTCGCAGCAAAGTTGTACTTCATCACGAAATCGCGTACTCATATTGAGTTTTTGAAGGCCTCAAATACAGAATTGACGATGCATGCACCATTAACCCTGGATTTTGCACATAAGTAATTTTTTTATTTCAGAAAAATTAAAAGTTAAAGAGGTATATGATTTGCAAGAGGTCAATTGCGACTTCCCTCACGAAGAGTGGAACAACTGCTTCACACACTGGTCCCAAAAATGCTTAAGTAGTTATGGTAGATAGTGAAGGACAATAAATATATGACACACATAATATATGTCATTAGTAATGAGGATCCTGAAACTTACAGTATGACCTAAGTATTTAATAGTTACGTTCTCTTTGTGAAATGAATCATACATTCGATTGTCTATTTTGTGATTATTTTACAAAAAATGAATAACGTGTCACAAGTAATACCAATTGCGCAACCTGATAATGAATGTCTTAAAAGATACTGACTTGTTTTAGAATTAGTTTAATTTGATATTGAAAGTATTTCTAAAGTAGTATTTTAATACGTCGATGAACTGGTAGGGTGAACATATTTGCATCTCTTGCAGAAAAATGCAATGTTACGTGCGGTGGCGTGCGGAACTTTGCTACCTGAGGCCGTGATCTGGAGTATTCTTGTGCAGTTGACAGCCGCTATAAGAACTGTACACACGGCTGGCTTAGCTTGCAGGTAGAAAGTCAAAGTCAAATAAGCTTTATTTTAGCGCCCTTTTGAATCGTCGCTATAAATATTTCTTTTAAATTACTGAATCTACCATAATAATATGTTCGTAAAAAGTAGAGTTCGTTAGAAGAACATACAAAAATCTCAACGGCCACTCTATATTCAATCAATAGAGTATTTTACAATGGCTGTAATATACAAAACAAATTAGTTTGTAAGGTGCTGCATTAAAGTAAAAACCTTTTTAAATATCAAATATTTTATAAAAAGTAATAAAGAATAAACTGTATACTAAAAATTATCGTATATTGGATACATTAACCTTTAGAGCTTTGAATTCATTGTTTGTGTAAGGATGCTTCGTGAACATGATAACTATAACAGGTCGACCTGGCACCACAAGCAGCACCCGTTTACGAGTTGACCCATATAATAATGAACAAACGAGTATTTTATTGCTTACTGGAAAAATTATCTTTTTATGTTATATACGAAGTATTCACAGTGATATGGCTATTACGCAATTGCCACAAGAAATGTTGTGAATACGAAAATGTTTTCGGTTTATTACCAACGTAAAAAGGCAGTGGAAAAAAGCAGCTCAAGGGGGTCAAGCCACTTCGTATTTTAATAATAAAATAAGAAAATTGACAAGACATGCAAGACGTCAACCTGTTGGTAAGTGATATCGTAAGTACATGTATTTCCCTTTACAATGCATTGCCTCTCAGGATTCTTGATTTAACCCAAAATTCTGAGACATGTGTGTGATGTGAAGTCTCATTCGCCGAGTATTTTCACCAGCTATGGCACCGTTCATACCGAGAAATAATAATGCTAACACATTACTGCTTCACGGCAGAAAAAGGCGCCGATGCGATACCAATCTAGCCTGAATCTGGCGCAAGGACACCTTCCTCTGATGATCCCTACGGCTGGTCGCTATCAATCAATCCCAAAACCATTACCTGGGTGGTTACCAACCATAGACGTGACGGTGACATCCCCGAGACACAAATGCACCTGACTCCCATCCCTGCTACTTTGTTACGTAGGAACGTCTCCTATTAAATTACCGGCCGTAAGAACATCCCCCATTAAAATTAGTGTTACAAACGGAAATATTAGCCATTGAACAAAGAAAGCGATGACAGTGAGGGGCGCATTTTCTTCGCCCCGTGTTATACCACCTCAAGTGTAATGACCGTGTGCTATATATATTTTTCAACAGAACTCTAGACCCAACGAAGGTGGTAATGACAGGCTATAGGGTTCGCATCGCGTGGTGCGGTGTCGCGGACGCTCTACACCCCACTGATGTCGATATTTATCAGGTACATCATCACACTATCTTACATACCGCCGCGTCTGTCCGACTAAAGGTGATCAATTTAAAAACTTCGGATGCTCATGCACTAATAGATGGATAGATTTACAGTAAATGTTTTTGTGATAATTAATTTAAAGAAATTAAAGTCCAAAGTTAATAATACTTTATTGACATAAAATCAACAGATTGCTCGGCAATGTGAATCACTAAAAATACAATTCAAATACATGCTAATTTCACAAAAGTTTATACATGTTATATATTTTAAAAATAATGCAATCTAGTAAAATATACAATAAAATTTATAAAAAGTAACAACTATAATTCTTTAATATTATAATAAGTTTTTGACATGAGTCAGCGTTTAATAAATGATATTAATTTATTTATTGATAATTAAATTTTAGAATAAATTACCCAAAAGGTAATTGTAAAATTTAATATCATTGCATGCAAAATAATTGTTTATATTATGTATTATTTAAAAAAATATTTTAGTTAGTTATCTATAGCACAGCGTACTAACTATTCCTGGTCAGAATGTTATGTCAGAACAAATAATTAGTTTATTTTAGTTAGTTATCTATATCACAGAGTACTAACTATTCTTGGTATGAATGTTATGTTAGAACATATAATTAGTTTATTTCAGTTAGTTATCTATAGCACAGAGTAATAACTATTCTGGGTAAGAATGTTATGTTAGAACGAATCATTAGTTTATTTTAGTTAGTTATCTATAGCACAGAGTAATAACTATTCTTGGTAAGAATATTATGTTAAAACGAATAATAGTAAGTCATTTTGTTAAATAAATTTCAGGCCCAGCAGGATGATCTAACAGCCTTAGGACACCTGGCGCTCTACCTGGCTTGTCGCACAGTTCACTGTGAGAACCTTGTGACCTCTATTGAGCTTGTCAATAGAACCTATTCGCAAGATCTGAAACACTTAATTGTGTAAGTAGTCATTATTAGTACTGTTTTAGAACAAATGCAATGCGAATACTCTTTTTTTTTTAAAGAATATGCTTTTTAATATAAAACTTGTTTATGCGGGCTCAGCACTTTGTTTTGCGGCTATTGAATCTGACAAGGCTGTCACGCTCGGCTGTGTAACGCTCGCTAGTAACGAAAAAGACATTGACCTTTTGTTGAATTGTAGGTTTATATTATATTTGAAAACTTTGTATTTTATGAATTTTGCCATTATGCTGTTTTCACTTCTGTTGTATGGTCTTAAACATACCTGTTCTTTTTTTTAAATTTTGTAATTAATATACAATCCCCCTTATTCATAATAGTCTGTTAACTTAAAGCATTACTAATTCTCACCCTGTCTTCTTCTATAGACCTAAGTCAGAATGAAAAATAACACTCTGTTGCAGCTGATTTAAGCTAGCGGACCATTATGAATAAGGGGGTATATGTTTACTGCTTATATCGTTATCGCGGGCTAATTCGCTATAGTTAAAAACATTAACATGTATTAATTTATTAGTACCACTGAAAGGCTTGGCTATTCTCATACCAGAATTAATATTTTTATGATGGTTTTATATATGAAGTTATATGCGAGGTGATATTATTAATTTAATTTTAATAATGATATATAAACGCCATAAAATACCTAATATCTTCATTACATTTTATTTGTCCGTCAGAGAACGATGGTTATTATTATCTCACAAATTTAATTAAGGCATTAAAATTATTAATAATTAGATATCACATAATACTCAATATTTAGACATGGCTGCAACAAGTTTTATATAAAATCTAATTTTGTGGAAACCAGGCAAAGTTTATTAATTAATTATAATTTAAATGCCCCTGCCTCGCGTTTTAATTAATTAAGATCATTTATACATCTAGATAGACTGTGACAGCTGTCAAAACGTCTAACAAAATAGCGGCACACTGTTTACCTCTATTTTGAACAACGCATGCACACTAAAAGTGTGCGTATGTCACTTTGTGTTCGCGAGTGTAAGACGTAGCTTGCTATGAAAGTAATAAACGTGGCCTGTTTTTATCGTTTGTCTAACAGCAAGAAGCTCTTATCTAGGCGTATGAATTATCTAAGCAAATTAACAATAATAAGTAACTTGTTTTGTCTGTCATGTCAGCACTTTAAACTGCTGGCCACTGCGAAACTTCCACATTATACCGTGGAAATGCACATCCGCAAACTATTCTAATAGTATAGGGAAACCACTCTGTAATAATAATTATTTTGAGAATAATGTTAAATTTTATTGCATAGTTCTTCGTGGGTGCCAAACTTTTTTTTTATGAAATTTAAGGGACGAGATGAGCAGGACGTTCAGCTGATGGTAATTGATACGCCCTGTCCATTACAATGCAGTGCCTCTCAGGATTCTTGAAAAACCCCAAATATTCTGAGCGGCACTATAACTGCGCTCATCACCTTGAGACATAAGATGATAAGTATCATTTGCCCTGTAACAGACTGAAATATTAATGCTTACAAATTATTGCTTCACGGCGCCGTTGTGGTACCTATAATCTAGACGGCATCCTGTGCAAAGGAGCCTCCCACTAGTAGAAATCAGGTTTTATTAAAAAATGGCGTTAGTATCTAATCTCATCATTAATTTGACTCTGGGAAATCAACACCAAGTAGAGCTCGCTATTTCCGCTGATCATCTTATATATAGAAATAATATCTTTAAATCATAGCTAAAATTAAATATTTTTAAGGAAGCCAAGGGTACAAGCATTCGGTTTGGGTCACCTGATGTTAAGTGATCACCGCCGCCAACATTCTCTTGCAACACCAGAGTGTTCACAGGTGCGCTGTTGGCCTTTTAGAAAGGAGTAGACGCTTTTTTGATGTGATCCATGTCGTATGGTCCTGGAAACACCGCTCAAGGAAGCTCATTCCACAGCTTGGTTGTAAGTGGAAGTAACTTCCTCGACCGTAAAATCGTACTGTGGAGGGAAGCTACACAGCCAGACGGTGGGGATGATATTCTAATTTCTAGCGTGTCGTGCGAAGGTGGAATTCGGAGGCAGGAATCAGGTGAGACAGCTCTTCGGAACACTCCCCGTGATAAATGCGGTAGAAGACGAAAGAAGCGCCGTCTCTACGTAACGCCGGGTGATCAGGCCGTTCACAGAGCACTAAATCCCCCACAATTCGAGCTGCTCTGCGTTCCACGCGGTCAAATGACTCGAGCTGATAACTGGCATGCGCCAGACCAGAAATGACAGCAATAGGTACTCCATATGTGGCCGGACTTGCGCTTTGTAGAGCGCAAAATAGTGTCCGGCTTGAAGTATTGAGTTATTTATGACGCCCAGCTTATACGAAGCCAATTTATTTTAATTATATGTATTATTGCACTGCTAATGACTGCAATTGCAATTGTGTTCAGTATCAAAAATGCATATGCGTATATAATAATAATATGTATATTTTAAAAATGAAACAATTGAACTGTGCTGTTAGATGACATGTGGCAAATTTTAAACAACTGTAATGAAAGGCAAGGCTTATTTGTGCCCAATCTCTTATTATACATTTGTGAATTCTCATTTTAAACTCATTATAATAAATGGTTTGCTTTATTCTACGATACTTGTAATATTCTGTAGAATCAATGAATAGTTTGTGAATTCACAATGCTGTTATGAGACAGCCTGCTGCGAAATGTTTCCATGTTTACCTTATATAATAATATAATTACCAATAGTTTAGTTGTAGCCCCGCCTTCACCTGTATAATATAATATAATTTGATTGATGGTAGGTTTTTTTACTGTGTTGCAGTTGCTTTATTGCGATTTTAGTAGGGATCCCAAATTTAAATAAAAATAAAATATTGCCAACACAATTTTATACACTCGCAGACATTGTGCCATTGACACAAATGATTCATGACCCCACATTGCTGATAATTGTTTTAATATCATAAAAACAGTTTTTCTTCGCTATCGTGCATGTTGCACTTAGTACGTTTTGAATATGAATAATAATGCGTCATTATTGATCTAAGATCAATGCCATTATAACCTTCCTTGTCCCTGCACTAGATATGTTTTTAGATAAAGCTGTTATGATTTGAATTTTGTTCATAATCCAAACTTTTAAAATAAAAAACGGCATGGTGACTGTCAGATGTCATGGAGTAGTCTGTTTAAAAAACCAATTAGACTAAATATCTTCGATAAACAACGGCCACCTTAGAAGAACAAAGATCTTGGATTGGTAGTGCTCAGTGAGCAAGTATGGTAATCGGGGAATATTACGAGAGCTTTATGTTAGTCGGAACACAGTAAGAACCTGGATCAGGCTGCATGCTGATGAGGGTAGTCTTGAAGACAGACGACGATAGCCATGGTGTTTGTACAATCACGAATGTACAAAGAACAGAAATGCAACACTAATATGAAGAACAACCCTTTACTCCTACCCGGTATTCTGCAAGCAATTTACGACGTTTGTCAACAAACAGTAAGAAATAATTTGCAATGTGTTGGACTCTCACAGGCATTATCCTAAGAAAGTTCTCTTGCCGCCTGACGGATACACAAAAACGTACAAAGAACACAAAGACGAACGAAAACTCATTTCGCTCTTCTCAACATGGTCGTATAAATTTGCGATACACTTTTGTGTATCGCAACTACTTACATCACGTAGTTCCCCAATCATTTTTCTGGACGAATATCAGCTAATCTTAAAAGAAGCTGAACTTGTTAAAATTTATCGTTATAACACTATCAACTATGCTGATTTGTTGGAAGAATCCGTGTTACCGACATTGCGAACAGTTTACCCGCGTGAAGAAGTGCCTATGTTCAAGATAACTGTGGTGTGCATACTGCCAGAATTGTCTCAAATTGGTTTGCCCAGAAGCATTAATTTACTCTCAGTCTATGGCAGTAAATCCACAGTAATCCATGGGCATCTAAGTCCACAGATCTTAACCCAATAGGAAATTTGATGGTTGAGATATGGGACAACAGAAACCAGAGAACTACAGAAGCAATTGAGCTGCATTGTAACGAAATTTGTGATTACATAATTTACTATCATTCCATGACAGTAATCCATGGGCATCTAAGTCCCAAGATCTTAACCCTATAGGAAATTTGATGGTTCAAATGTGGGACAAATGAAAATAGAGGACTACAGAAGCAATTGAGCTGCATTGTAACGAAATTTGTGATTACATAATTTGCTCTCATTCCATGACAGTAAATCCACAGTAATCCAGGGCCATCTAAGTCCTCAGAACCTAACCCAATAGGAAATTTGATGGTTCAAATATGGGACAACAGAAACCAATCAACTACAGAAGCAATTGCGAGGAACCAACATTTGTAGTCGTCTAATCAGATCGACGCTTAACCGATCAGACGTTATTCTTACACTCTATTTTAGTTTTAAATATTAAGCCCGCCAAAACCAAGACATTAAACTGTCTGTTGTGTAAATTAACAAAATTTTCTATTTGGTATTTTTTAAATTTTAACTGCACCAAGTGGTTGCAATTTCTAACTATTAAACATTAAATTAACAGAATAAAGCTCCTCATATCATTCTTCAACTTTACTTTCAAATTCAAATATTTTTATTCAAAATAGGATATATAATCACTTATTGAACGTCAAAATCTACCACCCATTCAAAAGAGACTGCCTCAGACCTGAGAAGAATGGGCGCAAGAAACTCAGCGGGCTTTTTTTTTATATAAAATATGGATTACAATAAACATTTATAATTAAAGAGCCTGAGGGTGTTCGCTTGAATCCCAGTCCGTGGTGTCATTAAGAAAATCGTTTATGCTATAATAACCTTTCCCACACAAACGTTTTTTAACAATTCTTTTAAATTTCGTAACATATTTGTTTTGTACATTTTCTGGGATCATATTGGAGAAGCATATACATCGCCCAACAGAAGACTTACTAACTCGACCCAACCGAGTAGTAGGCATAACAAGTTTATGTTTGTTCCTCGTGTTAACATTATGAATGTCACAGTTTCTAGAAAATTCCTCAATGTATTATGAACATACAAAACATTATCAAAAATGTATTGAGAAGCAACAGTCAAAATGTTTATTTCTTTAAATTTTTCTCTTAATGATTCTTTAGGACCTAGGTTATAAATCGCGCGAATAGCCTTCTTCTGCAGCACAAAGATAGTATTAATATCGGCCGCACTGCCCCATAACAATATACCATAGGACATAATACTATGAAAATAACTAAAGTATACTAATCTCGCCGTATCTATGTCAGTTAACCGTCTGATTTTCTTAACCGCATATGCTGCAGAACTAAGCCTATTCGCCAATCCTTCAATATGGGGGCCCCACTGCAATTTGGAATCAAGAGTAATGCCAAGAAATATAGCAGATTCCACTGGTTTTACCACCTCTCCATTTAATAAAATATTCGCATCTACATTTTTGACATTTGGCACGGTGAATTTAATATATTTGGTTTTATGATTATTTAACAATAAGTTATTGGCGCTAAACCAGTACACGATGTCAGATAGAGCATTATTTACTTCGTCATATAAAACTTGGCTTCGTTTCACTTTGAATATAAGTGAAGTGTCATCCGCAAACTATACCACCTCGTGTTTTTTTTCTACAAGGTTAGGTAGATCATTTCTGTTTTCTTTTATTGAGAATTTCTAAAAAATAGAGGTTTAAAATGACATTGAGGTGGGTCATGATTCAATTATGTTGATGGTACATTTCTATATATATATATATATATATATATATATATATATATATATATGATTATTTTAAATTTCAATATAATAGATATATCTAGTTATAGTAATACTGTACTTGACATTGAAATTATACTTTTAATTATCTCAGGTACTTACTGTCTCCGCAGCATCGCTTGGTAACAGACCTGATGCCAATGATTGGAGCAAGATTTTATACTCAAGTATGTATTTTCTTTTAATTATTTCTCATTTCTTTTCTTATTTTATTAATAAGGAAAGAATTGAGAACATGAACTACAAACACACTAACCGAAAAGGTAACCACTGAGGGTTCAGAAACAATTATTCTCATAGCAAATGTAGAAGTCCTTACCGTAAGATTTTGCCAATATCATAACAAAAAGCCGATGTGGCACTAAAGCTGATTGCAGATGTTAATAAATATAAAAAATGAATCTTGTTTCAATTCGTTAGATTAGACTTAGAATTAATGTAAAGTGGAAGAATGGGCATTTTATTTAAGAAGTATTTCATATGTCACCAATATTTTTTATGACAATAAAGGGGCGACACGAGCAGGACGTGGTAATTGATACGCCCTGCCCATTACAATGAATTGCGCACTGGTGACCTTGCGACATAATCAGAGGTTAACACTAGATTTGTCCAGTAATTACACTAGCTACGGCGCCCTTCAGACCGAAACACAGTAACGCAAACACATTACTGCTTCACGGCAGAAGTAGGCGCCGTTGTGGTATCCGTAATTTAGCCGGCATCCTGTACAAAGGAGCCTCCCACTGGGATTATATTTGTAGATTTAACTAAGTATAATTATCATGTAGATTGAGGCATTTGAAAGGCGTGCCGACGTCTTCGATAACCAAATGGCAAAGGAATTGGACAATGGGCGCCTTCTGAGGATTTTATTCAAGTTTGCGTTCATCAACGAACGTCCCGAGTAAGTTATTTAGATAGATAAGATAAACATCGACAATCGAGTTTCAGTTGTAGTACAGTACTAAATGTTCCAGCTCTAAATGAAAGATGAACCTAAAACGTTCCTGTCGAAAAAGAGGTAAACCTTTTTGGTTTTTGTATTTGATGTTAGAACTTCTTAAGCGCGTTCTGTGCAGTGATGTGCCGAGTCGCTGTCTTGGTGGATCGAGTCAACTCGAATCGATTTTTACGGTATTCGAATCTTGACACGAATCCGCGTTTGGAACTAAGTATTCGAGTTTTAAGCGTATGCGGATGTTGACTCGAGTCCAGAACTCTACTCTGGAAAGTCGAGTCCGCTACCAATTTAAGATTTAGATTTAGAACAAAAAAATTTAGAAAAATCGAAAACGATATAAGTACGTTTCAAATAATAACACAACGATAATAAATCAAATAAATTCTATAAGTTTTAATACAGAATGATCTTTTTAGAAGCTATTTAAGAACTTGAAATATTGTAGAATCGTGTCAGCGAGTAAAAAGTCGATTTTCCTGACTGGAGTTCCAAAAGCGAGTCAGGCGTACTCGAATTAATCCATACGCGGCACATCACTAGTTCTGCTTTTTTTGTGATAGAGAAATCATTAAAATCACGACACTAACCATTACCAAGAACACTTCATTTATAAGTAATTCTTACACGATATTTCCTGGAGATTCAAAAAATAAACACGTAATTTGTCAAGGTTTCACATCTGTCGGTACCACTGATTTTTTGTTTGGTCCTGTCGTCCCATATGAATATTTTAATTCTTGAAAAATAAATCAATACATAAAGTAAATATATCTTTTAATTATTTTTATTTTATATGTGATACAATATAAAATAGCACGGGGTTTTCTATTTGATAACATTAAATAAAATTAAAAATAATAAATTTTACTTCATCTATATTAAAATTGCTCTCAGGTTTAACAATGATCTACAGTGGGCAGAGACTGGCAACAGGTACTTGCTTAAACTGTTCCGCGATTACATGTTCCACGCAGTATCACTCGATGGTAGACCATGGATGGACTATGCACACATTGTATATTGCCTAAACCAGCTGGATAGCGGTACCAGCAACAAGGTAATAAACAAATTGAATTACTTAAGCTGTTTTAGTAGGACTTAGGCAGGTTTCTCAGGAAACTCAGCGGGCATTTTTCATCGTTCGCTCCATTCCCAGTATATAAATATATGTTTATATAACTGACCGCCGCATTCACAGTCGTTCCTAATCTTATAGCTAAGGAGTACTTAGCTAAGTATCCATTACTGCTAAGGAGAGTTCGATCCCAGAGACGTCACTTTTTTAGCTAAGGAAACATTTAATAAGTACAATTAGTTTTTCATAGCCAATCGTTTGAGGCAATCGCGCAAAAAGTATGAAATCACTGCGAAATACAGATTAGCCTATTTGCCCAGAAGACTCGCGATAAACTAAAGTGGTGCTCTGTGCTCACTTAAAATAACGAAAAAATAATTCCTTAATAGGGAATTCCTCACAATTATAGTTTATCGATACTTTTTTATACTTATTTAGCAACCATCACCAAAGAACTAAACATGGCTACTTTTTTTGTGTTTTTCGAATATCTTAATAATTTTAACATATTATTTATTAGATAACCTTTTTTTATTAGTTTTTAAAGAACTTTCTTCCACGTAAAACCTAGCAGGCTGTGGAATGAACGTCCTTGTGCGGTGTATCGTGGACAAATGTCAAAAAAAGTTTGTACAAATTTCTAAAGATCTAGCAATGCTCATTTCTCCATAAAAAATCCTGAGTATCAAACGGGAAGGTTGGTACGATTTTTAACAATTAGATTGCTTTGTATTACGTAAGAAGAATACCTACCCTACAATTCTATTTTGTCGATACTTTCCTACACAAACACCAACAAGATAAACTAGCCTACAAACTATAACAATTATTAATAAATTAATGAATGGGTAAATTTTGTAAAAAAGAAATTATTTTCGTAAGTTCAACTTACAAAACCACTGTTTTATGAGTGATTTCTTGAGCAGCAAATAGGTAAGTTGGTACGATTTTTTATAGGTTGCTTTCGAATTACGTAACATGTCAAACAAGTAATAAATCGTTATTGTTAAGTTCTTCCATATTCACAATAATTATCTCTCAACTCCTTTATAATTTATAAAAACAAAATCACGAAGCTGTTTAGTTTTAAATACCTAGGGTGTAGTGTATTTTTACAGCAATCATTACAGAACAATTTTAAAATAAACTTAAATAACTTATTGTCAATCGATTACAACTCCCTTTAAAGAAAGCTAATTATCGATAAAAGATATCTTTACCCTACCCCGCCCGTACGAATTTCGAGCTTGCTTTGAATCGCGCCGCCCGCGACCGTCAAAGAGACCCCGCCAGCACGTGTACGCTGCCAAAGAAAACCGCCACTGGTGGCAAGGCCGTCTTATGACACTATTGAAATATTCAAGTTCATTGAACCCTTGATCCAGTTAACTAATACTACACAGTACATATAAATTTATGCAAAATTAAAAGTCTACTTTTCGACAAAATCAATGAACGGATTTCGTTAATTTTTGGTATATCGTCAGCAAATATGCTAACAAGTAAGTATCTACATTTATTTCATAGAAGTTAGTTCCATACTGTATATCCGAAGTCCATTCAGTCATTGTCATGTCAGTGTCTTGGACTGTGATTGTTGTGATTTTGTGTTCTGAGGATATTATTATTATTATGACTAGGGGATTAGATGCGATTAAATCCTAGGATCTATTGTGCCCCCTGCTTGCGCTATCACGCCTACCCTCGACTTCTTGTGTCTTACAAAGAGCTGTAGTGAGATCGAGGCTACTCACTAGGAGACGTGTGCCGGGATTTAAATTGTATTCTCTAGACCTATTAATTAATTTTAAGAAGCGTAGGATCATCAAAGGGTCCAGGCCGGGCACGTCCTCTGCTTTGAGTGACGGTGTTTTAAGACACCCCAGCCTGATTCTGGCAATGGCCTCGCATTCCAGAAGGATGCGTCTGGGGTCTTCAGCGGCTTCGCAGCAGAATCTGTACAGATTTGCTTCACTGAGACTCATTCTGGCTAGGTGCCCGTTCAGCTTGCAGTGGCTCCAGAGCAAACCCGTAAGGGCAGTTGTCTCTTGTCCAAGCTTATGCATTGTTTGGCACGCTTACTTTGACAGTTGCCTAGGAGCAGCTTAGCCTGTCGATGGCCTGGTAGCGAGGACCAGTGACTGGCTGCTTCCATCATTTCTTGGTTCCTTAGGTCATAGCGGATAAGATATTCACCGGTTTCACAGAAGGGTTCTGGGCCTATCAAGGGAGATGAGGCTCCATCCTTAGCTAACCGGTCAGCTATCTCATTCCCTATTATGCCTTTGTGCCCCGGTATCCAGGCCAGGGTAACTTTGTTGCTCTGGCTAAGGATATGTTGGCCAGTTTTCTTCTGCATTCCCACACCAACCGTGAAGTTATTATGTGGTATGTCAATGCCTTGAGAGCTGCTTGGTTATCAGACATTATAGCAAGGTTCCTTGACTGGTAATTACTGTCGAGGTTCATTTGAATGCACTTGTTCAGTGCATATACTTCCACCTGGTATATAGATGTTGCTTCATGGTAATTTGTTGCTGGGCCGTAAACTCCAGCACCAGTATCGGTGTCAGTCCTGGAGCCATTCGTATATCACTTAATTGTATGACTATCAAGACTTACAGTAGTCTTCCTTGTTGCTAATAATGAGCTTGAATTTACGCTCATAGCAAAATTCTTTGGGAATTCGGTCATGTAGCATAAACCAGGCATGTGAGCACTTTGCCAGTAGCTTTAGATCGCGCTGGATTGCATTTATGCCCGTTCTTATTCCGCTATTTTTTATTCTGATTCCGGCAGCCGTTGTTACTGCTATATGCAGAGGTGGAAAATCTAATATCACCTCCATGGCTGCAGTTAGGCAGGATTTCATACCGCTACGGCAGTTTCTAAACATATGCAGATCATTAGTGCCTTGGTGGCTTTGGATGACACCTCCTGCACGTGCTTGCGGAAATTGAGTTTGCTATCATGGGTTAGGCCCAGATACTTCACTTCTGTCTTCAATTCAAGTGATACCATCTACAGTAATAGGCTTAAAGTTGGTTTTCCTTCTGTGTGTAAAGGAGACTATGCACGTTTTAGAAACTTTCAACTTCAGGTCGACTGATTAACACCATTTAAATTAGGGACAGAGCATTTTGCAGGAGCCGCATAAAGTACTATCCACTTTATCTCTGACAACTATGACAACGTCGTCAGCATAACCTATGCAAGCTATACCTTGTGCAGGGAATGCAGTAGCCCATCAACGACAATTGTCTAAAACAGTGGGGAGGTGACACCACCACCTTGAGGAGTGCCTCTGGTGGTTCTCCTGGTTGTTTCCTGGCTGACCACTGCCTGTTTTTAGACAGGCGATCTGCCAATCTTATGATGGTGGGTTCAACCTTCTTGTCTTCGAGCGTGTGATGGTTCGGTGGGAGGTGTTGTCAAAGCATACTTAAATTTCCGTGAAAAGACAGAGTGCTCTCTCCTTATTTTCTACAGCATCGCTAAGGAGGTTGGTTAATTCATTAAGAACCGTGTCCGTCGACCTGGTAGCACGGTATGCATGCTGGCTGGGATGTAGAGGGCTCATTCTCAGTGCAGTATTCCGTATATTCCACTGTCTTCTCCAACGTTCTTAGTACAAAGAAGGTAAGACAGGGAGGAGACAAGAGGGTCTATATGATTTAGGAGACGAACGGGACAGACGTTATGAGGATGAGTTTTTCGTGACATTCATTACAAAAGTTAAGTTACGCTTATAAATCTTATGAACGTGGCAGCCTGTTCGTCGACCTTCATCTATACCTCCACTGACACCACAACAGGGACTATGCTTAACCTCTTTTGCACACCGAAAAGAAAGCTTTACCTATTCTTTAACAATTTCAGGCTGCACCTGTAATAATTTGCGAAGTGAAAAATCCTTTCGATAGCGATCGAAGCCTTGTTAAGTTAGTTGAGAACGTATCTACGAGGGGAGGTCAAAAAGTTCGCGGAATGACTGGGAAAAAAGATGAAATGATACATTATGTTATTTTTCCTTTTCAATATATTCCCCCTTAACACGAATACATTTTTGGGATCTGGCATATAACTTATTAATACCGTCGAAAAAATAGGTTTTGTCTTGGGCGTCAAAATACGCCGAAATCGCCGACTTGACTTCATCATCGTCTCTAAATTTTTTTCCACGCAGCTCTTTCTTCATCTTTGGGAATAAATAAAAATCGCTAGGGGCCAGGTCTGGACTGTAGGGTGGATGGCGTAGTTGTTCAAAACCGCATCGATGAATGGCAGCCGTCGCAACATGACTCGTGTGAACGGGCGCGTTGTCGTGCAAAAGGAGTACACCTTTTGTCAGTTTTCCTCTTCTTTTTTCTTTAATAGCTTCTTTTAATCGGTCCAATAGGGAAGCGTAGTACTCTCCCGTTATAGAAACACCACGTTCTTTATAATCGATCAAAAGAATACCTTCAGTATCCCAAAAAATAGTCGCCATGATCTTTCCGGCCGATTGCGACACTTTAAATTTTTTTGGGGGTGGTGTGCCTTTTTTGTGCCACTGCATCGACTCCTGCTTTGACTCAGGCTCATAGTGGTGAACCCAAGTTTCATCACCGGTTACAATTCGGGCCATAATTTCTTCCCTAACTTCTCCACAGCGGTCCAAATACTCGCGGGAACAGTTGACGCGCTCACGTTTTTGCAGCGGCGTGAGCATTCTCGGGACCCACCTTGAACACACTTTACTCATGCCAAGATGTTGATGAAGAATATTTAAAATTGTGGTTTCTGATACTCCAACTGATGCTGCAAGTTGTTTCTTCTTCAACCTTCCGTCTTCCAATACAAGTTTTTCAACTTTTTCAATGATTTCCGGCGTAGTGGCCTCAATGGGCCGTCCAGGTCGAGGATCATCTTCAATTGACTCCCTTCCTTGCTTGAAAAGGCCGTGCCATTTGTAAATCATGGTTTTACCAGGAGCAGAGTCTCCGTAAACAGCTAACATCTCTTGCAAAATAGTTTGAGGCGTTTTTCCTTGTTTGGTGAGGAACTTTACGACGGCGCGATGTTCAATTTTCTCCATAGTGGCTAGTTTGTTCCCGATTTACTTGTTCACTCGTTTGTAACTCGAAAGCTAATGACCCAATTAGGCTAGAAATTGGCATATATAGTAATTATGAGTTACTCAAGTAGCGGCTACCTGGAGGAGCGACCTCACCCCCGCCAACCCCGCCATTCCGCGAACTTTTTGACCGCCCCTCGTACCATACAGCCTTATCATTTGTAAATGAATGCACTTAACTTTTAAAAACTAAAATGAATTTATTGTAACTAATCACATATATTAACATATAATATTTTATTATTACATGAACACGTTATCTCAAAACATAGACGTCAAAACCATTCCATTTAAGTATAGGTCCTACGATACTTAAAGTTAAGTATTCCTTAGGCCTATTAAGGAATCATTAAGATTCTATAGAGTGAACATTTTTAATGCTGTACTAAGTAGCTATTTAAGTATTCTTTAAACGACTATGAGTGCGGCGGTTATGAACCTGAAGGCCAACAAATGAAAACCGCATTGTTACAGTTAGCTAGATCTTTATCATACCCGAACAGCTAAATCGCTGAAATTTAGTACCTAACAGAGTTTTAACAACAGTAAATTATTAAAGCCGAAATAGCTCATCTTAAATTAAAAAAAAAGGTATTAAATTAGTATTTAAAAAAATAGTTTTACATATATCTTGAACTGTAATACTCTTGTACCTTATTTTGCTCCAACTAGGACTTGCTTTTAACAACTTATACAATTTTAGGTGGATATGTTGTCTCGTGATGGGAGGAGCATACTTGTGGTCACATTTGCGGAGCTGAAGTATTGCCTAGAGCAAACATTTGATGAATTGATGAATGCGGCAGCACCTTTGCTCTAGCGCCATGTGCCTCCTCTAAGAAGTACACCATTGATGCACTTTATTCCACACGGAAATCCACCTTACCAATATACAATGGTTAGCTATAGACCATACCAATAAATGACATTTTAATAGTCTACCACGTCCTTGAACTTTGGAGATGTTGTGTAACTAAATGTGAATATGTGTGGCAAACTGTATAATGCTCTCTTGAATTTCAGTCAATCTTTATAACTGATGCTAATTAATTTTTCGAGCATCGGTTGATTAAAATTGGAGAAGGCAATCGATTTATTTACTCATACTTATTCTATGTAGCATGTAGTGTAGTGATAGGATTATAGAATTTATCTTCGATCTCAATTTTAAAAGTGGTTGTGAAGTGTTGGCTTCACCGAAATTGATAAAATTAAGCTTGATATTTTATATTTTATTTACATTTGAATTGTGAGTTGGACATTTAATTGTACTGTGTCTAGAAGTAATATTTTGCTTATAATACCGTTGCTAATCAAATTTAGAAACAATTTCTTCAAAAGAAGTCTTCAGTTAAATGTCACAGTTACTCTAGTAGGTAAGATCCTTTTTACTACACCTCCGCGGAAAGTTCGCTTTTTTACCATGTTCTCCGTAAGGAAAGTGCCCCTCTGAATTCATTGTCGCATGCGTCACTTTTACGAACTTTCCGTTACAGTACAGTGGTTAAAAATCGTATACGCAACAACGAGAGGGAAAAATGCCATCTCAAACAGCGTGCTCGGCTTCGGCTCGGATTGCATTTTGAACTCTGTTTGAGATGGCCTTTCTAGTTGCGTATAATATAACTATTATTAAAGTGAGCGTAAAGTTTGTGCTACCAAACTTTACATGAATGAACAAAGCTCAGGAAAATTAACTAGGGTTTAGGCTAGGGGTATACCATTTTCTGGAAAGTAAACAGATTTGCGGGTATAATTTAAGAATTTGTAAAAGCCTTACGCTTTGATAAATTATGTGAAGACAGCATGTCACATTGAAAATGATTTTTTTATTATAAATATTTTATTAATCTCATCAAAGCATTTGTAAAAAGTCATAAAATGTTTACAAAAACTAGTGCGCAAAAGCGTCGAAAAGTAATTACGTAAGGATTAAAAATACGTTAGTAGTGGATGCTGCGGTGTCGCAGAGACTCGCGATATGCAAATAAAAGTATCATGTAAATTTGCACATGAAATTTCACATTTGTTTAGTTACTATTGTGTTTTATTTTCTATTTTATAAAATGATAAATATATCCAGAAATGAACCTAATTTAAATTAGTCATAATAATTATTATATCTGTACTCTTTTTTGACTGGCGCCATGGTAGAGTACGTAGTAAATCTGTAAATGTTCCTCGAACCGAAAATGTTTGGGAACCCCTGTCCTTAGAGCAACTGATAGAAAATATCTTGAGTAAGTGAGCAGGTTTTTAACTTTTTATATATATTTTTGGCTCTATTAGCCACCTGAACAAGCGCCACAAACATTCCAAACTATTAATTTGAAGATATCATTATACTATGTATGTAACCTTTCTTTGTTAATCTCATATACATTGGTATTGTAAGGTAATGGTGCTCACACCTGCTATGTAACATGTTTATGTGTTAATAATCACAATGTTGTAAAATGTTTTCAAGTTCGTAAACATTTCTAAACAAAAATGTTAGTTAACAAATTGTAACAAATTAAACATTGTTATCATATCTTGAATCGTGCTCCGCGACTTGCGATGATGTCATGATGTTATGTTTCCAAGTGGTATAAAATGTTTGTAAACATTTTCATTAGTTTATTAGCACTTAAAACATTTAACAATTCTTAATTTGTCAGCAATCTTTTGTTTTTGCAAATGTTTAGAAACATTTTGTAACAGCAGTGTGTGAGCACCATTACATACAATGAGCATTTGAACTTAATCGGCTATACAAATAATCTTTGTATTAAGTTATACCCGAGAATAATCCAAGAATATGCAAAATGTTAACAAATAGACATTTTGCTGATGATTGGTTTATTCGGACGTATAACGTTTCCCGCGTTTATTTGTAAGGCTGCCTGACATTCGGAAAACTTCAGAATTATCATAGTACTGACAGTGTTGTCAGCGGTGTAGTATTGTCATTTTGCATATTCTTGGTTTATGCTCATGTATAACTTTATACCAAGGTTATTTGTAAGGTCGAATGTGAACACTGTCCCTTACCCAACCACTATCTTATGTTATGGGATTATAAAATAATTTTAAATAAAGTATTTTAGAAAGGACAATGAACAATCCTTCATATTAATGCTGATAAATTTAATGCTTTAAGCAGCATTTTAAACTAGGAATAAAATAATAATTAAGTCATATAATGTACTCTTATTGATTGAGATTAATTTAACATTAAAGAGTTATGTTAACTCGGCACTTTGCATTAACATTAATTTAGATGATAGGAGGATATTATAATGATTCAAATACCATTTTTCGTATGATGACGTCGATGTCTTAGCTGTATTTAAGGCTCTGTAGCAAGAAAGTATAATTATGATAGGTATAGTGCTTCATGAATAACCAATCATTCGTGTATTGCACATATACAGATTAATATGCTTTTTTGCTGCACACTTAGATTAATATGTCTAGATAGACTGTAAGAGTTGTGAACACGTCGAAATAAATAGCGGTGAAGTATTAACCTCTATATTCGGAAACTTATGCACTCAAAAAAAGTGACATACGTATCGCGAGTGTAAGACGTTGCTTGTCATGCACGCCAGAGTAATAAACCTGGCCTGTTGTCATCCGTTGCCTAACAGCAAGAGGCTCTGTCTAGACGTATTAATTATCTAACATTGCATGTATCGGAAATAAGTACCTAAAAATAAGTTCATAATTTTTCTTAATAAGTAGAACTTAAGTAAGGATATAATATAATCATATTACTTACTATTATTGATGTATCTCCATGTATTATGTCTAGATTTTCTCTTTCACAGCTAGGCTTGTACGGATTTGCAAAATGTTAACCGGGGCCGTTTGAGAGTTATATAATAATCATTGGTAACTTAGCATTGATGTTAGATACTTGTCTACATTATATCTCATAGTATGTGTAGGTATATATATGTAATGTGTTATTACACATAAACACTTACTTACTACTTTTGTCTACTTACAAACCTGTTTACACCATTTAATTATTTCTGTTATTGTGTTTTATCTGATCCAGGCCACAACTAGATCTATGATATTATTTATTTTTTAAATTTTATATTAATTTAACTATTTATGCATCTTGTAATAGGCTTAAAGCTAAACTTTTCTTATTCGAGTCATCACTTTGCCGTGATGTGATCTGCCAATTTGTACTCATTAATTTAAGTATAAGCTTTTCCGTCCTGTCGCATTCAAATTCAGACTTCCAAAAAGATGTATTAAAGATATTGGTTAAACATTGCTGTGTGTTAAGTAACTGAATATCTGCAAATGTTATGCAACACAAGATGAGGTCGTTGGAAATTAATTACTTTCTACATAATGTTTTCCGTTTTTACATTTATATTTCTTATGCAACGTATTAAACCACAACATATGGTACTAAAAGTAATACAACGTAATTAACTGTGCTTTTAACGAATCAATTCTGTTCCGCCTAATTATTTTCGCGAACAATCTGATTATAGTTAGAAAAGTAAGAAATATATACATGCTCGCTTTGCCAAATAATATTGGAATTCCAATTAATTATACGGTGTTTGCGGAAATTATTGTATTCTAAGGTAATAAGTGTTTATTTTCTCTCGAAATAATAAATACACTTTTTAAAATACATAGTGCTGTTTCAACTGTAATATAAGATTCCTTTATTATATACTTCACCTACTCATTTAGCAAACATGCTAAGGTTTGCAAGGCACTCAGAAGTTGGGTTAGGTATCCCTTCTGGGATTAATTAAACAAATTAAAAAATTTGTATATTTTACTCTATATAAGTTAAAACATTATGGCGATAGCTTAGGCAATAAATGTGTAGTCGGAATATATCTTCAGTTCATATCATATAGTTCAGTAAATTTTATAGATAATTTCTAAGTTTTCACTATGTGTTTACTCAGCAAAAGGATAGCTGCCTCGATATGACGTTATAACGTCAGCTAAACAAAGATTTTGCAACAATTGTTGCTTTGTGCTTATATTATTTTAATATTCGCGTCTCTGTATCCTCGCCCTATCAAACACGTTAAAAACCCTGTAAATTAAAAAAAACGTTAAATATTTGAATTCGGTGAAATCGATAAAATATATCTGAGATTATACAAAGGAAGTGATATGGCAGCATTTGAAAACTTTATCATTTCATTGGAACGATGACTAACAGTTGTTAATTTGTCTGTCCATGTCCAAAAATGTTAAATGAACACTGGACAGCGTGTTTGACAGGGAAAACACTAAGATTTCTTGAGCGAAGATATTTATGTAGATTGACATCTACAGTGAACCCCAACCCGCGTGCCAAGCGGGGATGTTATGGCAAAAACCCCCCGAGATTTTTTTTTACAGACAATGTAAGTCCCCGGCGGCCCTGCTCGTGGTGGTTAAGTAGCCGCCACATAAAGGGGTAGGGGGTGCTAAGTAACCCTGGGCTTGGAAACGCTACCACAAACGAAGACCATTATCCTTGGCGACATATATATGAGGATCGCCGAGAAGTTTGAGAAAGCTTGGAGCAGATTACGATGGGATGTGGTTGGGTTATCTGAGGTCCGAAGACAAGGCGATGAGAGTCCGTTGGTAATCCTAAATACCGGACACCTGCTCTACTTCCGGGAGGGCGACCAACTGTGCCAGGGCGGTGTCGGGTTCCTCGTTCACAAGTCTCAATGACTGAGGCCAGATACTGACTAAGTTTATGGAGAAGGGGGATATGTATACGATTACCTCCTTCTTCATGAAGCAAAAACAACGTAAATGGACCTGTATCAGCCCCGATGTTGCCACCAAAGATGGGATAGACTCATTATGTCAACAAAAAGGCAGATATTCAATGATGTCTCTGTGATCAAGTCAGGGACAACTGTAGCGGTATCGACTGGTGAAGTCTACGCTCCGAAATGCTCCCATCGGCTAATCGCCGCAAGCATGGCACTGAAGTATAGTGATGCTGTTCTTCAAAAAGGGTAATAAAGTGCTTTCGAAGAAACATCCAAATCTTCCCGCCCCAAATACCACAGTGTCTTAAGACGAAGTCAATTTAGTATACTGTAAGCCGTTCCTTTATAGTCAGTTATACTATAAAAAATAAAGCTAATGAAAGCTGAAACCAGTAAAAGGCGGCAAATTCAAAAAAACTTCATATGGTATTACCAACTAAAGTAGGAATAAATAATTTTGATACCTTTCCCATTTTTTTTTCAATTTCATATAGTAATTTATTACATATTTCTTGTACACACGTTATTGAGACATGCATTATTTGTAGTAAAATGTATTAGGTATTTAAAAATATCACTTTAACATACAAAGGTATCATATTAACAGAGCCTAGAGTATTGAAGGAGTAAGAAATACATATAGTTCAAGAACAATATTTAATGAAAACCACTACTGCTGAGGTGAGTATAACAGTAAAATCCATAAAGGATGATAGACAGAGTTTATTCATTATAATCAAAAGCTGATTGTAACATTTCTATTTTCATAGAATCGTTTTAACTACTGCTGGAACTATTATAAGTTCTAGCTCTTCTAATATTCCATCCCTCGTTTTGTTCTGAACTTCAACATGAAAAATATGCTCTGTCATTATCTTTCAATGTTCTGGTGTCATACTTTCAAAAGCATCTTTTATGACTGTTCACATTTGAGCTGCTGAAATGTATGTTTCGTCTAGGTATATTATTTATTTTCTTGGTCGCAATTGTCGTCAAGATTATCTGAAATAATAATAATAATAATACTTTATTTCATACCCTTGATCCATAGTACAGACACAGTATAAAATATGTATTTAAAATAAAGTCAAAAATATAAATTACAAATAGAAACTAGGTTGCAATATTTAACCAGTGTCGATACATTGCTGAAAGCATCAGCCTGTCAGGCAATATTTAACCAGTGTCGATACATTGCTGAAAGCATCAGCCTGTCAGGCAGACTTCTGATAATGCCGTTATTACACGTCTCAACCGGACATGAACGATGAATGAATCAATCCTAGCCTTCGCGTACATTTCTGAAGCGCTACAGCAACGTTTCAGGCCCATGAGGAACCTAAAAATGTTATTGTAGGCGACTCGTATGCCATCATGAGACTTCTTAGAATAATTTGTCCAAAGCTGACACGTGTAAGACGACTGGCAGAATGACTTAAAGAGAGTAATTCTCACGTCAGGCGCTGAACGGTTAAATTTTCTCGCAATCATATTGCCCACCACACAAAGAGCCCTACGTTGACGCTCGATATCTGCGTCATCCTTGAGGCAGGATGAAACAATGTGGCCAAGGTACTTGAAGCTGTCCACTATCTTGACAGGTTGTCCGTTAATACAAACTACGGGGATATTCTGAGGCACCTCTCCCGATCTAAATATTATCATTTCTGTTTTATTTACATTGTATGTAAGATTATGCTCTTTCGCACAACCCTCACATATTTTGATGAGTTTTCGCAGGCCTTTTTTTGAGGGGCTGAGCAAAACCATATCATCAGCGTAGCTCAGGTTGTTGACGATCTGCCATCCAACCTCAGCCCTACTGGAGTCCTGCTCAGCTTCCTGATCTATTTTATATAGATATTAAATAGATCAGGAGAGGTCTGACAGTTCAAAGCCCCATCTGACACTGTTGGTCTGGTTACGGTACCAATGCTCGAGGAGGCCAACAATCTCAGAAGGGACACTTGTGTCCCGCAGCTTCTTCCACGGCAGATCATGATTAAGTGTATCAAAGGCGCGACTTATATCTAAAAAACACGCATAGACTGCAGTGTTTCCCTGCTTGTAGTAACCGACAACCTGCTTTAGCGCGAATATATAGCCATGTCGGTTGAGACTTGTGGTCGAAACCCAAACTGACCATCTTCAATACTTAAAAAAAGATTATACCGATATTTTTTGTAAAAAAAAGATGGTGTGACTTATCATCGGTTAGATTATTTTATTTATATAAGAGTGATATGCAAAAAGCGTAAGTAATTTAATAAATCGAATATTTTTCATTAAATATGGTACAATTATTGACAAGTCCTTAGTCAAGACCCGCTTGTCAGAATGGGACAGATGAAAGGACACATTCAGAAATAAAAACAATAGAGTCGCTCTTTTTAACCTACTCAAAAGGGGAGGATGTTCTCAATTCGTCGGTATGTTTTTTTTAAGTTTGTTGCCTCAGAACTTTCTGATATGATGATCAATGGAACTCCTTATCGACTTACGATAAGGGAAGATCTGTGGAAGAACTGTCTGTAATAAAATTGCAATGCGCTTACGTTCATTGCTGCATTGCAAAATTTAGTAGATTTGCACAAATTTAGACGAATTATTAGTTAGTGTAGTTCAGATTCACTAAAAATTAAAAATACAACCGACATCAAAATGACTATTCCAAAACAATAGATATAATATACACTAAAAAGTATGAAAATAATTGCATATTTTTATACAATCTAATTCTAGTAACGATTATTGTTATTTATGGAGTCCGTGCCAGCCAAGGTAGGCAGGTAGGTTGTAACTACAAACACAACTACTACAAAATAGGGACAGACTGACGAACGTAAAACGTATAGCAACCCTCTTTTTCGTCTGGACTTAAAAAAATGCCTAACTGCTACTCCACTGATGTCACTGTCCAAATCGGGTTCTAAATTCAAAATACGCAGCAGAAACTGAAAAAGTGTTTACATTGCTGCATATTGACCAATAATATTTTAAACAACTGGAGTAAACGCAGAAATGTATAAACATAGCTGTCGAAACATATTATTGTGTCATTTGTCGCATGTGCCATATTTCAGCTTTGATTGTGTATGAGGTGCATTGTCTATAATATGTATAGAACGTCATTAATTTTACCCATCTTAGCTTAGAAATATTCAAGAAACTCAATGTCAACAAACTCCGATGTGACAGCAAGACAGATTAGTTATCAAATTGATTGAAATTTTTTTTGCACTGCACCGTATGTGAACGTAATGTTTAAATTCTCTTTGCCGTATGCGCCAATTGATTTACATTTTTATAATGATATAGGTAGTTTTCCAATTACAGAGCAATACGACTCAGTGCCGCACAATCCCGAATTGTGCTGATGCTTGAATTGGAACATGAATTAGTTTTAAAATGCACCAGCAGAGTGCGTGTGTACTAAGTTCAGTGTTGAAAAAAAATATTCATCAGCAATGTAATAAGAAAATAAGATGTCTTCTTCATTTTGATAAATATGTTCATTTCCACGAAAACATTTATGATATCTGCTTCATTAAATGATTCGATCAAGCCATTGCAATGTTGGCAAAAGTATGTTTCTGTAAATTAAATTTGTGTATACTTTAGAATTAACTAAAACTAAATTGTAATCAAATTTTAAATGTGGTATATAAAATTAAATAGTCAATGTTTGTACTTTCATTAGTTTTAGTTTTATTTATTTAGAGCATTGGTAACAAGAACATCAGCTCAAACCAAAATACAATAAACGAAGTATATTTAAATCAATTTGGGTAAATCTGTACCTTTCTCCATACTTACATTTTTTTTAGTACAGTCTGAATTAAGTTTTATTATTTCTAAAAAACTACGACGAACCGAAAGCTTCCAAATATTTCTTCAACAATAAACAATATTACTACCCATAGTAAATAAAATTTGGATCAATGCCCACTTAGAGAAAAAACACACGTTAATTTTCTGCCACTGAGTTGGTATATATTCTACGCATCACGCGAAAGCAGTACTTTTGAGATTGCTTGATTGTGCGAAGCGTTGCTGTAGTTGGAACACTCAACGTTGAGCATTATGCCGCATAATGCGCTCTAGTGCTGTAATTGGAAAACAGTCATTTTATTTATTATTGTCATTCCTTTCTGGCAGCTTTCATTAGCCAGACTCTAGAAAAAAAGTCCTATCCTATAACTATAGACTTTTTTTTTTGGTTCTGTTCGTCCATCTGGACAGGCAAAGGGGTCAAAAGCCCATACAGCCAAAACCATAGATTTTTTTGTTTGGTTCTGTTCGTCCATCTGGACAGGCAAAGGGGTCAAAAGAACCATAGACTATGAATATACTAGGTACCTATCGTTTATTGTAAGGCTTTGAAGGTCGATCTCAGCCGTCAGAAAATTTATATAGAGAATTGAGATACTCTGTGTTCTGGGCGTTGCTATTGCTACTTGTTCTTGCTATAATTATTTTTCTATACGAGAGTAGGTATTCTTAAGTTGTAACTTGTTTCAAAAATTACCTAATACTTGAAAGTTGAAAATAAAATACTTTTTTACAAATCTGAGGTACGTACACTATGAAAATGGTAATTTAAGTCATGCACAATAGGTATATTGTTTGTTGAGTTAGTTAGTAATTTAGTATTCTAAATTATCTTACCACGCCTTCAAAATAACAACTGTTTCAATTATTTGCATGTGATTAAAATTATTTATAATAATATTTATTACTATTATTTATAATACAGATATACTTAAACTTCTAGTTTTTTTTAGGTTAAGATAAGAAAATGTCCGCAAATGAACCTCAAACTTACTTTACAGGAAATGATACTTACTCTTATAAAACGTACAAGCAATTAATTTCTAAAGTTGGGGATTTCACACCGTTTTACATTTCAATTGCGATTTGCTCGATTATACTTGGATCTTTACTGATCCTGAATATTATTTGCTGTTGTTCTAAATATTCTGATTACTGGTTGGATAGACACACAGGTATTTGTCAAAATTATTTTATATTTGTATTTGATTGGTATTTTTTTATTGGAATGCCAATGAGAGTCCAGGATGTCTAATGGTAACTGATTACATTATATGATTTAAAAATAGGAAATTATTACTAGTACTAATGTATAAAAATTCTTATATTGATTAAGGCCCATGCAATGAAGTTATACCATAGGATTTTTGGTGGTAATGTTATATTTTTAACTACAGGTAATCGCTGGATTGTATCTATATGGTCAACAACACCTCATAAGCAGCCCCCACTTGATTTAACAGAACTTGAAAGTCAGTACGTACCAGTGCAGTACTTGCCGTATCACTCTGACGAATATCAAGAAATACACAGACATGAAACAGAAATAATACCATCAGTATCACGTCAACCTTTAACGTCATCTCAAGAGTATCTTGAACTTCATAAAAGAGAAAGTGATATCTAAAATGTCATTTCTACTAATATATCCGGCTGTCGCAGCTCTTACTTTGTTCATTATAGTTGTAATAATGGTGATGTTGAGATTTGGGGCTACTTGTTGTAAACTGCGTCACACAGCATTTGCAAATCAAGAAGATTGGCTTGAAGAAGAAGCATATGAACAAAAAGTTTCATATGCCTAAAGATAGTTTACATGAAATGAGATACATGATGAAAGAGAATTACTTTACATATACTATATTATCTGTTCACATTCAAAATAATTGTCTCAAAACACTTACTGAGCTTGCTAGTATAAGCTGTTGCACTTAGAATAGACTCTGTAATAATTATTACGAATGGAAAATTTCACTAGTAGCATGATGTATGAAATGCATTTTCTTACATTTACATTGAAATGGTCTGTGAAATGGCACACTCAATGAAATTGTCCTCTTATAAATATATATTTTTAGTATCCACATAAGGAATAAGATAAAAGTAAAGAATTGTGCATAGTGAGTATTTGAATGTTGTAGTACTGAGTGTTATACCAACCATGTTCCAATTTAAAATAACGGTGATGTATCAATTGTGTTGGAATAATTTGTCTCAGATCTCATAAATCAACTCTTTACATAGGCATACATATATATATAAATGAAATTAATTGTTTTAATCAGGTAATTGAACCATGGCATGTAAAATCTTGAGGTTATTGCTATTTTTACATAAAACCATTACTCGTGTCATGTAAGATTTTGTTTTTTTTTATATCAATGATAATAAATTAAGTATTAATTCAATTCCATGCCTAATAATTATTATTTATAGTTGATATATCATTCCTTGAACTTCTCATTCTAGATGTAAGATAAATTATATGACTAATGAATTGTCCGTCCATTTATACTTTATTACTGAGGTAGAAGTATCTACAATTTTAGATTAAACCGTCCACTTTATACTAAGAATGTACAACTAAGCTGGCACAATTTGTATTTTATTTTTAAAGAAATGTATTTCATACTACCAGTACCAGAATAATAAATAAGGATTTTTCTATTTTTGCTAGTAATTGTAAACTTAACTTGAGTTTATGTGGATTTTCTTTATAATAATATCTTTAGCACTCAAACTTAGTTATAATATTTTTTTTTATTATTATGTAACCATAACTATTATTAATATTGGTAAGTTCGTAGTATGTATGTAATCATAAGTTTTTGCAATTGCATTTATTTTTTATATTTTACAATAATTATGGATATCAATATCTTATTTTTTAATGAATAAATAAGTAAAATTTTATATGTTTGTTGTTTTATTATTAAACCTATGATTTGAAATGATTTCCATATCTGTTTGTCACATCTAAAAGTAACATTTTTACTAAAGCTTAGATTTTTTATATAAGAGAGGGCAAACAGGCAAGATGCTCACGGGATGGGGAGTAGTGAGCCAACAACAAGTGTCAAGAGATATGTTGCCGGCCTTTAAGGTGGGATATGCTTTTCTTAAATGTCCCTTAGTCATATAGGTTCGGGAATACAGCAGCTGGTAATTATTATGTCCTGTGGTGGAACCAACCTGAAAAGCTCCTCTGAGCACTTCCTGTGATAAATGCGGTCAATGGAGGGGACCCACATCTCTACGCAATGTCAAAGAATCAAGCCCATCAGAGATGACTTAATCGTCGTTGATTCGAGCCGCTCTTCGTTGTATGCGGTCAAATGGAAAAAGCTGATACTGGAGAACGCCCTCCCAGAGGTGAGAACAGTACTCCATGTGAGGCCAAATTTGAGCCTTATACAGTTGCACGCGGTGGCTTGTAGTGAAGTACTGTCTCGCCTTACTGAGTACACCAATACGAACAACAAATACACAAACTCAATACGATAAAATTCAGTAGTTATCTAATATGTCAGTTTTTCATAATAAAAAATAATATTTTAGTCACCACTTCTAAGTCCAAATGGAATGATGATTGTGAAAATAAAACAACATTTATAAAACACTTGTTTTATATTAAGATAACCACTCCATAAACAATTAATAAACCTTACACAAAAATGATAATATTTAAATAATGCTATACTTTTTTACATAATATGAAAACCATTTGGAATCAACGGATTCTTAAAATAAAGTGATATGACGATGTACATACATTTTTGTTGTTTCATATTTATTGCTCTTGGTAATTTCTTGTACTAAAAGGTAGCTTCTGTCACACATAAAACGTGAAAATCATACAGTAGTTGTTTACTGCTGTAATATCTACTTCCGTACATCACATAAGCTTTAACACATCCAAAAATTAATTGAAATAAACATGTAGATAACTTACGTTACATACGAAAGTATCACGCTGTGCGCCCAGAGAAATGTATTCATTACACATCGTTGGGAATATCTTAAGACTATACCTAATATTATTTTATACGTTAGTTTTACTTACTAGTTGTTATTATTACAATATAAAACTACAAATGGTATACCTAATTAAGACTTTCGATAATTCTATTATAACTTCCAATGCTAATCACAGTTATAGACAATATGGAAGTAGACTAACACGATTTTATTTTTACGTTACCATTAAGGGAATTTATAATTATTGACTATATTTAAACATGATATGCCTAAAATATTTTTTGTAAAGCAGACTATGTTTTTACCATCAACGCATGGAGCCTCTCTTAATAAGATATAAATGTATATCAAAGTTTATGTGCGTTAATAGTTGTGTACCGTTAGGAATAATTATTCTGTCAATATTATTATACAAAGGCATATAAAAATTTTGTTATAAATCGTTCTAAAAACTTCTTCAGTATATATATATTATATTTCTAAAAAAGATTATTGCACGTGTATTGGAAAATTCTAAGATGCTGAGATCTGTTTTTGTAAATAACGCGTTATAACCGATCGAACAAATATTTAGTAACACTAAATTCAATAATGCAGTTATACCTATTTTATTGCGACATACAGAGTGGAACAGTGACGCAATGCCAAAAGACATCGGTGCAAATTGGTTTTTTGTTCTAGTGGCCATATAGGTAATATGTGTATATTATATAAACCTTATACTTCAAACTTGTGGCAGTGTTCATATTAGGATTATTAATATTTATTTCATCTAAGCAAAACTAATTTTATGGGTTGATAAATTTACAGCTTAAGCCCATATATAATATTTACTATTTAGCAAATCCTGCTGTGATGTAATAAGTGTTGCACTTAGTGAAATGATAATTGTTGACAGGTGGACGGTACCTGTAATAGCTAAAACTAGAATCACACATCCGTTTATTGTTTGTTTCCTATTTCTCGTCAATTTCAAATTGATTCTAAAAATTGCTCCAGCCAACATTACTGTATCTTATTGTACTTATCAACCGTATTTATATAGATTAGACAAAAGACCTTTAAAAAATTACATCAATGCGCTTAGGGCCAAAAACGAAAACGACTTATCAACGATCAAAAACTACTATACTCATTCGAAAATTATGTCTCAGTCGTGGTCCTGATAAGAATTCTCAATTAAAGTGGTCATACTTACTCCTCATAGCATGAGCTGTCTGCGTGCCGTTTCCGTGAAAAGGCGAAAGAACAAAAAGAGACATATTTTGACATAAATGCGTTGAAACATTCATCTAATCAGACTCTACTTTTACAAACTTTTTACTAAACCAGGTGAAACTGAAGATAGCTTGCGATCCCAAGGCAGCTCTGATTACTGTTGGATCCAAGTCAGGAATTGACGTGCGGTATGCATTTGTTCGCAATCCTGAGACGGAAATGCGATCCACATAGTCAATAAATCTCGCAAGCAGCTAGCGTAATACTGTTGAGGAGGGTCATTAGTCCAGTAATAGTAAAACTGAAACATAATGTGTACCCACCCACTGTGGTACCCCATCTAGCCGGCTTTTTGTACAAATAATCCTCCCACTAGTATATATTTGTGACAAATATTTATTAAATAAAGCCATACCGCATTACTGCCTAGCTGGCCCATTTCCATATTCTCAAGAATAAATATCCATCAAGATCAATCAAATATACACCAGATACAAAATCAAAAGAACTCGTTGAGAAGAAGACACCGAGACCAATGGAAATTCTACAAGAGCATACAGCAGTGCGCGCGAGTGTGACAAAAATAACAATCCTACACCTGATCCGAACGATCAAGCATGCATATTCTTCGCAATACTGAAATAGACCTGACCAATTCCGACCAGGGAGTGGAGAACAAAGAAGCCCGATTTAAATGGACTCAAAAGCTTTACATTGTGATGCTAGCAGATATACTGATTCCTGTCATGCAGTGGAGAACGGAGGAGCCTGATTTAGATGGAATTACTGAAATGCTTCTTACAGTAACGTTACCATACACACTGAATTAGAGTACGGATTATTTCTACACTACAGAAATTTTCGTGTAAAAAATTAGAAGAGCTCGTTGAAACAAAGAAACCAAGATCAATAGAAAATCTACAACAGCGTACAGCAGTAAGGTGAAGAAGAGAAGACAACGAGATCAATGGAAATTCTACAATAGCGTGCAGCACTACGCGCGAGTCAGACAAGAATATCAATCTCACACCTGATCCGAACGATCAAGCAAGCATATTCTTCACAATGACCGAAATGGACCTGAACGATTCCGGCCAGGGTATAGATAGCGAAGAAGCCCGATATAGATGGAACCATTCAAATGTTGTGATGCTAGCAGATACACTGATTCCTATCATCGAGTGGAGGGCGAAGCCAGATTTAGATGGAATTACTGAAATGCTTCTTAGTGATGTTACTATGGTAACATCACTGTAAGAAGTGTCTATACACTGAAGTATAGTATGGACAATAATTCTACACCAATGAAATTTTTGTGATAAAAAAAATTAAAAGATTTCGTTCAGACAAGCAACACCGAGTCCAATGGGAAAACTTCAACAGCATTCAGCAGTGCGCGCGTGTGTGTAAAGAATATCAATCTCACACCTGATCCGAACCATCAAGCATGCATATTCTTCGCAATACTGAAATAGACCTGACCAATTCCGACCAGGGAGTGGAGAACAAAGAAGCCCGATTTAAATGGACTCAAAAGCTTTACATTGTGATGCTAGCAGATATACTGATTCCTGTCATGCAGTGGAGAACGGAGGAGCCTGGTTTAGATGGAATTACTGAAATGCTTCTTACAGTAACGTTACCATACACACTGAATTAGAGTACGGATTATTTCTACACTACAGAAATTTTCGTGTAAAAAATTAGAAGAGCTCGTTGAAACAAAGAAACCAAGATCAATAGAAAATCTACAACAGCGTACAGCAGTAAGGTGAAGAAGAGAAGACAACGAGATCAATGGAAATTCTACAATAGCGTGCAGCACTACGCGCGAGTCAGACAAGAATATCAATCTCACACCTGATCCGAACGATCAAGCAAGCATATTCTTCACAATGACCGAAATGGACCTGAACGATTCCGGCCAGGGAATAGATAGCGAAGAAGCCCGATATAGATGGAACCATTCAAATGTTGTTATGCTAGCAGATACACTGATTCCTATCATCGAGTGGAGGGCGAAGCCAGATTTAGATGGAATTACTGATCTGCTTCTTACAGTAACGTTACCATACACACTGAATTAGAGTACGGATTATTTCTACACTACAGAAATTTTCGTGTAAAAAATTAGAAGAGCTCGTTGAAACAAAGAAACCAAGATCAATAGAAAATCTACAACAGCGTACAGCAGTAAGGTGAAGAAGAGAAGACAACGAGATCAATGGAAATTCTACAATAGCGTGCAGCACTACGCGCGAGTCAGACAAGAATATCAATCTCACACCTGATCCGAACGATCAAGCAAGCATATTCTTCACAATGACCGAAATGGACCTGAACGATTCCGGCCAGGGAATAGATAGCGAAGAAGCCCGATATAGATGGAACCATTCAAATGTTGTGATGCTAGCAGATACACTGATTCCTATCATCGAGTGGAGGGCGAAGCCAGATTTAGATGGAATTACTGAAATGCTTCTTACAGTAACGTTACCATACACACTGAATTAGAGTACGGATTATTTCTACACTACAGAAATTTTCGTGTAAAAAATTAGAAGAGCTCGTTGAAACAAAGAAACCAAGATCAATAGAAAATCTACAACAGCGTACAGCAGTAAGGTGACCCAAGAATAACTAAAAATAATGCAAACTATTCAAGGTGTAGCCTCTTACATACTGAACACTTTTACCGAAAGCTCAACCCGCCCAACACAGCCCCTCACCCCATGCATTTTGTCAAATAAGCTCTGTGAAACACAAAGAATTTGTGAAGAAAAGTGCTGCGTTCTGAGAGTCAAAATTTGCATGAAGAGAATTGCAAATTGCAACCTCTGAATGGTCGGAATCTAGTCGGTACCAACTAACAAAAACCGTGAGTAGCCGTTTTAGATGAATAGACTGTAATATAGACTTGCAGTGCTTTCCTGAACACTCAAATGAGAACCTGGTGTCCGTTACTGTACAGCTTGGTAAAATCATCTCTTGTCCATTTTAGAAAAAAGATGTTCTGGTTTGCTCAAGAGTGGCTAAGGCGAATGGGGACTCAACGAGATCAAGACCAAGTCATCATCAACTTGGCTTCCTCTCGCCTGAGAGATATTGTTTTACGAGCCGTCTGGAAATATAACAGAACTAACTATTCTGATAAATTGAATAGTGCCCATTTGGGAATTGTAGGAGAAAAAAGGCTCATCTAAGTTGCCGAGCACTTAACCCCCTGCTAATCGATCGCTATATGCCCAAGCAGAAATTTTTCGTAAGGAAGATCAGTTCAATTACTTGTAGGTTCGCCAATTTGAGTCAAGAATAGTTGAAACTTTCGGCGCTATTCGCAACGATAAGTATTAATTTAATTTTGTATGTTGAATTACTGAAATTGAAACGTAACCATATAAGAAGAAGAGAAGACAACGAGATCAATGGAAATTCTACAATAGCGTGCAGCACTACGCGCGAGTCAGACAAGAATATCAATCTTACACCTGATCCGAACGATCAAGCAAGCATATTCTTCACAATGACCGAAATGGACCTGAACGATTCCGGCCAGGGAATAGATAGCGAAGAAGCCCGATATAGATGGAACCATTCAAATGTTGTGATGCTAGCAGATACACTGATTCCTATCATCGAGTGGAGGGTGAAGCCAGATTTAGATGGAATTACTGAAATGCTTCTTAGTGATGTTACTATGGTAACATCACTGTAAGAAGTGTCTATACACTGAAGTAGAGTATGGACAATAATTCTACACCAATGAAATTTTGTGATAAAAAAAATTAAAAGATTTCGTTCAGACAAGCAACACCGAGTCCAATGGGAAAACTTCAACAGCATTCAGCAGTGCGCGCGTGTGTGTAAAGAATATCAATCTCACACCTGATCCGAACGATCAAGCTTGAATATTCATCGAAATACTGAAATGGTCCTGACCGATTCCGGCCAGGTAGTAGAAAACGAAGAAGCCGTTTTTTATAGTGATGCTAGCAGATACACTGATTCCTGTCATGGAGTGGAGAAAGGAGGAGCCCGATTTAGATGGAATTACTCAAGTTCAGTAAAAAAGTAATGAACACCATTCTATAAAAAATCCAATAAAAGTTACATTTAAGTCAACTTACATCATAACCCTTGATACATGCCTTCAGGCGTCAAGTTATGAATAATTTCGAAAAGATAATGAGGTTTCTATAATGCCTCGAAGAAAAGAAGAAGAGATCCGGATTCAGCAATTAATTTCCGGCAACTCACACTCTACTCTAGCGAGGTTACCACTAGGGCCTGGCCTTTTGTTTCTGAACCAGGTGAAATTAAAGACGCCTTGTGCTTCCTCTGGTACAGCCCCGACTTATATAGCCTCTGGTTGTAAGCCAGAAAAGCCTGACCGATTTTGGCCAGGGATTGGAAAACGAAAAAACCCGATTTAGATGGAATCGCTTCGAATTCACATCACACAAAGCTTGGTACAATAATGTTACTATTAGAAGAATTATAGAAGTAGATCGCGGACTATTTCTAAACGCATGAAATTATTCTATAAGTTTAAATGAACTCGTTAAAACGAAGAAAACGAGAACAAAGACAACGGTTTGTCAAGTATTGTACAACATTCAATTTACGCAACCCAAATAAATATTAATTTATTATGCTTTCGAATAGCATTTCAGTAAAAATTGAATGGCAACACAGGCATCAAGTAAAGTTGGGGGAAGCCAAATTTAGAAGGCATTATGCATTTGCTTTTAATGAATTCCGATTATACTGAGATTATATTTATAGCAATATAAATAGAACACTGCGTACTAAGTGAATTATTGAAAATTATGATAATGCTACAACCTAGGCCAAGAAAAAGTATGAAATCTAATATTATATAACAATACGCTTAAATATACATATTTTATTAAATTGTTCTCGTAATGTTATTGAAAATTGATAAATTTAAAATCGGAGGAATCGACTTTCGAAACGTTTGGGGCTCATAAAGGCAAGAGCCGACGTAGGCGAACGATCAGTAGTCAGCGGTGCGGCTTATCAAATTTCTATTGAATTCAACTTATGATCCATTACACTAATGGGACTGGTATAACTTTAAACATAACATGTGTTATGTAGTACCATAACACATTAATAAACGCGAAGTAAAATTATTCCAAGTTTAAAACTTTTTGTACCAGGAAAATTTATTGAATTGCCCGATAATCGATAATTATTAAATTTTTGTTAGCCTTCATCAGTGTCATTTTCGGTAAAATTTGTCTTGAATCAATTCACACGTGTTTCGTCTCTACACACGGCATCCTCAGGAGATGTTGACTTGCCAAATTCTGGCACAAGACTGAATTGAATGAGCCAATGACCGCTCTTCTATACCCTCGTCCCATGATTTGGCGTGCTTTGATTGGTCGGCTGTTGTGACGTATTAGGAAGTGATACGTAAAGATGGTGATGAGAAGAAACAGACCTGAGAAGAAAGAGTGCAAGAATATCAGCGAGCTTCTTTTTATATATATATGATTACAATGTAAAATCGTAAATTTAATTTTATTATTCAATAGCGGTCGTTTTGTTTAACAATTATTTTGATTTCGTAATGCATTGAACTTTAAACAACTTCCGATGAGAAATCCGTCAGACGCTGTAACCTTATTAAAAGTCTGAAGTACTTTCTGAACGCTGAAGTTAAAGCTAAATTATGGATTTTCATCGATCGCCTACGACAGCAACAATATGTATACGGGCTACGACAATTTAACTTTTTAATTTTGTTCAACAGATATAATGTTCTTTGCTTAACATGTACCTATAATATTTCAATTATTAATTAAACAATGCACTCGTTATACTGTTCCATCATCGATATAGATCTCAACGGTTTCTAATCACATATCTATATCTGTAAAACTTTTCATTTCGTAACAGGCAAATATCATTTCTTATAAATCGTATTTGAAAGGCAGTGTGGTGCGATTTTAAAATTTAGATAAAATTTAATAGAGAAATGTTTCGGTAGTATACATAGTGCGTTATCTATATAACATACAAGATATATATATAAACTATGATAATAAGAGTACACAGGAATTAAATCAGCATCATACATTTAAAAGAAACTTATTAAATAATTTAACCTATCACAAATTAACAATAAAAGGTACATGAACTCTTTTAGGTGGGCCCGGGCCCTTATACTAATAGGAGAGAAATATTTTTGTTTAGTGTCCAATGTAAAGTGCGTGTCATTACTATTACGAACTACCAACTGTTTTTGCACCAGACTATGCAGCTATTTCTATATTCAATGGCAGTCCAGATAATTATTATAATCCATATCCAGCATATGCATATTTAGGTAATCTCTTTTTTCATTCTATTAATGGGGACGTAGTAGGTATTCGTAGATTTAGCTTGGTATTTATATGAATGTGACAGTTACGCGTTTTCTATACAATATAGATTTTGATTTTAAGATTGATATATGGCAAAAGCTAATTCCAGGTCAAATGAATATGCTATAAAATCTGGATTGTAAATAATCTTTGCCGCTTTCTGTAATCTTAATCTAATGTGAGATTTTTTATGTAAGTACTAAGTATCAATACTTTTGAAGACCACTGTAATTACGTATGACTAAGATTCTTAAGACTTACTTCACAAATCTCATTTTTTGTAATGGGGTTTAAAGGTGTAGCCTAATGCGTGTTAATAATTAATATCTACTCACGAACCTGGTAACAATATACAAAAAGATATCTTCAGTCCAAAAGATAGATCCAAATATTGGCGCGTTTAATTGATCATCTCTTCAGTTTTATTGTTTAAGCATAGATATAGAATTAAGACAGTGTCACTAATATCAAATAGCAGTCACGTTGCATATGATTTATCGTATTAATATACATATCAAATTCGGAACCCTGATTTGTACCTGGACACCAACCAAGTAACAATCTCACAAACTTTGTACATGTGAATTTAGCTCGAAATGAAATTTTTACAAATAATTCTTAAATTAATTTATACCTAAAAGACACACTTAATACGACACTAAGTCAACATAGCAATAAATTTGGTATAAGATTGTACAAGTACGAATGGTAGAATGTGGTGATACAATAAATTGATTTGTCAATCAACAGAATGATAATTTCCAAAATAAGAAAACCAATAAAAATGCAATTCAAATTTATATCACAGGGAAAACCTTTGTACAGCTTAAACTTACGTTTACTAAAGAAGTAATAATGAAATATGTTGCACTTGTCATTTATAGTTCCACTAAAACATAACGTAAACTTTGTATCGTATAATGAAAATTAATGTGTGCTATTTTTTTATTAATAACATTCGGTGATATGTTAAATGAATAATAGCGATATTGTTAACGCTGCCCTAAAATTATTAATTATTTGCTGATATTGCCGTTGTGTTTTGTTATCAACATAAACTATTATATTTCATAAATCTACATGTGTGAAAGCATACTACTATTTTTTCTGTTTGACAGAACAATGATGATTTATAAATACCAACAGATATTAACCAGTGAGTTATGACGATTGAATAAATTAAAAATCAATACAAATATAATGATATACATAAATGCCAAACGGCGGAATAACGGGTAAACTATAAAATAAGCTAAAACTAAGTAATTGGTAACAAAAGAATATCACTACAACTTAATGTCTGTAACATGTTAGTACACTAAATGCTCCTTTCTGATATTAGTCGATTATAATCTAAGAGGTAGAATCAGGAGACACGACTAGGCGGACAAAGCATCATATTAAGCACAAAATCCACACTGCGGCTGCCAACTTATTGAAATTTTATACAAATCCACCAGACGTTATGAAATTATAAATATTTTATCACAACTCATATTACAAAACGTTGAACTTTATGTTCGTATTATGATGTAAAATTTAAACTTACATTATACCCTGTCAGGAATTGATAAATCTATTGTGAATTTTACCGATCCGGAGATCCATTTTAATGTTTCTTAATACCTGTTTTATTTTGATTAGTTTACATACTAACCTTATTAGTGTGGACTTTGTGATCGTAGCTAATATTATTCCTTAAAAGCCACCTCCAATAACACATCACAATCATTACATCATAATCATTATATTAACAACATTTAATATTGCCGAAGTATTAATTACAATTTCAATCGGATATTCATTTATTCAAAAGGTATTTGTTAATTCATTAGAAAATGATTAAGTAAGTACTTTTGAATAGAAAATGAATGTCCAATTGAAATTTTAAAGTACAACAGAGATGTTAAACAATATCAACAAAAGCACCGTTTAATTTACAAAACTATTATTATAGTCTCATTAAATACATTAATATATTGCATGGCTCACGTAAATTTTTTTGAAATTTTAAAAATATTTAATAGAATACATCTCTAAACGTGCAAATGTAAATACTAAGTGCCTAGCCATAATACAGCCTATAAAGCCAATAAAATATTGCTTGATTTTGAATTTAAGGTGATATTAAACAGTAGCTAGTATTATTGAAGATACGGTTTGACCTTTCACAGTTTAATGTGATCGAATGTACCAATAATCGCCAACGTTTTTTTAATACGCAGAGCGGTCAAACGCGCCGCGGGATTCTGATACCAGCACTCCTTCATCACCTTTGTTATCGCCGACAGAACCTGAAATAATTGAAATATTCATATTTCGCTGCCATTGTCTAAGCATTTGCAGGCGTGTGTCGCTCCGGGCTTAACGTAAAGAAAGATAGCGATCTGCGGGCGGGATCGGCAGTAAAGTAAGGCATTAAATAAATATATAACAGTTATGAATTACCACGTGCCGGAAGACGCAGTTGTTGGTAGGCCCCCCACAAGATGGACCGACGATCTGGTTAAGATCGCCGGAATACGTTGGATGAGGGCAGCGCAGGATCGATCGTCGTGGAATTCTTTGGGGGAGGCTTTTGTCCAGCAGACGTCTCCTGGCTGATGATGATGATCCAATTAAAGCTACTAGAGCGTTATACGCCTAAGCCTTACTGAATAATGGACTTTGATAAGTTGCAAGACAATTTGATAAGTTTGTGGTCCTAATCTTAAAAGGCCTATTACCAGCAGTAGTCGTCGTATGTTTTGTTTACGAAAAGTAAAAGTAAAAATAAGTAAGTGTTTAAAACCATCTACTAAACTAAGAAATTTTCGTTAGTCCACGTGCTATAAGCAGTTAAAATAGCTCGCCTGCCCATAAGCTTGTATAAATAGCCTTTCTGGCCAAGTTTTTAAACGTACTTATACGTTACAGATTTTTTTTTAGAATGAGCCCAGCAGCCCCCCATACGCGTTAAATTTCATAAAATCCTTTCATTATAACTGACCTCTACTCGGCGAAGGGAATATTCCTGCCAAATTATAAGTCTCTGGGCCTTATTCCAGTGATGTCGTGATGAGTACATATATATCTTTATATTACTAAGCTAGAGGTCCCGGGTTCGAATCCCGGTAGGTGCAATAATTTATATGATGAATATGGATGTTTATATGTATTTATGTATGTTTAAGTAAGTATATTGTATTAAATATATCATTGTCTTCTAACCCATAACACAGGCTATATATGCTTAACTTGGAGGCAAGATAATTTGTGTGAAGAGTGTGTCAATATTATTATTATTATTATTATATATAATAATTCTTCTTTACGGGTGTTGACAGTGAACTCCTCCTAAACGGCTGGACCGATTTGATTGAAATTTTCTGTGTGTGTTCAAGTGGATTCGAGGATGGTTTGGTGCCTGAACCGATTCTGATTATTTTGTTTAGAGTTTTCAGGTCAATTTGAGATGAGTTAAAATTCTCAATACAGTCGACATATAATTCTCTTACGTATGTTAGTGAACTCCTCCTAACGTCTGGACCGAATTTTCAAATTTAACACGTGCGTACATTGATATATATATATATATATATATATATATATATATATATATATATATATATAAATATCAATAATAATTTAATATTATTCTAATGTAAGGTTTTTAATTAGCACTCACCAGATCAGTATGCCATCTATTCGGAATATTAGGGCGTCGCTTCTCAATACAGACCACGCGCCTCATATCTTCAAGAGCGGGGTCCGGTGGAACACAGTCAAAGTAAGGTGGCTGGTAATCATCAGGCATGCCACCAGAACGCCCACCACAGCGCCTGGCCATTTCCCACATTACCAGTCCGAACGAGTAAACATCAGAACGTTTGTATGGATCAAACTGTCGCGAATCCATAGTCTCGTCCAATACCTGAAATTAATATTCAAATTCAAATATTTTTATTCAAAATAGGATGTGACATCACTTATTGAAAGCAAAAAACTACCACCCATTCCAAAATAAATGCCTCAGACCTGAGAAGAACGGGCGCAACAAACTCAACGTGCTTTTTTTTTGTCATCGAAAAAATATTTTTACAAAGTAATATTGGACAATTAAACTTATTATTTAATAGCCTGAGAGCGGTCAGTCCATTCCCAATCTGTGGTATCATTAGTATGTTATAGTAACCTTTACCATACAAAGGTTTTTTAACAATTCTATTGAATAACGTAATACTTTTGTTTTGAACATTTTCTGGGGTCTTGTTGTAAAAGCATATACATCGCCCCACAAAAGACTTACTAACTCGACTAAGCCGAGTAGTAAGCATTATAAGTTTATGTCTGTTCCTGATATTAACATTATGGTTATGACAGTTTCTAACAAATTCACTTACATAAGTGAACATACATAACCCCGTATGCTGCAGAACTAAGTCTGGGCCCCATTGTAATTTGGAATCTAGAGTTATTCCATGAAATATAGCAGATTCCATCGGTTCTATCACCGCTCCGTTTAACAAAATACTTGCATCTACATTTTTGACATTTGGTACGGTAAATTTAATATATTTAGTTTTCTTGCTATTTAACAATAGGTTATAAGCGCCAAACCAGTACACGATGTCAGATAGAATATCGTTCGCTTCGTCATACATAGCTTGGTTTCTTTTCACTTTGAAAATCAGCGAAGTGTCGTCCGCAAACAATACTAGCTTATGTTTTTTCTCTATAAGATTAGGAAGATCATTTATATAGATAAGGAAGAGGAACGGTCCTAGAATAGACCCTTCTGGTACCTCCATAGTGAGAGGAGTCCCAGGAGATCTCCTGCCATTCACGTCGAACTTCTGAATTCTATTGTTTATATATGAAGTAAGAAGATCGAGCGCAGTTCCGTTTATGCCATAGTAGTATAGCTTCCTGACCAGCGTTGAATGTTGCACAATCAAAAGCCTTAGATAAATCACAGAAGATGCCAAGTGCATTCTGCGATTCCTCCCAGGCATCAAAAATATTCTTGATTAGCTCAACACCTGTATCCGCTGTCGTCCCCAAGTAAAGCCAAATTGTTTCAAATGACGTAACTTATGAGAGTTAAAGTAAGTAAGCATTTGGCTTAAAATTATTTTCTCAAAAATTTTTCTAAGGGTCGGCAAAACCGACACATATTATGGACGATAGTTATTCGGGTCAGAAGAGCATCCCGACTTAAATATTGGTGTAATTTTACTATGTTTCAGAAGGTCAGGAAACACGCCACGATTAATACAACTATTAAAGACTATTGCAAGATATGGTGATATGACATCAATTATTGAACTTATTATTTTAACAGAAATGTCCCATATATCAGCAGTTTTTTTCATGTGTAGAGACTTAAGTTTTAATTATTTATCCAGGGCCAACAAAACTAAAATTGAAAGTTTGTTGGCATTCTTTAACATTTCCCAGAAGAAGAGACTCAGCAACACTGGTGGAGGAGACAAGAGTGCTTGTGATAGAAACTGGAATTTCAGAAAAAAAATTCTCAAAAGCAGAAGCAAATTCCTCCTGTGATTGAATTATAGTATTGCTTATTGATAAATTGTATTGATGTAGCAGTCTTTCACTCTTCCAGATTCCCAGTTAATTACATTCCAAGTCATCTTTATTTTATTTGGTGCATTTTTAATAATTTATCTGATATGCATATATGTTGCAATAGAACAAACACTTTTTTACAATTTAGATTTTTGAGTATTTTTAACATACTCGAGAAAAGATGCATCACGAGTAGCATAGTTCATATAGCCTTTGTCTGCTCCTATAAATGCCAGCTGTTGCCCAATCAGTAAATGACATAATATATATAGGTACTTCAGAAATCAACTATGACTTTATATAAGTTGAGCTTAAATATAAAGGGTGGCAAGCAACTTTGGCATTGTATCAAATGTAAAAAATATACAAATAGAAGGTTTTAGATGAAATAGATTTTGCCCTGTGCTTCCACTAGAGCAGAAAAAGAATAGGTAATAAATCCCAGGCCCAAGGGTGTCTGAGGAGGCGAATTAGGGCATTTTCCAGTGGGAAGGCTTCTTTGCACAAGATGCATTATAGGTACCACAACGGCGCCTGTTTCTGCCGTGAAGCAGTAATGTGTAATCATCATTACGTTTCACTCTGATGGGCGCCGTAGCTAGTGCAATGAATGGGCATATGAGACCTAGCATCTTATGTCTCAAGGTGACGAGCGCTATTATAGTACCACTCAGATTTTTTTTCCAAGAATCCTGAGCGGCACTGCATTGTAATAGGCAGGGCGTACCATTAGCTCCTCTCGTCCCTTATTGTCATATTTTTTTTTATTAAGTATACTTATACACTACAGATACAATATAAAATTGCATTCCAAGAATCAAATTGAAGATCAAATTTGAATTTAACGGAACTAATAATAATACAAACAATAATAATAGGCCGTAATAATAAACTATCAGCTTGACTCACACTAATGTCTTATTATTATGTTTAAGTTCAGATCGTTAATATCACAGAATCGATTTGATATATTGTTTATAGCACGACTCGCTAGCCGTGCTATCTATGGGGTCATTGGACCTTAATAAAATAAAATATTGTTTACTTTGATTTTATGAACTTAATGTCAACTATAAGAAAAATTCAGTAACGCCCCTGTGATTTTGTAAAAGACAGTTCGAAGTGGTAATTATTTACCACCAGGGGACCGCTATACTCAATCAAACATAAAGTTTTATCAAAAAATAGATAAACAATAATTGATTCCACTAAGTATGTTACACAGGTTTCTAGAACATTTATATGCCAGTCAAGAATACTCGCTTTTGTTTCAATATAAATAACTAATTCACAAACTACGCAAAATCACACCAATAAATGAATAAAGAATGAAATAAATTAATGAATTAAAACTGACTAAAATATGGCCGTCAAATTATTTTTTTTTTTTTGTAAAATATGAATCTATTATTGTCGAGTAGAATATCAGACGCTAGAAATTTTAACCCAAACAAAATTACCATAATTTTATATTTGTCTTTTTAGGAGTCCGTACCTCAAAAGGAAAGATCGGGATCCTTATAGGATCTTTTTGTTGTCCATCTGTCGGTCCATCGGCCTGTCTGTCTGTCCGCCAAGACCCTTTATCTCGGAAACTCGTGGAGTTGAGTCGAAGCGTTATATTCAAGTCTAGTCTATTCAAGGTGTAAAAAAATCAACTTATAAGTTAACGGGAAAAACATACGGCCGTTTACGTCGCTAATAACGTATATTTCGACACTCTCAAAGAATCAAAATTTATAAGGTATTTTCATTCGACCTACACCTATAAAGTATTCCAAGTAATACCATCTTATAATACAAGTATAGGGAAAAGTCAGAAAAATGTACATTCGTATGAAATCGTAAAAACAAGTAACAAATAAAGTGAACAATTGTTAATAACAAAATGGCGGCGTCATAGGCGTCGGTATCTGTCTCTTTCTAATTGCATCCGCTCGTGTGCAAACCCACAGTGGTTTATCCAGACATAAGATCTAGCTAGACCGGTTTTTCAACCCCAAAAATATCTTAGTACCTAAAGGGAAGACAAAATAATGTAACATTAGCCTTCAAAGTATTTCACTCGAAAAAATAAAAACATTTTAACAGCAATCAATTTTTAAATAATCACCACACTATCTAACAAAAAACGCGACCTTGAAATTAACATTAAAATAACTCATACTACATACGTGAAATGAAACCAAAATTTCATGTAACTAATAATAATACCGTAAACAACGTTAAACGAAACGCGTGTATTGCGTGACCATAGATGCTAGTGCTTCACGTATATTTGCAAAACTATGAATGTTGCTCTTACCACCGTGAAGTAGAACCTTCGAGAGAAAACACTTCGACACACACTTGCGAAGAATTTCAAAAGGTTTGATATTAATGCGTACTTGTAAACAACATCAGTGCTGACCAATTACAAATGTTAATTTACAATTTATAGTGACGATCCTGCAATATCTAACTAAGTTAAGCTAGGTAGCTTAACTTAGTAATCATTCAATACATGGTTTTACTTGGGACGCATCACGCGTATTATAATCTCGCCTGATTCAGTAGGGTTGCCAATTTTTCCAATACCCTCAATATAGAGTTTAGATTTAGAAGAAGTAGAAAGTTAGTTTCAAAATAGTTTAATTCTTTTCGCTTCTTTTTAGACCTTATTGTTATTTCTAAAGAATACTTCAAAAACCTTATACTATTACAAAAAACTATTTTCTCAGCTTCTCACTTCAACCTGTAACCTGTTACTTAAATGTTGTGCTCTAGCTAAAGAAAAAGTTCCAATACGAAGACGATTATCACGAAGTTTGTTCATCTAATCACATTCAGACATTCTGTTCGAAGCGAATAACGGTGCATGTTTTGATGCCTTTAAAATATAGTAGTTCTTTTTCTCGGTCGAATGGCTGTTGACAGAGCGGTTGTAATTGTCAAGAAGTTTCAATAGGGGCGTCATTCGAGTGCACACATGCATGGGGCCGCCTATAGCAGATATGATCAGATCGGTACATCGCATTGGTGAACTTCCACGCGGTCCTTCCACTTTACCCTGGACGATAAGGCGTTCTATGGACTGGCTGCCTCGTCTCAATACGTGTCCAAAGAAAGCGAGTATGCGGTATTGCACTATAAATGATTTGGAAGATAAACGTTGTTTCATTTTGTATTCCTGGAGTATCCAAATATTCGTACGATAGTAGTTATATATTTGCCTCCAGAATTATGTAGACGAGTCGGTAACAATTGACAGCCCTAGGTGCGGGAAGTCACTATTTTCGTATTTTTTTACTGTTTAATTATAGTTTCTTGTTTCATTACTTAGTTCACGAGGTTTTTGTTTCTCAAGTGTCTGGGAATATTTATAATCTCGATATAACAGTATATATATTATATTAAGAATTCTAGAATTATTCCTAAGAGATCCTATAATTATTTTTCCATGTATGTGCCTAACTTGAGTAGTGATATGGATGAGACATTCCTTGAAATAATTCTTTTCGGTTATTGGAGGGGGGGAATGATATAGCGGTGTTTTGGCATCATGATAGACTATTTTATATCTGTTCATATCGAATATAAAATTCGAGGTTTATAGGGACGTTTGTGGGTGGAAGTAATATTATTGATCCTACTTTTTGTAGGCGGAAGTTCCAGGTTAGAAGCCGGATTACTGCTAACTAAGACGTTACATTATCGCAACAAATGTTATTCGTGCCAATTAATAATAACGTCGTCACGTAGTGCAATACATTCGAAGACCGGTTTTCACAGAGAGCAGCCGGATGCGCATAACACTTAATCACTTGCACCTAATTAAGACTATTTGTGTCGTAGGTCAGTCTCGCAAATGGTATTCGAAATATTCGAACAGTTTATTAATACTCCGTGTATCAATTACCTACTCATTATAATTGAATATTTTTTATGACAAAGGAACGAGACGAGCAGGACGTTCAGCTGATGGTAATTGATAAGCCGTGCCCATAAATTCTGAGCGGCACTATAATTGAACTCGTCACCTTGAGACATAAGATGTTAAAACTCATTTGTCCAGTAATTTCACTTGCTATGGCGCCCTTTAAATCGAAACAATAATGCTTACATTACTGCTTCACGCCAGAAAAAGGTGCCGTTTATTAAAATTATCAGAAGTAACACACATAACTTATGATTAAATTTCGTTACCTATTTTTTTCATTTAATTAAACGAACTGTGAAATAAACTGCATGGTGTTTGATGGATAAACAATCAGTCCATGCGTTTATGGCGCAGTAAGCAAGCTGCAAGTTTGAAGCACCTTGAAGGCCGAGCTAAATTTAGCTCGAGGCCACCATAGCGTGGACAGCAGTGCAATAATGGCCAACCAATGTACTCAAATGAAGCGAGCAATTTAAATAAAACCAGTTTAGTATATCAAGAATTTATTTCATAGTAACAAGTAAAAAACAAGTACAGTTACTTAAATGCAAGGCCACGTTCCCGGTGTTTACGTTACATATAGTTAACTGCCCGCGACTTCAGTCAGAGGAAAGCGTAAAGTGCTCGCTCCTTCGGGAACTCTTAAAAAATTCGGGATGAAGTGTGCCCTATAACCTCTTCTGCGCCGTTGACGTGTGCATAATTTAACGAGGAATCACAAGAACATTCACATAATCATTTATAATTTAGCATCCATACGTGTTTACCGAAAGCCAGCTAAAGAAAGCTAACATTTTTTTAACCGACTTCCAAAAGGAGGAGGTTATCAATTCGATCGGTATTTTTTTTATATATGTAAACCGATTACTCTGAGATTGTACTCGTTGGTGTACTCGTATTTTTATCATAAATATGATAAAATACGAATAAGTTGAGAATCACACAGTGAAAAGTGATCGCTATATATTTTATAAAAACAAAATATGCAGGTGTTGAGACTGCCAAAAGAAGTAAAAACTTAGAACTTTTAGTAATAAAATTTGCAATTTCATGTTTAAAAATAAATAAATAATTTATTCAAAACACTATTACAACATTGCACAGTATATACACACTGAACTATTCACTAAATCCATTCTATTTCACTTATAAGATACACACAGCATTAATGTTACACAAGTTTCGTCAGCCGTTTAGCTACGGATATACTGATAATTTAACTGATACATTTCGGTGACGCGAACTTACGAGATTTATTACCCATCCAAAACGTGTGTATTAAGATATAAAATTCTCGTGTCACAATGTTCGTTCCCGTACTCCTCCGAAACGGTTTGACCGATTCTCATGAAATTTTGTGAGCATATTGAGTAGGTCTGAGAATCGGCCAACATATATTTTTCATCCCCCTAAATGTTAAGGGTGGTTTCACACGAATTATTTTTTTTATTTTTTTTGACATTTTTTTAAATTTGTTTGTTTATAAGTTAGCATTAAAAAATACATACAACTTCAAATTTTCACCCATCTCCGATCAACAGTTAATTTTGTATCGCGATTTTAATATCGGCAATACAACGTTTGCTGGGTCAGCTAGTATAGTTATATATATTTATTATTTTAATTTTTTATTAATCGCGTGCGCCAGTCATGAGCATGTCGGTGACGCGATTTTCCCCTCCAACGCGGCTAAGGAAGTTTTCACTTCAAAAAACAGTAGTTTAGTTATAAAAAAGACTTACCGGTGAAATGTAATATAACCACTATATTTATTTCAAATATATATATATATATATTTGAAAGTTGTGAAATATTCCGCAGTTAAATATCATATAACGCTCTGTTTCACGTCCGCATGCCGAAATATAACATTACCAGCTGGCGGTCTATAAGTCACCTGTGAGGCGATATGTCCAACGCTTTGACACATCTAGTACCTTCAAATGTTGAGATTTCTATGGTTGCACCATAGCCTAGCACTGCAGCTTAGAGTAAGTATTCCAGGTAAAGCATTCAAGGTTCTATCGATCTTCGTCGTTAAAATAAGCAAGAAAAACATTTTCCGTTAAAGAGTCTGACGTTCTGTCAATATACTATTTCTAATAACTTTTCATCATCAAGTTGGTATTTTACTATAATCTGGCAACGTTTTAATCATACATTTACTTTTTGATTGTTTAATATCCAGACACACACACACAACGTTACCAAAGATTCAAATTTAAGAATTAACCAGTAATTTTACCTTGCAATAACATAACACAACACTTGGTAAATGTCTTGAAGCTACCTACCTACATAAGTTTGTAAAAGGGCCACGACATGGGGAGAAGAACTGATAAGAAACTCCCAGCCTATCTTTTAAATCATTTTTAGCCTATTTAATATAATATTAAACAATATAAGTTGGCCTGCACAGAACTAGACATCATCATTCTCTATATAATCTGCTATACTATTATGTAAGCGTTCTTTATTCATCCTATACCTACCTATATAAGCAAATTCAATTAAATTAAATTTAAAAATTAAAAAAAAGTTTGTTTGTACCTGATTGTTATTAAAACAAAACACGACAGTAATGGATTTTCAAACAAAATTTTTGGTGTCAAAATGTGGTATCAAAATAATTGAAATTTCTAAAAATAACGCACACATCATTAGCATTAGAAGTTTTAAACTTCCAAACTCAACCTATTTCATTATCTTTAAATAATAAAAGAAACATGTGGCACAATGGAAAATACGAAAGTATATTTACCTCGGGGGCCATGTATCGTTTGGTTCCGACACGGTTGGTTGACGGCACGTCTACAGAGTCACTGGATACGTTGTGTCTAACCGCTAATCCCAAATCTCCAATAACGCACGTCAGATTGCTCTTCACTAGAATATTCTTCGACTTGAGATCACGATGCGCAATAGCAGGCTTGCCTGTAAGAATATTATGGTGTAAATATATTCAACATTTGACTTGACCCCTTTGCATATATTTGATATTCCATTTGGCAACATGAAAAACATATTAGATACGATGAATAATTCCCCTTTATAAGTATGGCATCGCCAAACGACTGCGTCTTCGATTTGTCTTTGTCTATATCAAGTATAATCAAGAATATTTTGGGACTCCATTAAGTTTAAAATTTGTGGTAAAAAAAATGAAATTAAATTAAAAAAAATTAACATTAAAAAAATAACAGTGTGTATGTATCCTTATGTACGCACGCAAGAAGTCATACTTCTTTGGTGAATGAAAACAAAAATACCTAAAAATATTATTCCTCGTAACCTAGGTGTTTGTAGAAATGACAATATTCTAATAATGAAGACGTCAATTACAACCAAGGATTTTTTTTTTACAACTTGTAGATAAATTTCATTTTAATTTATTTAATTCTCATCCATTGTTTGTGGTTCAGTAGATATATGAGTTACAAGAGGCTTAGGTGGTGAAGTATGACACAAATGGACTATCCCGTTGACCAACTAACGTCAGGATGTCGAATTTGCGTGACGGTGTACGCGCCCATTGTAAAAATTCACTCTGACAATTTTTTCCTCACGCGCCAAAAGAAGTTATAAGTTCAAAAATTATTTTCATATTAGGTATGACCCCATAAAGATACAGTCCCGCGTGACGCAGCCGACGGCAAAATATGCAGTCTGACATCAGTTGCTGTCGTATAGATTCAAAGTCGGCAGCAGGTATCTACTGGTTGTGCTGTGTGTTTCAATATGTACAGAGTTCGATTATAATTCGTAGACTTAACACAATTTATTCATTGACTAGCTAGTTTCAGCACCGTTTATAAAGGAGACAACATAATCGAAACACAAGCTAATTACAAGAGTGGTATGGGACCAAATTCTAATCGTCAATAAGAGAGAAAGGAAGAATTTAAAGATGAAAAAGCTAGTGTAAAGTCATGACGATTTCTTGATAGGTTGAGTAGACTATATGTGCAAAGTAGATGGAGATTGAGCGTCCAATGAAGAACATACATGCCGTGATTTACGAGTGATGCATTATAATGCCAAGAATTTCAGCGGCATTAAATTATCGCACAATTAAAAATGATATTTTAGGGAATATATACACTAGAAGCACATGAAGCTTTTTTTATGAAAATAAGGGACGAGAAGAGTGCCCATTACAATGCAGTGCCGCTCAAGATTATTGCAAAACAAAAAATTCTGAGCGGCTTTACAACTGCGCTCTCACCTTGAGACATAAGATGTCAAGTCTCATTTGCCCAGTAATTTTACTAGCACCCTTCAGACCGAAACACAGTAATGCTTACACATTACTGCTTCGCGGCAGAAATCGGCGCCGTTATGGTACCCATAATCTAGCCGGCATCCGGTGCAAAGGAGCCTCCCACTGGTAAAAAAGTAAAGCTGTCATGACGCCTCTACACACATTCATTAATGTGGGGTCCCTATACTTGTTTAATTTGTAGTAGGTTCCGCTTGTGTAAGGTTGTTAGGGTTCCGCGCAAACATTTTAAATGAAACAACAACCTTCCCATTGAACAGTCGCATTGCCACAACGAAAGCTATGTAAGAATTTATACATACACATACCCTTTGTGCCAACAATGTCCATGTGTAAATGTGCTAGTCCCGTAGCCACTGAGAGCGCCATTTTGACGAGCGTGTTCGAGTCAATGGTGCGGGCTGTCAGAAAGTCAAAAAGCGATCCATTTTCGTGGTAATCAGTGATAAGCCACAGCTGGGTCCATGTGCCGTTATCTAAAAAAATCCATTAATTTACACATGTTTGCAATCACATAATTAAGTGGTGTCATAGGCAATGAGTTCACTTCGAAAGGATCTAATTATATAAATATTGCAGAAGTTATTTCCAGCATTTAATAGTATCATTAATCTTGTACTTGTATGAGTACAACGGAATATTTTCACAAACAAACAAATTTAATTATTTCATAACAAAGCTATAATTTAAGGATGTCACATGGAGAGCGAGATAAAGTTGTGATAGTGGCGGTGCACTTCGCTCTTTCACTTGAATAATAGGCCATTAATACTCAATCGAAGTTTATAAACACGTAATTTAAAAATAACCTTTATTATCAGCTGCGATGAAGCCAAGTATATGCTCGTGGCGCAACATAACGGTCTGATAAATCTCTGCCTCGCGGAACCACGAACACTCTTCACGAGAGGAGAATATTTTGACCGCTACATTTTCGCCTCTCCAACGACCACGCCAGACTTCACCGAATCGACCCTTCCCAATTATGTCAACAAGTTGTATCTGACGAGCTATCGACCTCTGAACTAATAATGGTAGCCCTGTCGAAATTAAAAAAATATTTAATGAAATTACCCAACCGACGTATTGATATTGGAAATACTTAATTTGTACAACTGTATTAGTGGAAGAAACGAAGTTTGAATATCAGCTGATTGCTGAGTTTTAGCTAAAATTCACTGATATGAAACATTTAGTTATTTTTCTTAAAACCTATCCATAGGTAGCACATATAAATAATAGTATTTTATTAATATTAAAGGTTCGCATAAGAGGTGTATTAAAGTAAATTTTTTTAATCATTTGATTCCTACGTCGGTTTTTTTAAATGTAGTTTTATTTTATTTAAGTGAACTATTACTTTATGAGTAAAAAATCCAAGCACTATTGCAAAAAATTGTCGCTATCTACTAAGATCATACTCCTGGGGGAAAGGTAATTTATAATCGATGTAATTCGTTGGCACTTACCGGATCCTGAACCAGACGTCGTTAGTTCGATCATGTCCCGGATGGTAGTCTTTATCATTGGGTGTCGAGTCTCGCAAAGAGAATCCTCAGTTACGTAATGCGACAGCGACTGGCCCTTGTGTCCCTTACGTGGCCTCTTCACGAGCCAGATGCTTATGGCCGCGCAGACTCCGATTACCATAAGGCCCAAGATCCACGGCACAACTTGCCATGCCGTAATTTTGGGACCGGCAGCTTTAGTTTAAAAGTTAAATAAACAACAGATAAAGCAAATTTGGATTATATTATCTCGTTAGTATAATATGTTAGCGATGAAAAGTTAGATGTCTCTATTTTAAGAACCATGTGTCATTTGTCATAACAATAGGAACATGAAAAAGAGGCAAATGACCAAAGTAAAATATTATAATGGAAAACAGGCACGTGTTTGGTTCGAGGACACTCCATATTTAGTACCCATACATATTTATTGAATATACGATGATTAATTTCACCCTTGATCACACGTGCGAAGATTGGTACATCCGCAAATCGGTTAACATTTAAATGATACGATATAATAATTAAATGTTGAATTTAAAGTCATATAAATTATAATATTACTTGAAGTGACAACTTCTTAAGGCACGTTGAGCAATGTATTGTATGGGTATCGAACGAGACAAAGCCGTGACGCTCGACCATGTAACGCACATTCGTTTAAATTTCAAATTTTAATATAAAAAATAAGAATTTTAAGATCTTCAGTTGTAGCAATATTTATGAATAGAATATTTACAGACGAGGCATGATAAAACGTCAGTTAAGTATCTAAAATCACATACATATTTATACAAACATAATAATACGGCCTGTATCGGATTTTCCTTCCAAACAGTTTCAAATTGTTGAACACCTTATTTTTGCGGTATTTCAAGTCTAAATTATATTAATAATTTTCAGAAAGGCACGTCATTACAAGCCAGCAGGTTCTTAATATGCTCGTTCTGATCCCGTAAACAAATAAATAATTCAACTTACGAAAAATATATCTGCCACCATAAAAAGCATCATACATAAAACTACTTCCGAACATTCTACACTGGCCTTCAAAAGTAAGTATCACACTTTTAAAATTGGGATAACGTTTTAAGTTCACAAGATATACTTTCGAAATAAAAAGGACTCCAAAGAGAATTTAATTTTGTACATAAAAACTGTATAGTCGGTAACCTTCTTTTAAGAATTGGCTGAAAAACAAAACCATTCCTTTTTCAATGTGGACGTTTCCGAATTACAATTTTACCATTCACATTTACCTTTCTGTTTTAAATTTTTTTCAAGATCGATGGGTCTTGTTTTAAAAATTTATGCTAAAAAGCACATAACATTTATTTATCATGCCTCTGTCAGTTGAAGAATGTGCTAGGATCATGGCTTTTCTGGAACTAGGCATCAGTATGTGTCGCACTGCAAGAATGGTGGGTGTGACGGTACGAACGGTCCAGAAGGTAAAGCGAAGGTACGAAAAGACTGGACACCATTTGAGGACCTTGTAATGGCAGACCCAGGTGTACCAGTGCCCGAGAACCCGGAGGGACTACATTAGTGACAGTACAGTGAGAAGAAGACTTGCTGAAGCAAATTTGAAACCCCGAAGACCAGCGAGTGGCCCAAAACTCGAGAGACAGCATCGAGTAGCGAGACTGTGATACGCCCGTGAACACATGGAGTGGGATGAAGAAGAATGGTCAAGAATTTTGTTTGCAGATGAGTCTCGATTCTCCCTTTACACTTCTGATGGAAGGCGAAGTGTTTACAGGCGACCTGGTGAGCGATACCTTCAAGCCTGCATCTCAGAAAGAGTCCAATACGGTGGAGACAGTGTACATGTATGGGCTGGCATATCTTCAGAAGGTCGCACAGAGCTAGTAGCCATAGAAAATGGCACCCTCACTGGGCAAAGATATGCTCAAGAGATTCTCAATGAGTATGCAGGGCCGTATTTAGCAAATATGGGTGATGGATCGATGCTGATGCATGATAATGCCCGGCCACACACGGCTCATATCGTAAAAGAGTATATTCAGGGGGTCGGTATCAGCGTGATGGCTTGGCCATCAAGAAGTCCTGATCTTAACCCGATTGAACATGCCTGGGATGAGCTTGGGAGGCTAGTCAGAAATCGCAGACCACCACCTACTACCCTCAGGGCACTAAAGCAGGCCCTGGGAGAATATTCCCCAACATCGGCTCCAAAACCTAGTGTTCAGTATGCCAAACCGGCTCGAAGCTGTAATCAGAGCTCGAGGAGGCAATACTAGTTATTAAAAATTAAATAACATGTAATACATTTTAGTTGATTTTTTTTTACACTAAACTTAAAATGTCTATTTTCATTGTTTATCTTTTTTAAGTTAAAAATGTTACTAATGTATAAATTTAGTTTCTAAGAATTAAAGCCTATAAAATTTGCAACAAAACCTTTTTAATCTTAAATCTCTACCTTTTATATTTAAGAAAATAATTTAATTTGAAAAGTGTGATACTTACTTTTGCAGGCCAGTGTAGATATAGATATTTATTAAAATTATAATAATAATAGTTCTTCATATCTGTGCAGTTATAGTTAGTCTGGCCATAAATACTGTTACAATTAAAAATAAACAGAATATTACATTTCAATTTGGAATCTGTCATTTTTATATGATTGTTCATTGAGTTTTCTCATTTTGGCTGCAATACAGTGTAGAGTATTTTGCGACATTAAAATGGAGTGGGGTGATAAAGAGAACCGAATCGCTGTGATTGCATTACACAATGTAGCTATGGAGCCAAATGCAATTTATACGCTTGGTATTAGACAAATGTTTGTGTACCAGGCTATTAATAGATACAATGAGACCTCCTCTGTTTGTGATAGAAAAAGATCTGGCCGTCCACGCACGAAAAAAGGGGTCAAAGCACTAAGGGAAAGAATTCGAAGAAATCCTGTTCGAAAGCAAAAGACTTTATCTCTCGAGATAACACATATAACACCAAGAACCATATCGCGTATTTTAAAAGATGGCTTAGGACTTGCAGCCTATAAGAGACGTACTGGTCATTTCTTAACTGATAATTTAAAAAAGAATAGGGTGGTAAAATCGAAACAATTACTGAAGCGGTACGTTAAGGCAGGTCACAGAAACATTTTGTTTACGGATGAGAAGTTTTTTGCAACTGAGCAACATTTTAACGACATTGGTTGGTTTCAGATATCATTAAAGCTGAAAACTGGCCATCGTCAAGTAACGATCTTAATCCGCTGGATTATGATTTATGGTCAGTTTTATAGAGTACGGCTTGCTCTAAACGCCATGATAATTTGGAGTCCCTAAAACAATCCGTACGATTGGCAGGGAGAAATTTCCTATGAAAAGAGTGCGTGCTTCTATTGATAACTGCCCTCAACGTTTATAGGATTGTATTGCAGCCAATGGGGTCCACTACGAATAAGCTATTTATGTTTCAAATTGTTTTATATTTATGTTTTAAACTAACACACTGTTAAAGTAATAAATGTTATTTGCAATAGAATTTTTTTTCTTTTTCAGTATTAGTATTATTCGAAACTGTTATGGGCAAATGAGGGCAGGGTGTTGAATTTTATAACAAGAAACATTGTCAAGGCTAAGCTCTGTCCTCCCCAGCATCACACAGCGGCTTTCAGGGGAAGTTTCAAGTACAATGCGACCAAGTGCTAAAATAATTTACCACCGCCGCTACGGGGTTTATATACAGTCTCGAATTTTAGAAAAAATACATATTAATGACCAATACCTCCCTACATCTCCTGCCTGAGCAATGTTTAAATTTCATAGCATAATATAAAAAAGCTACTCGTATTTATTATTGTTTTTTTCCCTTATATATTTACACACATACGTTTTCTATTTTTTTTTGTTATTGTCATTGTTATTCCAGTTTTGGAAGACCACTGCTACATTAAGTTTTGCTTTTTTTTCTTTTGTATTAAGTAAGTTAAGTATTAGATTAAGCATATATTTTGTTCTCATTAACATTTTTTTGTGTGAATGTGTCAGCTTTTCTTCCAAAATAAATTCATTTTCATTCATTTTTCATATTTATGGCAAGACTAGGTAGTTAATAATCATAACAATATTAAATATTATTATATCTTATGTCAAGAAAGATATAATAATATTATATTCTGTGTAAAAGGCCCACTCCAATTACTTTTGTTAGTATAGCTTACATTATCACTGGATGCTTTTAAGAGATTCTTAAAAACACCATGAATATTATTCAATTTAATGTCCTTGCCTTAAGGGTTAAGCAACAGGGTTATACATACTGACACACTGAGAAGAAAAGACTATGTTAAATTGTTACTCATTGACGCGACAAAGAAAATTAAATAATAATCCATCAAATTGTTGAAGTTCGGTAAATTCGTGCATATATATTAAACAAACCAAACAAATTCTTTTATGCACCTTAATCCAATCATACCGTACATGCTAACACTTTCTAGGTAGCAATGTTAAAACAACCATATACAGCGCTAGTGTTAGCCCAACACTAGTGTTAACATGATTAAGCAAGAAATCAGTACTACATAGTAATACTCATTATGTAAACCATGCAATTAGTAAGAATTAAAAAAAAAACATGCTTATAAAGAGAAACCGGCTTATGATCACTCACTTTGCGATTTTTATCCATGATGTTTGATAAATATAGGACATTCCTCAGAATTATTATTTGATCTGTACCATATGAAAGACATTTTAACACCGCCGCAAGTTGCCAATTCATTACTTTTTACCTTCTGTTGCATCCAATAAATCTGATCGTAGGAAAGTTGCTAATATTATTATTCAATGCAAAAATGCTTGATCATGTATGATGTTACCCCATAATATAAATTTTGCATTCATATACTGACATTGTTGTAATGCTATGATGGAATGTAAATTAAAGCCATTGATTTTTCATGATTCATGCAATAATTTTCATTATTTTTTATTTATAAAAACAACAACTTTAATGAAACAATGAATTTCTTATGAGAGAATCGATTTATTGTTTACGCGGACATCACATTACAAAGCTACCCCAGACACGACAGGACGACACATTTCAAGCATTTCCGTACCTGAAAAGAAGGTTTTATTACAGAAGTCCGACGCGCAGCAAAATATGTCGGGGCTTTCGTCTTCGCGACACCAAATTGGTCTATCTCCGGGAGGGAATATTGTTTTTCGATCCCAACATCTATACCGCAAATAAATACATAAATTAAATAATATTTATAATCTAAGTGTGATCAACGCCGGTATTCTAGAAGGGAAATAAATTAGTAAAATTAAAAAGAAAAAATAACACACAAACTAAAATAGCCATGCAAATCTGCAGCTAAAACAAAGTGCATTGTATGATTTTGTTTTGACTGCTTTATCATATTGAGTTATAAATAGAAATAATCAATTGCGAAGAGTGGCAAGCATTTATTGCAAAAACTACCAGCACACCAACAGCATTACTTCCATCAGTCCTACCTGGTGGCTTCGATTGTATCTCCAGACGCAGTCCTCGATTGCACATGTCATGTGAATTACAACATTCTATCACCACTGATTCATTCCTAGTTCTTGTTGTGGAGCAACTGAAGGGATGCTCGATGGGTATCAGAGCTTTCAACTCTATACAACTGCGCCGCAAGTGAAACCACCATATATAATGTTTAGTATGTTAAAGCAAAACCAATGCACACTCAAAATTGTTAAATTAACTGCAGATCATTCAACATACTATTTATTTTTTCATTTAATTCATGGTTCATACTTGTTGCTTAGTAGGTCCATAATCAAATCACTAAATCGGAAGCATTATGTTAGAGTATTGGCATTTCAACACAAAACTTGATAATAAATGACAAGACAATTATGCATTTTTATTTCTAATATACAACAAACAACTCAAATGTTTTATTTGGATAGATAGGTATCACTCCTCACAATTGCTCTGATATCTTACCCTTTGATGAGGCATGAAGGAGTTTGGTTATTTTTTCTCGGTAAATCTCATCAGAATTACAGAAATCATTTGAACAGCAAAAGTTTCTTGGATCTCTGCATTTCATTGGATACACAGGAGGGAAGGCTTTGCCTTGCAAACAGCTTAAGGCCACCTCGCTACACATGATAATCATTTTTTAAATTGGTTAGAATGAAAGTAAAAAATATATTGAGATTTGTGTTGATAATTTGCCAATTAAAATGAATATTTAAAGTAATCACACAAACCTATACCAAAGGAATATGTACCTTTTAACACCTTTAATATATTTTATGCCACATTGTGCTTTGTACAATCATTTAACATAAAATGTTACCAAAAAACAACAAATCAAATATAGGGTCGAATGTTTTTCTCCAGGTTGTAAAAGGTACAATCAGTTTTGGTGTACTTCCATCATTACAAATGCAATATTAAGTAGCTCAGTTATTTAAAAAAAATACAATAATTTTAATTAACATATGATTTGATACTCACTGGTATGTATACTTTTGTACTCCATTATCAAGTGTTGTTGATGCATAGCAGTAGCCATCAGTTTCACATGTTGCATTTGGACAGCTTGAGCTGTCAACATTGCAGTAGCATTTCAGACCTAACAACATTCAGATATCATTTATTAGTTGCTACAATAGAGCTTAAGAGGTTATCTTAGCTGCTATTTCCCCATTTGAATGTAATGATAACGTACAGAGAAATCATTTAACAGAAATAATCAAGTCTCTTCTGTAACCTCTTATTTGTATTCAATAATTAAATACCAGAGGAAAAACTTCATCCAATAAATCCATCTTACCTTTATAACTACAGAATGACATGACAGGGACATATTTTCTGTTTATTAATAAGACTTATTATGTTTGTCTAATAATTAACAACCAAGATTTGGACCTGCATGTTATTTATGGTAGAATGCAGCTATTATTTCTACCCCTTAACCTTTCCGGATCGACGCGCTTCGCCGCTTGATGTACACCTTAGATCGGCAAGCATTAGGCGCTCGCGCAGAGTTTTCCCAATGCGTATTATTTTATGTGTAGTTATAAAATGCTTATAAGTAGGATGATTTGAGTGACTGTCACTGAAAGCTATTGAAACAAGCTATAAGACCATATGTAAATTATTCATATTGTGTTTCTATTTTATATCACAAAGAACTTTTCATTTGACAATAAGTATAAAAAATAAAAAAATAACAATAAACTAAAAATATAATTTTTCCTTTTATGTTTTTGTAATGAACATTATATGTTCACTATAAAATAAAACCAAAATCTCCACAAAGAACAATCTTCGTGAAAGTCTTGATAATGACCGCTCGCTGCGCAGCCCGGGAACAAGTGAACACAAAAATGCTTTGTCCGTAAAGCTATGACGTCGAATATTGGTGGCCTTGAATTGTAACGGATCGAAATGTGTATTGGACTTCACTCGTTCATAATTGCGTAGGCAAATAAACTATCTTGTACACCTAATAAGGGTGAAAACTGGGTGAGGTAAAAGAGTGCCTTGGGGCACTGCCATTTTCTCTGTTCTATGAATTTCCAGTGCCTGCGGGCATGTCCAATGCGGAAAGGTTAATATCCATGGCAAAGACAGCTATTGATTAGTTCCATCAATAGCCATTATTTTGTGTATTCATTGAATATCTTGGTTACATTTGGGCATATTAAATCAATATATTAGTATATATTATTATTTGAGTTAGCTCAAGAAACATTCTCCAGGAACTTTGTTTCTTTCTACCCTGTATTCATAAGTAGTGGTGGGAACATATCTAACATTTTTTTTAATTGTTAATATTATTATGGTCTCTTTTTGTTTTAATAGTTTTGCAATAGTCTGTAGCAAGGTTATTGACTCTTGTTTGATATTGGTTTAGATTCTATAATAATAAATATTTCTATAAATCCCACTTGATACCCAGGTGACTTATTGTTTTAACTATATCTAACCTACCCTTAGTTTTTGGCCAATGATTTTATTTGTTTTATTCTAAATATTGCTAAATTCTTCTTTAATATATTAGCATAAAAGATAGCAGAGTCAAAAAAAATAAAATTCTATTTTAAATAATGCAACTTTCAAATACATTATTTTTTCCCAAATTAAGAAAATGAAAATCGTATATAAATATTAATTTCGACAGAACTAGTTAATCAGAATTTATGTTTGGAAAATATTATCTTAACAACAATTCACAATATTAATTTGTGCTTTAAAATAATAATATGTTCTAAAATCTAAGTATTTGAAAAAATCCTGACATTCCGTTTGTTAAAAATATAATTTTGTATCATAGCTAATGTTGAATAAATAAATCGCAATAACAAGTGTTAAATTAAAAAATATCCATATAAACTTACTTTAGATTACTATAGGTACTCTAATCTATATACTGCCTAAGTCTATTTTAACTTGTACTAACCATTTACAAGTTCCAATCTCCAACACACAGCAACAATTAATATTAAAAAACATTTCCTCCAGCGGAAATAATTCATGTTCTCATTCCTGAAGAGGAACATTGCAATTTAAAGATTCCACATACACCTAACACTTAACGAACACGGCCATTCATATATTCTAAAAAGAGCGTTTATCATTTTGGTTCATTAGTGTATCAATTCTTTGGGCTGTTAATTACATTACATGTCACAAAACACAGTAATAACAAATATTTAAAAACTGTGACTTCTCCGGCGAACAACAATTTTAGTGTAGACTGTAGAATACAATTCGCGTAATGAATGGTAATGGCCAATGGCTAATTATAACTTTTTGTTCGTTTGTCCTTGAGACGGGCAAAAGATTTGAAGGTATACAGCCAAGTATTAGGTATTTTATGTTTTTATTCATTTTCTCAACATAATATTAAAATTACTATAATAACTATTATTATACTAAACATAATATTATTATTAATAACTTAAATTATAAGAAAAACATAAATCCAATATCAAATTCTTAGTCTGAACATAAGTCAAAATATACCTAACTTTAATAAAAATAATTGTATTATAATTAGTATTTGGAAACTAGATCAATAATGTAAAAAATGTAAATTTAACTGGTTAAAATGTATGAAATGCAATAACATTAATGTAAACAAAGTTATTCCATTTATCGAGACCGAATAATGCATCAAGATTGTAAAATTTATTAAGCATGGGAATTGTTACGTGCATTGACCGTAATGCACGTAACAATAAATTATTTATTAACTGTTATTAGACCGTCAGAAAGCCACTAAGCTTCCACATCAACGGCGAATACATCATTCACCTTCGATTCGCAGATGATATCGTAATCATGGCAGAGACCATGGAAAATTTAAGACATATGCTCGATGGCTTCAATACAGCTTCCCAAGGAGTATGTCTCAAAATGAACATGGACAAGACGAAGATCATGTCAAATGTCCATGTCGCACCTACTCCCATTACAATTGGGAACTGGACTCTCGAAATTGTCGACGAGTACGTCTACCTCGAACAAACAATCCAGTTAGGCAGGTTCAATTTCGCGAAAGAAGTCACTTGCCGAATCCAACTCGGATGGGTAATGTTTGGGAAGCTCCGTAAAATCTTATCGACCCAAATACCAGAGTGTCTGAAGACGAAGGTTTTCAACCAGAGTGTGTTGGCAGTGATGACTAACAGTACGCAGACGTGGTCGCTAACTATGGGCCTTATGAGAAAGTTCATGGTCACTCTGCGGGCGAAGGAGAGAGCTATGCTCGGAGTTTCCCGGCGAAATCGAATCAGAAATGAGGAGATGCGTAGGAGAACCAAAGTTACAGACATAGTCCAAATGATTAAAATGTCATATATGATAAGACTAACAAGATTATTAATACTTCATCAGTACTTATACCTTCTCTTCTTATTGATCATTCGTTACTGCTTGTTTTGGAAAATTTTCTTTCCGCATGCGCATTACGTATGGAAGCAGTAGGGTTTATAAAAACTTATGTCTTACTGACCCTTGGGCTAATTCAGTTAAACGATGAATACTAAAAAAAACTATATTTTATGCGTCTTTTGCTTCCCAGATAAATATAGTATTGATATTGTAACTTACGAAGACTACACTGTCTTGATTTTATTTGAATTGAGCTAAATATTGGCCTATTATTATTTTAGCTTATGACGTACTTTATCGCTATTATACTTTATAAACCCTGATTACATCATTTCTAGTTTTCACTAACTTATCGATATGTTGATTCATTTTCGTACAACACTAGGTATTTTGACAGAAGCCAAATGTATGGTTACAGAGTTCCTTTTACTTCAAGTTTATATATGTTATGTCTTTTCGTGATTGTGAATTTAGGCCTATCATAAAGCCGGAATTAAGTGTGTGTATTACATATTTAATAGATAAATGTGTGAGTTTGTCGACATCGGTTTCCATAGTAAAATGATACGATGCCACTTCTACTAGTTTATTCTGTTCTGTGGATAAAATACTCTCTGGCCTGAAAAACAAAAAGAGCATCTAAACCAGAAATATAGGCATCGGTGGAACTGAGAAAAATAATTTCGTAAATGAGCACCTACTCTCACGCCCCTGCTCTATATACATACATATATTATTTTTCTATATTTTGGTACTTATTGGATACGCAAGGGCGCTAATACAAGAGAAAATAAAACCTATACCAATATGTGCGTGGTTTACGCACCAAAACAAATATATATTGAGATCTGTGACAATAGATACGACATTTTACGTTATGACCGAAACCAGGGAACATCTACTAATAAAATGGGTGGAGAAGTCCTACTATGTGCTTCTAAGAATCTACATGTCCAACATCAACGCGAGGGGACCTGTCCTGGCGTCGAATCCTTGTAGGTAACTATTACCAGCTAAATATCAAAATTTCGAAGAACCGCAACATCTATATCGGATTATTATATGCACCTCCTGACTAGTTACCTATAAGACTCGAATCAATCTCTTCTCGTCCGCAGAAGTTCTGGCAACCCATACCAATGACGATTTCATTTAATCTGGCGCTTTTAACTTACCAAGTGTATCGTGGACTGACTCTGGACCTACACGGCAAAAACGTGGCCCAGTGGAATTGCAAAATGCTTTGAAAATATTTTAAATGTTTGTGACCTCTCTGGTTTGAAACAACATAACACTATCTTTAACAGTAAGCGAGACACCTTAGATCTATCTGACTTTGAAGTTCACCACTGCCCTACTCCCCTCGTTATAGAAGATGTATATCATGCATGTCTAGAATTTAACCTCTTGAATCTACTAATTCGTAATACTCGTCAGAAACCCGTCAATAGGTCCAATTTCTATAATGGGGACTATGTCAAAATTAATGAATATTATCAGAAATCAATTAGCACGAATTACTAGTAGCTGAAACAATTAATGAAACAATATATTTTTTCCATTCTAAACGAATGAACCTCTGATACGCTGATGCTTTCCTGCAGTCACTCTTAAGATGGTCGTTTTCATCCTGAAGCTGACTATAGCAAGTCTGCAACTGAGACATTTGGGAAGATAACGAAGCTATTTCATTTATTAATTCGGTGAAGATAGTTGCTGTTAATTCTTCGTCAGCAATTTAATCGACAGCAGCTTAGCGTCTAGAATGTTTTTCAAACGAATCATTAATAGGTTTGGATCATTAACTATCGAGGCTGCGGGGACATCGCATACAGACACTGAAATGTCGGATTTGGCGGCTACAGTTCGCGCGGTTCTGCTTGTTTTTTCTACTCGTACTCGTGTGTTACTGTTATCTCCATATTTTCGCTCATTTAGGGCACTTTCACTGCCTTCGTGAGGATGTTGAATTACCAGTAAATCGTACACATTCAGAATGGTACTTATATGTAGTTACAAATGATACATTATTTGCGTTTCGTCGTCACACTAATGTGTGCTTCACAAGTTCCAATCATTGCAAATTTCGTACACAATTATTTCGAAAGAAATATGAATTGAAAAAAAGTGGAGCACGTGGCGATTTTCGAACTGGGTCTTGCGTCGAGCGAGTCGGCGTAGTTACCAACTGGCCACGGAACGCGTTACTATAGCGACGAATTAATAGACGCGTATTTAGTTCTGAGCTATATTGCGTGACAGCATTAGCAGATTTTTTTAGAGGTAGGTACCCACATTTATTTATTCATGCTATCTATTCGTCACTGGACCGTCAATTTTTTACACTAATTTTAGTATTATTTCAAGCGACCTTGATTTAAAAACACTGATCACCACACAATGTATATGGTTAACTTTGCACACTTAACACTTATTGTAATTATAGCAGTAAGTTCGAGCTATCGATATACGTCTACTCTGTAAAACATCAAATGACAGCTTTTGGTTCAACAGCCATAAGACTCACTTCAACGTTTTCATAGAAGACTTCAACGCAAAACTGGGCAAACGTTGCCGCGACGAGTTGAAAGAATAACGTCTCTGTGATCAACTCACTGAAAACTGGGAGTGATCACCGAATAGTAAGATGCACGTTCTATATCAATCCAAAACTGGAGCGGTATCGACTGGTAAAGTCTACGCTCCGACCTACACCCAGCCAGATGCAAAACCCGGAAAACTTTCAACTCGAATTGCAAAACCGATTCGAATGCCTCTGTGACTGAGTTGACGTGGACGAATATAATAACAGGTTCGTGGCAACTGTTCAAGCGGCAGGTTCTATGTTCTTTAAGGCCAGCCGTTCAAAAAGAACCGGAATGGCGACCACGTACCGGAAGACATATTGTTGGTTGGCCCCTACAAGATAGACCGACTATCTGATCAAAATCGCCGGAGTAGGAGTAGTACCTACTTAACTATTTAGTTTGTTTTGTAACTGTAACACACCACACCTACATTGGCGTACTATAAGCAACTAAACTCCAAATCGCCTATTAGGTAAAAGGTCGTCGAAATGTCTGAGCCGGCGTTGTATATACGTATACATTAACATTAACATAAAGAGGTAACATTAAATCATTCATTCAAAGTAACACCTTTTTTCGCGGCAGTTTGTAATGTTCAGTCTATTTGTAAGTATAGGTACTTACGCTCATAAGAAGCTCATTGATTATGGTGCGAAATGTGCGTTCGTCGGCGATGTAGTTTGTTTTAGCAATTGAAAAGTTATAATATGGCCAAAAAATTCAAAAACTTCAAGATAGATACATAATTTAGTTAATTAAAAGGAGCACTCACCCTTAATGCGAGATTCCATTCAATTTGCGACATGCTATATAACGACCTGGCTCTCCCAAACAACTCACTCTGCGTGTTAAGCCACTCAATTGCCTCGATCTTTTTGAAAACGCAACACTTGTGTAAATAACGCACCACACCGTTGGTCGATAAACCACAGCTGTGTTTCAGCACCCAATGTGGTAAGTTTGGATGTGCTGTTATTTGGACAGTTTTTCATATATTTCATCATATATTTTTTTATTGAATGCCTATATTAAAAACGAGCTACATAGGTAAGTAATTTTTATGGATACGACGTATAGTTTAAGATGTTCAGCTAGACGTACCGTAGTGGAAATGCTACCCCTTTGCGACTCACGCTCAGAGTACATTATTACATATAATATACCATATTATATTACGTCATAACACCAAATATCTCCTACGGAGCAATAGCTTGGAGGCCCAGGACAGTGCGTGTGACAGTAGAAACCAAGCTGCTTTACAAACCAAGTTTCCAGCGGCTGGCTTGCATAGCCATATATACACGCTAATACCACTTGACATACTGCTTCCCCGGTGCGAAAAACGAATAGGGGAGTCCCAGGCCCAAGGGTGTCGTAAGAGGCGACTGAGGGCTTTTTAGAAGTGGGAGAGTAACGCTGCCGTCTTATGACGTCAGCAGAATAGGGTCAATAACCACACTCGCACAGTTTTCCGGCGTGAAGTAGCTATGTTTCGCATAGTTTAGTGTCGAGGACCGGAGGCCATTCAAAAATATCACAGCGGAACTTAAAGAGATATTCCCCAGGAGGGTACGAGAATCCCTCCCCGAACATTTTCGCTCGGGCTGTCCGTCCTATTCTTGGGAGGGCACAGTACCGCGCATCTACCGTCTACCACCACCTTGAGACGGCGCAGCCGGCTTTATGTTCCCTTACGGAGACGCAGATATCTCGACCTAGCGATACGTCATATTTAATGTACGCCCAGTACAAAATTGAGCACAATATTTTACCTCATGCCGGGGTATGTGTGTACGTTAGGGAGGATATCGACTGTAGCCGTCTCGGCAATTTTGAGGGTACTGTCTACTCTCTGGCTCCGTGTAGATTTTGTGGACCGCGTCCGTATCTATAGGTCCCATAGTGGTAACGCGGAAAGGGATCATGTCAAGGGCTGCGTTCAAGCGGAAATTGACGACGTACTTGCACAGATCCCCTCCGCTGAAATCGTAGGCTTGAGTGATTTCAACGGGCACTATGCCAAATGGCTTGGATCACGTACCCCAGACTACGAAGGGCAATCGGTGTATAATTTTGCATTGGCGTATGGTCTGTCCCAATTGGTTGAGTCGCTAACGCGGCTCCCGGATGTGGATAGCCACATGCCGTCTTTATTAGATCTTCCGCTGACTACAAATCCCGATAGTTACCAGGTCTCCGTCGACGCCCTTTTCGGAACGTCCAACCGTTGCCTGGTCAGGAGTGTAGTACCTATCCAACGCCCACGTCGCAGACCAACAGCGACCTGTTCTGAACGATGTCGAAAGCTGCTCTTGGTAATTTCAGCCAGCCGTCCGTAAGGCGTAGTCCCTGACTCATGAAAGTCCTTGTCCATCCGATAAAAAAAAGGATACAGTTTGGACCCGGCAAACTACAGGCCTATAGCTATTACCTCACTGCTCTCTAAAAACATCGAGAGCATAACTAACCGCCAGCTCTTAGTATACCTAGAGGGTCACCAGTTGATCAACGAACGACAGTACGGTTTTCGCCATGGTCGATCAGCAGGTTATCTTCTAGTATACCTAACACATACATGGATGGTGGCTATCGAAAGGAAGGGAGGGGGGGGGGGGCTCGAATTGTCGAGGACCTGTTCCTCTGTGAACGGCTGGATCACTTGGCGTTGCGTAGAGACATCGCTTCATTGTGTGACCTCTACCGCATTTATCACGGGGTGTGTTCCGAAGAGCTGTTCCTGTCGCCAAATTCCACCTTCGCACTACACGCCACAAGTTAGGATATCATCCCCACCATATGGATGTGTGGCGGTCCTCCGCAGTGCGGTTTACAAGGAGCTTCAAGCAGCTCTTCCACGTACTATAAAGCTGTAGAATGAACTTCCTTGTGCAGAACTTCAAAAAAAGCGCCTACACCATCCTTAAAGGCCTGTAACGCTCCTGTGATTCATCACGTGTTGCGGTTACTCACGTAATCCTGAAACGGGGTTGGCCAACCATAGGGCAAAAACCTTAATTAATACGAGGTCGCTCCAGGAAGTCTGCGAACACCCCAGAAATGTTCTGAACTTCTGGAAGCAGCTGAGATCAAGCGGGCATTTCATGCCGTATGATATACTATTTAAGTAATGTAGACATAGCACATCATTATGCTCCGGTCTAAATGATAAGTATCTATGTAGTCTCAGAAATAGTGCATCTTTTTTCAGGAAGACGGATGCCGTGTGCGGTGTGATGCGTTTCATTTGTATATTGTTACTCTTATGGGCTGATGACAGGCCTCAACGCCATGTCCAGCACTTATTCCAATAGGAACATCAGCCAGTAACAAGGCAATTTTTTATAGTACCTATTTACAGAATATTTATTGTAGGGAAAAAATTTAAGAGAAATATGGTTAAACAATTTCAAAACAAACTTTCAGTTACAAATTTATTTTCATAGACTCATGAATATATTATAATAAGGTATATAATAATCATAATATCAGTATTATGTACTCAAAATTATTATAAACATTACGTAGCTGCAATGATCACGCACACTATTCATACTTTAGTTGTGAAGAATCACGAATATTATAATTCAATCACACTGTTATTTAAATTAAACAGGACAAACTCTGTTATGAATAAACGCGAAATAAAGTTATTCCAAATTTAAAACTTTGTCTTTAATCTTACCTTTGTTAATACGACTTACGGACGTTCCCAATATTCAGTCTATCTCTTACTCGAGGTAAAAATCGTAACTATCGTTGACTTTTCTGTCCCAATAAACGTATCGACAGTAACTCACCTTATCCGTACACGCTGTCTGTCAATGGGATGACATATAGCTTATAAGCGATAGAAGTTTGTATGGAAATTGCAATTCACGCGTCCCAATATAAGGCGATAAGAATGACTTAACGGGTATATTGGGATAGTTTCAGATTATTGACAGCTAATTACTGACAGTAGAAGGTAGTAATTTATCTCTATCTGTAGATAGTATATTGAGAACGGCCGTTACATAACAGGGAGAAATAATTTCAAACTTGGAGAAACTTTACACCGCCTTTATTAATAAGACCAGTCCGATGTGATATGTGGTACATGTCCTCACTAAAATATTGAATTTTTTTAAGACTATTACTATTATTTTTATAAAAGGATATTCCATTTTCATTATTTAATATAAATCTTTATCACAGATATAGCAAAATATGATATCTTTGTGTCATTGTATTCATATGCATGTATGTTCCCCATGGACACCAAAACTTTCTTTATTATCTCTCTTTCGAATTGGTGATCTTAAAAAGTTTGATTTGTAATTTGAAGACAATCACATCATTATTTTGTGTGTGATTTCAATTCATTTTATTTTGCAAATGTGTGAGTTTGGTTATACTTGGGCCTATAAGTAAGAACGCTTAAGGTCACTTCAACTTTTCTTTCACACTATACTCCAAGGTATCCAAGGTAAGCAACAACAATTGTTTTAAATTTACTTAAACAGTAATTAATTAGATAATAATTTTTTGTCTCAAAAACTAAAGAGGTGCTCTTTCGTAAGAGGGATTGTGAGAATTATAATTTAATAAGATGGCAATTAATTATGTGATGTGTTATTTTGAGATTGTTCAACAAAAAACTTATATTTTTAATAAGAGTCAAGGTCAATCATTCATTATTTATAACTATAAGCACTTTGATTATGGATTGGTCTCCGCTCCCCTCCAACTAGATAGCGCAGGCGTAGTCGCAAAGTGCAGCAACGAATACTACGCCCAAGTGGGCGTACTCGACTTTGCTAATGATTGAAACGAAAATGCCGGGTTGCGTAGTAAAACTTTGTAAAAATAATACTACAAGAAATAAGAAAGACACTGGGATTACATATTATCAGTAAGTATTTTGTATTTTATTAATTTCAATGTAAAATAACACGAAGCGTATGTTATAAAATTTGAAAGATTCCATTGAGTGTCAAAATGCCACAAACATAAGCATCTAATAGTTTCCATTATAAAAAAGCTATTGTTCTTAGTGCGGTATCTAGTTGGAGCGCAGCGGAGACCAATACATAATCAAAGCATAAGCACTTATTAAAATAGAGTAAATATACTAATAAAAGGAATATACGATTAAATGCATTTAGTGAAATACAAAAAAAATACTTATGTCTATACACCGTTATAATATTATTGTGAAACATAATAATATAATTAAATGAGATTTTCAAATATAATTCAGAGGTATACTCCTCGAAAATATCTATAAATGTTCAACTTGCATTGATTACTTTTAACATTATAATAAATCATATACTATCCATTTCATAACTCATATAAAGAAGGCTACGGAAAAGTTAATTCTTTTGTAAGAAACTAACATAAAGCAGAGTGGATAGATTTTTGGTTTACGATAAAATTTATTCTTCATTAATGCTTTTAATAAGTAGGCATAGAATCCACACTAATTTGATTTGAAGAAATTTGGCAAACCTTTTCCCCTTCACGAAATGAGTCTTAAGTATGTAATGACATCCGAACGTCAGCATAAAATAAATATAACCGAAAAAAATATAAATATACATACAGTCACACAGTTACTATCATCATCTTTTTTTTCCCAGCTTTTTGCTATAAAAGTTTATTTATTTAAAAAATCTATTTAATGTATCCCCATAAACGTAATTATATAAAAGAGCGATTATTAAAATAAAAATGTATATATCAGTCATGTTGTACAAACGTATTAATCATATTCTACAATTACTTGATATTAGAAAGACTTTATAGAGTAAGTTATTTGCTTCGAAAAAAATAAATAAAAATAATTAATATATATATATATAGGACAGACAAAAAATACTATTTGTATTGATAAGTATGAGACTATTACAACTTCACCTTACATACCATAAATAACGCTGCCAAGAAAATGTCAGAAAAAAAGATTTGCCTTTGTGATGAAAATCCTGAGACTATGCCCACTGCATCGTATCATTATCATACCATGACAATGATAGGCAAAAAAATTTGTATTGATAGAAGTGTGAGACTATCCCCACTTCACCGTATCATACCACGAATAAGAAAAAATATTGCCTTTGTGATAAATAATTTGAGACTATGCCTACATCGTGTTATGTCATGACGATGCGAGGTAATTGTCAGACAAAATATATTCTTTGTGTTGAAAAGTATGTAGAAAAATTTGGGACTTTGCCCATTAGACTCTTCTGTTTCCGTCCAATACTGCATCCTCATCCTTGTATGTCCATACCACAACAAGTCTTAACAACGACTAATAATCGCCATATGAACCAGTAGAGATGACAGCTCTAATTCCTCCGAATAACCATTTTTTAGTATAACGCTTCTGTAGCCAGTGCGTAAGCATTTCAATGGATATACGGCCTGTCCAACGAAATTAGGGTCTCCGAACATATCTTCGTCTTGGACTACGAAGCGAATCATTGCTATTTCGGGATTTGCAATTTCAAACTCGCAGAAACCATTCCATATCGGGTTGATTCCGTTGTCACCTGAAATAAATATGAAATGATCTTTACTAGTAATATTAAATAGTAACGAATTCTTCCTTCTTAGTATTCAATTTTCAGGTATACGTAATCCTAATAAAAGTAACTCGTAAAGTTCTTGTGAATTCTTAACGAATATAACAATAATAAGTGATACGTAAATATTAGCGACACCAGAGGGCGACGAGGTCGCCTATGCGAAAGACCGACCAAATTAAGTCTGCTGTGGGCGGTCCATTGAACGAGTGTACAAGGCTGTCGGCCAGCAGGGAAAAGGGGCGAATACCCATGAGGCGAATCACATCTGCCCCAAAAGACTTCACTTCGTGATGACCACGACCGCTCTGCCAAGAGTGTCACGAAGGCAGGGGCGTATATTCCATAAATGGCTTTAGGCATTGCGTACCTCGTTATGAAAGTATTAAATAAAATAAATAAATATAGTTACTCAATATATAATAAAAATAAAAAATTTAATTAGTAAAGTTGATTAAGTTTAATTTGCTTCTGTTATTCTTTAATCAAACTTCTATTGAACACCGGACTCATTCAATATTTCCTTATGCTAGATACATACTACATTCGTACGGTAGGCAATCCCAAAAATGCCTATTCTACGGAATGAGTATTTCATAGATCTTATTTAGAAAAGCATTGGTCACAGTTAAACGATATTCAGCAATGTTTGGGCGGCTAGGTGGGCATACTTACGATTTAGAGCGCGATAAACCGATTACTCCACATCTGTCTCACTCCCTCCATATTAGGAGTTTATGGCTATTTCGGTTTATGTCTTTATGAGTATCATTAGAGTAAATTGGTATATTCATTGATTAATAATTAGTATTTTATTTTTATTATAGTTCATTCCGCCATCCGTGACCCGTGTTAAGTTTTACTGTGATAAAAAGTTGATGTGTGATTTTTGTTTAAAATAGGTATTGGGTTTTAAAAATATAAGTAAGTAATAGAGAAATTAAATTAGTGTGCCGATTATGATATAGATACAGGTTTCAATAATAAATAAAATATAAATTGTTTCTTTTAATAGACCAGTACTTTCAGGAGTAGGTAATGTTCAAGTATTTTTGAGATATCTGTGTTGTGAGACCGGCACATAACTAATGTTATTGTAATCAAAACAAGTTACAGCCCGAAAAAACCGGCAAAAGAAGTAAGTAAGCTAAAGGATATTATTAAAATTATAATATGAACTATGAAGCCGACAGCGCTGCTATTTTGAGGTCATTAGTTCAAAAAAATTGTATAATTTGAGTCTTTATACAAAGGGTCTCTGTGATTTGAATTTAAAGTTCTTTTTCGAAGCCACAAAAGTTTCAAAAAAATATTATTTTATTTAGAGTTTTCAATAATAATTAAAGGTATAAATATAATCATAAACGCATGAAATTTTAGGTTTGAAAGTAAATGATTGCAGTATGGGTGTTTACCGCTAGATGGCGGTAAAAACTAAAATATGTGTAATCTTAGAATTTTAATAACAAATAATTTTTGTTGAATAAACACGCATGCTTAGGCTATTGAAATAAAATAAGTAAGCAGTTTAAGGTATACTTAGTCCTCGAATGACACAAACTAAAATATTAGGTTGACCATATGGTACCTGAAACTACTTGCAAAACACAAACAACTCCAGTATGTAGATTTCAAAACCTAGTATTGTCAGACTAGAGCGCGGTTCTACGACTTGTTAGATCAAATCAAATCAAATCAAAATCAGTTTATTCACGTAGGTCACGGAAATGAAAATTATGAATGTCAAAAAAAAAAACCTTATTGAATCTACCGCTCTCTACAGTGCTTACCTTGCTAGAAAACCAATGCACGCCACTGCACGCAGAAGAAGATGAAATAATAGTAGGAAATTTAAAATGTATTTGATTAGAATACTTACAAACTGTCTTCGTGACGAGCTTCACACCACTATCATATTCCGCGCCAAAGATTTCAACTTCCACAAATGGGCTGGCTGTTCCTCGACCGGTCTTGGATAGATGTCTTGCTGCTATAACACGCAGCATCACAGTAACTGGTTTTACTCTCTTTTCGATGTATCCCTTTTCATACGGATTATAAGCGTCGTCAAACATAAAATCCGGCTTGAGAACATAACCACATCCACCGTTCTCTTTGAATTTAGCCATGTTGACCTGCATGGGCTTATCCGGCGTTTGAAAATTGAGCGCAACCATCTGTGAACCAACATTCCAATAGCCAACCGGATTGTAGTTGGAAGAGTCGATGCGCTGACCCTTGGGGTAAATTCTACTAAGCTGTCTAGAATGATATTTCAAAAAGAACGCGGTCTCTTGCTGACACATAAGGCGTTCCGCTTTCGATTCTGGGAACGAAGACATTTCGGTGTAGACGAAACCCTTGCTGCGTAATTTTTCTTGGTTGAACGTAACAGAACGACAATAGATAATTAAGTCTGAGATATCCTTAGCAATGCGCCATGTGCGTTCCATTTTACGGTGTTCTAACGATCTTGCGCTTGCACTGTGAGCTGCTTCTTTTATAGCTGAGAGCCATTCTAAGGCGTTCTCGCGCGACGGTGCTGCCATATCGAACGGAGCACACATGGAAGGGCTTTGTATACGGACTATCCATCTCGCTAAACCACTTTCCTCTCCGACGGCTAATTCAACGACCGCACCTAATACATCAACCACGCCCTTCTGTAGAGATCCTAAAGCCGAATCGTTTTCTAGACCCGCCTGGAAAATAATGTAATAAATTCGGTTACTTACAATAGGCACTTGGAGTTAATAAAAATATTAATGTCAGGGTCATTCGATTATAATTTTTGGTTCATTTGGTATAAAGTAGATGACGTAACGCAATCAACTCTTTGAGAGTCGGTAATTGAAACAAACTTTTATTACATCGCCTCAAATATTATTGTCTATCGCATGTCGCATTGGAGCCGTTCGCGGAGTAGGGGTGATGTTGAATCATTAACTTCAATTATTGGTTTCAAGTTATGTTGGCCAATTCGTCTAAGGCGCCAGATTAAAGCTCTGGTTCCCGAGACTTTTTACTGAGGGTGCGAACGAGAAACGTTTTTTATTCAATTTAATAAATAAGTAATGCATAATATATATTAATTTGTTTATTTTTCTTTAGATTATTATGCCAATGTTAATATGTTACTTTGTGAACAATTGCCTGACTTGCATCGAGGTTTCATAAAACCACACAAATGGTGTTTTAGATCTGGAAAACCGGTTTGAAGCACTTTCACACAAAATGCCGGCTACATAGCCTTTTTCTGCGACCATACAGGAATATGAAAGCACTGTTTGTGTTTCGGTCTGAAGAGCGTAGTAGCTAGTAAAATTACAGGGCTACCGAGTCTTATAATGTATCCAATGTATCTTATAAATAATCCTAAGCGACAATGCATTGTAAGTGAGGGCGTATCAGTTACATTGATCGTCTCATAACTTCTATTCCAAAAAAAAAAAAAATTAGACTTAAACAATTACATTTTATACATATAGAAAAATCACGTAGTATTTTTATACTTTTGCACGCCTCGAACGCCTAGGCCTTCTCGTTTTTTTTTAAAAAACGCAGGTGATTCAGTTTTATTCGAAATTATTTTTTTATGATTTTTACTGTTTTTTTTTCTACTCCAGTTCTTTGAAATATTTTTGGTCAAAAAGCAGCAATGTAAAACATATATTCGGTTAGGTAACGTATGTTGAATTTATAAACCGATTCGGACTGTGACAGTTGACCCACGGCTTAGAAAAAAAGTTTGCGTAGGTACATTGTTTTCAAGCACACTTTTGCCTTTCCGGTATCAGACTGCGAATGATATGTCGTATAAATAAATATAAATGTGTATAGAATGTCATTGGACAAAAATTCTTACGGCCTTACAAATAAAATTGGCATAAAGTTATAATAAACCAAGAAAATTCAAAATGTTTACAAATAGACATTTTGCTTACGATTGGTGTATTCGGACACATAAAGTTTCCCGCGTTTATTTGCAAGGCTGCTTATCATTCGGAAAACTTCAGAATTATCATTGTACTAGCTGACCCGGCAAACGTTGTTTTGCCATATAAATTGTATTGATCTTTTTCTTGCTAGTTGATAAGAGATGGCGCTAGTTGTATTCATTAGTAACAATCACAGTTCTTTTATATTTTGTATAATTCACACTATAGTTTTATAAATTATAGCCTATTTGTTATTCTTTATTATTGCAAAGTTTCATCAAAATCTATTCAGTAGATTTTGCGTTAAAGAAGTTCAAACATACATCCAGACATACAAACTTTCACATTTATAATATTAGTAGGATTGACTTGTCAACGATAATGTAAACATTTGCATATTCTTCGTTAATGCTTAGTTATAACTTTATACCAAGTTTATTTGTAAGGCCGTTAATATTTTGTAATCTGCTGTCACTACGCTGTAGCTATCGTATTTGCGTTGAGGAAAAAATGGGATAATAAACATATTTTCACTTACAATACTAGGCATCTGAGGCATGTGGATCTCTTCAACATAGTTAGCCGGAAACCAATGATGTTTCTTCCCGCCATAATCCCCACTCCACCAACCCTCATCCAGTTTATCCACGTTTGTGATTATTGCGTGCTTGCAAAAGGATAACTCGTCGTCTTGCCTTGCTTTGTAATCATAAAGCGCCTTCACCGTCACCTGTGCATTATAATGTTACATCATTATTTGGATGTAGTTCCAGAAAAACGTCCCAAGCCACAAACATCACATTTTAAGGAATTCGTGTTTAAATTTTAATATATTCCATACATGTGGGTTGGGCTACTAAGTCATAATGTCATTTAAAGAGTGACACTAGGACTGACCAGTTTTGTGTTCTTTACTCAATTCCGATATGATTGTGGTTTGGAACGTTTTTCTAGAATTACGTCCATTTATTAAACAGAGATGATTATTCATGTAAAATAAATTGATAAATCTATAGCCATCCCCGCTGATTACCCTAAGAAATGTTATCTATAGCTTCAATACCTTCATTTCTGGCTGTTGGATGGGACATATCTTTGTTCACTAATATGATAATTCACAAATATAATAATATATAATCAAAGATGGCTGAAAAATTGTGAAGGAATCCCCGGATACAAAGAAAATATGGAAGGAGCACAGAGGTTTGGAGATGCTGTTAAGAAGAATTTCAATTCCTAAAGATCTTACTTAAATCTTATTTTATTTTATAACAATATTGTGTACTATATACCTATATTATTATTGTAAGGCTACGCTAAGAAATTAATTTACAATATAAATTTTAATTTACAAAGCTTTAAGAAAGAATATATTTAATACTCTAATAAATGTTGTTATAGTATGATAGTCTATAGATAAAATTGTATGTTAATTAATATCTCTTTTTGTGGTGCGTTATAATTCACACAATAATGTCGCTACTGCAGTTGATACCGGTTAACAGTAGGTGGGAGATCTAATCTGATCCGCAGGAGATCGGTTTCAAGATTTGTTTGTTGTTAAATGTGTTTCATAATAATAAGAAGCTAGACTTCGCTTAAATGTTAAACTAAACTTACTTAAAAACTGAATATTTAGCCATAGGTAAAAAATATCAGAATTAGGTATTATGCGGAAATCCAGTGCTATTTAAAATCCTTAGATTATTTATACGCCTAGATACTGCCTCTACTTTGAGTAATGCAAGCACACTAAGCAACTTTTGCACTACTTTCGATCGGAGTTCGATCCGTACCCTTAAAAACACGGTTCGAAGATCCGGCTTCCGTCATACGATTTCTTTCCGTCAACCGTAGAAATAGTTCTACGACTAATTCGGACCGTGCCTTCACGGATACAGATGCGACTCAGACCGGACGTAGTGCGAAAGCGCTCTAACACTGCAAAGTGACATACAAATCGCGAGTGTAAGACGTAGCTTGTTATGCACACTAAAGTATTAAACCTGGAATGTTATCATCGGTTGTGTAGCAGCAGAAGGCTGTATCTAGACGTACAAATTATTATTATTAAGGGTTATTCCATTTAGCCTGATTAAATCAACACGTAGGTACTTCACTTTTACACAATGCAAGTTCAGGAGTTCTTGTCTAGCCAAACAAACCCTTGAACGAAAGTGCTAGAACTCTAATAGCAATAAGAAATTAACTTTAAATTCGTAAACGTTCTATACTTTTTGTGACTACTTAATTACAATAAAATAAAACTAAAAATTTAAGACTAGATAGCTATAAAATAATAATATTTACGAGGGCTGCACTAAAAGTATCGGGAATGGAATATTTCCCCTGTTCCTGTCATATTAAAATATGTTTAATTGAAAACTCCTTGGTTTTAAAAATCGAATACCATTTATTTATTTAAAAAAGATTCTCGGTCTTGTCACAAGGTCTTTTCAAACTTGTTTAGTCGTTGAGAAAATGGAATTGACTCCAGAAAATTCTAGAGCGATGATTTATTATGACTTTCGAAGTGGTTTAACACAAAAACAGTGTGTTGACCGGATGATTTCTGCATTTGGTGATGAAGCCCCATCCAAAACCACAATTTATCGCTGGTTTGCTGAATTTCAACGTGGACGTTTCAAGCTCAGTGATGATCCCCGTCAAGGTCGTCCAAAAACTGCAGTCACCAAAGAAAACGTTGATGCTGTGCGCACAGAACAAAAGAGTTTTTAGAGCAAGAAAACACTAGACCATCCACCGTACAGGCCCGACCTAAGCCCTAATGATTTCTATACTTTCCCTAAAATAAAGAATAAATTGCGTGGTCAGAGATTCTCATCACCTGAAGAAGCTGTGGACGCCTACAAAACGGCCATTTTGGAGACCCCAACTTCCGAATGCAATGGTTGCTTCAATGATTGGTTCCATCGTATGGAAAAATGTGTCAAATTTCTCGGAGAATACTTCGAAAAGCAATAAATACATTTTTAAATAGTAATGTTATGTCGCTTCCTTGATTCCCGATACTTTTAGTGCAGCCCTCGTACATCTCGCACTACGTACGCTGAATGCTATGTCTACTTACTTTAAATTTTATCTTCTAAACATAACTAGCTAATAGCATTAAACTACAAGTTTTGTATCACCCAGCAATATTCTTAGGTTTTTTTATCTACTTACCAACCTATAAAGATCTAATGAATATAAACGTTTAATTTTACCATGTATGGCAAATGCAATTACTGTAGTACACTATAGTACATAAGTTTTTATCTAAAGTAAGCTAAAAAATCAAACTAAAAATAATTGGGTAATTCCCTCACCAGACGAAAAACATGATTGCAAGGAATCGCACCTTTGTCGCATCTATAATAGTAAATATTATGTTAGAATTTTGGAGAATTATACGGTTTATATAATATATTTATAATAAATACTATTCGTAGCAATAAAAAAATATATTATTGATAATAACTGAAGTGAAGTGAATTGCAACTTTATTTTAAATAGTAGGTGTGTATAACGATTATAAACCGTTCAAAATCAAATAATTACCTTGGAGGTGAAAGTTGATGGATCCATGTATCCTGGTGTCCCATACACGGATGTATCGTCAGGCTCCTGAAGAAAAAAAATACAGGGATCACATTTTAACTAACACAGTTTTTTAATGATAAACCAAACAAGATTCCATTGCTGTGCTTTTCTCAAGAGACTGTTCTAATGCAATATAAAATACGGAACCACTTCCTTTATGGTGTGGTCGGGTCGAAAGCACGTACATCTTTCTCACAAACGTCAAGACCTCTGTCTCGGTGCAAGACACCATAAACTTACAGTAGAATAAATTACAGTCTTACCATCTGGTGACCCGAAAGCTCGTATGTCGTTCTATTTTATAAAAAGAGCTATGTACCATTGAATAATAAATTGATATTAATATCTGTTATACCCTCGCTAATGGGTAATTACCCAAAGAGGGCACATTATTGCCATGCCATTATCATCGCAGTATGAATTTTTTTAATGTTGCGGAATCGAAAAGTGTCGTAAATCTACTCGCTTGATTTTATTAGAACAAAGAAAAGTGTATTGTGTAACTATATAATACAAGCTAATCGCTCATAACGATTCAATACGTTATTTGACGGACTCATATTTATTCAAATTAAAAATATATTTATTTTCTCTCACAATCACACGATACATTGTTTATTTATATTTAGACATGGTTTGAATTTTGAGAGACTAGTGCTTGAAATAGGGATGTGCCGCATTACAGATACGTGAGACACTCTTATGTGACGTCTGCAGAAAGAAAAAATTATGTTCATATAACGGACGTTACCCCAATGATCCACATAAAAAAAACTTACCGAAATAAGCGTCCTCACAATATCTTCGCTGATTGGAACCCAGAGTTTGACCTTCTTATACAAAGGATGTTTCTCATAATATGACACAAGCTCCACTAGACTTTCAAATTTAACAGTGCCAATTGTGTACAATCTGCCTTCTTTCTTTACACGACAATGTTTAATTTCTCTTTCCGTCCTAAAACATTACGTTCAAGATTAATACCCATAAATATTAGTGGTTCAAGTATAAAATTGCCGTTTTGTATTGAAAAATTAACACCCGACATCTATAAGTATCTGCAGTCTAATTTATACATCTGCGTTAGACTCTGTGAAAGTATTTTGTATTGCTTCTTGAGAAAAAATTTTGTTTTGGAGAAAAAATTGGGGCGAGGCCTGATGAATGCAGAGAATGTTGTAGGTTTCCGAAATGCATGGTTTAGTATGCATGTAGCTTTCAGAGCTTTGGGATCTTGCGTTATCATGTATCAATATTGGTGAGACGTCTGAGCATCATTTTTCGAGGTACAATAGACATCTGCTGCTATGGCTTATACGGATCTTAGGATGTAGTGAATTAGAACCCGAATGACCACCAAACAGTTACCATCACTTATCTGTGTAAGCTTATTTCAGAGCATTTCTTGCGGTGTTTGACGTGGAGTCAACCATTGCGAATTGCGATGTTCACTTGCAATTATCGTACAGACTCTTTCACGGCAAACCCTTTTTCAAGCTTTCTTTTTATTATGGATTTCATGCAAATAGCTCAATATTGTTGGAATGTTAACATCAAATCATGCTTTCTTCAAACTAATGTCTTTGTATCATTATTTATTTTAATGGCTGGTCTTTTACTATTTATAAAATCAAAAACGGTACTTGCATTACCCGTATCATCTTCAAACGCAGCATTGATACTGTGCCTTGTTTCTGCTGCGTTCGAATCACTCTATAGAATGTTTTCAATGATTACTCTTAAATCCAATGCATTCATCATTAAATCAATCCAATTTTGTACACTTAAATAATATACATCTAGATAGACTGTGACAGCTGTGAACACGTCGAAAAAAAGCAGCGAACTATTAACATCTATTATATTCAACGCACGCACACAAAGTGACATTCGTATCGCGAGTGTAAGACGTAGCTTAATCATGCACGCCAAAGTTATAAACCTGTAGCACTATTCTCGTAACAAAACTAGAAAAGGATCGAACAGACCTTATGTCAAAAAGTTAAATTTCGTATTCTAGGAACACAAATTGACAGTTCAGTTCCGATTGTGATGAAGTTACGTTGCGATTTAGGGAAATCGTATGATGCGTATTCTTGTAACAAGATCGAACGTCAATTGTCGGGAGATGCGTATTCTGCCAAAATATTGGCGTTTATAAAATTATAACACAGCAAAGATGGGCTTATAAAAAGATAAGCCTACTAAAAAGTAGTGGTAGAAATATTTTAAATTTGTATAAACAATATTGATAACTTTGAGCAAGCTAGTCGTTCAAAGGTGATTGATGCGCGCTCGGATTCAATTAACGTTCTACTGAAATGATAGGAGAATATGAATCTAGAGCTATGGATAGGATCGGAACTTACATGTCAACCATTTTGAAATCACGTGAATAGTACCGCTGGCCTGTTGCCATCTCTATCTAGATGTATAACTTATGTACACAATTTTAAATCTAATTTTGTAGCTGTCATTTGAAAACGTTTGACTTTAAAATCTCGGACCAAAAAGGTTTTAATTTTAATCCAAAGAAGCAAGTACGCTAAAACGGCAATTTTATACTTAAATTCTTATTTATATATAGAGCATGACTGGTGACACACGATACTCGAACACGTAATATTTGGCGATCATATATGAAGAGAGATAAAAACATAAATATTAATTGACAAAGTTTACTAAGTAGTAATCTTAACCGGAAGTTAAGAAATTAATAAACATATGAGCACCGCAAAGACACACGGATTAAACGCTTACTTCGGGGCATGCAGGCAAGAAGCGGAAAGGCGGACACGTTGACCTGTTGGTGCTTGCGTTTAACTACGAAAGAGTCGCGCTCTCAGCGGTGATGTATCTACACTCGATTTGTTGAAAACATTTTTTTAAACTCATTTTGAAAGTGGATCAAGTACTGAGTATTCACCCTAAATATTGGTAGTGTTTGACCAGTCATACTATATACATCTCATACCACTATATACACCAGTCACACTTACAACATTAATAATAACTAATATTATTATTTCCTACTAGTCAAAACAAAATAGGGGCCACTAGTTAATTCGAAACTTATAATATAAGTAAGTACACATATTATGTGTTTTGTTTACCAAAACTAATTGATAGTGTCACAAAAATTGATGTTAACAACACTTTATTATTTACTCTCTTGCTGGGATGTTTACGACCAGATGTTGGGCATAACTAGATTAATATAGTCTTTTGACCCTCATTTGCACTGCGAGTGGGCCCTGGGTTCTTTATTTTTGGCATTATTTAAAAATATAGCCCTAATTTGTAAACCAGAACATTGTTTTACTGTTATCTAAATATAAATTTTTATTAATCGTTTTATGTTACATTAAACAACTTAGGAATATTTTGTTTTGACTAGTATACACTCAGTCAAAAAAGTATCGGGAATAAATGACATGCTTAAGGTTCTCAATGAATTGGCACAACTGTTTTTCATTTTGACGCGGAGTTTGAGTTGTGTCTGTCAATAATACAGTGCTGTTTTAAGATAGATCATATATGTTTTATATTTCTAATTTTGGAAGCTTTACGGTAAATTTACTCATCAAAAATTCTAAGAGATCAAAAGCGGTCGAGATTTGCTGGAATATATGCATCGCCCTGGTAGGCCATTAACGTCTTCAACTGAAGTTAACATCACATATAATATCACAAGTGAGTGAAAATCTTCACTCAAGTTTGGGAGTTGCCGCTAAACTTTCTGTAATCTCACGAGTGGCTAGTCCCAGAAGACCTGAATTTTCCCCTTAATTCAATTGCATAAGAGTCACTAAGAACATGCTAGACCGACTCGTATCATTTTATTAGACACTGACAGCCCACCAATCAAGGCTATCAATGTGAACAACGACGTCCTATACATATGAACAAAAAAAACATGCCACAAATTACATCATAAAAAACTTCGACTGCCACATATCATATCATATATCTGCGTTTACTCCAGTTGTTTAAAATATTTTTGGTTAATAGGCAGCAATGTAAACATTTATTCAGTTTAAGCTGCGTGTTTTTTTTTATATGAGAGGGGGCAAACGGGCAAGAGGCTCACGGTTGAGGCAACCGCCCATGGACATCCGCAACAACAGGTGTGTCAAGAAATGCGTTGCCGGCCTTTAAGATGGGAGTATGCTTTTTTCTTGAAGGTCCCTAAGTCGTATCTGTTCGGGAAGACCGCTGCCGGTAGTTGATTCCAAAGTGGCTGTGCGAGGCAATTCTGCGTATGTTTAATTAAAACTCGATTTGAACAGTGACATCAGTGGAATAGCAGTTAAGTATTTTTTAAACCGTGACTAAATAAGTTTTACGTTTCTCAGTTTGTCTATATTTTCTGATCAAGATCTGTTCAGTCGGAGATTTTTTACGTTTTTAATCAAAACCCCACTCATATTATGTTTGTATGTTTATTATTTGGTCTGTGTATATTTGGTACTGCTTAACGCTCTAAATTGATTTGAATATAATAAGTTCAAGTGATATAATAATGAGTCAGTCACACTTGAATCATCACTATAAATATTTCTTTTAAATTACTGAATATACCATATGATCGGAATAAGTAAAGCTCGTGAGAAGAACATACAAGATACTCAACGGGCACCCTTTTCAATCAAATAGCGTATTTTACAAGGGCTGTAATATACATAACAAATTAGTTTGTAAAGTGCTTCATCCAACATATTAATCGTGTTTAAATAAAATCAAATATTTAATGGAAAGTAATAAAGAGTAAACCGTATAAATATAAATTATTGTAATATATTGGATGCATCAACCTTTAGAATTTGAATTCATGAATGAGAGAAACAAACAGTCAAATACAATATCTTTATTTACTTAAAATAACTCGATAAACAGCTCGCCAAGCTTGTATAAGTAAAATAAACTTACCAGTGATAAGTCACACCATATTTTTTGCACCGTTAAGTATTATTTGAGCACTTTTTTATAGCACACTTGATAAAAATGCACACACGACTAAGGAGAAAACTGTGTTTACATTTTCTTTAAGCACACTTTTGCCGTTCGGCTATCAGTCTGCGAATGATATGTCCATATGTATATAGAACGTCGAACGAAAATTGATTGTAAACGAATTTTTAAATAAAATCCCAGCAAATAAAAACTATTACAGATATTAATCCAGCCAAATTATTTCTTTTTCCTAAACTCAAATTACTAATTTGTGGCACCCGTTTTATTTTCAAATTCAAATATTTTTATTCAAAATAGGATGTGACATCACTTATTGAAAGTCAAAAACTACCACCACTTCCAAAATAAATGCCTCCGACCTGAGAATAATAGGCGCAACAAACTCAGCAGGCTTTTTTTTTTACGCTGACGTTCCACAATGAACGTTGAAAATTGTTTTGATGATTTTGTTGAAATGATTAGTTGGCGTAACTGTAATATATTCCTGGTACTTTTTAGAAAGGCGTCGGTGGCACAAAGACTTGCCCACCACGTACCAATGTATTTTCGATTTTTGATTCATTGGTGCGCTTATTTGACGCACTTACAATGAAGCAAAACATTATGATGAAATTTACATACACCATTGAAAGGATGTTTGTGACGTTCGCCAACTCACCCTGGACCAGGGGGGAGGGGTAATCAATGAGGGCGGAGATCACAAACTGTCATTTGAACTGTTTGATAAAGCAGTCGCTTAATTTCCTAAACATTGGTTAAGCAGTAGGCCAAGTATTCACTGTTCGCCATTAATATTTATGAAAGAACATAGAATGAATGAATGCCCATGTGACTACTGTTTTACGGTCACATTGCTTTTATTTTGTCACCACGTGTTTTGGTGTCATCTCTTAAATCTCAAAAAAAAAACTCAGTTCAAATCTACTTTCCCAGGTGTGTGTAAAATTTCATGATTACATGTGTAGTTAAGACGTGAACGAAGAACAAACAAACAAAACGTAATATTACATATTTTTAATTCAGGTGATAGCCTAGGCTCAACAATGAAAATATAACCGTACCCGCTACTTACGGTAAACAAATTCCAGCGTTATGAAAATGTTGATGACTAAAAATTGGTGTGTACCTAATAAGAACTTTTATTTGAACTAAATTGTTACGAAAGACGAAAAAATGCAATAATATCTTGAATATTGTATTTTTTTTCTACGAATAATCTCAATAATACTGATTGATAAAAGGTTAGCAATTTCGAGTATATACATTAAAAGCGAGTCGATTTTGAGCACAGTTTACGATATAAAAAATTATACAACGGCATTAAAATTTCAAGAGGAAAAGTAAAATACAGCTCAGAAGATAGTGTTTTAATAACTTTATTTTATCTAATTCCTAATAATGTAATGATTTCGTATTTAATTTTAAACATGTAAAGTTGCTCGTGATATAATATTAACCTAGCAACCAAAAACAAAGCACCAAGACATAATATCATTCCATTGCATTGAAATGGTTTCCGTGCTCCTATAAATTCTATGCGTTCAGTCTTGGAAATTCGACTTCTATCTTGTTGGTACTTCACGTACGTAGGTCATTATTGAATCCAATTTACACACTACCGGACAACTAGATCCATAGTGTCTTTTATTAGAATATTAATATGCCGAGGTTGATTTAAGTCCACGCTGACGAAGTAGTGGGTACAGCTAGCATAATAAGAACAATAATGTTAAATTGACACTGCCTTTCTGTCTGTTACTCTATCACGCCTTATCTCCCTACCGATTCTGATGAAATTTTAATATATAATGAGAAAAGTGAGAGTGAGATAGTCTGAACATGTAAGTCACGTAATGTAAAAGAGTATAAAAACATTCAAAACATAATAAACCCATTTGCAAAGAAAATGTGTGTGTGTTTGCCTGTGTGATTCGCTTGAAAATGAAACCATAAGGGGTATCCCCTGCAAGCATTTTTATTTTAATAAGATTTAAAAAGACATGTATTATTTTTACTGAGTTAACTTGTAAGCCTAGCCTAATAGCGCTTTGAGGTTTCATATTATTTCTCATTGATTTAATTATAATGTTATAATCCAATCAATGATAACCTTGTTTATTGATTTTACAAAATTTTGAAGATAAGACAACATAAAATTATCAAACAATTGAAGTACCTAACAAAATATTGGTTTCCGTGTCCCCTTTTTTTGCAAATGAGTATGATATGAACATTCCTGATTCTTAATAAATAAGATGTCTTCAACCTAACTATTCATCAAACTCTCAATTAATAATCTCTTAATATCTTTGTTATTGCATAATTTATTAATATGAAGCATATAGCATAGTTATGCTTCAAATTAATGTAATGTGGTTTAATTTCATCAGAATAGGTCCAAGAAGTCCACAGTCTTATAGTACCAAAGTGTTGCTTTTCGTTATCTTAAATATTATTTAGTAAGCTGAATTTTTGACAGACTTACATTATATTTCGCATCGTCAAAAATGACAAATTAGGATTATTACATCCTGATTTACGTTTTTTTTGTCGGACCGGCGTTAGTCCTGCGTTGGTGTGATGGATCTCTAAGTATTGTGTGTTTGTTGTTTTGTTAACTGTCGAACACCTATTAATTAATACAATGGTGTTAATGAATACAAATGTTAGTCAGCAAGATGTTACACGCTTTGTCAACAGAGAGTGAGGTGTAACAATACAAATAGAGAAAATGTGACATAGAATCTGAACAAGCATTACTAGGAGAAGCAGGGCTATCAAACGACAGCGATATGACAGCAAGATTGGAAATATGCCGACTGATGACACTTTTCATTAATTTGGGAAGATCTCTAGATTTCAATTGAATATCCGACATTAAGAAGTTGTCTCATAATCTGCTTTTGACTACGACCGACGTGTCATCGGTGCTATCCGCGTCACAGTCAAACACCATCGAGGGATTAAAAGAACTTGTTGTGAAAAGTTGAAATTGATTGTAATGATTGTCACATTCTATGTGTTAACTGTAATTAACTTATATCTTATCTGCTGTAAATAAATATGCAATGACTACGTACCCCGCGCGAAAAATTCGCACTCAATCTATATATATAAAAATGTATTGCTGATCGTTAGTCTCGGTAAAACTCGAGAACGGCTGGACCGATTTGGCTAATTTTAGTCTTGAACTATTTGTGGAAGTCTATAAAAGGTGAATAAATATGAAAATACTAGGTATTAAATAAAAAAAAAACAGTTAGGTTTTTCCTTTGATGGGCCGCCCGTCGTTCAAAAATCAAATTGCGAAGAGAAATTTTACTACCATGAGCAATTATTTTTATTTGCAATATTTGTTTTGTATCGACATATTTTCTATGAGAGAATTTTTTGACGCACGATTTGACAGTTTTGCTGTGAAACAATTTCATTATAACAACAGGTAGCAGGTCTTGCGAAATAATTCTTGATTTAATGATTATATATGATGATTTAATGAATATTATTCACAAATTCATAAGAAACATTATTTTATTAATTATAATATACAGAACAACGTCTGTCGGGTCAACAAGTAAATAATAAAAAATCACATTGAAAGATTCTTATAAAACGATAATAGACGGATAACATATCGCGTTAGAATACTGTAAAATGTACCAGTCATCATGTCATACAATAACCACTCATATTTCCTTCAATCACCCGCACTGAATGAAATATAAGTTTCCACTTGAAAATATGTTTTGTTCCCATCGTATCTTTATTTTGAAACTTTTGAGATGTGTAGAATTGGGTGAACAAGACAACAGGCGTAGGAGAGTTTATAAACAGAGGATAATTTCTTGACGATCTTATAATCACGCGAATTTCAATTAAGATTCAACTAGACAAGCAATAAATTGAGCAAAAACTTAATAGCAGTAATAATTTACTTATTTAACTTAAAAACATAAATTTACAGCAATTTTTTTTTAGGAAAATAATACCTTTACCTGGTGGCTCAGCCCTTCCATTACAGCATGTAGCAATATGTTATTTTTTACTAAAGTTGGGTTATTCAAAAGACAGAGGATATATGCGGTTAAATAATAATAAAGTTATGAAATGAATAAAAAATTAATTAAAATATACAATTTAAATATTTTTAAACTTATTTTTGAAGTGTGAATTCCGTGTGTGTATTGTGCGTGCATGAGTGAGGAAAATGTGAGTCTGTGTAGTGCAAAAACATTTGACAGGATTCTTCAAGGGGAATACAGTTCCCTGTAAACTTTGAACTAAGCTCCAAGTTTGGAGCGTTTTTCTATAAATCTCTTTGAACTACCTTGCATAGAGATTATTGTTGCAACGTTCGTGGTCGCGTATAACGCCGATAAAAGTACTTAGTTATCTGTCTAAACCTGTAGGATAGAATACCAGACGTCAAAAAGGTGTTTAAAACTCTGTATGCATACAATTCCAGTTTTAACTTTTGTTTGAACGACTCAATTCGAACGAATTATGATTTTGCGCCTAGGCACTAGTACGAGGGCTGCACTAAAAGTATCGGGAATGAAATATTTCCACTGTTCCTGTCATATTAAAATCTTTTAAATTGTACTCCTTGGTTTTAAAAATCGAATACCATTTATTTATTTAAAAAAAGATTCTCGGTCTTGTTACAAGGTCTTTTCAAACTTGCTTAGTTGTTGAGAAAATGGAATTGACTCGAGAAAATTCTAGAGCGATGATTTATTATGACTTTCGAAGTGGTTTAACATAAAAACAGTGTGTTGACCGGATGATTTCTGCATTTGGTGATGAAGCCCCATCAAAAACCACAATTTATCGCTGGTTTGCTGAATTTCAACGTGGACGTGTCAAGCTCAGTGATGATCCCCGTCTAGGGTCGTCCAAAAACTGCAGTCACCAAAGAAAACGTTAATGCTGTGCGTAACCTGATTGAGGAAGATCGACATGTGACATACCGCGAAATTCAGGCAACTTTAGACATTGGCATGAGTCAAATACAAATAATCTTGCATGAAGAATTAGGTGTAAAAAAGTTGTTTTCCCGATGGATATCGCATTTGCTCTGTTAAGAGCAAAAAGCGGCTCGCGTTACTTGGTGCGTCAGAACTCTCGAAAGATTCCACGCAGGATCCTCAAATGCTGTATACAACATCGTATTAGGTGACGAATCCTGGATATACTCGTATGAACCCGAAACAAAAAACCAGTCACGAGTTTGGGTGTTCGAAAATGACTTAAAGCCAACAAAAATTGTTCGTTCACGGAGTGTTGCAAAAAAAAATGGTGTCCAATTTTTTCTCCAAAACCCGGCCATGTTGCGACTATTCCTATTGAGGGACAAAGAACGGTTAATGCAGAATGGTATGCTAGCATTTGTTTGCCACAGGTCGTTTCTGAACCCCGTAATGAGAACTGCAACCGCCGCATCATCCTCCATCACGACAATGCGAGTTTTCGCACCGCGCACAGAACAAAAGAGTTTTTAGAGCAAGAAAACATAGAATTATTAGACCATCCGGTGTACAGCCCCGACCCAAGCCCTTATGATTTGTATACTTTCCCTAAAATAAAGAATAAATTGCGTGGTCAGAGATTTTCATCACCTGAAGAAGCTGTGGTCGCCTACAAAACGGCCATTTTGGGGACCCCAACTTCCGAATGGAATGGTTGCTTCAACGATTCATATGGAAAAATGTGTCAAACTTCGCGGAGAATACTTCGAAAAGCAATAAATACATTTTTAAATACTAATGTTTTGTCACTTACTTGATTACCGAAACTTTCAGTGCCGCCCTCGTACATACAAATTTTTATACATGAAGAGTTTAAAAGAGAGAGGAAATCACCCAAACACAAATAACATCCACAGAATACCGTCTTCAAAGAAGGCAAAATCAAAAATGAAGTCAGCTTGTAACTAGATATAATATTTTAGGTGTATAATAAAACGTATCTAAAATGTGCTACCACTATATGCATAATGCCACCACTCTTACAAAATGTTTTATTGTGTTTTAAGTAATTAGTGTACTTACCCGAGAAGTGATTCCACTACACTTAGTATGATGATCCGTATGATTTCTACACCACTTAACAACACATGAAGGCATTTTAAATTGAAAAATCCTTAATGTTTAATCTGTTCTACAAATCTCGCTTGACAGGGATTCAATCGCGCTCACTCGCCTAACCGAACTGATCCGCGTGCCGGGACAGTTTGTAAGCACTAAGGGATAGTTTTAGTTGCGCAATTTTAAAGCATCAGAAATGCTTCATATGCGTTCACTCTTTCTAAGTTACTTTTTCGATTTTCTTGTTGCAAATCCGCAACTATGTTTTCCGAAAATGAAATATATTTCATGTCTTCTTTTACTTTATTCTCTCTACACTCTTCTTTTTAGGCTTCTAAGAATGCAACTGAATTTCAATAATGCCGTTAGAAAGTTGGATTCCTTTCAGGGTCGAATTAATTTGCTGAAACTCATTTTCTTACTTCGTTGCCAAAAGGTTCATCATTTTTTTCATTTCTGCCTTCATGCTGCCAGCTGAGTGGCGATAGAGTGTTCCAAGTCTTCTCTGTTCCCTTTATTACGTTAAAATGAAAAATTGGCTGGAGTTTTTGGACCCAGTGTGTTAAGTTAGCTGACATAGATTTTATTCCCCTTGTAACAACTCCTATAGCAAATGCTATCAGAACCGCTTACGAATTGCGGCAATCGACAGGCGGGTGACGTATGTGAGGTGGGAGGAACACGTGCACAGCGGCGTGCACCACCGCTGTAGTGTGCAGACTGACTACGCGTTACACAACGACTGCAACTTATGTTTGCCTGGTACGTCACAGCCCTAATTTAGATATTTTATTTATTTTCCGAGAAATTTAAACACAGAAAACACGTCTGGGCGCTTTTGCGGTCCAGGGAGCACAGGAACTCCTTGTCGAAATTCACACATATTTAAAAGTAAAAGTATTCTTGTTTGGTTATTGGTACTAAATGGAATATTACATATTTCTTCAAAAAACATTGAATAAGTCCGTTACACGAATAATGATTACCATTGTGAAATAAAAAATACTTTTTCATTTCTCATACTCGGAAAGTAATATTGTTTTGATCTAATTATTGGGTGGAAAATGCTGCTTCCCTCCGTAGAGAGGGAAAACCTCTTACAAATAACTTCCCACTCAAGGGCCGGAATGAACTTTAAAAATAGAACTGCTGTCAGCTGTGAAGAGTTTTATGTAAAGAAAGCTGGAGGCTGGAAATCCAGCACAGTCACCGAAGGCTACATTGAGGATTCAGTCCAAAATAAAAATTAACTGAAATTATAAAAATACGCCCCAATTCGCCTCAGCCAAAAACTTCCAGGGAGTATCCGCCACGAAATCCATCGTCTGATGAAATAGCGGTCTCCTACTTTTACAGATATCCAGAACAGCCAAATTTGTTATAATATATCAAAAAGCATAAACATTCCAAAAACAAATATAACTTTTAATTTCACAAATTGTACTTTTGACTATTAATTTTAAATAGGTACTACTAATATTATTAATAAATACTTTAGATAAACAACTAGTTTTATTTTCCTCATATTCGAAATGAAAAGTAGCGTGTTTAACACGGGTCGAAAGAATCAATTCCTACTCGGACTATAGCCGTCTAAATACTTCGGGAATTGATTCTTTCGACCCTTGCTGTCACAATCAACTATAAAGTTAGAGGAAATAATAAAAGGGCCAAGACCTGGTACCTGGACCAACATTGCATATTTATCCACGTTTTGGTATATTCCAGATAAAGTTTAATTATTAATTACAAAGGCGACAAATATAAACATAAACGTTTTTCTTATGACTATTATCTAGTTAAAAACGTAACATACCTGAAGCTGATTGCATAAGAACCTGGTTCTTTTTCGCTGGGTCTTACTAAAAATGCAGAATCTATATTTGCTTTCCTAAGAAGTTCTTCAGCTTGAGCTCTTGTACAAAATGGATGATACCACTCTTTTCCCTCGTGTTTATTGGGCTGCGGTACAGGCTCTTTTAATGTTATCAGGAACTCCTAAAACAGAATTTAATAACGGTTCATCAGTGATCATTCTATTGGCTAGGAAAATGAATTTGTAAGCGATTCACGCGAGAGCTGAATTCCTGTATACTATATTAAAAATACTTGTATTCTAAGTAAATACCTGGCTTCGAAGTGGATGCTGTCTATAGTGCGTTATGAGGCTATACAGACTATCAAAGCAAACAGAATCAATCAAATAATACTTCGTCAAGCCTCGCTCTTGTTTCAATTTTATTCGGCAATGGTTCACTTTGCCTTGCCTCCAGAATGACAAACAATAATCGCCGACAAACGTAACACTTTCCCTAACAAGAAACGTGCCATCACCTAGATGTGAATGAAGCCTTAGTAAATTTTCAGCTTCTTGTCTGTTACCAGCCAGTTTACCATGAAACCAAGATTCTCCGAAGTGCAACTCATCTTGTGGAACATTCATGGTATCACACTCCTGTTCACCATCACTGTCAATATCGTTCTCGTTTTGTGTGCTATAATGTTCTGTATAGTAAAGTTTGTTTTCAGTAAGCACGAAAGCATGTGGGTTCCATTCTTTATCAACTGGATCCTCTAATAATAGGATACCATTTTTGATAGAATGGCGAAGATCTAGATCTTTGCATTCCTCTTGGCGGATTGAGAACGAGTTTTCTTCAGCACCTTCTGGAAGTTTCTTGTGCTTCAGAATTATTTTCTTTCGTAAATCATGAGGTGATGGCAAACATGTTTCGCCCTTCGCGAACGGTTGGATGACTAACATGTCACCGAATACATCTTGAAAAGCACTAGCCATTCTCCTTTGTTGGCCCAACGAACAATTATCCTCGATTGATAAGATCAGTGGATAATCGGTGCTGAAAAAGGCATGTTCTTTTATGGTGCGCAAAACATCTACAAATCTTATTTTTGTTGTTAATGTATGACCATGATATATTAAGGGTGTTCCATCTGGTCCATCCCAACAATCTAACTCAATGCAGCGACAACCAGAACGTAAACAACGTACATATGCTTCTATGGATGATTCACTAGACAATTGATCTCCTGTTAAATATCTGGAAAACAAAATAATGCACGCATTTAAAAATAGAGATTGTATGTAGAAATAATCTAACCTGCGGTTAGCAGTAAATTTCAATGTAATTTGTCCTAAATTGCTCATTGGTTATAAACCAATACGTAAATCAGACGGCAGGCAAATGTTAAAGGATTTCGTAGATTATGAGAAAGTTAACAATGAGCAATAGAACTAATATAATATAAGTACTATATATAAGTAAGAAGTAATACACGAAGAAAAATATGTTAATAGTTTAATTTTACTAAAATATACATAGGCTGCACTAAAAGTATCGGGAATAGAATATTTCCACTGTTCCTGTCATATTAAAATATTTTTAATTGAAAACTCCTTGGTTTTAAAAATATAATACCATTTATTTATTTAAAAAAAGATTATCGGTCTTGTCAAACTTGTTAGTCGTTGAGAAAATGGAATTGACTCGAGAAAATTCTAGAGCGATGATTTATTATGACTTTCGAAGTGGTTTAACACAAAAACAGTGTGTTGACCGGATGTTTCTTGCATTTGGTGATGAAGCCCCATCCAAAACCACAATTTATCGCTGGTTTGCTGAATTTTAACGTGGGTGTGTCTAGCTCAGTCCAAAAACTTCAGGCACCAAAGAAAACGTTGATGCTGTGCGTAAGCTGATAGAGGAAGATCGACATGTGACATACCGCGAAATTCAGGCAACTTTAGACATTGGCATGAGTCAAATACAAATAATCTTGCATGAAGAATTAGGTGTAAAAAAGTTGTTTTCCCCATGGATATCGCATTTGCTCTGTTAAGAGCAAAAAGCGGCTCGCGTTACTTGGTGCGTCAGAACTCTCGAAAGATTCCACGCAGGATCCTCAAATGCTGTATACAACATCGTATTAGGTGACGAATCCTGGATATACGCGTACGAGCCCAAAACAAACCAGTCACCAGTTTGGGTGTTCGAAAATGAGTTAAAGCCAACAAAAATTGTTCGTTCACGGAGTGTTGCAAAAAAATGGTGGCCACGTTTGTCTCCAAAACCGGCCATGTTGCGACTATTCCTCTTGAGGGACAAAGAATGGTTAATGCAGAATGGTATGCTAGCATTTGTGTGCCACAGGTCGTTTCTGAACTCCGTAAAGAGAACAGCAACCGCCTCATCATCCTCCATCACGACAATGCAAGTTCTCAAACCGCGCATAGAACAAAAGAGTTTTTAGATCAAGAAAACATAGAATTATTGGACCATTCGCCGTACAGCCCCGACCTAAGCCCTAATGATTTCTATACTTTCCCTAAAATAAAGAATAAATTGCGTGGTGATTTTCATCACCTACGCCTAGACGGCCATTTTGGAGACCCCAACTTCCGAATAGAATAGTTGCTTCAATGATTGGTTCCATCGTATTGAAAAATATGTCAAATTTCGCAGAGAATACTTCGAAAAGCAATAAATACATTTTTAAATAGTAATGTTGTGTCACTTCCTTGATTCCCGAAATTTTCAGTGCCGCCCTCGTAAGAAACTTTATAAATGGACTGACATATTTTTTTTCGCAGCATAGGTACCATCACTGAATTTTAAAGGCAAATTATCCTTACGAAATTTCCCTTAGGTTAATGCAAATTTTCGTGTATTTTTTTTTAAATCAAATGTTACTCCCTAATATTTTTATAGGCGAAAGAACTTTTAAATACGGTTGATCAGTTTCTTAGTATGTAAGGTAAGGTAATATACATTACAAACGAAAATACAAAAAGAGTTTAGATAACTCACGTGTTATGGGAAGATGATATCCAATAATGTGCTAACGGTCTTGTCATATCTTGGGTGACGCCATCATATCTACTATCCCATATAGTATTTTGTTTAGAAAATAGCATTTCAATAAACTGTAAAAGTACATCAAAAAAGTGTGAGAATGTAAAGTTACATAGAGCTGAAATGATTTCAACATAAACGTCTTGAATGTTTTATGTATGAGCGACATATTTTGCAGCTGGTCCGGTAGCAGCAAATTACAATTTATAATATTTTGCAAAATGCAATATCAAGGGGATAACAAGGTTGTTTATTTTAACGATTGTCATTGGATACAATGAAATGATATATGAAAATCATATATTCGTGTTGGTTTTGATACACATGATATTCACAAAATTCATTTTGCACTGAGTTTTATTTTGCAAAAATCTACAATCGTTTTCTTGTCGCAGTATGTGAGCACAGTGTTCTTGGGGTTATAATTCATAAACCACCAAAATGTGCGTCAGACTTTCCACGCAGGATCGACACACTACAAATTTGAGAAACTTACCTCGCTTAGCGTGAAGTGAGGTTCGTATATATCTCTCTGTGGATCTCGGAGATAGTCTCTAATGAATTGTGAAGCTCGTGCTTCATCATCCCCCAAGCGATCATGTTGTTCCACTTGCAAAAATCTTTGAAATTCATGCAGCGAAATTGTGGTCCCATTCGCGCAGTATAGCGAATACTTGTCAAAAATATCGTGAACATTCTAAAAACAAAATATAGTCTCAATTATTTCAATCACAAATTTATAGCCAAATGGCCTCTTTAGCAATTTGAATGTAGTAATTCAATAAGAAAACGTGAAGGGTTATAAAACTTTCCTGTGTCTTAAATATATTGAATTGACGGAGCCGTCTGCTAATTTGAATTTCTAATATAAGTTTTCAGGCTTAAATTTATCACCTGCGTATGGAATATTTATTGTATATTTCAAAACGTCGCCATTCGCTTACAATATTATGCAAGGGTCACCTTTGCAATCTTTGCAATGCATATTATATGTATGTTTCCTGTCCCAAACATTCTCATACCTACTCTATGCAATGTAATAATCAGATTACGTGCTGTTGTTATTTAGTCTAAGTGGAAGAAAATTCATCTGAAACGAACTTGATCTAGCCTAGGTTTGGAAGTTATCATTCCAATAATATTCACCCATTTGAAGGCAAAACTGCTAAAAAAACTAATTCTCTCTTTACATACCCATGTACAAATAAGTTTTTACATTAGACGCGGCACGCGGCAAGCGGATGGAAAGGAAAAAACGATTGAAAATCACCAAATATGTCAATATCTAGTATTGTCAAAATATGCGTTGCCGGCCTTTCAGAAGGGAGAAAACGAATCAAGCTGATCGGAAATGACTTGATCTTTGATGATTCGAACTGCTCTTCGTTGTATTCCATCAAATGGAAGAAGCTGATATTGGGGAGCCCGCGTCCAGAGGCGGGAACGATACATATTATGAGGCCGAATTTGCGCCTTTTAGCTTATAGTGAAGTACTGTTTCGCCTTATTGAGCACATTAGGTTTTTTGAAGCCAATTGTCCTTTCCATCTAAATGACCACGGAACTGAACGACGCTCGGTATATATCGACGCCAGGTATGCTAATACAGGCTGTGGTAATAAGGGGAGTTTTGGCAAATCGAGGCGATATAACAAAGGGAGACACAAACCTCTGTCTTCTAAGGGTTAAACTGGAATAAATGATGCCACTCCCAGATTTTGTGTAACAGTCTAAATCTATATATATAAAAATGAATTGCTGTTCGTCAATCTCGCTAAAACTCGAGAACGGCTGGGCCGATTAAGCTAATTTTGGTCTTGAATTATTTCTGGAAGTCCAGAGACGGTTTAAAAGGTGAATAAATAGGAAGATGCTGCTAAATTAAATAAAAACAACAAATTTGTTTTTCCTTTGATGTGTCCATACATAATTTCTATGAGAGAATTTATTGAGGCACGGTTTGACAGTTCTGCTGTGAAACAATTTCATTACGACAGCAGGGTGCATATTTTACGAAGTAATTTTTGATGTTATGATATATTATTGGCAAAATCATATAAAAACATTATTTTATTTATTATATATAGAACAAAGTCTGTCGGGTCAGCTAGTTATCATATATAAATTGCATAAATATCAAGTATTTATGTAGTAGTTGTGGATCAATTTTTATTGGTACGTTACGATGCGCTTCTCTAAACAAGGCAATGTTTCGTTATGTCCGTTTTATCATCCGGCAAAGTCACGGTTATAATATGAACCAACTTTAAAAAAAGTAAGCAGGTATCCATGTATATATAGCTTATGTTTCATCTAATAATGTATAACTAAATATTTTACAACTACAATCACTGTTAATTCAAATCTAGGTGATGGTATGAACCTTTGATATATATGGACTACTTACATTTTCATCAAAAATTAATTTATGATAAAGCATAGAAAAGTCATCAAATCCAATTTCTCCTCTTCTTGTAGTATCAATCTCTTGGAATATATCTCTCAATTTACTTGTGGAAATCTTGCAGTTAATCTTTGGCAGAAATGTTTTTACATCCTTCAATGTTACTCTGAAAATGATCACGTAATTTAAAAATATAGTTTAAATATTTAGTGAAAAAAAAAAAACATCTACTTGGTTTTACTTACTTTTCATGTGAATTTTCAATAGCATAAAATTCTTTCCTGAGCCACCTCTCAATTTGTAATGGATATGGAGCACTTATAGCCTCTTCAATAAGAAATTTCAAACCTTTTATCCAAGATTCAACTTCTTTGTCAGTTTGAGCTAAAATGTAAGCGAAACTAATTTTAAATTCCGATTGTTTGCATCACCATTCTACTGAAACTGCAGATGTTAGCCTTGACCATGCAAGCATTAGCGTAATACCTCGCCAAACAGTCTCACGTATTCAACTTATTTACATAACAATATTCCAGAACTCAATAGTTCACAATCTGATCTTACTAAATATGAACATATTTAGTGGTAACAATATTTTACTTTCAGTACATTAGTGTTTCCCGACCTTCTGAAATAAACTAAAATTAGAACAATATTTATGTTGGAACACTATTCTGATTACATTCGCTATTGTCCTGTTTCATTATTGCCGACCCCTAGTATAATTATTGAAAAAATGTGTGTGTACCAGAGTACACAGGTGAGAAGTGAAACTTCTTTATGATATATAATTTTTCACCCAATTACAACTTCACAGAAAGTCGATAGATAAGGCTTAAGAAAAAAAAAATCAATATTAAATTAAAGCTATTTTATTATAATACACATGTATACAAATTAGTCTACTTATTTTATTATTTTCAGCCTAATATGTGTACATATATATATATATTTTTTTTTCTTATGTCACAATATAGTCATGAAAAAACAACATGGTGCGTAACCAAAATCGTGACGATTTTTCATAAAATCTCTCTCATACATCGATAAAGAAGTTTCACTTCAATAATTTTAAACTAAATGCTAACTTACTTTAACACTCACAACACTTTAAATTAGTGGGAAATAGTTTGGCTTATCATTAGCATTAGTAGTTGAATGTCCTTAACATTCAACTACTAATGCAGTTATTGAGCTTATCAAGATTATATTTAAAGCTTGGGAGGTTTCACAGAATGCACTTTGTATCTTCTGTGATTTCTTCTGTCATTCACTTATGTGCCTATGAACATACATTACATTATCAAGAATATATTGAGAAGAAACAGTCGAGATGTTAATTTCTTTGAATTTTGCTCTCAATGATTCTTTAGGACCTAGGTTATAAATAGCGCGAATAGCCCTCTTCTGCAGCACAAATATTGTATTAATATCGGCAGTGTTGCTCCATAGCAATATACCATAGGACGTAATAGTATGGAAATAACTAAAGTATACTAAGCGCGCCGTATCTATGTCAGTTAATTGTCTAATCTTTTTTAACCGTGTATGCTGCAGAACTAAGTCTGTTCGCCAATCCTTCAATATGGGGCCCCATTGTAATTTGGAATCTAGAGTTATGACAAGAAATATAGCAGATTCCACCGGTTCTGTCACCTCTCTGTTTAACAAAACATTTGCATTTACATTTGGTACGGTAAATTTAATGTATTTAGTTTTCTTGCTATTTAATAATAGGTTATTAGCGCTAAACCAGTAAACGATGCCAGATAGAATATCGTTCACTTCGTCATACATAGCTTGGTTTCTTTTCACTTTGAAAATCCGTGAAGTGTCGTCCGCAAACAAAACTACCTTATGTTTTTTCTCTATAAGATTAGGAAGATCATTTATATAGATAAGGTGGAGGAACGGTCCTAGAATAAGACCCTTCTGGTACCTCCATAGTAGAGGAGTCCCAGGAGATCTCCTGCCATTCACATCAACCTTCTGAATTCTATTATTTAGATGAAGTCAGAAGATCGAGCGCAGTTCCGTTTATGCCACTCTGGTATAGCTTCCTGACCAGCATTGAATGTTGCACACAATCAAAAGCCTTAGATAAATCACAGAAGATGCCAAGTGCATTCTGTGATTCCTCCCAGGCATCAAAAATATTCTTAATTAGGGCAGCACCTGTTGAACATTCCCTAGTAAAGCCAAATTGTTTCAAATGAAGTAACTTATGAGAGTTAAACTAAGTAAGCATTTGGCTTAAAAAAATTTTTTCAAAATTTTTACTAAGGGTCGGCAAAACCGACACATATTATGAACGATAGTTATTCGGGTCAGAAGATCATCCCGACTTAAATATTGGTGTAATTTTACTTTGTTTCAGAAGGTCAGGAAACACTCCACAATTAATACAATTATTAAAGACTATTGCAAGATATGGTGCTATGACACCAATTATTGAACTTATTATTTTAACAGAAATGCCCCATATATCATCAGTTCTTTTCATGTCGAGTGACTTAAAAGTTTTAATTATTTCTTCAGGGCTAACAAAACTAAACTTGAAAGTTTGTTGGAATTCTTTAACATTTTCCAGAAGAAGTGACTCAGCAACACTGGTGGAGGAGACAAGAGTGTTTGTGATAGAAACTGGAATCTCAGAAAAAAAAATCTCAAAAGCAACTTCCTGCTGAGATTGAATTATAGTATTGATTATTGATAGATTATATTCAATGTTGCGGTCTTTCACTCTTTCCAGATTCCCAGTTAATCACATTCCAAGTCATCTTATTTTATTCAGTGCATTTTTAATTATCTGTCTGATATGCATAGACTTTGCAATAGAACAAACACTTTTAAATAATTTAGAGTATTTTTTAACATACTCAAGAAAAGATGCATCATGATTATATAATGATCTCTCACTTTATTGTTCATATAGCCTTTGTCTGCTCCTATGAATGCCAGCTGTTGCCCAATCATTAAATGACCAGAGACCACCTGATTTGACTGTCTTTGAAGTAAATATAGAAGCAAACTCTGTTTTAACTATTTTAAATAACATTATCATACATGATTATATATATAAATATAACAATGATTTTGAAAGCTCAATTAAGAATGTTCTAGAAATTTCTAGATTGTATGCCAAGTTTCTGATCAATATAGAATGTTCTAGAAATTCCTTCAATGATCTTACTTAGTTGCAATAACATTTCCAACTATATAATCCAAAATGTACTTCAGTGATATATAGGCCCTAGAACCCCCAAAGCTCTGAAAGGAATACTTTAATTATCATGATTTTATTTTAATTTGAGGTTAATTTTAAGTTATTTTTGAAAAAGGTGTGCAAGCTATTTGCTGATTGCCTCTGAACAATGATCATATAAATAATGTTTTTCAGACTAAAATGTGGGTCTGTGCGTCTTCGGCCTTGCCGGAAGGGCAACTCCTCCGCCATTGCATAATTTTATAAAATGCTCTAGGGGTAGGGCAGACAGGTATCTGTCGGAAGTTGTGGTCCACAGATTAGCTTCTATCACAGTGTAGTGATTAAAAAAATATTCATAGTAATAACATAGAAAAAAAAACAATATTATTTGATTATACTTATTTAATAAATATTTTTCAAAACTTTTATTACTTCCGAGAAAGGCAGTTATAACACAATGTTGGAAAATGTTCTGTTTCACCTTCACACAATGTTTTTTTTCTATAAACTTGAAAAATTGTTCCATTGTACATAACTTCAAATGCAAATTAAAAAAAGGATAAATTGAAAGGGGGAAAGAACCACAAAAAAAAACCCTTACCAACCCCAAATTTGAGATGCCAATTTCTAATGCACACCCATAATTACTATATATATAAAATAGAAAAGACAATAACTTAAAGATAAAAAATACTAAATAAATATAATATATACAATTCTATAATAATTGTAATACCACTAATGCAGAAATAAAATGGCCAAAACTCTGTAGGTTATGTAACTTACTGGCCATATTTTTTTATTCTTGTTGTTTAACAAGTGATTAACTTTGTTTTTATGTTACATTTTAATATTGTAATATTTGTGGATAATAATACTTTTTAATGATATGAATGATAAAATGTAGTTTTAAATTATGATTGCAGTAGTAACTTGTAATTGAATTAACTCCTGTTTATATTATAATTATTTATATAAGTATGCATGTAAAGAGTGCAATTTGTTAGTTGCCCTAATGAAAAACTTCACACTATGCTATGTTTCAGATACCTATTGAGAAAAAAAAGAAACAAATAGACATTGTAATATCAATTACCTCCCATTATTTTATATATTATACTATAACTTCAAAGGTTGTAATAAACTAAAATAATAGTCACATCCAATAAATATGTAAATGACTTACCTGCAAAAGATACTGTCCGCAATTTAAAATCACTTCCGTAATAAATTGTGAAACATTTTGAATTTTCAAGCCTTTTTGTTTCCTCTGGCCATCTCTCAAAATCCTTAGATGATTTTCCATGCCTCACTTCTTTAATAACTTTTATGTCTAATGCTCCTTCATATGAATGTCTCTGGGTAGCCCCTTGTCTACACCACAGCACTTGATGAGTTTCCCGTCGCACAGTCAAAATACGGCGTTCTGGTCGTTTTCGTGGAAATAATTTTAAAACTGTTGTACCCCTTTCTATATACGATATTAATTGATCGGCTTCGTGGATAAGTCTACCACTGCTCCCGTTATAACAGACCGGATTCATTGCACTTCCTTTACTTACGAGTAACCGCGAGCTAATGAGCGTGTACCTGTGCGGACTGCGCCAGAACTAAACCGACAACATGAAAATTATATTCAATTCAGGAGCTTAAAATGCAAACTGTAAACACAGTATAGTATATTCGATTTGTGTTACGCATCAGTTTATGTTTCTCAATCTAACTTAAACACATAAGCACTGTGACTCTCTTAAAAGTTGAATACATGAACAGTATACGTGTCAATCACAATTTATAGTCATAATATATATTATAAAATTATTGATTAAAATATTTTATAATATTGTTTCGAACACTTTCAGATTTGTCTATTTCTAAGTCTTCGTCTTGAAGTATGTCTTCACTCTTCAGTTTTGACTATAAAGCTGTAGTAATTTGACATTTCAATACAGTTTGAGTTTGTTTGAGTCAAGTAAACCTTGAATAAATAAAAGATAGAAAAAAATTTTTAATCTAAGAAAAAAACTAAGAAATAGACTATAGATAAATATTATTTCAGGGCATAAAGTACGAATAGTATGATTAAGTAACAAAAAAAAAAATGTTTTATTGTAATAAGCATGGGTTGCTTGATGTTACTTTGCTATAATTTTTTTTTTCTATCTATTACTTTATTATTACTTCACTGTGCTTTTTTCGTCTTAAAACGATGATAATGTCGTAGCAACGAATTAACAATAAATTAGCACTCGTAATCTTTTGAAAAATGACACTACTGGACATAATCGGACATAAAAAATTGCTTATCCTGAAGATCCTGACATAAAAAATGCGTCAGACTACTTATGTAATTTAATTGATACCACGCCACTGGTCACAGTGTGTAATCCGAGGTTTTCAAGGGTCAAAAATCACGTTCAAAGATTCCGTTACATATTACATACAAACGTAATAAAAGTAGAACAGATTGCTTAAATTATTGTATATCATTGGTGCTCGATAAGTGTGCAAAGTTTCAATTCAATCCAACTTTCAACAATATTTATTAATACTCTTTCTACAATTCAATTAAAAGTTTGTGAAAATCATGTTCATAGTTTCGGTTGCATCCTAACTTACGTATGAAGCTAATAAAAGTGAGTTAAAAATAGATCCTTACAACGCGTGCACATGGAACTTTTTTAGTTGAGGAACTTTTACCTAAAAAGAATAAAATTAGGAATTTGAATAAACATCGATCGAGACGTACGATCAAAATGAGTCTAATGGTAGCAAATATTGAAAAGTTCGTAGTGTGCAATTAATATTCCTAAATCCTAATATTTCACAAGAATGTATATTATTCGAATAGAGCTTATAGAGAAAAATCTCGAAAATAATACGTTTATAGGTAAGTGGATTTCGACCAACATAAATTTTAAGCGTGTATGCAATGATATTTAAAAGTATAGGTAGGTTACCTAGACAACATTCGGTGTTCGTAAATGATACACAAACGCACACATGAATAATTTAACATTGCAATAGCAGACTAAATTACGATTACACGTCAAAGAAGGATAGTAAATGCAATTATCGCAAGTGAAAAAGAGATAAGTCTAATTTGCTAATTACTTCGTATTTGCATAGGAAAAACACAGAATCATTCACCAGATATGATTTTTTACCGTACACCGTGATTTATCCCTAAAATACGATTAATTCATGAGTTCATGTAATAAATTATTTGTACAGAAAATAATAAAAAACATAAAGACATATGAAAACAAAACCGAAATGTATTAACAATAAGGGTTCCATTTTTACAATTGTACTAACGACGGCTCACAAAAAGTTTTAAGTTTACAATTACCACGAGAAAATGATCCATTGATTCTTCTGCAGTTAGCAAGGGATATACTGAAAGGGCAGAGTTACTGAAAAAACTCCTACGCAAGCAGATAGCACTTACTGTCTACGTCCGCTACCTACCCTAAAACTTGTTTTTGTAGTTTGATAGTTGAGCTACACGCACTTGTTTATTAATAATTATAAATATTAAATTTCGTATTACATTCACTGCAACAACGCCCTTGTTGATGGAATAGGAGGACCAACAAGCGTACGGGCCACGTGGTGTTAAGTTTAAGTCTTGCAACACCAGAGGAATCTCAGGATCGTTGCCGGCCTTTAAGGAAGGTGTACGTACTTTTTTTGAAGGTATCCTTATCGTCCCGGAAACACCGCACAAGGAAGCTCATTCCATAGCTTTGTAATACGTGGAAGAAAGCTCCGTGAAAACCGCACTGTGGAGGACCGCCACATATCCAGATGGTGGGGATGATATCCTAACTTGTGGTGTGTCGTGCGAAGGTGGAATTCGGCGGCAGGAATCACGTTAAACAGCTCTTCGGAACACTCCTCGTGATAAATGCGGTAAAAGACACACAATGAAGCGACATCTCTACGCAACGCCAAGTTATCCAGCCGTTCACAGAGCACTACGTCCCCGACAATTCGAGCTGCTCTGCGTTGCACGCGGTCAAATGGATCGAGCTGATACCAGGGTGCGCCAGACCAGAGATGACAGCAATACTCCATGTGTGGCCGGACCTGCACTTTGTAGAGCGCTAGAATGTGGGCCGGCTCGAAGTGTTGCCGTGCTCTATTAACGACCCCCTTTTTCGAAGCCGAATTAACTTTGCCTTCTAGATAGCCACGGAATTGGCAATCACTCGAGATTTCGAGACCCAGTACGCCGATACTAGGCGAGGCTTTAAGGGAAGCGTTGTCGAAGAGCGGTGATACGACAAATGGGGTTTTTTTAGTGGTAAACGCACACACTTGAGTCGCCTGGGGCTTAAATTGAACAACGTTCAATTTACCCCATTCTGCGACCCTCTCAAGAAAGGACTCGATAGAAGACACAAGTTTTTCCCGGGGCTGATCGATGATTTCCCGAGAGAGACCTGCATGGCCCGTGTATTCGGCATCACTCGTGCTGTCGTGTGCATAGCAATGTATGTTGGAGGTGTCTAACATATCATTGATATGTGCAACCCAAGTTCGAGACGCCTGTTTTTTGCAGTGAAATGCTGCTTTAACTGACGCATCGAACCAGGGCTGTGATCTGCCACCGATTGGTACTACAGAGCTTGGTATAAAAATATCCATGCCCTGCAGTATCACATCGGCTACTGCAACGCCGCAGGAACTAGGATCACCCGAAGGACCTTGGAACCTTGCTCGAAGGGTAGGATCCAAAAAAGGAACGCATACTATCCCAATATGCTGAATTGTAGAGCAAAACGCGGTGGGTCGCTGGTGGTCTGCGACGTGGGCGTCGAATAGGCACTACACTCTTGACCAGGCAATGGTCGGACGATACGAAAGGGTTGTCGACAGAGACCTGGTAACTATCGGGATGTCTATTTAGCAAAAGATCTAATAAGAACGGCATATGGCTATGCACATCCGGGAGCCGCGTTGGCGACTCAACCAATTGGGACAGACCATACGCCAATGCAAAATTATGCACCGACCGCCCTGCGTAGTCTGTGGTACGTGACCCAATCAACATTGTGCCCGTTGAAATCACACAAAATCTAAACGCAGCCAGAGAGTAGACAGGTCTCTCAAAATTGCCAAGATGGCGACAGCAGATATCCTCCCTTACGTACACGTACGTATACGCCGGCATGAGCCTAAAAATTATGCTCAATTTTGTACCCGGGGTATGTTAAATATGACGTGTCGCCAGGTCAAGATATGTGCCTGGCCGGTTTTTTCCTTCGGTTATACTGCGAAAACTACTGATCCGATCAGGCCGACATAATTCTTGTACCATTAGATGCAGCGTGTTTCGGAGAAGATTTTAGTATAAAATATGTTGGTGATTACTTATGTTGAATCCATTTTTTTTACCTAGAAATGCCTATAAATTATTTTATAAATCACAAAATGTAATTAAATTTAATACATTTCACCAGAATTTTTACAAATTTGTTTACACAAGACAAGTGCTGACCCGACAATACCCCGCGCCCGCTTATTGTATGAATTATCACATGTAATGAAATGTTGTGGACTGAATTAGTTGTATTGCAAATTTATAGGCATTTCTGGGTAAAAAAAAATAGGTTCTAAATCTATTATTTATCAGTTTTAGAGATTGGCGATGATGAGGCTGGTAGTGAAGATTGTGAAACAGTTGAAATAATGGATAAAAGTTTTTGAATAAAATAATTGTAATAGTTCTGAATTTCTAAATTGCTTATGTAATATAAATTGTCATTTTTGTGTACAATAGCGCAATAAATGAATATTGTATTCATCCACATAAATGTTAGTACTTTTATGCTGATATATAAAGCAATTCATGCAGAGTTTCTCACTAGCAATTCCAAGATATGCACAACGTTAATGTTCAAGATTTCACATTTGTTGTTTTTTCGTCGCATGTTTTCCGAACCCGAAATTTCTACATGTTTACACAACAATACACGTACTGTTGATAGTTAGAGTCTGGCAAATGAACTTTGGCACTGGAATTATTTACAAACTTTTGACATGGCATCTCTAACGCAACGTTAAGGACACTTTAACAAACAATATAGCGATTGGTTTGTAAGACCATTTAGTTTTAATACTTTATTCAAGAAAGTGGGTATTATTGTCTTTTTATCTTAAATGGTTTTATTTTGATTAAAATTAATTCTATTTCAAGTATATTTAACAGAATTATATTATGGTCTGCTCCAGCTTGGCAAACACCATATGCTGATCCTAATAATTGTGGACCTTTTGAACCAATCTGTTACAGTTTATATCCATTTGCCAGAAAAAGATAAATTAAAATTCGGTATTATAAGACGCTATTATGAACTCTTATAAAGTTTTTATCCCGAAACATGATTGTATTCTTGGGCATTTAGGAACACTTTAGAATTTTTAATTTATATCAAAGAATGTCTATAATTATATCAACCCAGAGATTCTACGCTTTGTAGTTCTAGAGTGGGCTTTGACTGCGTTATGTGCTTCTCCCATTGATTAAAACTTGTTTGTTTGTGTAACGAAATTATTGGCACCTAATACCTTATGTTATGTACACTTCTATTCTTATTTCACCAAATATGAAATAACACTCGTACGAAGCCGAGGCGGGTCGTTAGGAAATACTTTTTTTAAAGTCATGTTTTAAATATTGTTTAAGCTGATAGCCTTGTAGTGAATGCTCATAATAATGAAATAATAAATACGTCACGAGTGACATTAAATCTATTGTTTGAGGGTTTGATAGATAAACGTCAAAGTTGAAAATTAAAACCACCAAGTTCAAACCTTGTTCAAACTTCAAACTAATCCCACTCTCTTAGGTAGGTATTACATATTTTACTATCTACCTAATTAGCACTGTTGAATTACTTACCACTTACCCGACTTTGTGAATCTTGATATGAACGTTGTGTTATATTTGATTTTGTAGTCATTTTAATATTCTGTTCATTATTACGGTATAATAAAATTCACCAGGTTTATGTGTTAGTTAATTATATTATCACGGTTTTTTTCGTTTTTTGCGTTTCATACACATACTTCATCTTAGTGGTTTACCGAGGTGCGTCATATACTTACTTATAATTTAATTACTTTTAGTGTAGCATAACAACACAGTAGTCTTTGTGCCATCCCCTATGTCTAATCCATTGTTTTTGTAGGAAAAGTAAGAACATCAACAATGGATTCATCGTATCAGGGAGGTGTTGCCCATGAAGAGGCTGACGAATTTCAGCGTCTGTCGCAAACAATAGCAAGCAATATAAAGAAGATTTCCCACAATGGTAAATTTACACTTTTACTTTGTAATATTATGATATATTGTGACTTATCAGAAAAGATACAATAAATTTATCATTACTTACAGACCTTAGAACATACTCTCATCTAAAGCATTATCTCAAGGCTCAAACTCTCTTAAGACCTCTTCTAGATCTGTGGTGGGTCTCACTTTCCATCAAGAGACTCATTTATCTTTTTTGCATTGTCTATTAATAAAAAAAACTTCAGATTGTTTTACCAAATCTAGTGTTTACAAGATATTTAGGAAAATCTGTGCAATGTACCTTCCAAGTTCAAGTCTTGGCTATTGTAGCCTCTACCACCATTGTCTGCTATTGAGTTCATTGTTCATCTGTTATCTTTTGTTCATATAATGAATCATTACCCTATACTTGGCAGAGAAAAAAATCTTTGAATATCAAAATAATTTTCATATGGCATAATATTTATAACCCAAAGATACCTAGAAAAATGCAGTAAAAAATCGGATGAGAGTAGTTTTAAAAAAAAACATGTGTCCTGTAGGAAACACTGCCAAGAGTCCTTGATAATATGTTAAGATATCAATGTATCTCTATAGATACATAGCCAAGTTACCTGTGACCTTATTGTATAATAATTTGGTTGGAAAAATAAGAAAATCTGTACTTTTTGCTAAAATCCAAAAAAAAAAATAACATTTAATATCATTCCTGTTGACAAACCAATAAAGTTAACAAAAATACAAAAGCTCTGAGAAACAATATGACAAAATGAGATTTCCTTAGGTATGCTTGCTATGAAAATTAAAAATAACAATTTCTGAGGTCCAGTAGGTATGGTCTCATACCGCACTTCAAGCACAAGATCTTGGTCTGCCCTTTTATGCAAGGTTTGAATCGACCAAATGTTGGAAAATAATTATATCCATTAAATCTGACGTAGTAGTTGGCTTTGCAGTATGAGTGTGATTTTGTGATGGTTTTCTTTGGTGTTGGTGGCATAAAATCAGATTTGTTTCATAGTTGTTGTCCCCTAGAATTCAGTAGCCCTTGTATTATACATGGTAATATATAAAATCCAGCCGTTATTTACGCACATATCCAAGAGCTGTGAAAATATTTGCTATGACTTTTCATTGCAGTTCTGTAGAGGGCAAGCAACATGTTCGTAAGATCTACTCTTCCCATGAGCGTGTTGCAGTGCCTGATGATTTCAGGACAGATGACAGCAGACCATTGCGTATTGGCCTCTTGTTCAAGTTTCTTGTTTATCCAATAGAAATTTAAATGCTTCCTTTTTATGGGTGCTGGTCTTTAATAGCAAATCTTGGCTGTTTAGAACGCGTATTCTTTATGTTGGATGATGATGGTGAAGCTACTACTAACGTACGTAAGTGGCGATGGCTCAGGTGTTACAGGTACTATTGGGTTAATCCTAGGTCTTTTGGTGATGGACGAATGGATGAAAGAAAAGAATTTTGAGCTGAAGAGTTCAGGGAAATGGTTCCAATAAGTGGTTGTGTTTTTACTGAAGGGCGGAATCAAATATAGTTTGCACTTTTGCAAGGTCACATTCACCGCCAGAAAGTATGTGAAGATTTTGAAGCAAAGGATTCGGTGAAGATCCATTACTGAAGTGAGTGTGCTTTTGAAAAATTATATTGCCAAATTCACAGTCAGACTCATCATTTGATGATTGATTGGGTTCTGGGACCAATGCAAGTATTTTTCTGCCCATGCAACTTATTTACCTAAAAAAACAGAAAATAAGCTAAGCTTATGTAAGCATAATGAATCGGTAATGGATTTGGCAGTGTGTACTACGAGATACATACCAAATAAACACAAAACTGTTGGACACTTGGTAATGTGCACGCCGAGATACACCCATTTAAAATGTGAATAAAACCACCAACCAGATGATTATTTATACTTCAAATTATTTAATTTATTAGAAAAACAATTATATTTTATAAATTGACAAAAACATGCATATAATAACTATAAAAAACATTATTTTTTAAATTTTTCTTTCATGTCGTCCGTTGAAAATTAAAGGGATTTTATAGTTCACTCATGTTGCCTACTTTAAAAATATTAAGTTACGTTCGGAAAGCGTAAAACCATCTAAAAATTTTCATATTAATGTTTTGTTTTAGCGGAATAATGATAGACTGAGAATTTTTCAAACTTTGATGTATCTGCAGAGATACATTGCCAAGAATAGGGTTAAGTTTATTATGAATAATTTCTAAAATATCATATCTTGATAAGTTTCTTTCAGAGCTAAGTTGCTAAAAGCTTAAATTTTTATTGTCGGTCTGTCTATTTGAGACAGGGGTTTCAATTACACTAATTGTAAATAGGCACAGGACATAATATTTTCTTACATTTTGGTAATAATCTCAAGCCCTCAGCAAGATTTTCCCCTTCCCTATAAGTGCATTCAGTCATAATATTATGTCAATCTAGCATTGACATATTATGACTCATTGACATATACACAAAAGTTTGCATTTACAAGCAATTTGCTTGTAATGTGCCAGGTGGACTATATAGAAAAAGTTATTGAATTTAAACTGCTCTGTATGTTTTCCGGACTAAGAGAAGGTTTCAACAACACTTACTGAAAGCATCACTAAACATGAGAGAGTGTGGGATCGATGAGGCCATTGTAAATAGTGTTAAATTATATATACATATATATGTTATTAGGTTATTATTAACTGTTATAATATTGTCCTTTGGTATTTTTGTTTCCAAGTAAACATGAGCTGTTTACATGTACTATGGCAAAGCGGCTTAAGTACAGTTTAGGGTAGTCCTGATTCGCTGCAACCAATGTGACCTGTTCCAATAAATAACTACTACACTATACAAGTACAACATATACCTTCTTATACTTTTGAATAATTCCTTTATTCACTATGTACAATCTGGATGTTGAAACACCATTTGGGAAATCCAAATGTTTTAAGTTTTCTTAAGTGTTAATTCTGGCAATATTTGTCTTTAAACAATTCTAAATAATAGTTATTAGACAATTTGTTTTTCTTAATAATTATCAGAATAACTACTGGATAATGACAAAGGCTATAGAAGTACCTACATACTATAGGGATGAATGAATGAATGAAACTCCCAATTGTATATTTTGTCATGAAAATGATCAACCATCATTAATATCCTAAGTGCTCCACACTATGGGATATATGAGTCTGGGAGGACATAAACATTTAACATCCAACATAGTTTATCAATGCCTCCTCCCCCAGAATAGTATCAGTGGTTGCCCTGATGGAACATGGATAGATAAAGTACATAAAATATCTAAAAGTTTCTGAGGGGGTAGGATTCCTCACAGTAAAAAATTCCGTTTTAAGATTGAGTGACCTCATAAGAATAAAAGTTTAATTTGACCTGTTGATTCTTATAGGATTGTTGTCTTTCCTTGATTCTTATAGGATCTATCAAGACTATCTTCAGTAAGAAGCTCTTGGGAAGCAACAATAAAGAATAAAGTTCAAAATAGTTTTGTCTCTATTTTACTAATTTATTCAAATTTTGAAAAGGTGTGTGTGTGTCATGTCACACTTGGTCTCTTTTTATAAGCTTTTTACATACAATGGCAATATTTTATTATGGAATGTGATTGGTTTGTGGTGCATATTTAGTTCATATTTAGGTAGACTCTCTTGGTTGTTTACTTATTTTTATTAATTTTAATAATTATATTTACAGTGTCTTCTATGTCAAAAATGGTTAACCAATTGCAAACTCCTCAAGATTCACAGGAACTTAGAAAGCAGTTGTATGTATTTTTATATTGTATTATTGTAATGTATATCAATGTCAGTAAATATTCAAACAACACAACTCTTTTAAGGCGGCAAATACAAAACTATACCCAGAAAATGGCAAAAGATACATCTTCCATGATAATGGAGATAATGAAAATGAAAACTGATAAGGCAACTAATCGGCTGACAAGGGAAAGACTCAGCGATGAATACATTGCCACACTTAATGCATTCCAGGTACGAAATTTTTTATAGGAATTTATATTGATACAATCTGATTGTAATAATTATAAAAATAGAAATGTTAATATCATAATACATAATAAAACAATCTTGTAAATATTTTTAACAACTTCATAACACATATAATTGATCATCAGCGTATTGCTTATTCAAGACTCATGCAGGATATTTGATGCTATTTTAATTGTGTTAAATAATTAAAGATAAAGATTATTTATTGGGTTTGAACAATGATGTTCTATACACATATAAGGACATATCATTCACAGTCTGACAGCCGAACGGCAACACTGTGCTTAAAGACAATGTAAGCACTCTCCTGTAGTTGTGTGTCAACTGTCACTGTTTGAATCAAATTTGAACTGAATATATGCTGCTTATTGACCAAGAATATTTTAAACAAATTTAAATGGGGCAATGTACAGATAATACAGCAGTTGATGATTATTATGGTGTAAGGTGTAGTGTGTTCCATATTTCCACTTTGTTTTTATACAACATGATTTGTGTATATGTATAGAATGTTATTGGGTTTGAATCATAATTATGTGCCAATGTGTATCATTTAAAAATATAAGCAACACTTTCAATAATTTAACTTTTAAGCCCCTAAGTACTGTTAAATGATATTAACCTAATATATTATTATTTTTTGTTTTTGTTTATCTGCCATCAGTCTTAGACTATAGTCAGATGTGTTGCCAGTTATCCCGTGTAGTGTATGCGGAAGCATCTATTCATCCTGCTTACTTACTCTCTGGAGTCAACTGTTTGCTCATCATAGCGGATCAAGTGTTGTCTATAGCTATAGTCTAAAAGAGGCGTTACTAAAGCATTGGGGGTGGCAGACAGTTAGGCAGACACATTAGTGTTCACATATGTCAGCATTAGTAACCAACCATGGTACACTTGAAATATTCCGTAATATAATATTTTGCTACCTATGGATAGCATTGATGTTAGATATGCTTGCAGTTCCCCACAGTTGTGTACCATATGCCCCCACTGGCTTCAAGATTGTTTTATATATCAGTAATTTATTATCTATTGCAACCTTAGAATTACATTCAATTAGCCAGTAGTAACTGCAGTATTTTATGTTCAACTCATCCCTCTTTGCTATAATGTGCTTCTTCCATGTAAGGCACCTGTATAAGTAGAGTCTGTAGAGGTACTTTACTGTTTCCCTTTGTGGCAGTTCTTTGTCTCCTCGTTTCACTGGTGGGCAGGTATCTCTCCTTAGTGTGAAAGTAACATGTGTAGCCTTGGATGCACTAGCCTTAATTCTCCCAATTATCTATCTAGCCATTGCTCTACTTTGTTTAGGCTTGGATGCTGTTTCAGCATCTTTATCTGACACTAGTACTGCTCTATCATGAGCATAGGTGGCTGTCACTAAACCTGGAGTGTCAGGGAGGTCTGCAGTCCATACGTTATATAAGATCAGTCCAAATACAGAACTCTGTGGCACTCCTGCCGTTATATCATAGAAATTTTATGTTTCTTGGACTAATCGGACTTGAAATATCCTGCCCATTATACCTAATGGACTTAGACTTCAGAAGTAAGTAATAAATATGAGGCAGGTTTGTCTTGATCTTTGAGAGCCCTTTGTGCTAAACTCTGTCAAATGTTTGTTGCACATGCAATATTTCTTACTCTCCAGAGATGTCCTGATTTTGTCATATACTCCATGTACTTTGTACTTTCATTTGGCATAAGCAAAATGTTTTGCAAACTCTTATCTTTTTCGTTGCTACTTATGGCCCAAGTATTGACTGATTTTTTCAGAGGTGGCTTGACTAGTTGTGACTGCCCACAAGCCTCTTTCCACAGAGAGTAATTCATAGATGCTGTTAGGCTTTCTTGTTTGTTATTGAGATAATTTTCCTGTACATTTTTGATGGTCTTCTTTAGGTTACTCGTAGCTTTGTTAAAATCTGTTTTATCACTAGGTAGGCTAGTGTTATGAAATACTCTGCGCAGTCGCCTCTTCCTTTAATCAGGTTTCTGATTTCTAGAGGTTATATCAGATATTTGTGCCAAAGTGCTTGTTCTCTCTCTTTTAAGACAAGCCTGATTCTCTACTATATGCTCTCTAAAGCCATCCCAATCAGTATATTGGAGAGCTTACAGTCAGAATAACCGGAGAATGATCAGAGTGGCCATCCAAAAAAAAATCTTGTTGAAAATAGTGGCTTAGCATTCCCTTTACAACAAAAAAGTTGGTAAATATGTTGGCTCTCCAGATGAGAACACCCCAGTGTGTGTCTCTCTTCTATTATTGTTTCCGTGGGCAGTATACAGAGAGATTAACAAAAAAAGTTGAGGTTGGAATCATTGAGAAATGAAATAACTAATGACAAATATGGACAATTTGTAATTAGTTATCTCACCTCTAAGACTATGTCGTCTCAATTGCTGCTTTTATCTTACTGTGTGGGGTTGTGTGGTGTAGATTTTTTATTACAATCCTGTAGCTCCTGTTCTCTTTAGTGTTGAAGATATGGCCTATTAGCCCATGTAATGGTAACATTCATAAACATAAATGTTTATGAATGTTAACATATAACTCTTGTATGGACAAGAGTTATATTTTTCTTGTATATTTCTACATTGGCACTGCTTATCCGGAACTGTTTTTTTAATAATTTTGTAATTGAAGTCACTTCTTTGAGCTGCTGTTTCCAGAAGTTCGGTCAACTTATTAATGTTTTCCACTCTATATAGCATTATAGGTGGGAGGACCTATGGGGCTTTTTATGCTTTGGGATTTGTTCAGTCTCATTCACTGTGAGACCACTAAATCCATTTGACATCTCAACTGCCTCTGATGGGATGGACTATGGGTCTTTCTACACTTTGCATGCCTCTATGATGGAATTCTCTGTGACGAGGGAGGATACTTTGAATCATCATCACTAGTAGTGTTGTCCTGTATGTCAGTTGCTGTGGTTTCAATCTGTTCAAGTTCCTGAGACCTGGAACCAATGTTGGTAATATCACTCAATGAGGCCGAGCAGGGTCTCACAAACAAAGCCGGGCAAAACATTTGTTGACTATGTGTTTTCTGGGGTATGTTTTTTACAATTTGTTAGATATTTATGTTCAGACATTTATATTTTTATTCCCACGAGTAGTTTTGAAATATAAAAGTGGGTGCTAGAAACTGACTTCCCTTCATACATTCATCCCCTCGGCTAAATTCTCACCTTGGGAATGGAGTAATTTTTTGGTTGAGGTTGTCTTCCTTGTGGTTCAGGTGATGAAGCCAAGACTGGGGGACCTCCGAGACATGACCAGAGGGTCCGGGTTGTTGTAGTCATATTCTACCAACAACATAATGAGCTGTTTAGGATCAGCAGATCGGGTTATTTATGCCACTCAAGACTCGGCATTGTTGCACATTTTGCACCACCCAGGGGACACGTGTAGGGTGTTTATTTATAAAGATGGAGATTCCTACGGACTCAAGCAACATTACTCCCTAACACTATATGATCTCACTTGTACCAGCTATAAGTATCTAACCTGGCCATAAGTTCTGTTACAAGTAAAAAAAAATATGACATAAAAATGCAACGTTAATTAAACTTCTATGTACTTATTGAACTCTCTGCGATAAATAAAATAAAAATTCTATTCGAGATAACTACCTTGGCTTTATTAATGCAGGCTTTAAATCGATATCCAATGTTTCAATGGGAAATTTCGAGTCGTTTATCAAAGGCAATTTCTTTTAATCATGATCATAATTTATGGGCCAAGAGGTTCAGTTCTGGGCTGGATTAACTATCTTCAGTTTTTATAAAGTCTGAGACGTTGACTTCCTGAATGTAAACGCAATCAGGTGCAGTCTTACTAGAAGGTCCAAGGTACATGATTAAAAAGCGTATTGCTAAGAGGTTTCGACAGCCGCTTGGTACAAATACTTTGGCTGAAGTCTTCATTCCCTTCAGAAAAATGAATTTTGTGTCTCTTTGACTAAACAGCCCACTTGTGAAGCTTCTTTGCAGCTATGAGGGCTCACTTTGTCATTTTGCTTGTTGTAGTACTCATTAATTAAAGAAAAACGTCAACGAAAGAGTCTTTGCGGTAATATTCGTAACTTTTTTATAATGTTTAATAGATGGTACATATATATTTCATTTTTGTTTCCTTTTGATTTCGTTTTCCGCGAATTCTGTCCTTAACAGCCTTTTTAGTTCTTGCAGCACGAAGCCGCCACGATTTTTATTGGTTTTCGACAGAGGAGTGCTTCTATAGATATCTGTTGATAGTACCTACGATACGCGAATAAGATAGGTACTGAAACCTAGCTTTTGAAGCATCCTGAAAATATTTTTAACTTATAACAATATTTATGGCCAGACTAGTTATTACTGTAAATATAAAAAGATTTCCTTGTTTTGTTGCACACAACTAAACTGATTTAGCAATTAATTGAATCCTAAATATTGTATTTATGCTCTGAAAATATTTCATCTAAAAACAATTTCAGTGTTTACCATCTTTTAATACTAAGTCATGTTTTATTGTTTTTTAAAGAGTACTCAGCGAATAGCAGCCCAAAAAACAAAGGAAGACGTGAAAAAGGTGAAGGCTCAAAACATCGGTATTGATGCTTTTGCCTCAGGTATGAAACTAAGTATAGTAAGTAATTTTATCTAAAACAGAAAATGTGCATTCTTTGGACACTGTTTTATACATAATATATTGTATATATGTATAAAACAGTGTATCTATTATTTCTAACACATTTTTTGTATTAGTTTGTATTATGCATACACTTTAGGTCTCATGAAATATTCTTCACAATTACATTAAGAGGGATGCCTTTTTGTATGTACCGGTTTAATATCTGTTCTATATATAATAGTTTGTTTTATCCTACATAAGCTATATGTTTTTATTTTGGGTGGTATACAATATACTTATAATTTTTTTTTGTACTATTTGTATCTATCTAGATACATCAGACAGACAGACCATCCGGTACAAATACAGAAACAATTTGATGAAATGTTGTTCTAGCTATTTTGCATGTCAACTTTAAATTGATACCAAATTAATTAAAATCAAGCCATTATTTAAGAAGCTATCCCGCATGAAGAGAAGGAATAACGAAAAAGATGTGTTTTAATTGTTCGATACGTCGCGAGTTGCGACCTATTGACACCCTATAAAAGCACCTGTTATCGGATTTTTTTATCAGTCGACTTAAACACGTATACCAGTATACATCTCCGCTACTTTTGACCATTTCCCTTGTACGACGATGGAGACAACACCTACAGAAGCAACACAAATCGTAGCCCTATTACAAGAAGGGCTCAGCCAGCGGGTTGTCGGTCGTCGGTTCCACATAAGCCAGTCCTGTATTTCGAAAGTTTACAAGCGCTTTCGGAAGACTGGTGGCGTTATCCCGAGGCCAATATCTGGACGGCGCCGGTGCACATCGGAGAGGAATGACCGTTTTATAGTGTCCGAACAACCTCTCTCCGAAATCGGCATTTATCTGGTGTCGACGTCCAACAGGAGCTCCGAGATGTTGGTGGGGTAGCAGCCAGCGAGTGGACAGTTCATCGACTACTCAAGCAAGCGAATTTGACTCCAAAAAGTCCTGCCACAGGCCCGAAACTCACGGCAGCTCACCGACAAACACGCCTTCAATTTGCTCGCATCCATCTTGATTGGGAGTTTGAGGAATGGAGGTAGGTCCTGTTCTCCGACGAGAGCAGGATGTGTTTGCACGGTAGCGACCGAAGAGGTCGGGTCTACAGGCGGCCTGGGTAGCGATTTGCGCAGTCCTGTTTCGGTGAAACAGTGGTTTTTGGGGACGGCTCTTGTTTGATGTGGTCCGGCATTTCCTTCAACGGTAAAACCGAGCTTGTTTTCGTGCCTGGCGGGGGACGAGAAGGCGGTCTTACTTCGGACCGGTGCATTTCCGATCTTCTGCTGGAACATGTCGTTCCCTATGCGGGATATATCGGTGATGACTTCCTCCTTATGCACGATAATGCTCGTTGTCACACTGCTCGTGTAACAATTGAATACCTCGGAGAAGTCGGTATCGCCACATTGGACTGGCCAGCGTTCAGACCTGACTTGAATCCCATTGAGCACGTGTGGGATGAACTGATGAGGAAGGTTCGTTCCAGAACTCCTGCTCCTTCATGTCTGAATGAGCTGAATCGGCGTTGATTGAGGAAGTGGGAAGGTATCCCATAAGAATCAATTCTGAAGCTGATCAGGTCTATGAAGAATCGTCTACGAGCAGTTATTAAGGCGAGGGGGGCGAACACAAAGCACTGACACTTAATTTTAAGGCTAAATAAAAATTATATTTATTAATTTTTGTTCTTTTATTTATTCATTATTTTTCCATATCCTTGTTTTCCTACCTCTTTCACTTAATCCGGGATAGCTCCTTAACTACTGGCTCGCTTTGAATGAATTTGGTATCAATTTAAAGTTGACATTTGAACCTTTATAATGATGCTAATTTATCATAATTAAAAAATTTATTTACTAAGCAAGATCGCGCGAAACCAATTTCAAGTAAGTGATTCCAAACTTATGCTCGCGACTGCAGAATTTTTATAGCGTAACATAAATCTATTTTACATTATATTTTATATAATATGACTGCTAAAGCCACATATCTTATATTGGATTTATTAATAAGTGTTTGGATTTGCCAGCATGACTTCTTACTTTGTTTTTACACGAACAGTTTATTACAATAACATTTAAAAACTAATAATAACTGTAGGTAGCCAAAAGGATTTGGTGGAAATGGGTGCGGCTAGGAAACAGGAACAAATGACTCTGCAATCTGAGAGAGAGCTTGTGGAGCTAGAACAACGCGAGAGTGATATCAAACAACTCGAGGTATGCACACGTATAGGTAACTAAATTAAAAAGGCTTATTTTTTTAAAATCAAAGTAAGGGACGGGACGAGCAGGACGTTCAGCTGATTTTAATTGATATGTACGAACGAAATCCCAAAAATACTGAGCGGCACTACAATTGCGCTCGTCACCTCAAGACATAAGATGATATGTCTCATTTGCCCAGTAGTTTTACTAGCTACGGGCGCCCTTCAGACTGAAACACAGTAATGTTTACACATTACTGCTTCACGGCAGAAATAGGCGCCTCTGTGATACCCATAAACTAGCCGGCTTCCTGTGCAATGGAGCCTCCCACTGGTAAATTATTAGTATTGTATTTAACTTTATGGAATACCCATGTAAAATACAAACCCCTTATTCTACTACAGTTCCTACCTTGACTCCTCTCTCCCCTCTTCCTCCTTCCCTTTATTTCTAGCTTTTCGCTTTAGAGGCTTAGATTCTGTGTCAAATCGGTCTGTCTAACGGCCGTTCCCAATAGCCTATCTACAGATAGAGATAAATTACTACCTTCTACTGTCAGCAATTAGCTGTCAATAATCTAAAGCTATCCCAATATACCCGAAAAGTCATTTAATCGCCTTATATTGGGACGCGTGAATTGCAATTTCCATACAAACTGATCGCTGGTGAGCTATACGTCGCTCCATTGACAGACACGCGTGTACGGATAAGGTGAGTTACCGTCGATAAGTTTATTGGGACAGAAAAGTCAACGATAGTTACGATTTTTATCTCAAGTAAGAGATAGACTGAATATTGGGAACGGCCGTAGGTTGCTTAAACTCAGTTGTAAAAGAGGACTCTTTTGGATGCTAAATATCATTATTACTGACTCACAATGATTAGTTGATAGATATATATTTGGTATTTCAGAATGATATAATGGATGTGAATCAGATTTTCAAAGAGCTTGGTGCAATGATACACGACCAAGGTACAATAGTAGACTCTATTGAGTCCAATGTTGAGTACACATCACAAAATATTGAGAGTGGAGTTCAGGAATTGAGACAGGCTGCAAACTATAAGGTAAGTGAAAGTGTTTTTTATGCATTAGAAACTTGTCACCTAATACTAAGAGATCATTGAACCCTATCTCTTGTAATATCAGAGGATTCACATGAACATATTATAGTAATGTAACGTTACTTTGCGACTTTTTAAATTCGATGTCAAAACTGTATTTGATAATTATATTTTTTTATTTATTTCCTTCTTCTTTTGGGAAGAGGAGCTGAGGAGGACAATCCAGCGTACGGGTCACCTGATGCTAAATGATCACATCTTGCAACACCAGAGGAATTACAGAAGCATTGCCGAGTAGAATGGTATACGCGCTTTTTTTGAAGGTGCCCATGTCATAGCGTCCTGGAAACACCGCACAAGGAACCTCATTCTACACTGAATTTTTAATATGTTTGACTTTAATGAAAAACTGAAAAACGACCCCACACTCTCCTTCAATACGAGAGGAATCACAGGGCCGTTGACGGCTTTCTGGGACTGCAAGAAAATAAATTAAGTTTTTGAATCAAATACAAAATCATACTTGAAGTTCCATGACATTATATTATGGTAGCAATGATTACTCTTTGTAGCTTCCAAATAGTGGCATCGTCAATTTTCATGACATCAGGAAGGAATTTAAAAGTATCAATTAACAAAAAGGTTCTTATATACAATGTCATACTGACACTTATCTGGTCCTATGGAATGGAACTATAGGGCTCAGCATGTGCTTCTAATGTAACGATTATACAAAGGGCGCAAAATTGTATTCTGAGGCAAATCTCTAACGCACCATGGTATATTACAACAAAAGAGATTCTCGAAATCCTAAAACAAACAATGGTCAATGAAGTGATTAAGAACTGCAGCTCCAGATGCAAGTCACGCCTTCAGAAACACCCAAATCGTCATGCAGGACACCCAGCTATAGACAGTGACGGATTAACCCTTAATCAAATTAAGCAATTGTCTATGGCATCACGTATGGCACCAGAAGAAGCACAAAAAAAAATCCGTCCTTAGGGCATCACTTCTCACTCTCACGTCACCAAAAACCACACCCAAAAAAGGTTTCTAGGACTAACTTGAAAAATCACGCGTTTTATTTTGACATAGAGACCAACCGACCTAGAGTGATAACCCCACTCCACATTTTTTCCACTTAGGGAAACCACAGTCATTTCCCTTATGTGGAAACAGCCCTGCGTATATTTTTATCGCTTATGATTACAAATTGCTCAGCGGAACGTTCTTTTTCAAAATTAAAAATATTAAAAAATGAAAAAAGAACAAAGATGATACAAAAAAGGCTCGATAATTTATCGATATTGTACATAGAGTCCGACATGTTAAAAACGTTAGTTGTTAATACTATCTTGCGTGAATTCAATGCTTGGAAAAGCGGCAGAGCGCATTTCAATAAATAAATTATGCTTTTGTTTTTATTGTTGTCGCACATACTTCTAAAGTATGTTACATCTCAACATCTTATTATACAAAAAACTAAAGTTTTTAGGTGGTAATGGTTTAAAGACCGATTCTAGTTGACATACGGATAGGGGGGGGGGGGGGGGGGGGCATAGGCATGGATTGCTTAGGGCATCAAGTAGTCTTAATCCGTCACTGACTATAGTTATCTGAAACAACTCGTCGTGATATATTTGACTAGTAGCAGCTAGCAATAGAATAGGCTGACTACATACGAGTATAGGAAAGAGTATCAGCATTCACATGGCATATTGTAAATATCTAATAGTCCATCAAGACTGGTCGCAAGATACAATAAATAAATAAAAAATTTCAAGAGTATATTAATCTTGTTCAAGAGAATCCTAATAATCTAAAAAAATTGTTACAGAACAAAATGCGGAAGAAGAAGGTGTACTTAACACTTATTGTCTTGATTATTATTTCCATAATAATCATAGCTATCTTCTATCATTAATGGAATTCATTCCGTGTAATTCCATCCATAATTATACTCCACAGCACTCATTTATTTATATATAATCAATGTAGATAAGAATTTGTACTTTTGCATTGTTTGTACTATTACCACGTTACCAAGGCTTATTGTTTGTCCATTAAACAAATTTTATTTAAATTGAATTAATTTTAAAGGATTTAAACCACATGTATTGTATGTTTACACGAGCTATTTGATAAAAGTTAGGAATATTGGTTTTTATTTGTAAATTGGATTTTTTTACTATCAAACATCAATATCATGTCTATATTTTAAATTGAAGTAACTGCAATATGGTGAAGATAAAATTTTTATTATTTATTTATATACTTACACATTCTTTTCCACATTTATAAGTAAGTCTATTATGGTATTGACGAACACTGTTAGTGATACAAGTGATGTTATATTAAGCCAAAGAATCTAATACAGATAATTATATAATAAGACTGCACTGACAGTTTTTGCCAAACTAAATTTAGATCATATTGCTGTGATTATAAGGTTTTATTGCAATGTATTGTCTAAGAAAATAACAACCAGCCAAGTAAGAGATTTGTAGCAAGTTTTACCAGTGGGAGGTTCCTTTGCACAGGATGCTAGCTAGATTATGGGTACCACAACGGCGCCTATTTCTGCCGTGAAGCAGTAATGTGTGAGCATTCCTGTGTTTCGGTCTGAAGGGCGCCGTAGCTAGTGAAATTACTGGGCAAATGAGACTTAACACCTTATGTCTCAAGGTGACGAGCGCACTTGTAGTGCCACTCTGAATTTTTGGGGTTTTTCAATTATTTTCAGCGGAACTGCATTGTTATGGGCAGGGCGTATCAATTACCATCGGCTGAACGTCCTGCTCGTCTCGTCCCTTATTTTCATAAAATAAATATTTCGCTATAATTAGCGTAAATATTAATAATTTCAATATATACTAAATAATCGAACTATCACGTCTAGTTTTTCTTTCTTTCTTTCAAGTTTTTATAATATGTAGTTTGTCTTTTAGAAAAAAAAAGATTAATTTAATTTGATTACATTTCTATTGGACACTTAATCAACCATTAATGTTTCCTCTATATTGATAGAATCTTACAAACTCCTTGCCAGTCCAATCTCACTGGGTTTGTCTTGGTCTTGTCAATGTGTTCCCTTTCCTAAAGAATTATCCCTAATTTCTTTTATTATAAGAAAACCCTGATCTAACATGATCTAATTGGTTTAATTTTATTATGTATATAAGTGTTTTATTTTAAATGTTATCATAGGTAATGCTCATTTTGAAATAGGTGTGTTTTTACCAGTATTGTCATGTCACACATTTCACAATGTGAAAGGTCCAGTGATTAAATTGCTTTGCTCAGATTTATTGATTGCGAGTGTGACATCAAGTTATATCCGAACAGTAAAGTTTGAATAGTGTTAACTTCAAGTTAGATTTTTTTTATGTAAGTATACAATGATTTCATAAACTGACAGTCTAAAACATTTAAATTATTCATTTAACCATTGTTGTTGTTCTGTTAAATATAACATTAATATTCCTTATAAGTATGTAGTGTATGTTTTTATTTCTTTCTGTTTGTTAATTATTCGTCGTAAGTTTTATCAATTAAAATATTGTGTATGTTTTAAATTGATTTAAGCAGTTTTATACTATGACAAAATAAAAACATATGTCTTTGAAGGAAAACTTCTTTAGAATCGTTGTGATTTCAAACCGGATGCAACGGAAAAAACGACAGGTAAAAGACACAAATACAAAAATGTGTACGATGAAGCCGGCAAGGAATGAGACAGAAATATGACGCGAGTAGGTATACCTTAATATATTCTTATGTCATACGCACGACCTATAACTGCATAGACACCAGAAGAACATAAATATGGTAGCCGTGTTAGTAATGTCTCTCATAGCGGTTGAAATCATGTGTCATCCTAGCAACATGTACCAGGACTTCATATGCAGTTTAGAGGTTCATGCACAATGCAGGATTCACTTCTGACATGTGTACTTTGTACACACGCAATTTTTTAATCTATGTTTTTCGTTAGTGTTCTAAATAAGAAAAATATTGTCTTGTTATAATAATTTACGGTAGTAGTATAATCTACAGCCATGCAAATTCAAATTCGTAAAGTATTGTGTGTCCTATTTATATAGCAATAGGTGCAGTATTTAAACAGCTGGTTTTAGCTGGCTAGTAGTGCCTGGGTTGTTAGCCTTTTATTTCAATTTATTGAAATAGGCGTATTGTGCGGAAATCCACTATTATTCAAATGTTGTGAGCCTTCTTGAGTTGAAAATCCGCTAAGACTCTCGTGTCAGTCTCGTCTCGTGCCAGAATTTGGCGAGTCAACATCTCCTGTGGAATTTACACTCACGAAGGCTAACAACATTTGAATCCTTTCATTTCGTATTTTAGTAGAATTTATTTATATCAAAACGTAGTGTTGAGTTAATTATTTGCGACATAATATATTAACAGTTAATTTATATGGTGGTTGACTTACAATATGGCCAGGAATAGTCTTTTTAAATTAAGTTTTTATTAGTTTTGTAAATAGTACAAGTCCCTATTTATAGTAGTATGTGTATTATAATGAACCTTTTTAGCTAAGTTTACCCATGGGAGGCTCCTTTGCTCAGGAAGCCGGCTAGATTATGGGTACCACAACGGCGCCGATTTCTGCCGTGAGGCAGTAATGTGTAAACATTACTGTGTTTCGGTCTGAAGGGCGCCGTAGCTAGTGAAATTACTGGGCAAATGAGACTTATTATCTTATGTCTCAAGGTGACGAGCGAAATTGTGGTGTAGCTCAGAAGTTTTCGGTTCTTCAAGAATCCTGAGCGGCACTGCATTGTAATGGGTAGGGTGTATCAATTACCATCAGTTGAACGTCCTGCTCGTCTCGTCCCTTATTTTAATAAAGAAAAAAAGGTTTGATAATGTAAACCGTATACTGTTATGAATTTCACTCTTAGGTATATATTTAAATGTTTTATATAAGAGTAGTGTTATTTGTATTACATTATTTTGCTTGTCTATGACTGATTGCAACTGTTGTTATGTAATAATTTTCAAAATTGAATATTACTATAAATTCTGGATTAATATAATGGAATGACGTCCATAGAAATATATAAAAAGGAATTCTTATTTTATAAAAAAAACTTTGTGTCATTAGTTTGCCACTACAGTTTCAGTCATTAGGAATAGTATTAATTATATGTTTATATTAAAAAGAAATCCGTTTATTTTTTATAAATTTAATTGTGTAAGATACATATTCATACGGGCATTCCAATGTAATTCCAATACTTGAACAATTGCTCAGCCCAATTAATTAATTTATCCTAAGAATATTTAAACATTATGTCCCTTAATATTTTCCATGCTATCGTTTCTATACTTCTGCTTTTTTTTTGGCAAAAAAATAGCACTTAATAAAAATTGTCATTTTATTTTACTGTTGTCTTTCTTTAATTTTTCAAAGCTATGTTATTTATTTCATTTAGATAAAAAGATAGGTATGTTTAATTAACTGTTTTCTTTTCCCTTCACAAGTTTTATTTCAAATGTATATATATACTCGCTTGGTGTATATGTAACATAGTAACATAGGTAATGTGTATTCAACTATTTATGAAAATTAAATGAACTGTACTTTACTTTAACCCCCTTATTCATAATACTCTGCTAACTTAAAGCATTGCTAATTCTCACTCTGTCTTCTTCTATTGACCTAAGTCAGAATGAGAAAAAACACTCCTAAGCGGCTGTTTAAAGTTAGCGGACCATTATGAATAAGGGGGTAAATGTTCAGTGATTTATCTATGTGTCAAGATTTCTATCTGTATAATAAGTCTGTAATGAATAAAATAAGATCTATAATTAGTTCCATAAAATCCGTAAGGGCCGCTACTTAGCGTCCATACAAAAATTTGCTTAGTGACTAAGTAAGTATTTTATATTTATACTAAGATAGTATTTTAAAATTTTTTACTTATAATTCGTTAAGATATATTATACAGATAGTCATTTCAATTGATAATTAAACCCTTTATTCCGTTCAAATACTAGCATATTTACTGCAGTTCTGAATAAGACGAATTCATACTATTTTATTATTATTTTTATTGTAATAATTGCTAGACTCGTATATTTACTTAGGTGAAGGTGTATTGTTTATTTTGAAATATACTAACCAATCAAACAGACATGTCTTTCAATACACAAACTCTAACAATCTTAATATATATAAATGACGTGACACGTTGTTTGTCCGCGATGGACTCCTAAATGGACGGGTTTTAATGGGGATTACTTCATGAAGTGCAGTTTAGGTTAGTAGGATAGTTTTTATTTCGATTTGAGACCCATAATTATTTTTATTTCCAATATTTGTTTTGTGTGGACATATTTTCTGTGAGAGAATTTATTGACGCACGGTTTGACAGTTCTGGTGTGAAACAATTTTAGAAACAGGGAGTATATTTACGAAATAATTCTTGATGTTATGAGGATTTGTCGACAAATTCATAAAAAAACAGTATTTTATTTATTATGTACAGAACAACGTCTGTCGGGGCAGCTAGTATACATGTAAATTTAAGGTGAATGTTGGTATATGAATTCTATAGCATGTTAATTTATTGCCTTATGTCAAGTTACATTAAATCTTCTGCACCTTTAGCTTATGAGGCAAGAAAAGGTCGCCTAATTGTGCAAAATTAACTTTAATGTACGATTTTTAACCTTTTTTTAGAGCAATAAAGCGTTTGCAGTCATTCATCACTTTGTTGTCCCTCCGTCCGTCTGTTTGTCTGTCTTTCATGTAAGAGGAGGACAAACGAGCGTATGGGTCAACTGATATTAAGTAATCACTGTTTTAATCGTTAATATACCAACCTAGTGTGGGACGATACGAGATGGGTACCTTCAAACAATGCGTGTACACCTTCCTTAAATGCCGGCAGCGCTTCTGGGATTCCTCTGGTGTTGTAAGAGAACGTGGGCGGCCCTGATTACTTAAGATCAGATACCGTACGCACGTTTGTGCTGCCCTGCCATAAAAAATCTCACTGATATGGAAGAATAATAATAAAATACAGTAAAACCAACAGAGAACTCCACACAATTAGGTTCTTAACACCTGACAACAACCATGCCAGTTTACCAGTGAGAGGCTCCTTGGCACAGGATGCCGGCTAGATTATGGGTACCACAAATTCATGTTAAGTCTCACTGGGCAAATGAGACTTAACATCTTATGTCCCAAGGAGACGAGCGCATTTGTAGTTCCGCTCAGAATATTTGGGGTTTTTCAAGAATCCTGAGCGGCACTGCATTGTAATGTGAAGGGCGTATTAATTACCATCAGCTGAACGTCCTGCCCGTTTCGTCCCTTATTTTCATAAAAAAAAAATGCCAAAATGATGGTAAATTGGAATAATATGATGACGACGAATTACTGGTATAATGAAATAACGTACTTAAATCTAGAAGGTAGGAATGAAAGTGGAAATTATAGAAAAAAGATATTTATTTTCGTAACTGCTATTGTGCATTGATATTTCGTTGAAATTATAAATAGGTCCAACATTATAATATTACATGTAATATTCAATAGTATTTAATTAATATTTTTAGACATCAAGCGAATTTGCGATATCAAGCCAACGGTTTCTAAAACATAACACAGTCAGTAAGTAATCTTTTCTCATTCTGTTTTGAATGGTAGTTTTATACATCGATATGTACCCTTCAATTTGTAACTATCTATCTAAATCTACCTACACATAAAAAGCAATACTTCAGCTGAAATCTTTGTCAAGAGATACAACATCATTTAAAAGAAGAAAAAGCATAGTATTGTAACATTACTAAATACATAGGTGTCAAGTAATAAAAACAAACAAATTTACGAAAAATAGCTGGGATGGAAAAAAGTTTCTCATAACATAAATCAAATCAAAATCACTTTATTCGTGTAGGTCAAGGAAATGACACTTATGAATGTTAAGTTTTCTTTTTAAATTTAACGTCACTTCGCAGAACGTTGAGCTTTTATAAGAACTGGCAAGAAACCATTCTTTTAAATCAACATTCACAGCTTCATCGTTCTACAAATGATTACAACTACAATATAATATGTAAAGTGACGCAACAAAAATAGTCAAATTCTTAAAAGTAAATGTAATTTAATACCTACGTAAAAAACTATACCGTTAAAACCAGTGGTTTTTTTCTGGCTAAACATTAACTAAACCATATAGGAAGTTTTGTCATTCTCTGACAACATCGTGACCTTTAGTATTATCAAACACACGGTGCGCGTGCGGACATATTATGTGTGCGATCTTTATTCCACTTAAAGATCTTATAATAGGCTAGTATTATGTTAATACAATAAAAACGTAACATACACACAACGCTACGAGAAGTAGCCGAATATTTATAGCACCGAGTGATTGTTCTTTTCTATAAGGCTGTTACTTTCTATTCATGGTTGCGTGAAAGGGTAACGAATTCAGGGTGGTCCTCTAAATATTTGTGTGAAGAAAAAATACTATGTAATACTAGTTGGTGATTTTCACACCCTAACATTTACGTGACATGTTGAATCACATGACATCTACCTATGGGTGGGAACAACCAATCAAGTGCAGGTCAGGTGAACACGAATAAATCATGAAGATTCACTGTTCATTTTCAGCAAATGGGTAAACAAGATAGAAAAACTTTTGCATTCCATATTAATGACACATTAAGGGCTTACATTTACAAAAGATTTTAGTGGCGTGGCGTAACCTGCTAGTACCTAATCTTCTTTTAGACCAATACCAAGTACAACAACAAGTGCCCAACATCATTAAGAACTGATCTTGGTAAGGGTGGTATAAATATTTTTCAGTATTTCATAATATTAATCAAAAAAGTCTTTTCTGTTGTTAAGTGCTAAGAATCCCTTGCATAAAGGTCTTCTTGAGCGATTATAGCATATTTTCTTATTCAATCGCAATCGTAAAATGGCGAATGGATATTATCATTTGTATCCATTTTCTGTGCGATTTATGAAACGATTTAGTGATTGATCTGCTTTTTCAAACCTGAAAGACCACAATTTAAACAATCTTGAAGTAGAGATTGGTCATTGAAATTAGTTGTGAATGGTATTGAAACTAAGATTGACATATTGTAATGACGAATCATGGTCAATTGACGGATGACATAATCTGGATTCTAAACAATCTTAAACCAGAGATTGGTCATTGAAATTAGTTATGAATGGTATTGAAACTAAGATTGACATATTGTAATGACGAATCATGATCAATTGACGGATGAAATAATCTTGTCTAAAAATTTCAACAAGTCATCTAACGAATGATTTAATGGCGACCACGTACCGGAAGACGCGGTGTTGGTAGCCCCCTCCCTAAGACAGACCGACGATCTGGTCAAGATCGCCGGATGTTGGATGAGGGCAGCGCATGACCGATCGTCATGGCGATCTTAGGGGGAGGCCTTTGTCCAGCAGTGAATGTCTGCCGGCTAAGATGATGATAATGACTCATCTAAGTAGGTTCTTTGGCTGACGCGGGTACGTACTTGAGTTTGTATTATATTCTTAGGTATATTGTTCTCAAATATTAGATGATCAATGCTTCTTTTATTCAAATCGACACCAAATATTATTCTATAAAATACATATCTACATTTAAGAGTAGATAAATAGAAACACAGTGTTGCTATATTTGGAGAAACTGCTAACAACAGTATAATTTCTTTACAATTCTTTCTTAACGTGCATTCATTCAAAATTTATAAACAATATTTGAATACCTTATTAGTTAAGTGTTCCCAAGCAGGTTATTCCTCAAAGAAAATGCAATAATCAACACATAACTTAATAAATACATCATACATCTATTCGGTAAATTACTATTTATTAAATTTGAAAAGCCTTAGATAAATATAAACTAAAGCTAAAAATAAAGTTAACCTCAATTATTTTCGTCGTTTTTACAGCTGTCGTCTATCTAGACATATATATGATCTAAGGAAAATACAAAAAACACTACTCAAAAGGATAACAAACTCGTTTGTTCTCTTTATAATTCAATAAAATACATAAGAGAAGTCAAAAGCTATAAGTAAATAATATTTATTGAAATTTATTTTATAACAAATAAAAAATTATACAAAATGGTTGTAAATAAAAAAAAATCTCTTATTCAGAATGTCAGCGGATGCTAGTCGCACATGGGCAGATTTGGTTCTGCAGAACCATTGGACGCGGTCCGGTACCGAGTAAGACGCCGGACCAATTATAACTAACACATGGTCTGATTTGGTCCGGCTGAACCATTGGACACGGTTTGGTACCGCACTATATTCGTTAGTGTGTCGCGTTTTACATCGCACAAAATTATTATTATTACCTTCCGTACCATACCGAGTACGACGCAAGAACAATTAGTGCGAGACGCCCACTCATGCCGACAGTCCGGCCGTACTAAATCCGACCATGTGTTTCGGCTACAAGTCGTGCAATTAGCAGTCTATACAGAAAGGTATCCGGAAATGAATATAAAATTATCATACTGTCTTATCACTAAAATATCTGAATACCTACACACAAAATTCAAACATTGAACCAATACGGTATATACGATCTTATTTGCGACTGGATACAATTTGAAGTACCCTCATAATGTTTCCTAATTCTTGTACAAATCTTTCGATGTTCATAATGTATATAGTCGTAGAGCATAAAATAGTATGATAATATCTACATATTTTTGCTTTGCAATAGAAACTACAATAAACTTAATAATATCCCTGACGCTCCGAACTTAAATGCAAATAATACTTAATCATAATATAATTAATTATAATTAATTGCATCTGACTCTAAAGCAACGTTTACGATGTTTAGCAACGCTTTCAACACTGCATAACCACGTATAACTATATAGTAACACTAATATTATTTACTCGTGGAACAGTGCCGGATTAAGTAAGCTCGCGGGGCCCGTAGCAGATTCTTTTAAAGAGCCCTTGGTCTATATTGGAAATAGTCGGTTACCGAGTGTCTCGTATGATATTCACAATGTTGTGACATCAAATAAATTCAATATACAACATCTTAATAAATTTCACTCAAATATTACGCTTACGCAGAGATGAGTGGACTTAAATATGCGGGCCCCCTTTCGAGGGGGTCCGTAGCAAATGTTATTCTTACTACATGATTAATCCGGCACTGTCGTGAATAATGGCGTAGGTTTTTACTTACTTAGAATTTAGGAAGGGGGAAAAACAATAATGTAACAATAATTATAAGAGGATAGATATTGAATTCTGAAAATATGGTGACAAAAATTTATATGTGCTAATAATACAACTGATAAGAATCATAATGCAATCATTGTTTTTCATCAAGAAATAATAAAAAACTTTCTTACAGTCTCTTAATATAAAGATACAGTACTGTGCCATATAACTGCATATCAACTTAAGACTATTGCTTTAATGTTTTAAATAATAAGTTACGACATTTGCAGTACACTAAGTAAATATTTTGCGAACAATAAACATTCTATGGATGGATCTAAAAAAATATCTTAACATGTGGATTGTATATTTATCGGTTCAATAGAAAAAGAAATTAGTAGGTATATTGTTACAATAATTTTAATCTTTGGAGTTCCTAACGACACTATTACCTCAGAATACAGAACAAACTCTGTATTGACTGAGCTGTCTACATGAACTACATGCGTTTTTGAACTACGTGTGTTTTTAAAAACACCAAGAAGTAGTTGGTAATTTATACAATTTGTATCTCTAAACAATAACGACCTTAGAAATAAAATTGGCATAAATTTATACCTAAGCATAGACCAAGAATATGTAAAATGTTTACAAATAGACATTTTGTTTACGATTAGTGTCTAAGGACACATAACGTTTCCCGCGTTTATTTGCAAGGCTGCTTGTCATTCGGAAAACTTCAGAATTATCATTGTATTGACAGTGTTGTCATCGATATCGTAAACATTTTGCATATTCTTTGTTTATGATTAGTTATAACTTTATACCAAGTTTATTTGTAACGCCGTAAAAGTATACGAATACGTAAATGTCACGAGGTCTACGAAGTCTACTTACTATGGATACCTACAATATTTCGTGCTTTAAGTATTTTGATACTATTTAACTTGTAGTATTATATATTCTTTGCTCATAGACTTACTAGCGTATAGAAAAAAAACAGTGCAAGAAAATAATGAAAATCGAATCTATTGTTACTTTTGTTTAACCGATTTTAATTAACAAGTTGTTAACATTCTGCCACGCTAGGAATTATCTCCTAAGTATTTTTAACCGACTTCAAAAAAGGAGAAGAAATAATCAAATTCTTGTTACGAATATTATTTTTGGAGTCGGTGTCAGTCAAGGTAGGTTTGTAACTACAGCATAGGTGAGATGTGCTTGAGACGCAAGCTCGACGTGAGCAGACGAGAGGCCAGAGCGGGGCTGCCACCGATTCCAAAAATAAAAATAATCATAACTAGAATTAGATTTTTTTTTCTTTGTCACGAAATAATTATCGGTCTGACAGCTAGTGTATAGTCTAATGGCTAGTGTATTTTAAGACTATTATTTTACTATAATTGTAATAACATTTCATAGCATCGTGTTTGGTGAAGTCACACTAATAATATAAGTACTGCTAATCCACATAAAATAATTAATTAAATTTAAATACTACAGAAAACTCTAACCAGTTACGACAACTTGAGCATAAACTTAGCTCGTGATAATTTTATGTTCTAAGGCGATGTGTTTGGTGCCTGTGCTCTAAATATTCTCGTGTTTAACACGCCACTACTTCAGAAATGGGGTTTTCGGTGATACGAATAGTCGGTGAAAGACGGCAAGCTCGACGTTCTCCATTTACTAAAATATAGCTCGATGGTGATTTTTTGTTCGGTGTAGTTGAAACTGTAATAAAAACGAGTTCAATTAATCACACAGTGGGAGGCTCCTTTGCACAGGATCCCGGCTAGATTATGGGTAACAAAACGGCGACTATTTCTGCCGTGAAGCAGTAATCTGTAAACATTGCTGTCTCGCTCTGAAGGGCGCCGTAGCTAGTGAAATTACTGGGCAAATGAAATGACTTATCATCTTACGTCTCAAGGTGACGAGCGCAATTGTAGTGCCGCTCAGAATTTTTGGTGGGTTTTTCAAGAATTCTGAGCGGCACTGCATTGTAATGGGCAGGACGTATTAATTACCATCAGCTGAACGTCCTGCTCGTCTCGTCCCTTATTTTCATAAAAAAAAAACAGTTAGGTTTTATACGTTGTAACATATGCACGTACATAATATTAAACTAAAACATGATGCTGAAATGAATCGAAATCTAATGAAATTATGTGTTTAAAGGATTTATGTAATTGTATTTAATTTCTTCATTTACCAATGTGTACAGGGTGTGTACGTTCCATTTAACGAAAGACTGTTTTATTTTGTCCAAAAACTTGTCAATCTAATTATATCAGGCAGGTAATGACTGGAATTGATAAATATTGACTAGCAACGGTTGTGTTGATTAGATTATATTGGTTCCTTTAGTAATAGTATTTATTTTCCAATTTGTTAAATGTTAATATTTAAAAAGAAATATAATTTTAGTCATTTTTCCTAAGCATTCTGTTTGTGCTATTATATCGTATATTCATGAATAAAGTTTTACATTGAAGTGAAGCACATCAGTATGAGATATTTGTCACGATATATACCAAAATTTACGACCCATGCGTACTCAAACGGTTGGCTCAGTTGGTAAGAGCGCTCGGACGAAAACCGAGAGGTCGCGTGTTAACTTTCATTAAAATTTTACAATTGTAAGATTATTAAAAGTTGTTAGAGAACTACTCGTTTCAAATTAATTCACTCATTTTCATATACGTAGTAATCGTAAAAAAACCTTTAAAAGTTAATAACTTTACTTATTTCTTCAAAAATTATACTTACACCTTATCATGTCTGCCCACATCGATGCGTTTGAGGTTTTCTGGAGTGCACAACTAAAAATAAACGCAAACAAAAAAAAAATACGCAAATAAAATTCTAAAAAATAAGCATAAACAAGTAAAAAAAATACATAACCTTTCTCAAAATATTGGAAAGTTTTAAATGCTGTTATAGTCTAATGAATATGTTGTTAAATAGGAGATGAAAAGGAATTAGTTTTGTATCTAGATGGATGAAAGTAGATTCACTGCACAATAAAGAATAAATATGTTAACACCAGGGACAAACATAAACCTATTCTGTCTTATTAAAAAACGCAGTGTAAAGTTATTCCAAGTTTAAAATTACTTCTCCCTGTCATGTAATTCTCTAAAGGTAAGATACAGACAAACACTTCTTTAAACTTAGAATATCTTTTCTTCGCGTTTATTACTCGTTTAAGTTGGGATAGTAAGATTTTTACTGAGCAATGTATATTACATCACAATCTCAAATCTACAAAACAAATGTGTTACGAAATTCAAAAGAATGGCTAAAAACAGTAAAATAACAAAATGCATGAAGTCCTAAAACTGGAAAAAAATACAAAAAAAAATAATATTCTAAAAAATAATCGCGTTGGGTGTGTGTCCGCAGTACCGGCAAGACGTTTACGTATTGCCGCACTGCAATGATTCCCGTTTTTAAGCTTAGCAGTGAATGTGTTGAACAACGTTGGTTGTATGAGCATGAGAATATCTATAAATCAGCTTAAGAATTAGAAAGCAAAAGCACTATTTATTAAAAAAATAACAATAACTTTAGGTACGCACCATATCCTTCTCCCTGCAAAAATAGCCGGAAAGCCATAGCTACTTTGCCTGCCTCTTCCTCTAACACCATGGATGCGTCTGAAATCTGAAAATATTGCATATCGATATTTATATGGGCATCAAACTTGGTACTTATACACTAAAACCATCTTAAGCCATTTTCATGTGCTATTTGTAACGCAGACGTCGACTATTCAAGCAACTCTACGTCGCAAGAGGTGGAATGGTTCGAGCTGATAAAATCAAAAATGAAAAACCCCTTTATTCATATAGGTCAAGGAAATGACACTTAAGAATATCAAAAGTATTTTTTCTCTTTAAATTTACCATCACTTCGTTAAAGGTGGAGCTTTATTGAGAAGAAGTGGCAAGAAAATTCATTGCTATTCTTTTAATCAATATTTACACCATCTTCGTATTACAAATCATTTCCCCGTCCCATGTCGTCGCCACAAGCAGTGATATTTAAGCATATACTGGGGTGCACCAGACCGAGCATGAGAGCAATAATTCGTTGTGAGTATATTCTTTACAACTCGGGTCACACTGTTGTGATGAAGGGAGATGAAACTGCTTAACATCCGGTGGGCTATCTGTGTGTGTGTGTGCCGGCACTATTATAATCTTCACGCAATACAAATATTTCGTATTACCTTCATCCAAGCCGAAGTACATAGTTCAAGGCGGCTGTTAAACGTCACTGTATCTTCAGCGTACGGGGAGAAAGCTCCAGTGATATTGAGCACGGGTACTTGCATAGAACCGTTTTCACGTGAGATGTGAAGATCAGTTCTCTTACCGAACACCTCAATAAATGAAGCTACATTCGTAGGGTGCTGAATATTTTGAAATTTATTGCGGTACTGCGACAAACTTTTCGGGTTGTTGTCTTGCAAAACCTGAAAGAAAATAGGTAGACTTTTGTAATTAGTGTAATATTGCTCTTTCTTAAGCTCTGTTCAATAATAAATACGTTAGGGACCATCCATTAATTACGTCACATGAATCCATGATTATTTTGACCCCTCCCCCGTCCTTGTCACAGCTGCTAACATTTGAGAGTCGGTTATGTCGAGTTAGTAAGTCATTTAGTGGGCGTTGTATGTGCTTTTACAATATGATCTCAGAAAATGTACAAAACAAATGTGTTACGAAATTTAAAAGAATTGTTAAAAAACGTTTGTGTGGGAAAGGTTAATTAAAACGATTTTCTTAATGATACCACAGACTGGGAATGAAGCGGACACCCTCAGGCTCTTTAATTATATTTTTTATTGTACCACTTGTTTTTATTGTTACACTGTTATCCATATTTTTATTAAAAAAAGCTGAGTTTCAATTTGAAATTCTTCTCAGGTCTGAGGCAGTCGATTTTAAATGAGTGGTATTTTTTGACGTTCAATAAGTGATTTAGAAACCTTTTGTGGATAAAAATATTTAAATTTGGATTTGAATAAAAAAATATGAAAAATGGGTGCCTCGTGATTTGACTGATCTGCAGAAAGAAACGCGTTTTGAAACTTGTGTTGCCTTGTTGATTCGATAGAGAAATGAAGGAATATTGGATCGAATTGTGACATGCGATGAAAAGTGAATTCTTTACGATAACCGTAAGGGAAAAATGCAATGGCTGACCCCAGGTCAAATGTCGCAGCAGTGTCTCAAGTAAAGCTTACCAATAAAAGAGTAATGGTAACTGTTAGGTGGTCTCAGCATGTTGGTATTCCTTATAGCTTTCTCCGAACTGGTCAAGCAATAACGGCAGATATCTACTGTGCCGAACCCCGAACAATGATAGCAAAACTAACAGTGAAACAGCCCCGACTCATGAATCCATCACCATTATTGCTTCATGATAACGCGAGACCTCATACAGCACGAGAAACCGTTTTAACTCTAAAGGAATAACTCTACTGCAATGAGAAACTATTCTTTACCCTCCGTATTCGCCAAACCTTGCTCTAACGTACTACCATATTTTTCCTGATTTGGACAATTTTCTACGTGATAAAAAGTTTTCTTCTCACTTCTCAGGATGCAGTATCTACCAAATGCTTTCACACAAATTCAAATATTTTTATTCAAAATAGAATTCAAAATCTCTTATTGAACGTAAACTACCACCCATTTGAAATACACTGCATCAGACCTGAGAAGAACGGGCACAAGAAACTCAGCGGGCTTTTGTTTATAAAAATATGGATTACAACATAATATCGTACGATAAATATTTATAATTAAAGAGCCTGAGGGTGTTCGCTTCATTCCCAGTCTGTGGTATTATGAAGAAAATCGTTTATGCTATTAGTACCCTTTCCCAAACAAATGTTTTCTAACAATTCTTTTAAATTTCCTTACACATTTATTTTGTACATATTCTGGGATCATATTGTAGAAGCATATACATCACTCAATGAAAGACTCACTAACTCTTTTAATGATTCTTTAGGACCTAGGATATAAATAGCGCGAATAGCACAAAGATGGTATTAATATCGGCTGCCCCATAACAATACACCATAGGACATAATACGAGTATTATGAAAAATAACTAAACTACTAAGTTATCTGTCTAATTTTTTAACCGCATATGCTGCAGAACTAGACCTATTTATTCGCCACAGTTTGTCGAATCTAGATCACCACAGTTCTATCACAAAGGCATGAATTACCTTCCTATTAGTTGACAGCAAAAATGGAAATTATTTTGATTAAATAAGTATGTTAAATAAAAAAAAAACAATTTTTCAGTACAAATTGGCAATTACATAGATACTATACACACTATACTATTAGAGTCATTTTGTAACATTAATGAATGAGTTGATTTTAGAATGTCTCTTTAAATTTTCATTCTCTGTGTGACCATGCTATCTTACTTTACTACTGGGTACAATAATACAAACTTACTCTTCCGAAGTGATGCCATAGTAGGAAATCAACTGCGGATTCGCACATGCCGCGTCGACGTATCATGCGCACCGCCATTTTGAATGATGCCCAGTTAAGCCAGCCGGACTTCGTTGACGTACAATTCACTAGAGCTAAAGCTTCGACCTAGAAAAACAATTTTTAAACAATACAAAATTAACAATCGAATAACTATTACAATTTTCGTGGTTTAAAACGGTAATAAATGTAGGACTTTGAACCAGAAGTGGAAATAAAAGAACACAATTGCTTATTCAATATACCTACAGGTGTCCAAAAATAAACGTCGAGCCGAAACGGCACGATAGTATAGATGGTAAACAACATCAGAATAATCAGAAAAATCTATCCCATGTTCTTTAGAACTTATGGGTATTAAACAAAAAATGCAGATTTCCTCCATTTTCTGACCATTTTGTGGTGATTATGGTTAACGTGGGTTATTTTTGTCCATTTGAAATATGTCGCCATAACTCTAAATAACACATATTCGACAAAAATAACCAAAATTAACCATTGTGGTTAATTTTGGTTATTTTTAAGAAATGGTCACTAAGAAATGGTCAAAAAATGGAGGAAATAAGCTTTTTGTGTGTAACGCCCATTATTTCTAAAGATCATTTTTTTCCTGATTTTTCTGATAATGTTTACCATCTGTCCTATCGTCCCGTTTCGGCTTGACGTTGAATTTTGGGACATCTGTATTCACTTTTGTCAAATCAAATTAAATCAAAATCACTTTATTCATGTAGGTCAAGGAAATGACACTTATGAATGTAAAATGAATGTATTATTTTAACATCTTATATACAATGTTTCTTGCAAATAAAATTTCATTTCATTTCAAAAAATATATGAAGTCTCAGACGAGAGTCTCTCTCTCAAGACGCCCATAGACCATAGTAAGGCAGCTTCATAATACTATGTGCTTTGTACCACTGTCGATCAAAGGCTTTCCATATATCTATATACATTATATTATTATTATTCTGTATACAAACAATCTGCTAACGTTCCTCTATTCGAATGAACCTCTGCCGTGCATTTATGGGTGATATACAGAAAGATCACCAGCTGAGCGAAGTCTACGCTTGATGCCGTAGTACCTGAAGTAGTGAAGCAAGAAAAGACGAGTAAGGACTAACAGATCTTCCTGCAGGATCGGTAGTACCATTCAAGTTATTCGGCGTGGGCGTTGAAATAACCAAGAAACACGATCTCAGCGCTGTGGAAAATACTCTAACATGGATATAGCCGGTTGGTGGCTCAATAGACAGGGGTAGTTCTGACAGTCTACGCGAAGTCAGTGATATTAAGAAGTGTTCGGTTTTATTAGATATTAGAGAGGTTGGAAGCTTCAGCCAGGAAGGATATCTGTATGACAGTCAAAAAGAGAACATTAGGCATATTTCAGCCGTATCGTCAATTATTCCCATTAAATCCAGTTAAATTACCATCGCTTAACAATTCAACATTGGACCGACATTCAAAGGTCATAGAATTGTTCTGATAAAATATAATTCCTCTTGCATTCTAAAAGTTCGTGGGCTGCGTTTACACTAAGTGCCTACTTATGCTTAAAATGGCTTTTACATACATGATGACATATCGATCATGTGAAATTTTCTGAAGTATTGCCTATTACCGAGTAAGTAAAGTTAATCTCTTTATGTTTTTAGTTTTTTTTAGTTTCAAATAAATATCTATCCCTGCTCCGTGGTTCGAATAATACGATATTTAAATATACACTTGCCATAAATACTGAAACAAAGAAAAAGATAATTTCTATTTCATTTAATACTTTTACAGTGTGTTAGTTTAATACATAAATATAAAAAAAATATATATAAAAAGCTTATTCGAAGTGGTCTCTATTGGCTGCAATACAGTCCTTTAAACGTTGAGGCCAGTTATCAATAGAAGCACCACACTCTTTCCATGGGAAAATTCTTCACTGCCAATCGTACGGATTGTTTTAGTTCGTTTCTAACCAAGACTGCGTAGACGGTAGAGACGTAGGATAGTGCCCACGTTACACCCTGTCGACTAATTGGGAAGCTTCCTTAGAGCTTTGAGCATAAATACGGTCATTTTGTTTTTTAAAATGTTGCTCAATTGTAAAAAATCTGTGTCCTCCCTTTGCGTACCGCTTCAGTAGTTGTTTTGAATTTACCACCCTATTATTTTTTTAAATATTAGTAAAGAAATGACCAGTAGGTACGTCTCTTATTGGCTGCAAGTCCTAAGTTAACTTTTTAAAAAACGCGACAATGTTCTAGGTGCTATCTTCATCTTCCGAGATAAAATCTCTTACTTTCGGACAGGATATCTTCGAATTCTTTCCTTTACTGCTTTGACCACCTTTTCCGTACGAACACTACGGACGGCTTGATCTTTTTCTGTCACAATCAGGTCTCATTGTACCTATTCATAGCCTGGTACACAAACATTTTACTAATACCAAGCGTAATGCGATCACAGCATTTCGGTTCTCTTTATCACCCCACTCCATTTTAATATCGCAAATATTGTACAATGTATTTGCGCCAAAATGAGAAAACTCAATGAACAGTCATATAAAAATGACAGATTCAAATTCAAATGTAATATTTTCTTTATTTTTAACTATAACGTTATTTATGGCCAGACTAAGTACAATTACAACTAGCTGTCAGTATTCCCTATCCAATACGACTTGCGTATCTTCGAGTCAAGAGCATGGTCTAACCTCAATGCATTTCCAATACCGCTCACCATATCCGTGAGATTTTAAAATGATAAGAAGTAAGGAGACCAGCAAAACGTTCACTCCAAGATAATTAATAAGTACTGAGCAGGTATTGCTAAGGATTCTTACATACCCAACGAACTCTGAGAATGGCAAGGCATGGCGTTGCTTAGAGACGTCGCTTCATTGTGTATCTTCTACCGAATGTATCAATTATAATTTATTTATTTATCAATGTTCCAAAGAGATGCTCGACCCGAATTACACTTTCGCACAACACGCCACAAATTACGATATCATCCGCACGATCTGGATGTGTGGCCTTCCTCCACAGTGCGGTTTTGGAGTACTTTCTTCCACATTCAAGCTGTTTAATGAGCTTTGTTGTGTGGTGTTTCCAGGACGATATGACATAGGTATCTTTAAAGAAAGCGCGTACACCTTTCTAAAAGGCCGGCAACGCTCTTGTTATTCCTCTGGTGTTGCAAGAGAATGTGGGCGGCGGTGATCACTTAACATCAGGTGACCAGAAGGCTCGTTTTGTACTCATCTTCAATAAAATAACCTAATAAGCGCTCTTAACTATGACACACTTTTGTTATAACTGTAAGGGACGAGACGAGCAGGACGTACAGCTGATGGTAATTGATTCGCCCTGCCCTACAATGCAGTGCAGCTCAGGAGTATTGAAAAACAAATAAATTCTGAGCGGCACTCCAACTGCGCTCGTCACCATGTCTCAAACATAAGTTGTCAAGTCTCATTAGCCTAGTAATTTCACTAGCTACGGCGCCCTTCAGACCGAAACACGGCAGAAATAGGCGCCGTTGTGGTACCCATAATCTAGCCGGCATCTGGTGCAAAAGAGCCTCCCACTGGTAAACGCGTAATAGTAGCCCAGTAATTTTTCTAACTGAAGTTTTTGTAACTGGAAACACAAAGTATAGTCGTTGAAGTAAGTATAGTTTTTTATAATTATAGGTCGAAATTAACGTTTTTCGGTTTTAACCCCCAGAAGATTTACCAATCTTTGAAAGCCTTTCAGTACCTCCCCTAGTATCATACAAATTTCTGACTAATATTAGTTCGTTGGGAATTTAGTGCTCTAGGTTCTATCGCTTGCCAATGCGTAGAGACGATGCTTCATTATGTGTTTTATATCACATTTATCACAGAGTCACACGCCATAAATTTAATGTGGTCAACTTTACGAGTACTACCTTTATCACATTAGCTCCGTCCTTTGATAGTGGTTCAAAATTAATTAATTTTTGGCATTTGTAACTCGTTTGTGAATAGATTTCCTACTTTGTTTGAACAAATTTTACCAGTGGGAGGCTCCTTTTACAGGATGCCGGCTAGATAATGGATACCACAACAGCGCATATTTCTGTCGTGAAGCAGTAATGTGTAAAAAATATTGTTTTTCGGTCTTAACGGCGTCGAAGCTATTGAATTATCATCAGCTGAACGTCCTGCTGATACGGTACTTATGAAAATTACATTGGCTTGTGGGACCCAGATATCGAAGAGATTGTAAAAAGTATAAAACCGTTGTTTCAGCCAACGGATCACTTAAGTTATCCAAAGGAGGAATGCTGGCATTATCATTTAGGTACACTTTCATAACCCACTTCATAAACTATATTAGGTTTTGCAGGTACAGAAATATAGTTATACAATTGTTTCATTGTAAATAATAAAAATCACAAACCTTTGTTGGATATTTAATAGCAAATCTGGCAAGAATGTTAGCTCCTACACCGACCCCCAGTCCTATAAATCTTCTGAAGCCAAAACAAGCCTGGACAAAGCTTATTTGGCGAGCCAGTTCATCCAAAGAAGGGTAGGTGTAACTAAAAAATAAAAAGTAGTTAAATTGGGTAAAAATATGTATATTTTTAATATTTTTTTTATCGAGCGACGCGCAATGGCGCACTTTGATGGTATATCATCACCACATCCGTGGAATCCACATTTCACGGCGCTTGTGAATGGTTGTTCAGTATTCCGATTTTATAATTCAGCATTCCTAACTGAAAGAAACTAAGAGGGTTTGGTGGATTGAGGTGATATGAGGTTTTTTTTTTATAATATAGACACACTTTTTACAAAAATTATCTTGCCCCAAGTTAAGCATATATAGCCTGTGTTATGGGTTACAAGACAATGATATATTTAATACAATATACTTACTTAAACATACATAAATTAATATAAACATATATAAATACATTTAAACATCCATGACTCGGAAAGAAATATCCATATTCATCATATAAATGCTTGCACCTACCGGGATTCGAACCCGGGACCTCTAGGTATGTAGGTAGGATCGCTAACCACTCGGCTATACAGGTCGTCAAAAATTTTCCATCCTAGTACCTACGTGTGTAGTTTCATAAAAACAAAATCATTACCAGCGTCTTGCTTTTTAACAAAATTATTATAATTTTTATTACGAAAGTGTACAGTAGTATGTATATGTATATAGGACGAAGTATTTGAGATAAAATCCACATCAAAACGTTGAGAATTGTCAGCGTTTTATAGGCAGAATGAATCGCAGCTTAAATCAAATAACGTGGAATCAGTTCGGATTACTACAAAGGTAGCAAAACAAAACACGTGAGTCGTGTATAAAAGTAGTACCGAGCCTTTACTGGGTCTAGTTCCGCAACGTTACGTAATACCGTATGTACTTAAGCTAGGTAGCTCGCCAATCGTACTTTGACCGATTTCAAATTTCACAACCTCCATTGTACCTTTTATGTTAACTATCTTTGTAATTGTGTCAACTGCGATTTTTTAGTGGAAATAAATGATAGAACGATTAGATGATCCACCAATTATTATATGTTCTCAGTCGCAACCCATCATAAAACTATCTAGGGCGTATCGAGTACCCGTCGCAGCATTGAGTGCCTTTTATCTCATTTATTACGGATCGTTCCAAAGAGATTTTTGTGCTGATTCCTGCTGCTGACTTCCACCATCACCCCATACGCCACAGACAAATTTAATATCGCCACAATGTGCATGTGGGGTGGTCGTCTACAGGGCAGTTTTTAAGGAAATCACCACCATGTACAACCAAACTGTGATATGAGCATCCTAGCCCAGTGTTTCCAGCTCGATACGATATGAATACCTTCAAAGAAAGCACAGAGTGTATGGATGTCGATGATCACTTACCATCACTAGCGATTTTAACAAATATCTCAAATTTGGCAAATCTGTCAACTTGGGAAACCTTGCCTCCATTTTAAAGTCTGAGGTATACGCCAAATTAGTATGTGCGGAAATTATTCTGCTTTCGTGCAGAATAACGGCGGCTACGTCGGCAAGTGTTTTTACATCCACACATATAGTCATTTGCTCTGTCCGCTATAGACTTAAACAAAACAGTCTCAAGACTTGTAGACAACTGCAGGACTATACTCTGAGAGATATAAACAGAGTAGAGAGAATTGGTGCTAAAAGCAGTCAATTTGGCCCTGAAACCTTCTGTGGTGTCCCAAGGAGTCTTGTGAACTCAACCCCTGATTCACCATGTTGTCAATAGTAGAGCTTGTGAGAAAAACATACGAAAAAATCAACAGCAAATAATTTAAATCATTGTGTATTTTACGATAGCCGTAATATATATATATATATATATATATATATATATATATATATATATATATTTACATAACAAATTAGTTTGTAAGATGTGTAGATGTGTGATGTGTATCATGGTCAAAGTATGAAAGTGGTTCAAATATCAAATACTTCATGAAAAAGTAAGATAAATAAACTTATTAACATATAAATTATTGCATATCAAACGTGTTCCATCCTGGAATCACTCAACAGGCTTCTGTAATGCTTGGGCGGCTGTGATCAACTGCTACAGGATGCTGCCAGACATCATTTGCATACCTATCCCGTGATATCGTAAAATGTTTATTATCAGATTTATTCAAACAAAACAAAACTTCTAACTATACAATATTATGATAACATCAAATTAAAATCATGACAAAAATACTGGCAGCATTTCCGCGTTGGATAGCTAGGCTGAACCGTTGATTTCGAATCGAATCTTCGCGCCTCGCCCACGGGCCCAGTGTCTAGATACCCAGACTCACTGAGACCGACATATTTGCGCCGCTTACTGTCTTCGGCAGTCGAAGCAGCAGCCCCAGCACCAACTGACGTAGCTTGGACATGAGAAGGAGCTAGAATGTCGACGCAAGTCGCGCCCCACACCAGCGCCCTTCGCCCGTACCCAAGCCACCAGGTTCATTCCATGAGGATGCTTGCCAACGCGGCGAGTAATACCATTTGGCTCTAAAACCGATGCTTTATATTAAGAGCAGCAAATGCCCTGCGGATGACTTCATTTATGCTAGGCTGACAACTGATTCAGCTTGCCAATTTTAGACAGGATAGCCCGTGACGCCCAAGAGAATCAACCTGAATGCCACATTCGCATTGTGTGGTTCAATTAATTTTAAATTTCGTGTAAATTGTGGATATGTCGCAGTTATACGACCTGGTTTTAGTAACATTGCAATATCACACACTATATTGATATTCAAATACAAATTCAAATTCAAATATTTTTATTCAAAATAGGATTTAAAATCACTTATTGAACGTCAAAAACTACTGTTTGTTAGGCAATGATACCTATAATGATATTTTTACTGGTCGTTAGTTAATAAGGCCGTCTCTGTTTCTTGTATTTATTGCATAGACATTATTTTATAGTTATACATTAGTGTAATCAACTAATTGCGAATCGGCCTCTATTCACTAGTAGGTCCCAAAAACAAATTTACACTGGTAATCACAGCGCACAAGTCGAGCGTAGCAAGCCGCGGTTAGCGGCCGGCGAATGCCAAAACAGAATCGGCCCTTGTTCACTAGAAGGTCGCAAAAACAAATTTACACTCTCAATTAGAACACAGGAGCCGAGCCAAACGTGCCGCGGCAGCGGCCGGCGAGTGCCAGAACCGAATCGGCCCTGGTTCACTACTACTTCAACAATAACTTCAGACGGAATATTGCAACACGCTCAAATGTTTACTTAATGTTTAATAATTGCTTTGCAAATTGCGTATGAAACAATATTGACGAATCAGATCGCTCGATGTCTCACACTGCTAACTTCATTCGTGATATAGGTACCTAAATTCATTATAATATCACTAAAGTGTACCGGTCATATTACAATCTTACTAAAACTAGGCCGTTATGAAGAAATGAAGTCTAATAACAATCTACTGTTAAATTATAAAATTACTAGTGAAATTGTAACATTAAGGCTTTGACAATATACCTGCGACATATATATATATATATATATTGATGTTGTCATAATGTGTTAATTGTAGCGAAATACTTAGTCAATTTAATACTGAAACCAATCTAATAATCTAGCTTGAAGCTTAGCTTAAGTCTTCATTGGAATAGACCGGAATTATAGCAATTATCTTGAAATACGTGCACTACAAGCCCACACGCGATGCACCGCCTTTCAACACACAAGGAATACCTACGTAGGTTGCTTGAATAGTTCAAGAATTCCAATCTTCCCGTATATTAATTTAACTAAGACGTTAAACTAAGTGGATAAATCTTATACTGAACAGAATTCTGTTCTAACCGTAATCAATTACTTTGGATTTAATTTATCAGGACCCTATGTAGTGTATTCAAATAGGCATGATCATCATCTGCAGTCATCACCGCTCCACGATGCCGCCACAAGAATTCAACCAAATATCCAAGAATATGTATCTTAAATACAACGCAAACTAAATTACCATTTACCAGTTCAGTTATCAATAGTAATATTAAAAAGAAAGATTTAATTGTTTGTTTGTTTGCATTGAATAGGCTCCGAAACTACTGAACCGTTTTGAAAAATGATTTCACTGTTGGGAAGCTACATTGTCTCAGAGTCGGCTATATTATATTTTCAAAAATTTAAGGATCCTTACTTAAACTCCAATAGTGTAGCCCAACGTGTAAAAAATACCTAAATAATCTTTACATCGCATTTAATACGAAAAGTATTGATAATATAATCAAATAATGTACTACGACTTTGTAGAGCGCATCATTATTTGGAAAAGCTGTCGCGACAGCATAATCTAATATATAAATATCTCGTGTCACGGTGTGCGGGACCGAACTCTTCCGAAACGGCTTGACCGATTCTCATGAAATTTTGAGTGCATATTGGGTAGGTCTGGGAATCGGACAAAATCTACTTTTCATCCCCCTTAATTTTAAGGGTGGTCCACACGACTTTTTTTTTTTAATTTTTTTGACTTTTTTTTTAATATTGTTTGATTATGAGTCAGCATTAAAAAATACATACACCTTAAAATTTTCACCCATCTACGATCAACAGTTACTTTTGTATCGCGCTTTTAATATCGCAATACAACGTCTGCTGGGTCAGCTAGTATGCTATAAGTATAATTTTAATTTAATTGAAATGTCACTACTGCGTGCTGAGACATGTGTACCCAGACGAAGTAGCGGGACATCAGCTAGTGAAAAATAAATGAATTACAATATAAATGTTACGAAATGTAATAGCCGAGCTTCAAAAGCCCTTTATATTAAACTCCTTTAAAGCAGCGAAGCCTGATAAATATTCTTTGTTCGAACTTTCGAAGTCCGAAGTTAGTAATTCATTCGTCCCAGCCACGTAATGCCTGTACACTGCCGGCGACCCAAGTACATTAGAACAACGATTGCTTATCGAACCGCCTGAGTTACCATACCTAGCAACGTTGTGTAGTACCTTACTTACGTAACTTAGGTAACGTAGCACTGCGGGTTTATACTAACATGCTCATAGTAACATAGAATTAATTATATATTTATAATTAAAAACTAGTAGCCAACTAGCCACCCGTGACTACGCGCTAGTTTTTGAAGTGATAGATTGATGATGAGTTATAATAATGGTATATATAAATTAACACATAAAAAATGTATTGGTGCCATAACTAAATGTTAAGTTAATAAGATAAAAGAGTTTATATTGATATTTATTCAGATAATCTTTCTTTATTTAAATATGATTTAAACATAAAATAATTGAAATTTATAGTCAAAAGTATATTTTATTAAAATAAATAAATAGTTTAAGTCTGTTTTATCATTGAACAATAAATTAATGATATATATATATATATATATATATATATACTTGAAGAATGAACCCCGGAAGGCCAGCGACTAGTGTAAATTATTATGATGCGAATGCGATGGTCTATCAATTTTATATTAATCAGTAAAATAAAGATTGAAAAATGGTTTGCCAATGATTGTTGTGTTGTATAATGTGCCTAATGATTAAACTCACGTACGGAGGGAACGCGTTGAAACTTTTCTTACCATGTTGAGCCCGCACAGAAAAGAACGGGTTTTGAGGTAAATACCTACAGACGAGTGGACGAGACACGTTTCATAAGTGGATTTTCAAAATTGTAAGATATCTAATGATGTAACACTCATGACTGAGGTTCCGTGGTCATCGTCGGTTGAGGATGATGGTAACGTACATGTCATGATCTGCCTTCATCGGTGCGTGTCCATTGCGTCTATGACAACCGAGCAGAATTCAGTCAAGGACTGTTCACTAGCGGACCATCCGCGGGCTCGTTTGCCTTCAGTGTTTCCACTCGATTAGCTATTCAAGGCTCCTTAGTATACTTAGTCAGATACCTGAGCTTCGAAAGATGATAAAGGAACCGATCTTCACTACTTTTATACAATACAAACATTTATAAATCCTCCAACAACCTCCGAAATCACTAGACCCAATTCATTTCCATTTTTCCGCTATTTGGTTTAGTTTATAATTTTTTTATTATTGACATGGTAAAAACTTTCTTCTCAAGGAGCTATACATAGTGCTTTCACAGAGGCTTAGTCTAGGACTGAGATCTATAGAGCGAAGTTAGACATTGATCAGACTCTACTTATCTAAAAGATAATTAAGTGTAAGCTTAGCTAGCTTATAAATGGTTTAGTTTTTATAGTCATATGACAGCTCAAATTATGCTTAGCTTCAACTAAGACAGCCCAATGCTAAAGTCATGTTCGCGCTTTATCACACTCAGCTAAGTTTTACGTAAAGTCTATGTACTCTATTAGATCTCAGCCTAGATCCCCAGAGTAGAGAAAAGTCATAAATATCCCCACCGTCAGATGTCAGAAATATGTACAATAGTAATTTAACCCTTAATAATATACATTTTAATGTATTATGTAATCTAATTATAATATCAAGAACTGCACATTCAGAAATAAAACAAACAATTAAATGTATTTTTATAATTTGTTTTCAAATATTGATTCTAAGTCTGCCCTTCTATCGATTCACATGAGGTAAAACAACTTTTATAATAAATGCTAGTTAATCTATCGGAAAATAAAATGTATGAGAGATACAAGGAGATATTGAAAGGCAAAATTTTAAAAGTCTTGGATTGACTTCTTTCCGCTGGGAAATTACGTGAGCTTAAGAGCTGAATAATGGGAATAAATGCTGAACACGATTGCTTGAGAAAAATATTTCGCGTTGATTTGATCTCAATTATTACATTTTTATCTTACGTTTCTCGGATACAGTGGAATAAAATAAATTGGCAGTTATAGAGTCTGCTGATAGAAGTGAAAACTTCGAACTTTTAGTATTAAATTTTAAAATTTCATAATGTTTAAAAACAATTACATTATTAATTTTAAATTATTTTTAAACTTATTTTTTTCAGTTGTAGTGAAGCTCAGAATTTTTGGTTTTTTCAATAATCCTGAGCGACACTGCATTGTAATGGGCAGGGCGTATCAATTACCAACAGCTTAACGTCCCGCTCGTCTAGTCCCTTATTTTCATAAAAAAAAACTAGTTCAGCTTAGGCTAAACAGGTTTGTCCTAAGGAGAAATTGGTTTAATCTAGACTGCACCGATTTTACCACAGCGTTATTACTATTACGCCGTTGAACTGATTTGGCCTAGGAAAAACTAGTTTGTCCTAAAACCGGGTTTGACCGGTAGCATATACTTATATAAAGATTATTTCATATACTTACATTTGCTAAGTAGGTACTATTTGTATTACCTAAACGTATAAAGGATGGTTTAATATTAACGCGCGTGTCGTTTGAAAAATCAATACAACAAGCACGCGCCGATTTGCTCGCTGCCACGACACCGGTCGAATAGTAAAAAGCCTAGTTGCTGACCTACATGAAGTCTCCTAACTTTTCACATTAGGATTCAATGTAATATTCTAATACATGACATTATATAAAAGTATTATTACTCTCTATCGTATTACACTTACGGTATTTTTTCTAGAGGTCGTATCGCAACATAATAAGAGTTTTACCCTAACGGCCGTTCCCAATATACTATCTATAAATAGGGATAAATTACCACCTTCTACAATCAGTAATTAGCTGTCAATAATCTGAAGCTGTCCCAATATACCCGATAAGTCATTCTTATCGCCATATATTGGGACGCGTGAATTGCAATTTCCATACAAACTTCTATCGCTGGAAAGTTATACGTCGTCCCATTGACAGACAGCGTTTACGGATAAGGTGAGTTACCGTCGATAAGTTTATTGGGACAGAAAAGTCAACGATAGTTACGATTTTTATCTCAAGTAAGAGATAGACTGAATATTGGGAACGGTCGTAAATCAAGCAAGGTGTTCTTTTAAGAGAACTCGAGAAAAAATAAATAATAATAACATGTGTAAGATATTAATTTTGATGATTTGTGTAGGAGTGTGTACTCTTACAAATATTATCTTGCCCCAAACTAGACATAGTACCTACTATCGGTATAAGACAATGATATATTTAATACTTTATATTTAACTTATCAAACATAAATACAAATAAACATCCATGACTCGGAAACAAACATTAATATTCATCAGTAGGCAGGGTCTCAAACCACTGGGCTATAGGGGTCTTCATCAATTTTTTAATCAAAGATGAGATTAGAGATTGTCATTATGAGTACCTACATTATCCTTTTTAGCTAGTTGAAGGAAAAAAATAGAATTTAAAGTGAAGTGAGGTAACATTTTCTTTTGCTTTAGTTTGCAAATGTGGATATTTCCTGCACAAAAAAGGTAGACCACTCCTTGAGTCATTATCGAGTGCAGATATAAGTTTTTTTTTTTTATTTTAATATTGTAGTTTATGATTTAAACTTGTTTATATGTTTGAGAAACAGTAACATACACAGTGAGAGTCAGCAGAAACCCAATTTCAAATAATAAAACAGGCACGGTACACATTTCAGTCAGTTTTTAAAGATGTTCTTCAAGAGCTTGTGTTTCTTAGCAATAGCTTATTATTTCCTATTTATCTTCGTTGCTTCCGTCTAACGGCCGTTCCCAATATTCAGTATATCTCTTACTTGAGATAAAAATCGTAACTATCGTTGACTTTTCTGTCCTAATAAACTCTTACTTACGACGGTAACTCACCTTAACCGTACACGCTGTCTGTTAATGGGAGAACGTATAGCTTACCAGCGATAGAAGTTTGTATGGAAATTGCAATTCAGGCGTCCCAATATATGGCGATAAGAATGACTTATCGGGTATATTGGGACAGCTTCAGATTATTGACAGCTAATTACAGACAGTAGAAGGTAGTAAAGTCTCTCTATCTGTAGATAATATATTGAGAAAGGCCGTAAGAGTCTATAGAACTAAAATGTTGCTTCAGTTATACAGTGTTCCTAAGCATAATTAAGCATAATCAAGTTATTATCCCCCATTACGAAGGTTGTTGTAGAAAAAAATTGAGACGTACATGTAGGGCTTAGTTGTAAATTGCTATAATAAGTCGATTATCAGCATTTTTGTATATATTTAAATTATAATAAGGAAAAACGTATTTATTTTATTTTATATGGACTTCCAGAACACCTATAGAAGTTTTATTTGCATTTCGTTACGTTGTTTGAAACACATCCAATTTAAATTCAATCTAAATAGGATTTAGAAGCCTTTGTTGAACGCCAAAAGCTACCACCCATTCGAAATAGTACGCCTCAGACCTGAGAATAACGGGCGCAAGAAACTCAGCGACCTTTTTTTCTTCTCTAATTTAGTTACAATATATTATGTAGTTTTGCACAATACAATTTAAAATTTAATAGTCTGAGGGCGTTTGCTCCATTGCTGTATCATTAAGAAAATCATTTATGTTATAGTAACCTTTACCTTTTAGTAGTGAAATTACTGGGCAAATGAGACTTAACATCTTAAGTCTCAAGGTGACGAGCGCAATTGTAATGCCGCTCAGAATTTTTGGGTTTTTCAAGAATCCTGAGCGTCACTGCACTGTAATGGGCAGGGCGTACCAATACCATCAGCTGGACGTCCTGTTCGTCGCGTCCCTAATTTTCACAAAAAAAAGCCTTTACCACCAAAACGTTATTTAATCAACTCTTTTAACATCCAATTACATAATTAATATTTTTTATCTGAGTAAACCTTCCATCAGCTTAAGCTATTGCGGTATGCAACATGGCAAAATATTTTTTTTGCTTCTTCTCTTTCTCCGAATGTTTCGCTCAGTGCTCCGCTTTATAATTAGATTGATTGTGGAATGTTGGCTTCTTCCAAAATTTCTCCATGTACTAGCATTTATCCGTACCTAAACTAAAAGTACTTCAATCTAATTTTCGAGATTGTTTATTGTTTTAAGATTAGCATTTTGTAGCAGCAGTTAAGATCAATTCCATTTGATTGTAGTAGTTTATTAGTTATATAGGGCAGTGGGAGGGAATGTTGGGTGGAAACCGGGAGATTCGTTCGCAGTTTTAACTTTAATGCCGCATCCCGCCTGTGGTCAAGTAAAATCAATCTTCTTAATTAATTGAATCAACAGACACGCCCGTTTCACTTTACCTAGTTTAAATTACTTCTCATTGACAGAAACATCAAATTAGCAGAGTAACCATACTGGATGCACTAATAAAGAATATGATTCTAAAACCATTTATTAATTCGGTGAAGGAGTTAGTCTTGCACATTTCCTCTTTAAATTTAACTTCCGTCTTGATTGCTGCCGCCGAATTCCATCTTCGCACGACACACCACAAATTAGGATATCATTACCATCATTTGGATGTGTTGCGTTCCTATACAGTGTGGTTTTCAAGGAACTTTCTTCCAAATATGGAACGTACTACCAAGCTGTAGAATGAGCTTCCTTGTGCAGTGTTTCCAAAACGATACGACATGTGTACCTTCAAAAAAAGCACCTACACTTTTTCAAAGGCAACACTCTTGTGATTCCTCTGGTGTTGCACGAGAATGTGGGCGGCGGTGATCCCTTAATATCAGGTACCGTACCCTCGTACCCCATACCCGTCAGGTAGAGGACTCGTAGTTTCGTTTGTCCTCTCTTCCAAAAAAAAAAACTTACGGTGGCTTCACACATTGGGCCAATGCGCTCGGACAACATGCTGGCTCAGCCTAAAGACACAGCAGGCGTTATTTTAATAACAACTCAAAATTAGTCACGTATCTGTCACGGGCTGTCAGACCGTATATACGCTTGTATTTTCAAATTCTATGGTAACAATTGATTCGAGTATTTTATAAGTCTACTAGTCGGTCCAGCTGCTAGGAGGAGATCACTAACATACATACACATGGGCAGGAGATGTATATATGTACAGAATTGAGGATCTAAACCATTCTCAAATTCACTGGAACACACAAAAATTCATCGAAATCGGTCCAGCCGTGTAGGAGGTAGTTCAATTGTAAATCTAAACCATCCTTGAATCCACTTGAACACACACAAAAAATTTCATTAAAATCGGTCCAGCCGTTTAGGAGGAATTCACTGTCAACACACGTACAGAAGAATTATATAAACTCGTATAAAGATAGTTATTATCGCTTTTAAGATACAGCCCATTGACAGACAGGCATACAGACGAGATATACAGCGGAGTCTTACAAATAGTTTCTCGTTTGCTCCCCTTAAAACTGAACCAACTTCTGAATTATAAAAGTAGCAGATGTCTGTAATAAGTAAAATAAATCCAACCCATTTCGCAATGCAAAGTTATCTTTACTTCAAAAAATATTCAACTTCAAGAATGTTGGCTTTTAAAAACTTTTTACACCGAGCTTTGAAACTAAACTAGCTTAACTAATGTCGGTCGGGTTGCAGTAACTACTTTGTGGTCGAGCTCGCAGGCCCAGCGTGATAACAATTATTAGTTATATGAAGTTATGCAACTAAGTCTCAAATAACATAACATTCAACGGTCTGTCTGTAACAGTATTCATTCAAAAATGCATCTAATGTGATAATTATTCATATTTATTTATCAAAGTAATCAACAGCGTACACAACAATTATTTGTACAATCTTAATCTAGGTTTTACATAAAGCCACAAGGGATTTCATAAATTTTAAATTATAAAAAGAAATCATATATTAACAGAATAGACTTAAAAATGATATAATATACTAACATATAAAAAATCACAATAGCGCGCGTGTATGTGTGTGTGTATGTGTGTGTGTGGTATGTGTGTGTGTGTGTAAGTGTGTGTATGTGTGTGTGTGTATGTGTGTAATGCGTTACCTATTATTATTATTTCTTACGATGATATTTTATTATTTCTGTCATATAAATGTCATAAGTTCGACTTTCCGAATTAAAATTCATAGCCGGATATTTTAGCAATTTCCTCAATGAAATGGAACGTCATTGAATTTCCTTTAAAACTCCACAATTGTTTCAAAAATAGTCAAATCAAAAATATTATGTTCAGAATCTTGCTGAATGGCTTAAACAGCACAAGAATTGTTTAAAAGAAATAAAAGCACGTGGAAGTAATAGAAGACCAGTGCGTTATTTTATTTTTGCATAATTTTATATTCATTTCCATATAATAAATTGATATTTTATTTAAATAAAATATATTTTCAAGCCTACAATACCCAATAATTTTATATTGTTGTTTTTTTTTTGTAACATTTAAAACGAAGAAGCGAACATTGATTGAAAATTTACTGCACTGATGTCCAAATCACATTCGAAAAGACATTTTCTACAGTTTTGAATGCATAGTAAGAAATCGACAGAATGTCAGTCTTTTTCGGAAAACGTATTTCTTGCAAATGCTTCTCACCCTATCCCTATTCTTATATCCTTTTAAAGAAAATGAAACCCCTCATAGATCTGGAATAATTACTCCAGAATACGTATCTAACTCTAATTTTATAATGATTGTTACTTCAAAATAATTCCATGGTTTAATTTAAACTACTTGCATTATTCAAATATTCATAAAAACAAAACACAGTTATCACAGCTGTCGACAGAAATGTACTATGTAAAAATTAGTTATAAAAAATACTTTCACTAACTGACTCATATTTGACAACGCTTAAATCTTTTGAGTGACATTTATGTGATATAGATGATGTTATTCTGTAATTATAATTAGTTCAAAAAAAAAACAATGTGTTATTATTTCTTTATAAGAGGCAATGAAAATCTTTCTAGACATCCCTCTATCTTCAAAACAATAATAAAATACCTAATAGCACAGCTAATATGTAATTTTTTCAATTGATCATATATATATATAACTATAAATTTACTATTAATTATTTTACGGTTACTTAATACGATTTCGTTCGTTCAGTAACGCCTGACGTCTCGTAGAAGTACTATCCCTGTATCAATTTGCGGGGATGTTTAGTCTGTTGCCTTTGTAAATGCATGTGCTTGTTATTCATCACTTGCCATCCAAAACAAATCCTTCTCAAACAGTTTGAGGACTTACATTCCACGTGAAAATAATACAGTTTCTATTCGATTCGGAATCAAATAAATTCGAAGCAATCTGGAGGGAAATTAAAAGCCCAGACTGCATTCCACATTAGTTACGAGCAGTTTGCAGCGAGCTAATACTTTTACGTCTAACATAGCTAAAGCCAGAGAGCTATTTACTGAACAAGCGTTTGTTAGTGGGACGTCAACATAAATGGGATGCGATAGCGGTCTTTGAGTGCTAGTACTTAATATAGTGCAGCTCATTTTGAACTTTATGAATTAATAGTGTCTTAATTAAATTAAGTTTTTGACAATAAGGGACGAAAACAGGACGTTCAGTTGATGGTAATTGATATGCCATGCCAAGATTCTGCAAAACCTAAAAATTCTGAGCGGCACTACAATTGTGCTCGTCTCCTTAAGACATAAGTTGTTGAGTCTCATTTGCCCAGTAACTTCACTAGCTACGGCGCCCTTCAGACCGAAACACAGTGTACAACTCCCACTGGTATTGTAATCAAAAGATTTGAAAACGAGCAAAATTTCAAACTATTGGGTACTCACCCCATAAGACAATAATCTTAAATTGGGCGAGTAACACTCAGAGCAGAAGTACGCAAAATATAAATAAAAAAAATTGTTAGATGTTTCTATTATACTAAATATTAAAACGTTAACGGCCTTACAAAAATTTGGTATAAAGTTATAACTGAGAATAAACCAAGAATTTTACAAATAGACTGCATATTCTTAGTTTATACTCAGTAATAATTGAATACCAAGTTTATTTGTATGGCCGTAAGAGTTTAAGCGCCTAAATAATTTTGATTGCAAACTGTATTGCATGGATCAACAAGTTTTTCTAAAAGGAATATTGTTTATTTTAAGCTTTCTTCTTGTTATGCCTTGCCCACATACAGCGAAGGAGAGCCAGTAATAGATTTATTTTCGCCTCGCTATACATAATGTTTATCCATTTACATAAATAACTCTCCATACTACCAAACTATTTCAATTTGATACAACATAAAGTTCGTAGACATGACAGTTTTCTATTTAGATCACTGAATCAAATATAAAAACATGGCTTATGGCTTAAAAGTGGATTACACAGTTAAACTTTAGAATAGAAGGTCAAACTGTTCCTATGTAGGCCGGAATTATTATTCGCCTTTAACTGTTTAAGCTTATACTATGTGAGTGAAAAGCTTAAAAAAGCCAAGCTCAGACTTTCTCATCCTTAAAAGCGTCGATCTTAAAAGCAGTTGGGTATTTGCTGCATTCTGGATGTGTAGTCTTCGAAAACTAGGATTTTTTTCTCTTGAAAAGCCCAATTACGATAGATGTTAGCACCTTTAAGCATTTATACGAGTATGCTAGTTATCAAGTTTCAATACTCGTTCATTTATTAAGGAAATAAAAATATTAATTATTCTTATTTACATAATTACTATAACCTTTTAAAATAGAGAATGAATACAGCAGTATGTGGATAAATAAACATTAAAATATATTATTTGGAAATTCAGACATTTATGGAAGACAACATGTTTTTCACTCTATATGGCCCAGCCATAACAGAAGATGAACAAATATCTAGTATATTCCATTTCAACAAAGACCAAGGATAGCCAGTGTTAAACCTCAACAAACCTATACTTGTCCACTTTTTATCTTGAATAACATAGGCTTGCTAACACTAACCTTTCTCGACACAAATAGCCTAAATTTCCATTTTTAGAGAAATTTTTTAAGTAATTACTTATCTAATATCAACAATAGTAGTACACATTATAAGGAATGTAGCCGCAAGGAAATATAAGAGCCAAACTTGTGAGAGCGGTGATTAACACTTAAGACCATAAAGTTAAATAATATTTCAATAATCCATTTAAGTTACAACAAAGTTTGTATTCACTTTAAAGTTGCTGAGATATCAGGAACAATATTCAATTCAGCTCATTCAAGAAGAGTCTATGGTAAATATTTCAAACATTCCTGATGAGTTTGCTTTTCACTAGATGAAGTTCAATATAAAATGTTTATTTTATCAGTGTGAAACTTCTTTCCTTTTGCCTTAATCACGTGGCACCTTTTTATCAAGCAAGTATTTGTGTTGTGGTTTGTAGGGCGACATATCTCGTGAAATGAGAAAGCTACGTCTTAATGTTTTAAGTCTTGAGGTGACGAGCGGAGTAGCGGAATATAGAGTTTTCATACCTGAGCGGCACTGAATACTTGTCGTCATATATACTCATAGAAAAATGTCAGTCCTGGTGTAGCTTCACACTTTTGTCATTAATTTTTCGTTTTTAAACAATATGGGTACCATAACGTAGTAATGTGTAAACATTACTGTTTCGGTCCGAAGGGCGCCGTATCTAGTGAAATTACTGGGCAAATGACACTTGACATCTTATGTCTCAAGGTGATGAGCGCAGTTGTAGTGCCGCTCAGAATATTTGGGTATTTCAAGAATCCTGAGCGGCACTGAATTGTAATGGTCAGGGCGTATCAATTACCATCCGCTGAACGTGCTGCTCAAAATAAAATATTTTTGCATGTATTGCAATAATAATAAACTAATATATTTTAAATTATAATTTCATTAAAATGATATTTTTTTATTTAATTACAGCAAAAGGCCAATGTAAGCCAGGCAGACGTAAGCCTTCCATGTTAAATTAATAGACTAGTGTTTGTCTGTGCCAGAATCTTGGTAATGTTACATAAATCATGAGTAGCGATGCTCTCTCTCTTGTATAATTCAACAGTTCTTGAACGATTTTCCTTTTGGATTCCGCTCCTCTTCGCTCAGAACCTGAGAGGTATTTACAAAAGGGCTAATGCCCGCAAATTGAAAAAAGAATTGCAAGAATAAAGTGTTATAAAATCCACAGAGAAGTTTTTATTGAAGTTTTGTTTTATATTAGCTACTTTGACGCTATAGGCTATAATCTTAATATATATAAATTAAATGACACGTTGTTTGTCCGCGATGTACTCCTAAACTAATGAACGGATTTTATTGGGGATCACTTCATCAAGTGCAGTCTAGTGCAACTTGAGAGATAGGATAGTTTTTATTCCGATTTGGTACCTATATTAATAATATTTGTTTTGTATGGACATATTTTCTATGAGAGAATTTAATGACGCACGGTTTGACGGTTCCGCTGTGAAACAATTTCATTATAACAACAGGGAGCATATTTTACGAAATAATTCTTGATGTTTTGAAATATTTTTGGCAAATTCCTTTAAACCAGTATTTTTTATTATCTACAGAACAACGTCTGTCGAGTCAGCTAGTAGGCTATATAGATGAGGGCGTTGTTGAACTTTTTGATCAAGCTATATATATGCTATAGCGAATTTATCTATAAGTGAATTTGAATAAATCGCTTTTGTTATTTCGCGATATCTATGAGGTATAAATAATATTATATAGAGGTACAGTTTGTGATGTTGTAAGCGGGAAATATATGGATCTAATAAACCGATTTTGAAAATGTTACTGAGGGTAAAAAAAGTGTGTGTGCACGCAAGAAGTTATACTTCTTTGGCCTAACGAAGCAAAAATCATTTAAATTATTTATTCCTCGTGCTATTTTACGTTATTAGAAAGAACAATTTTGTAAAAATCTTTCAAAGATGGCTTTGACAGTTATTTATTAAATAATGAATACGGCTGTATGGGCTTGAACCCTTTGGCTGTCCTAATAATGGACTAAGAAACCAAAAAAAAAAACAAATAACGAATGACGCAAACGTCAGAAAATTTTAGGAACCAACTTCAACCTGTTACTTTTGTGTTGCATCTTAAAATTTCACTCTCATCATTTTTTCATAGCGTTACTAAAGAAGTATAACTTCAGAAATAATTCTTAGAATTTTTATCTGTGTGTCCGTTTGCTTGAATATAGCGTTTGAGCTTGATTATCTCAGTAACGGCTTAACAGATTTCAATGTACTTTGTACTGATGTATTATGTCAAGCTCCCAGTGATATTAACAAGTTCGTTTCATTCCAATCGGTTAGCAAACGTTGAAGTAATCCGCGCTATTCTATTTTATTTGGAAATTTTTGATAACCGTAGTTAGCGAAACGATGATGGAAAGTTATTAAGATAAATTGCCACGTAAATAAGTTCTAGGTGAGTGCAATCCTCTCGGAATATACACATGTGTAGATACATATACTAATCAATTAATTTATATATGTACTAGTTGACCCAGAAAACGTTGTATTGCCATATGAAGTAAAAAGAAAAAAAAAGTATTAAAAAATTTTGGGGTATAAAAAATAGATGACGACCGATTCTCAGACCTAACAAATATTAAATCGTACATAAAATCTACCAACTATAGGTAACTAAAATTAAGTTTGTTTTACCTCCCGAGAAAGATAGAAAGATTTCAATTTGATTTCTGAACGACGGGGGACACATCAAAGGAAAAACAAAATTGTTGTTTTTATTTAATTCCGAGTATTTTATATTTATTCAACCTTTTAAACCTTCTCTGGACTTCCACAAATAATTCAAGATCAAAATTATTCAAATAAGTCCAGCCGTTCTCGAGTTTTAGCGAGACTAACGAACAGCAATTAATTTATATATATGTATAGTGTATATTTATACTAAGGAACAGCAATTGCACTTGCTTAGTTGCCTTAGTTGAATATTTTGTTTCTACCTATACGGGGTGGCTTAAAACAATATAAACTTAGACAACACCCTAAAAGACTAACTATAAAATGAAAAATGAAATACGGCATTGAAATATCAAATTTCGATTTTCCATGTTAAATTAATCGTGAAATTTCGAACGTTTCCGACGTTTGATATTCTTGTAACAGAGACCCGCGCACTACTGAAGCGACCGCACTAATAATTAAAATCAAATCGATTCAGTCGGTCATGTTCATATCATTCAAAGTCGGGAATTTCATAATTTGGGAGTGCTCTGTGCACATTGTTGTTCGATGTGATGAAAACAATTCATAATTTTATTATTTATGATTATGAAAATGCAACTACAAACGCTTAACTTCAATAATGAGATGAATTGTAAAACCACCTGATGGTAATATTAATAAAAATGGATAGTTGGCTTAGACAAGTTCAAAAAATCATAGTAAACGTATGTTTATTATGACTTTTTTTTTTAAATCAACGTATATTTAACATATGGCCGTTGGGACAGTAAAGTCCTGGAATGGCGACCACGTACCGGAAGACGCTGTGTTGGTAGGCCTCCCAAAAGATGGACCGACGATCTGGTCAAGATTGCCGGAATACGTTGGGTGAGGGCAGCGCAAGACTGATCGTCGTGGAAATCTTTGGGGGAGACCGTTGTTTCTTCCGGCTGATAATTATGATGATGATATTTAAAATCATTTTAATAATTCAGCTGTTAAAACACAGCAAGCTATTAATAAAAAGAAAACTGGGCCAATATAATTTCCATGATATTATGATAAATTGTAAATTGCTAGCAAAATGAATTTTATTTAAAGTGTGACGCCTTAGCAGCACTAGATTGTTCGTAATATTGGAATGATAAAATTCTTAAACTATTTTCCGATAAGAGCCGAGGAACTTCAATAAATAAAGTTATTGGCAAACCGTATTTATTAAGCGACCGACGGAGGTATTTCTAAGGTACGTTGAAAGGCGGTGCATCGCGTGAGGATATTTGTAGTGCACATATTTCAAGATAATTGCAAAAACTCCGTTCTTATTCACCATACACTCAAGATACACGTCGAGCTAGGTTATACGTGTTTACTTAAGATTATATATCACTACATAGTATGAAACAAATTCGCTTTCTCTGTCCCTATATCCCTATGTATGCTTAAATCTTTAAAACAACCCAACGGATTTTGATGCGGTTTTATTCACATAAATAGAGTGATTGAAGAGGAATGTTTATATGTATAATAATATCCATTAAAAAGTGGAGAAACACTGTTATTTTTGAGGTTTCTAATGTGATGTCGTAAATAATTTCATTTTTTCGGCTTACATTGCAAACACAGGCTGAACCCAACGAGATTAACAAAATAATGTACTAAGTATTGTACACATTGAAAAGGTCTACAGAAAACGACGCTATGGTATGTGTCTATCTCAAATGGATATCTCACAATATTTTTTTTTTGTCAATTACTTTTTACGACAAATAATGACTAATTTTCGAAGCGATTGTAACCAATACAGCATTAATCCTTATCTAATTAAATACCTTAAATACATTGTTGATTTAATATAGATCTATATGGGTTGATTTACAGCATATGATTTAAATGAATATTTTCGAAGATATTACAGATTTAAAAATTGCGGGACGTAGCTACGCGGCGGTTCCGGCCGGTACACGGTTAAGTCGTGTTAGTAAGCCTTTTATTGGGCGATGCGTAAGCTGTTACAACATGTTCCAAGAAAATGTACAATACAAATGCGTTACGAAATTTAAAGGAATTGTTAAAAAATGTTTGTGTGAGAAAGGTTATTATAACATAAATGATTTCTTTATGATACAACAGACTGGGGTAGGGCAAACACCCTAAGGATCTTTAATTATTTTCATCATAATTTTTTATTGTACGATAATACGTTGTAATCCATAATTTATAAATAACAAAAAGCTCGCGGAGTTTCTTACGCCTGTTCTTCTCAGGTCTGAGGCTCTCAATTTTGAATGGGTTGTAGTTTTTAATGTTTAATAAGTGAATTTTAATCCTATTTTTAATAAAAATATTTGAATTTGATATAATATATCATATTATTTCATAATATGTATACGACCACACCCATGAATTAAAATCCCAATAGGTAAGAGTGATTCCGGACATCCTGTACTTCAGCAGTGATCACCGCCGCCTAAGCACCCTTCTATGAGGAATTACACAGACCTTGTTCACGTACGTGAATTCATGAGGAAATCCGTTGAAGATATGAAGAAGACTGTGTTCGACGGTGCATGTTTTGTACATATGTGTATATTAGTAAAAATTATAAACTTTCTGCATTATAAACGATTAAGAATTTTTTTTCTTCACTTCATGATAATTCACGCAATCACAAGCGGTTGAACGCAAGTATGTTCTTGTAAGGTTTTTGAGGAAGATAAGTACATTTGAACAAATGCGCATCATTCAAACCCATCGATCGCAAGATAAAAGTTTTTAGCGCCTCGCTGATATAATATTAGGTATATACTTTCTATTATTTTTGCCCAACAAGAAGTCCGAATATTCGGTACAACATTTTGCATAATAAACTATTCGTTGGACTCCAATAAAATGACACTTTATAAAAACAATACTTACTTGTTTGGAAGACGTGAGGCGCCATCCTCTTGGCCCGGAGCGTTCATGTGATACACGCAGAAGTGTTTCAGAATATCTTCCATGTCTTCATTATTGAAAAAATTTTCGAAACTCAAATCTGTCAACAATAATTCAATATAAGTATTTCTAACGGATAAAATAAATATATAATCAATGGCATAGTGTTGTGAAGGTAAAAAACATGAAGCGACAATACGAGGGGATTTTAGAGATGATCATACAGAGGCAGTGAATGGAAGTAAGTTTTAGGCAAGGCTGACCATAGCATCTATTTTACGATCAGATATACGACGTCAAGATTGGATGAAATATGTAACAGATTCATCTTACCAAATCAATAGAGCTCAATAAATCAAGAATATGTCTTTAGCGCTTCCACTACTCAGCACGGAAAAACTAAATTGTTGCAGTGGCGTCAAAGTATCTTAATAAAAGTCAACCATTTAGTTGTCTATTAGTTTAGGTCGTAAAATTTGTCAAAGTACGGTTCCGCGGTGAGATCGATTCTCTTTGTCTAAAGTGCGGCGAGTTAATTTGTTCGTTTTATAGACTGAGCGACGACATATTTGTTTTTTATTATTATCACAGTTATTAAAAGCGCTGGAGTTTGACCGTGTTATACACAAATAAGATTATTCACTTATTTCTGTCAATGTTTCTCTTACTATTTTTAAACTGTTACATTTAATTTCGTAGATTTTTAGGCTGCATTTAGTGCTCCACTAACGGTCAGCGCTGACGTCGGTCAAGCGTAGCTATAACTATAAAAACATAATATGATCACGTTCAGTTCAGCGCTGATGAATTGCTACGCGCGTACAGCTACGTCGCGCTGACGAGAATCCTCGGTCGACCACGTCGGTCCGGCGTACGTCGGTCTGCTGACGCGCTATGGCGATAAATTAGTACGTTCAATGCGACACTGACCCACCGTACACGCGTGCGCAACATCGTAATTTAAAATCTTTGACAAAAATTCGTATTTTGGCATATTCGAATATATTGTATAAATTTCTCCTTCAATTTAACAATCTAAAATAATAGGGTAAACATGATGTCTTCTCCGTCTTTTATCGTTTAATCGTTTACGTACCTAAGTAGTACTTACTCAGCCACTCCTTTTGTCCAGACAATGGACAAGGACAAGGCGTACACCTTTAAAAGCCGTCAAGGTTCCTGTGATCCGTCTGGTGTGGCAGGCGAACGTGGGCGGCGGTGATCACTTAATATCAGATACCGTACGCACTGTGCTGCTCTTTACGTGTTGTAATTGAAATGATTTGTAAAATGATGAAGATGTTAAAGTGGATTTAAAAGAGTGGCTATGAGTTTCTTGCAACTTCTCATTGCAATAGTGCTTACTAGAGGACTAGAGGATGTCGCCGTTTGCGCCCGTGTTCACATGAATTATGTAAAGACGCTTTCCGCGTCAAAATTGTGTTTATAATGTATAACTACCAGTGACACAAGGTCGCGGCACGGTTGCCCATGCGAAAGCCGTGCTATGACCGTATGCAATATGCATTTGAAAAGACCCTATTTCACACACTGGAATCATTTTCCATCGAAATATTCAATAGCAATGAAATAGTCCTCGTTAGAGTTGAGCCATTTGAATTTTATTATTCAATGACCACTTACTTTTTAGTTATTTAATTAGAGTAGCACAGTTTTTTCAACCCCAAAGGTAAAATAGATCCTTTCAAAACATTATTATCGTTTTTATTTGGTTATAATTTGATAGTGCCATTTTTGAAACCAGCCCTCAGTTATTATAATAAAATCTCAAACGTAAAAACAACTACACAAAAAGAAAGATTTAAAGTCTTGTTTAAAATCAAAATGTCGTCGTGCTAAGTGCAAACTACTTTGTTCAGTTGTAAATGTAAATCAAATTGTCCATTAAATTGCAGAAAGCTCAATCACTTCGCATTGCAGTCTGTTATGTCTACAACATGGAACTGTTGAGTAAATATTTGATCTTTCGCAAGGCTAACGATATTAGAGATATACAGTATACATACAACATTTTCATTTCATATACCTCGTATAATATTAAAGAGTACCTAACTTATATCTCAGTTATATGGAATGCGAGTAAAATTTAGTCTGCAGCTGACAGTGTGTTTTATTTAATGTCACCCAAAGCTACAGGTTTTACAGCACCAGAGGAATCAAAATAACGTTTCTGTCCATTGCTTACCCATGTCATATCGACCTGAAAACTATAGAAGAAATGTCGTTCCAAAATTTGATTGTACACGATTATGTAAATTCATTGTAAAGGGCACGGTAGGTGAAAGTTGAAATTTGAAAACCCACTGAAGCTTGGATATTAGAAGGTTTTTGAAGAGCGTTGACAGATGTAGGATTACCCGGAGATCGTGTTTGTATCCAAAACTAGTAGACTACTAGTGGACTACTCAATGCTACTTCATGTAAGTTTTAAGTGGAAGAGTGGTACTTTCCTAGGCGTGTCAGCCCAATTTGGTTATGACCCTGAGGAATAACGTGGCACTACCAATCAGGAAGAGCTATACTTCACTCGAACCCCTACACCTGCAACTTTGTACGGCGCAAATTCGGCTATACACGGAGTACTGTTTCCACATTAACACGAGAGCTCCCAGTACCATCTTCTTCCATTTAATTGCTTAATTTCATTTTTTATCGTCTTCAATGAGCTTGGCTCCTTTGCATTGCGTAGATATGTGGGTGTCTATCATATGAATCATCTCTTTATCTTCAACCGTATACATCAAGGGTAGTAATCGGATTAATTATTCACTAGCAGCTGAATTAATCGATAGACATTCACAACGAAATTCGAAATTTTACCGTACTCATGTTTATGTCTGGTATTCCAAAAGTGCCAATTCGCTAGAAACTTCTTGCCTCGTATAGCCGCTTTGTGGAATAATGTGCCGACTGTATCAAATCAAAATCAAAATCCTTCTAGTTTAAAGCAGTTTCAAGGACGTTTTAGTTTAAAGCATAACATTAATTCAAGGGCCGGCAACGCATCCTTTGGGCCGTGCTATTCACTTCCCAGTAGGTGACGCACTTGCTCATTTGCCCTCCCTAATAAAAAATAAAATCTTAGAAAGAAAATTGTCCACAGAAGCTTTTTTATGGAAGAGAAGAAATTCGAGGATATGGGTCACCTGGTGGTAAGTGATCACCCATTCTCTCTTGTAACACCAGAATATAATAATAATAACTGAATTTCTTTTTATATACCAACAAGTGTACCGATAGGCTAGTTTTCAAATCGAGGGACTGTCGAATTCGAGGCGTTAATTGTATTATTTGTTGACTATTTTTTGTTTGCTATTTATTATCTTTGCAACAATCATGGTAAACATACATATCCACACGTAACAACAAAGTTGTATCATATCCACATGTAATATCAGAATTTTTAATTTGAGATACGATGATATGAAAACCTTTGTTTGAAATGGAACTATCATTAGCACTAATTACTATACATGCCTTTACCTATTGAAATTTTCCCTTTGTTACCTTTTCCAGACCATTACTGGCGCTCGCTGGATAAAGGCTATACAATAGTGTAGGTACGAGTAGTACTAAATGAATGGATTATTGATCCTGCCATAAAAACTCGAATTTCAAGGCTGAAGCCTGAACCTACCTTTAAGCCTTACATAACATTATTTCGCAGGTATGCTAATATAGAATTCGCGTGCAAAGAGTATATATATATATATATTATATAGTTTGTACTCGGGGTTTAATTGATGGTTTATTTAACCACTGCGAGCGGTCGCCCGAAACTCTATGTGTGTAGACCATGTTTAGGAGGAAATCTGATAATTGGTTTTAGCTTGCATCTTAGCTGGTTTTGTCAAATTAAAAATATCCTAAATTACTCCTTATACCGTGATCTGCTTGCTAGCGAAAATTATATAAAAATCGGTTCAACCGTTTTGCAGATAAGCCGCACCAGTCAAGCAGACTTATATCAAAATATTTTTTCCTTGTATACATACTTATAACCAAATTAACAGAGTTTAGTCGCACGGTGGTTGAAGTACCCTTTAAGAAGACGACGTGGGTATGTTTTTTAAATCGGCCGTGCCATCATCTATCAGGATTGGATCGATGAGAACCGAAACAAAATTGTGTCTAAAATCTGACACTACACTATCTAAAGCTTCAGAATCCACATTCCAACAAATTTAGTCCAGTTCAAACCTAAAAAGACGCAGGTTTTTTCGCTAATAACAGTAAAATCTTCCTTTCTCGGATCCTCTCTGATATTTTGATTCGAATATAGCTGTTAATTTTTTATATACATCAATAACTAACAAAAAATTAATAATGAGTATAAAATTATTAAGTTTGCGTTCGTAATATTAAACATTAAACATGTCTAAATTAAATAATAGCCGTAAGGCCAAGTCAGTCAATATCATAGACGATATTATTCTAGAAACGAGATTGCTTTTCAATTCCGTTAGCGATTATAAATATGAAATTAGTTTGTTTAACTAATAGAACGAGATTTTCATCATTACTCGTCACACTATTACGTAAATCCATTCATATGTTGTACGTAATATTCATTTCAGTAACTCTGACGTTACTTCAAATAACACTACGCAATGATTCTCTTGAATATCTCCATACATAATTCAAACGATCTGCCTTCGTAAGACATCTAGGAAGGCTCTCAGTCCAATTAAAACAAAAGCTCTCATTCAACAGAATAAGAAAAATTTCTTTTCGTGACCCAAAAATTTTATGATGCAGAACTAGAACCCGAATGTTAATGAGATGGTTTATATTAATGACTAGCTGTGCCCCGCGGTTTAGCCGCGTGTTATTCATACTTGTCATAAAAATATTCTTTAAAGGGAAACATATTTTTGAAGTAAATTATTTGTAGTCTAAGCTGACAAACAATTTATTATTTGTTTTTGGGACCTTCTAGTGAACAGGGACCGATTCGGTTCTGGCACTCGCTAGCCACTGCCGCGGCACGCTACGCTCGGCTCGTGTGCTGTGGAGAACAGTCAAAATTTGTTTTAGAGACCTACTAGTTAACAAGGGCTGATTCATTTAGAAAACAATTAGTCCGTCGATTCTAGTTCATTATTAGTTGATTACACTAATATTAATAACTAAAAAATAATGACAATAAATACAAGATACAGAGCAAACTAACGACCAGTATAATTGTTAAAATATCATTGTCTTACAATATCACTATAATGTACCCGTGACATTACAATGTCACTAAAACTAGGCCGTTGAAATGTAGGAAATGAAGTCGATTGACAATCTACCGTTTAATTATAATATCAACAGTGAAATTATAATATCACGGCACCTGCGACATCTGTCGTTATTTAAAATATTAGTACATGTACGAATAAATATAATTTATTCACGTACGTCCAGTACCCGTACAAATTGTCACATTGTTATTTTTACATGTTAAATAACCATTATGTTAACGTTATTTGTTATCAATACAACCAACAGAGTAAGGGTGGATACTTAAGTACTAATAATAACTACTCTGTGCTTATACACATTTTGTCAAAATATCAGATGTCTAACGATTACGATTAGTGAAGCAAACCTCGCTGACATACGTACAAAAGGACGTAGATCTTTTTTTTATTGAAAATAAGGGATGAGTAATTGATACGCATTATTAAATTACAATGCATTGGCGCTCCGGATTCTTGAAAAACCCAAAGATTCTGAGCGTCTCTACAAATGCGCTCGTCACCTTGAGAGATGAGACATAAGATGTTAAGTCTCATTTGCCCAGTAATTTCACTAGCTAAGGCACGCTTTAGACCGAAACACAGCAATGTTTACATTACTGCTTCACGCCAGAAATAGGCGCCGTTGTGGTACCCATAATCTAGCCGGCTTGCTGTGCAAAGGAGCCTCCCAATGATAAAAAAGATGTGTACATTCCGGAATAGAACAATTAACATAAAAGAGCACCTAAAACTTGAAACGAGAGACGATTTCAAATAAATGAGAGAAGACCCAGTGTGAAATTTAAGTGTATAAAATTGTGAATACCTGACAAAACTGTGAATGCATGTAAATTTCGTACTTGTTAAAACTAAAATCGATCATTTTTGCATAACGAAGTAACACTCGCGGCGCATTTTATAGTTTAAAATAGGTCACTGACGTTTATCAAATTAGTAAAGCGTTTTAAGCATTTCAAGATATACATTAACATAAATTATGAGGTTCCATACCCAAAAAGTAACTAATAACTGAGGCTTAGACTTTGCTCAGACTTTACTTATATAACTTACCTGAGTGTAATCTTTGATTTCGTTTTTATAGTCTTTTGACAGCTCAAATTCTGCTTAACTTAGGCTAAGACAGCGCAATGCAAAGTCTATGTACGTTTTATAAATATCAGCCTAAGGGACTACGCGCACTTATTCAGCTCCATTCGCGTTTCGCTGAACGATTTTGTCCCACTTATACAGCTCTGCTTCTATCAGCCGCGTATGGAACTTTAAATCACGTCTGCACTCTTTAATCTTTGCGTGCATAATTATTATGTCAAATCAATGCAGGAACAATACAGGTCGCAACTTGTCGACAAGGAGTCGCGAACCATCCCTGTAAAGAGCTGTTCCGCCGCATTCAAAGGCGAACAGCGCTGTATGCGGCGGAACAGCGCCGAACGCTCTCTATAGAATTTGCATAATAAAAACACATTTATCCTCATTTTATGCTGGTTTGCCGCGAAAGCAGAATGGACGTGGCAAGCTGAATCGACGCGTACACGTCTCCATACAAAATTATTGTTTTCTATGGACAAAAGCTGAAAAGAGCTGAATAAGTGCGCGTAGTCCCTAAGACTCCGAATTTTGAGCCCTTGGAAGAAAGCTAGGACATAAATTAACCCGATATTTCTGTGCCGCATAAACTTACTGAACCTCATTAAGTTGATTTGACCTGATTGACTGACTCAAATGATTCATCTGATCATTTGTGATTCATTATTGAAACTTTTTCAAATCGAACCGTTTTTGAAGAGACTAACGATAATGCAAACTAAGGGTAGAGTGACGACCTCACATCTTCAAGACATACATCAGACATCAGCGTACACTTAACCAAAAGGCCCCCAACACTTCTTCTTCCGAGAAAAGAAGACCTACGGTGGTCACTTCCCACCACCGACCGTACTGCACGCTCATTATTCCATAAAAAGAGATTCCAGGCGTCTAGCCGATTTGACAGGTGACCCAAAGACTGGTACGTACCTATGTCAGAGGATAATTAGTTTGGTCATACAAAGAATTAATATTGCCATTCATGGGCACCTTATCTGCCGACCGCGATATTAATGATATATATATAAATCTATTTATACTAGCGGACCCGACACACGTTGTCCTATACACACGTATAAAATTTGAAAAATCGGTCCAGATGTTAGAAGGAGTTCACTGTCAACACATGTACAGAAGAATTATATATATACTAGCTGACCCGACAGACGTTGTTCTGTGCATAATAAATAAAATACTGTTTTTTTATGAATTTGTCAATAATATTTCATAACACCAAGAATTGTTTTGTAAAATATGCTCCCTGTTGTTAGCTATAATGAAACTGTTTCACATCAGAACTGTCAAACCGTGCGTCACTAAATTCTCTCATAGAAAAAATGTCCATACAAAACAAATATTGAAAATAAAAATAATTATGAGTCTCAAAAAGAAATAAAAACTATCCTATCTCTCAAGTTGGACTAAACTGCATTCGATGAAGTAATCCCCATTTAAATCCGTTCATTTAGGAGTCCATCGCGGACAAACAACGTGTCACGTAATTTATATATATTAAGATATATATATATTTAAATTATTAATTTAAATAGATTATTACATTAAAGATTTTTTTAAAGAGTGTTATTAATAATTAAGTCGTGTCAAATAATCTGAATACATAACTAACCAGTAGGGTAAAAAAATAGAAGCGAAAATATGATTATTTTTAGTGAAGAAAATATTGACGACCGATTTAGCCGAATGGTTAGTGACCCTAACTAACTACTAAACTAGAGGTCCCGGGTTCCAATCAATCATTTATATGATGAATATGGATGTCTATATGTATTTATGTATGTTTAAGTAAGTATATTGTATTATATACGTAAGTATAATGTATACACTTCTACAATAAAGTCCCAGCCACTGTTCAGGCATTATCTATAAATAAATTTAAATATTTTATAAAAAAATGGCTCTGTCGTAAATCCTATTACTCCACTGCTGAATATCTAAATGATCGGATAGCCTGGGACTAGATTGTGATTATTTTATAGCGATAGAAATGACTGTACAATATTGTATATTTTTATTGAAAAGAGCGCAAAAAAAAGAATGCTGGGAGAGTTTCTTGCACCGCATCTTCTCTCTCAGAGCGCCATTTGTTTCCGAAGCGGTAGTAGTATCTAGTAGTATAAGAAATGACATCAAAAAGAATTGTAAAGGAATCAATTTTGAGAAAATAAATGCCTTTTATGCCTTTTTATGCCAAATATATCGTTGTCTTGTACCCATAGTACAGGCTATTCCTAGTTTGGGGTAAGATAATTTGTGTAAGAGTGTCAATATTATTATTATTATTTGTTGTCTTTCCATTGAAAATTATTTCATATCGGACTAAGCTACTCGTAGAGGAAAAAGTGACTAATACAAAACTTTCTTTTGTATACCCTTTGTACAAACTACACCTGTATGGGAATCTTAAAACGTGGTTCTCCAACTTCAAGACGTCCAATTTACTTGAAAACTTATGAAAGGAGAAAATAATTTTTGAATACTTAAGAATTAGGTCTACAGTAATGTAAAGTCCACTGAAAATCTCTATGATTATTTTGAACTTGTGGACGAACTCGATTTCTTATTGTTTCGAATGTGTGTCGATTTTAACATCTTGGGAATACTGTTTAGAATATAATAAATCAATAAACAAATCTACTTTTTTTTATGAAAATAAGGGTCGAGGCGAGCAGGAACTTCAGCTGATGGTAATTGATACGCCCTGCTCATTAAAATGCAGTGATGCTCTGGATTCTTCAAATACCCAAAAATCTGAGCGGCACTACAAGTGCGCTCGTCACCTTGAGACATAAGATGTCAAGTCTCATTTGCCCAGTAATTTCACTAGCTACGGCGCCCTTCGGACCGAGACTTAGTAATGCTTACACATTACTGCTTCAAAGCAGAAATAGGCGCTGTTGTGGTACCCATAGTCAGGCCGGCATCCTGTGCAAAGTAGCCTCCCACTGGTATAGAGGAATAAGAGCACTACAACCAAACAATTCAAAAATTCTAATGATAAACGCAATGCAAATATTTATTATAATTAGTCAACTGAATAATATATCGAAATTCAAAATACTGCACATACAGAAGCCTAGCAACACTTGTGATGGTCATGTTTTATTATTTTGCATTTAATTTTGTGCCAAATTATAGTCCAGTAAATAGAGTAAGCAAAGCAAAAAAGTGTGTATACTTGCAAGAAGTTATACTTCTTTGGCCTAACGAAGCGAAAATCATTAAAATAATTTATTCTTCGTGCTATTCTACGTTTTTAGAAAGAACAATTTTGTTAAATTCTTGCAAAGATGGCTTTGACAATTAATTATTAAATAATGAATACGGCTGTATGGGCTTGAACCCTGTGCCTATCTATATATAATAATGGACGAAGAAAGCAAAAAAAAAAAAAATAATGAATGTCGCAAACGTCTAAAATTTTAGTAACCAACTACACCCTGTTACTTTTGTGTTACAGTGATACGCGCGCATCTTAAAATTTCACTCTCATAATTTTTTCATAACGCGCCTAAAGAAGTAAAAAACTATAAGTTTTATAGTTGGTGAGTAAAGTCATCATGAGGCTAGTATTCTATAGTCAATAACTTAAACAATTTATAGTCCTGCAAATGAGTGTTAAGTAACGTATGGTACTGACCTACTACTTGTAGATACTCATTTCTAGTATTCACAGAATGCACCTAGTACCTACATCAACATTCCAATAGTGTGACTCATTCGTAATACAAACGTGACTTCGAATTGCACTTTAAGATTTACGTCTTAAAGTTTAATTAATATCTGGTAAAGTATGAACGTTTTGAAATGCTTGAACTATTTGCTGAGGAACATATTGGCACATGATATTTACTTTAAGCTAACTACGCCGCTATTCCTTGAGTAAGTTGAAAGGTCTTGCATCGCTTATATACATATTATAATGCATATATCTCTAGATAGTTGTAATTCTGTTCTGTTTCGCTGAACTCCAACTATGCTTTGAGCTAGATGCTTTGTGCTAAATAAAATTGACGTATACATTTATGGCTACATCTCTGATATGTATATGAGATATAATGAAATAGGCAACTGGTAAGGACAAATTAAAAAGAGTTTCGTAATCTTTATTAGTAGTGATTAGTGACCATCGCCAGCCAACCAAACTTCTTTAGAAGAATTCTTCCGAAGTCGAGCCAGAAATTATTATGATATAACCAAAACAAGTTAGTGTAAGGTACCTTCCTAACCACAGTTCCTAATTATATTATACATATAAATTGTACTTTCATTAGAAGACATAGCCAATTTATCATCATTGGCATTTAAAATATCTCCAGACTCAACTCTCACCTCTTCAATCATTGATACAATCTGATTGAGAAAATCCATTTCCACAAATAAATTCTTTAAATTTAATGTGCTCTAAAGCCAATATGTACTGTATACTACATAAAGTGAATAATAACTATGGATGGTTTTTCACAAGGTTAAAACGTTAGTAAATAAAACAAAAATTATACTTGAAAATATTTTACTGACTAAATATAATTTAATTGAAAAGTTGAATTGCATCGAGTAGTTCACAAAAGTTTTTTATTAGATGAGATCGCAATCGTAGGAAATAATAAATTTTTAGTGATTATGAAAATTTAATACATTTAGAAGTGCTATAACTATATAGCTTCAAATATAATGCGGTGAGAAAAGTTTTCAGGACCATGACAAAACAAAATATTTGACTGACTGTATAAATATTCTTTGTATGATACACGATTAAATATACAGTTTTTTTAATGTCACCAAGATGCGTGTCAACTTGGTTATGATTGGGGATTAAGATTGTTTAGAATTTAGATTTTATGTTACACGTTACAGATCCTGAATTTGCATTGTATGTAATCGATCCCCGAGTATATTTAAAATCTAAGATCGTAATGTCCATCTGCACTTTAATTTGAAAAATTCTGTTTGTTGTCCATTGGAACTTGTGTGTGAATTCGCTAATGCTTGCGGTCACCATGTTAATCGCCATAGCTAATAAACAATAACAATTATATATATATATGTATATATTGGTTTATCATTCATTGTGCAACTAATAATTCAATTTAATTCAAACAATCGATGTTATAATATTTTTATTAGTTTTAAAAAGCGTCAAATTATAACTGAATTTCAAGATTAATTTGGTAAAATGATTAAAATACTTATAAAGACGTTCCGTTGACTTTCCAATCAATATCATCACAGGCGACCATGTTGAGTGGAAATCCACCTTTGTAGGGTTTCTTACCCGAAGCGTAACCAACCTTAACCATACGCATATTGCGCTGTCCGTCTGTCTGTATGTCAGTGGACTGCATCTGGAGCGATGATTAATGACAACTTTTAGCAACGAATAATGAAAACTAAGATTGCGAAAAAAATACGACCGCCATAACAATAAATAAAATTTTACTTTTTAAAAGAACCAAGTTTGCATGTCAAAATGATTATTCATGATGCAAGTTTCCACACTATAAGTACACTATGTTATAACTCATTAATAACCTCGCTCACGCACGCCGGAAAAGCGCATGTGGAGGATTTTCCAGGACTGCTTCCCTTCCCTAATCAGGTTGCCATTGCTGTGCCAAAGTATTTCCTGGTCCTCGGGTTGGGGAACGGGCTCTCCTGTCTGGAAACAGGTTGTTGGCATTCAATTTACCGGCAGTAGTAGCCATGGTCCGAACTGGTAGATAAAGAAACGCCTCTTCTGTTTGTAGCTCTATGCTTTGGCGTTTATTACATCTCGGTCTTCCTGCGTGAGCGGTGATGGGTGACGGAGCTGGGTCTGGTGTAGATGCACCCAGTGTGATCTGATTTACGCCCACCTGGGTGGCTAAAGAAAAATCCATCGAGGTAGGGGCCTCTATTACTTCTTCAATGGCCTCTGTAACGAAGTTGTCGGTGGCCTATGCCTATACCGCGGCAACTAGAGCTTCGGTATTGATAAGGGCCTGTCGTTCGGGCAGAATTGCACGTGGCGGCGACCGTCCTCTTGCACGTATGCGAAACTGTATTCGCCTTTCTGTTACGGGCTTCGTCCTTAAATAGGCGCGGCAAGGCGTATTTTTTGCCGGGTGTTGGCCTCCGTAGTTGGACAACGGCGGGGCACTCCTTAGCGCTATGCTCCCCTCCACATAGTACTCACACTAGCCGCCAGTTGCAGCCGAGTGCGTCGAGTGCCCGAAACCTTGACATCTTTGGCACTATGCCTTTTGGAGCGCCACTTAAACTCCCGATATTAAGGATCTCTGGTACTTTATTTTAAATGGCGGGAGTGAACTACGTATAGCGAAATTCAGTCTGATGGTCCTATTCTTGCCTATACTGACAGTTTTCTAGACTCAGTGCCTCCTTTTATTCCCTGAATCGAGACATTGGGGTGAGATCTAACTATTGATAATTTTTAATATGTTTACTATTGCCTCGACAACTGATATAGACCAGTGGTTAGTGACTGTACCTACTAAGCTACAAGTCGCGGGTTGGGATCCCAGTCGATACAAACATTAACTAATGTCAGGAATATGGATGTTTCTTTCCGAGTCATGGATCTTTATATGCTTCAACATGTATATCGTACTAAATACATCGTTGTCTTGAACCCATAGTACAGGCCATGCCTAGTATGGTGCAAGATAAAAGGTAATTAAGCCTATTAGTATTATTTTTCCATCGCTAGACTAACAATTAACAATACATTGAACTATGAGGTGTTTGTCTAGTTATATATACTAGAAGTGTAAGTTATACCTAGTCAAATACGTAATATGGTAATACCTTGTGCTAAAATATCTACAACATAAACAAATTCAAAGTAATTGGCTTATTGTGAAAACACATATGACCTTGTACCCGAATTAAAGAAAAGAAAAATAATCAACCTCGCGCGGATTTTATTAGAACAGAAGTAAGACTTCATTTCTGCGTTACTTAGGTACTAGAAATTATTTGAATATTAGAAAATTATTAGTAAATCCTTTTATGAACTTAATTATATAATACTAGCTGACCCAGTCGTTGTATTGCCATATAAAGTAATAAAAAAAATTTGGGGTGTAAAAAGTAGATGCAACCGATTCTCAGACCTACCAAATTTATCGTACTACAATTATTGTAAGTATTGATCCATGGGCAACTGCAACCCTATAGCGGATTTGTGGATGGAACAGAATATGAATATGAATATAAAATTTGGTAAAAATCAGTAAAGCCGTTTCGGAGGAGTAAGGTAACTAGCATTGTGACACGAGAATTTTATATATAAGATATTTTTTGTGATTTATGCTCACTTCTGTAATAGATCTAACGGCGGGAAGCTATATGTCTATTTATATATATATATTTTATACCACACCTATTATCGTAAATCCTAGACGTGCCTGTACATTTTTTTTCAAAATAACCGAGACAGAGGGCAAGAAAGTAAGTTTTAGAATTAAAATTTGTTTATTTTGTATATTAATCTCAAAAACGGATTAACTTATTTGAATAAACATAACATTTAGTGCTTCATGTGATCAGTTCACAGACAAAAAAGTACTCATCGAAAGTCGCGGGGACCCAGTGTATAGAAAGTAAATAAGTAGTGGGATAAAAAAAAGGGAGTTATAGTAGAGTAAAATTAAAGTTATTAAGAATCTTTGCATTTATTTTGTTTGTCTTTCGATCTGTTGTATAATAATAATAACATTGACGCACTTTACACAAATTATCTTAACCCAAGTTAAGCATATATAGCCTGTGTTATGGGTTACAAGACAATGATATATTTAATACAATATACTTACTTAAATATACATATATTCATATAAACATATATAAAAACATTTAAACATCCATGACTCGGAAACAAACATATAAATTCATCATATAAATGCTTGTTGTTTTATAGTTTTAGTGTACATCTCCAAAACTAGCGAAGGAATTTTCTGTAAGTTTTCATTGGTAGACAGACTGAACTACAGAATTACGCTTAGTTTCACTGGTAAAGTTATCGTAATATTAAGATATTTGTAGTTTACTCTAAAAACTTTAGTAAGAATTATTTGCAGCATATCTTTATATATATATATATATATATTTCTTGTATGCGTGTGTATGTCACTAAACTCCTCCTAGACGGCTGGACCGATTTTGATGAATTTTTTTGTGTTAGTTCAAGGGGATTCGAGGGTGGCTTAGATTCACAATTGATTTTGATGATTTATTTGTTTGTTTCAGTGAATTTGACATTGGATTGGAATTTTAGATTCTCAATTCCGTCCATATAATATAATTCTCCTGCTCATGTGTACATACACATCACTAACATTAGTGAACTTCTCCTAACGGCTGGACCAATTTTTCAAATTTAAGACGTGTGTACAGGACAACGTCTGTTGAGTCCACTAGTGTTAATATAAATTTATGTAGGTAATAAAATGTGGTAATGTGTAAATTGTATATTTGCTTTCTTTACTTACATTCTTCTTTAAGCCCAATGCGGAAATAAACTCAGTCAAGGTAGTAGAAAAATGACATTGAATAAGTGTAAATGATGCACGAATTTTAAGGAAAAATTTGAAAATATTACTAATATGAATAAACATGCAAATTATATAGCAGCTTAATCTAGTCATTGAACGAAATAAAATACATAGGTAAGTATATATCCACAATCTACTATTTAAAATTCTTCACTGCTGGAATGCTGCTCAATTCTCCGTGTCAACAGAACTGGTAAAAGCTCTATTGAGGGCAATAACTGCTTAGTTGGCCCTCTAGTTACTATAAGTGATTTCGTTTATAATTTATCTTTATTGTAACCTACAACATATTGCAGGTTACAAAGGAAAAACAAGATAACTACAGAACAAAACATGGTGTGCCTTTTGTCATTTTATTGTTTGCCGTTTTTAAATGTATCATGAAGAGAAAGCTGACTTTTATTAAGCTATTGTTCGCTGACGTTTTCTACACGCTATTAATATGACGCTATTAAATTAAGCGCTACGTTCTGCCACTTATTCCCGCAAACAATCTTTTTTTTCTTTGAAATTCCGTCAGTCCGTTTACTACGTCGTCTATGAGTATATATAATATACTAGCTGTATATGGCATGTTTATTTTGTCTAGATGTTAATATGACGTGACAATGAAATATTATGTGCTGTAATGTTAGAATTTTATTATTATATAATGACGTAGAGCTAATGTAATTTGCATGCCCTTTTTGGCTGATGTGTTGATTCGTATGGAATTTTTTGTTAATTTTATACACACATTATGTAAATAAAGAATTATTATTATTACGCTAGGTTAAAATAATAAAAATTTATTGTAATAATTAAATCTAAAATATTAAATAATAATTGTTCTGCCTTTCTTTAACACACATGTTTATAAACATTTTGCTTGTTAGTGTGTGTTTTTGTTACTTCATCACGTAATAACTACTGAATGGATTTTAATGAAATTTTTCAATAATATAGCTTACACAGTGGAATAACACATAGGCATAATGATAAGTGTCAAGAAGTAGAAGAAAAATCTGCAATCTGCGAGTTCTCATGATTGCGGCGCAAAGCCCGTAGGAGTTACAAAAATACATATAATGGAAATTGGCTCCAATACTTCAACACACCTGTTATAAAAGCGAGAATAATACCATTAATAATTTTACTCTAAAATTAAATCATAAATCATCATTTGATTACATTGTGATATAAAATTATTGTTAAAAAGCTTTAATTGAAAACACGTGCCAGTGAGCCGAGCCCTAAAAATACGGCCACACTGTCGACACTAGTGGCGTACGTGCTTCGGTTGTCGTACGGTTTGGACCTCTCTGGGATGTCGTTACGCTGTCTGTGGAATATATGAAGGTGATCAATAACTCTCGCAGTTTTCTTTCGATGATCCAATTATTAGTAATCACCAGCAAGTCGACAATAGTAAAGTCAATAGGTGTGACGTCGCACCTTTAAAAACAATACGGAGGCTCTTTCTTCGTCATCAGAAGTGGAGAAAGTAAACTTAATTTGGTTAATGTTATTTTTGAAGGTAGTTTTTAAAACCAAAAGAAGAGTTTCATAGCTACTATTTACAAAGCCGTGATAGCGAAAAAATATTTTTCGCCACCCTCATTACGTACAAATTGAATTAAGTGTTTGACATAAGAAATTCATTTTTGTGAAAATAATTTTACGCTACCGTCAATATATAAGAATTAACTTTAACGTTAGTAAATAAAAAGATACCGTGTCCAATAAGTGCTCAGCACATTTGTAGCAACACCTATGAGAATTAAATTGTTCAGTGAGTTGCTATTTTGTGATCGTATTTTCTGTAAATCATAGTAGTTAGTTTACTGATGCGTAATAAGTTATTGCGTCTGGGATATTAAGACATGTAATAACTTGTGAGTTTTCCAAAACTGACGAGTAGTAAGTCTCATTATGCTGAGCATATGGGATAATTTAATTATGATGTTTACAGTTGTGCTTTGTAATGAATTTTGTTTATATAATGAAACGAGTGTGCTGCAACGCGTAGCGCGCGACAGCGTGTGTTGTCGCGTGATGCTTTGCACAGTATTGGCATGATACAGCAAGGCTCAAGTGATGATCATCAGACCACTAGCGAATGTCCCTCGGCTATGAGTCTATGTGTCGGTGATATAGTTGGTGAGATTTCTACATTTACTAGATAGAGGAGAAACATTTGGTTCGACCGTACGATAAGATAACGGGACATGACACGATGTTAAACTACAAAGTGTTTGCGTTTTTTTTGCATTTTATGAAATAGGTTTTAATGATATTTTTATAATTTCATGGTTATTGGATCCAAAGGTGTGTCACTAGCCCCGAATGCTACAAAGTGGAAACGGCATTTGCTGCTTGGCCTGGCGTGGACCATCATATCATGAGGCGCGACGTGTGCTGATTTTTCCATCGTGGCATCTCCTCTTGACGCTGCGGTGTGGTGTTGCAGGGTGGCACCTGTACATGCTTATTTACGTGGTTTTCTGATCAACGCGCATGCTTTCGTATATTCTGGTGGTTTGTCACGGCAGCGTTTACTGTGAGAACTTTTAATTTTGTTACGATAGAGCATAGTGCTCATATGAAATTAAAAAACTTTTAACTAACTCTAAGGGCGTGCCGGTGCACCGTGTTTTGTTATTGTTGCGTGGTTGATTCCATGGCATTCACGATCTTTACGTGCTTGACATTCATCGTGGTTGATTGCAATGATGGCAGCCATTCAACGTGGGCAACATAGCCGAAAATCAGCCTTTTAGTCTCATGATGCGGTTGTGTTGCAGTTAGTGGAGGCTCAGGCCATGGTTGCAAGTGACCGTGGTGAGCTAATTAATAATCCGTCAGGCACCTCATTAGTCTGATAGTATATTCATGAAGTACTAAATAATGTTTATAAGATACGTATAGAAATTGTGTGTAAATTTTACTTTAATTGATAGTACTCTCTTAACCAACTCGAGCCGACGTTATCCTTACGCGCGTGACAGCGGACTCAATTAAGTTCTGACCGTGCGTAAAAAAGTTTTCACTTTAAAAACTTGCTACAATTAGGCATATGGATCATTTGATCATAACTAGCACACGTTACAGTTTTTGAAAACACAATGTTGAGTTAGTTTGGATACCTTTGCAGGTTGTAAAACAAAAGATAGGGATACGTCCCGTCCGTCGCCAGGGTCGTGGCATTTGAAATACTGTAACTCCGGCTATTCCTCTGGGACCAGCGTGCTCTAGTTCCATTTTTAATACATATAATAAATCACATTATGAATTGCCTAAGTACTATTTTATACAGCATGTATTGTTTCCGCAGTGCACGCCCAACAATAAAAATTTAAGACATGTAATAAAATTGTCATCATTGCAATTTATGCATGGATCCCAAATGTTTGAAATATGAATAGAATTGCTGAAGGAATGTATAGAGCTTTCTGTAGCTGATAAGTAGAACTTTTATAATCGATTCCGTACTTTTTGTGTTCTACCCGCAACATACTAACGATCAAATATTTACAGTTTTAATTTTACATAAGTGATACATAAAACGGACTGGCCGATATGATGCCTCCATTCCTTTATAAATTGTAATATTCCAGCTTTATGTTATCAGAAATACGAAACGTTTTCGCTTCTGAGTCTTGCGTAGGTGTATCACTTTATGAATGTTGAAACATGCATTTGCATTGCGATTTTAGGTCAACAGCACTCCCTCGTAAATTCTGAGGAAAATATTGTACAATATGTTTATTGCCCAAGTATATTGCTTTTTCTTGGTTTAATAAGATACCTACAAAGGCTCGTATTTCTTAATTACATTTTATAATTATTAAAACATAAAGGATTAGTATAAGTTAAATTATTTCGTGCCAGAAATTTTAATAAATTTTTATAGGAACGCATCTATCTATAAGAGAAACAAATTTCCAAATAGCTCTTTTAAATTCTGAGCAATACTACGTAATACTTTATCTTTCTATTGAAATTTTCGCTTAAGCCACAGCTACATCATATTGACAATACAAAGTTACTCAGCTGAAATTTTTATAGAGTGTATAGCCGCTATAATAACAAATAAAAAAAAAAGTTTGCGAATTTGAAAACGGTGGGTGTAATTGTGCGAGCTATCTCCTACTTATCTGGTTTTAGTTTGATATGTTGGTAAATTCAATATATTTGATGTGAAGTTTTGCGCTATTTGTTGCATGAAATAAAAAAAACATACAAATTCAAATAGTTCTCTATTACAATTATCTAACGCCTAGGATCCAATAATATCCAAATTAGAACCCAAAATACACAAACCATAAAAGAAGATAACATTGTCAGTAAATTTTACCAAAAACCGTCTGTTTTTACCGTATATACAATATATTGTTTGTAGTAACAATGTTATAATACATATATAACTGATTATATTATTTGAAGTGAAAAGTTCCACTGCATAAAATTGTATCCAGAACTCTGGAAGTTCTTGCTATTAACGTGAAATTGCTGTTTTAGGCGCGAGAAATTAAATTCCGATCAGGTGTGAATTCGAACTGATCCGCGTGCCGGTACAGTTTATAAGCCCTGCCCACTACGGTATAGTTTTTGTTGCGCTTCAATAAAGTTTCATGTTTTATAAACACTATTTTGTGTGTAGCGGAGAGTAACCAAATATGGGCTACCATTTTGTTTTTGCCTCAAAATTTTTTGACAGCAGCAACACAAGTATGTCGACGCTGGCGACAGCTCACGTGCTACTCACGAGAATGAGTGAGTGCGTTGTTAGAGCGAATGAATGCGATAGACGATCGTCGTTTGTTATGTCTTTCAGTTGTAGGTTTTCGAGAATTGTGACTAGCGAATATTAAAGCACTAGCCCACATTTAGTTACTCTCCTATATTATAATTATTATTATTACTAGCTGACCCGGCAAACTTTGTTTTGCCATATAAATTGTATTGATCTTGTGCTTGCTAGTAGATAAGAGATGGCGCTAATTGTATTCATTAGTAACAATCACACTTCTTAAAAGAAAAATATAAACATTTTGTATAATTCACACTATAGTTTTATAAATTATAGCCTATTTGTTATTCTGGTGTGTAAGCTATATTATTGTAAAGTTTCATCAAAATCTATTCAGTAGATTTTGCGTTAAAGAAGTTCAAACATACATCCAGACATACAAACTTTCACATTTATATTATTATTATTATTATTTGAAGAGGGTGGCTATTTATCTAGTCCTAATGATTCCTAGTAACACCTCGTCAAAAACTGATCTATTGTGTTCGCCACTAATACTATAGGTCGTCGTCAAGCCCTGCAGCCTTTACGAACCGCGGTATCTTCTTGACGCGAGTGTTGCAAACACCATCTGGTGGCAAGGTGTAGTCGCCAAAGATTGTGTTACGCTTATGCATCAGTGGGCCTCAATCGCAGAGTAGTTGAAGAGGCGTTTCATCAGCCTCAAGGCAAAATCTGCAAGATCTATCATTTCTGATGCCGACCACACTGAGGTGCTTGTTTAGGCGACAGTGCCCAGTCAGCATCCTGGTGAATTTTGTGTGTATTCAAATAAAATCAGACTTTTTTAATGAGGTAAATAATTACACTTATAAATGTTATACCTTTCACTATATACGACCACTTTGGAAAAGGTTGAGCTTTAATAAGAAGTAATGGCAAAATAGTCATTGCCATTGCTTTAACTCAATATTTACAGATTCATCACTTAACAAATTATTTTAATTACAATCTATGTGAAGCACAGATGTGAAGCCACGCAATAAAAAAGGAGTATTTTGTTAAATTAAAAAAAAAAGTATAGTAAGCGACATGACCACAGTAGCCATATACATGACTGACACGAGTGCGTTAAAAAAATTAATTCAAGAGTTCTTATATACAGACTGCAATTAATGTATAATTCACACACACTGTACATAACTAAGTTATTATGGGAGCATTATATTATATTATTTAAAATATAAAATTCTCGTGTCATGTTAAACATTGAACTCCTTCGAAACGGCTTGACCGATTCTCATGAAATTTTGAGTGCATATTCGGTAGGTCTGAGAATCGGACAACATCTATTTTTCATCCCCCTAAATGTTAAGGGTGGTCCACACGAAATAAATTTATCGACATTTTTTTTTAATTTGTTTGATTATGAGTCAGTATTAAAAAATACATACAACTTCAAATTTTCACCCATCTACGTTCAACAGTTACTTTTGTATCGCGATTTTAATATCGGCAATTCAATGTTTGCTGGGTCAGCTAGTATTAATATATTATTATGATTATATTAATTATAAAATTTACAACATGAAGCAGAATTCTCAATCTTTAACATAATTAGGATACCATTAAGGCGAATTAAAGGAGCATCCAGCCAATACAAGTCCCACCCACCACCTCGACCTAATTTTAGGGAATGCAACGACCCGCCCTACGACGCCGCCACAAGCACATTCACACACACACCCACAAGAAACTAACTAATGAGCACAGTTGTATTTCGTATCTTGCTTCGATGTGATTAAGTTCTTACGGTCTTAAGCAGACCATTAATTTTATATACACAAATTGTTTGTTATATAACTAACCCATCATTGGAGTTAACCATCTCAATATATCAATAATGAACTATGGATAAATCTGTGCTTTAAGTAAGATTGTTGGGGAGATTAACGAATATCTAATCTGCATTTCACAGTTCACGGACAACTAGTACTAGGTACGAGTCGAGATCGAGTTTGCGATCCGTTCACACTCGATTACTACTATTCGATTCGTTCGCAATTCGCAAATACTTATAAAATATCACACATGAGCAACAGTGAATGGTCTGCAAATATTATAATAGTTATTTTCTATACTTACCCACACCAAATGTAATTATTTTAATTGCTTAAAAGCAATTGCATTTGTAAAGAATTGATACAACATTTACCAGTAGGAGGCTCCTTTGCACAGGATTCCGGCTAGGTTATGGGTACCACAACGGCGCATATTTCTACCGCAAAGCAGTTATGTGTAAGAATTAATAGTACCGCTCAGAATTTTTGCTTTAATCCTGAGCGGCACTGCATTGTAATGGGCAAAGCGTATCAATTACCATCAGTTGAACGTGCTGCTCTTCTCGTCCCTCTATCATAAAAAAAAACGAAAGGCATCATGATCATGTTTTCCCAAACAATTCTATAAAATACTTTTAGCCGCCTGAGGTATTTTCATCATAATATATTATGTACAAGTCATAGGATGCGCTAAGATACTACTCAGATTATGTCTGTGTTGTGCTGCATGTATGAAGTTTGCATGCAGCACATGACTAATATGCACAATCTGCTGAAACAACAATATGGCACTCGATTTTTCAGATACACCGAAATCGAAAGTGACTTATGGCACACTATGCCCTGACCAGTTCCTTTTTTTGTTTATAAGATGGTTTATTTTACATGGTATTAAAGGATGTTTCAATAGCTTTCTTATACATTCACACAAAACATCCTAATTATAAACAAACTATGAATAGTATGTAGTAATATATGAATACACGTTATGTAATACGCATGGACAGTCCGCGCGCCAATTTCTCGCCGATCTAAGACATACCGCGGCTCGGGGGCACTTAAGGTATCGTTTAAAAAAAGTGGGTATGTTCTATCGACAAAATTGATTCATGACCCACTTTTCCGATAATTCTTTGAACATCATAAAAACCATCAGGCAAACTCAAAGACCTACGGCCGTTTTGAATAACCTATCTACCCTTAGTTTTACTTACTAGAGGTAAAGAAATTTATCATTTTACGCTTACTTACATTTCCATAACCTATCGACATAAAGCATTGGACTACAACTATATTGGACATTACTATGGATAGATAAGATCTTGTCATTAAACTATTATTTTTAAATTCACCATTCGTTATTGTAAATGTAGACTGGATTTATTATTATAATTTAAAATCCTAACGTGGAGACTGACTTGTACCGTTTGTTTGTAATGTAACGTTTGAGGCCAATTCGGCGACACATATTGACTTGTAACGTATGTTTGTAAACGTTGAGTTTGTGTGAGCTTCATTAATTTTACTAAGTTATTGTTGATTAAAAAGGAGGAAAGAACAAAACGATAGCCACTTTGTCCACAAAAGAAACGGAAATGGTGGTACGAATTTAATGAATATTGTTAGAAACCAAGAGTTTACTGATCAGTATAGAAATTTTGCAATGATCACGGACTGACTTGTAAAGGGATACGTGAAAAACCGACAATTGAGTGGATCACGCGGTGCTTGCCGCGAATGATACATTACAAAATAACGTTACAAGTCAGTCTTTGGTTTCTGCTACAAAAACTCAACTCTCTCACATTAAACCAAAATATTACAAGTCAAACTTCACCTTTTGATCATTTATAATATATATACGTCTAGATAGACAGTGACAGCTGTAAAAATGTCGTTTATCCTAACTTAGACGTTATTAAGTATCTAAGATTATAACTCATAACATTTTAGCTGCTTATAACTATTATGTGCCTTAAAAGGAAATTTCCTGGGTTGGAAATTTTAATGTGTACGAGTGAGTGTGTGTGGGCAAGTCGGTCACGGGAGACCTTGTAGAACATTCGCCGACCAAATTGGGGACGTTTTGAGAAAAGGAAAGGTCCGAAGCACCGGCGTGCATGTATGAAAATAGTAATGAATGTAGAGGAAGCGCATGAGGTTTGTAAGGATAGAAGCAAGTGGCATTCTGTTGTCTCTGCCTACCTGGACGGGAACAAGGCGTGAGTGTGTGTGTGGAAAATTTAATTAACAATAACAATTGATAGTTTACTTACAGTTGAGTCCGAGATCGTGGTAGGTAACAATGGCTGGTTTTTGTCTGTCACCGTGGACAGCGACCAAAACTCTTCCACGGTCAGTGTTGACGTAGTACTCATAACAAATTTGCTTGTTGAAAATTCGTGTTGTAGGAATTTCACCCCTGTAAACAATATCTCTATTTAGTATGTAATGATGCAAATGTCGAATTATTGATTTCCAACTAAAATTTAATATAAACATTGAATCTGCTTATATCGAGTTCGTTGTAACAATAATGTGCTATTTTGTATAATATAGTCGTTGTAGCAACGCGTTGTGGCCGTACGTATATCATAATAGCCACGACACAAATTTCGCTATGTGCTCTGTCTGCAATTGCCACAACGCACCGTGAGCGTTTTCATAATAAGAGCCATGACACGAATTACTCGATTCGGAGCTGTTTTTCACTCAACAAGCGTTTTAGATCTATAACCATAGCATATGTATATAAATAGGTGACGAAAAAAATCTGTTTTAGGAATATGTTATAGGAATTTGCCAATAATATTTCAAAACATCAAAAAATATTTCGTAGAATATGTTCCCTATTGTTATAATGAAATTGTTTCACAGCGAAACTGTCAAACCGTGCGTCACTAACGTCACTCATAGAAAATATATCCATACAAAACAAATATTGGAAATAAAAATAATTATGGGTCCCAAATCAAAATAAAAACTATCCTATCTCTGAAGTTGGATCAAACTTTACTCCATGAAGTAATCCCCATTAAAAACCGTTTATTAGTCTAAACTAATTTTGAAAAAAAAACTTGTTTGTCCGCGATGGACTCTTAGGAGTCCAAAAACCGTTTATTAGTCTAAACTAATTTTGAAAAAAAAACTCCTAAGAGTCCATCGCGGACAAACAAGGTTTTTTTTCAAACGTGTCACACAACGTGTCACTTAATTTATATATATTAAGATAATAGTGGTCTATTAATTAACCTAGATTTTAAATAGCTAAAGCTATTGAACTGCACTTTGAAGCAGCTGCAACGTATTCAATTATAAATTCAGTGTAATATCAAAATGTTGCCAAATCTAATTTGACGAGAACCAATAGGTATGGAGATATATTTAAGTAATAATTTCGTTGCCATTTAAATAACCTGTTAATATTTAATACTTAATATTAACATTTAACAACAAACAATATACGTAAACATCATTTATGCAATCTGTTTGCACAGGAATCTTATAATGTGAAAAGCATTTTGTTGGTTTTGTTAAAAACGCAAGAAACGACTTCAATCTGATCTGTATCTTGTAGTCACTTAAAGATAAAATGAAATTGAAAACACAGTCCCTGAGCCGATGCCGAATACTGGTCTACGTTTTTGTATGAAATAATGTATATAAATATGAGTTTAAATAGTTTGAAAACAATTAAATAACATATCTTTATTTGAAGATGTGGGTTTTTTTCAGAAACTTTTACAAAGAAATAAACCTTAGATCACACATACGACCTCGAAGATAGACTGACAGCTGTGAAATCATCGAAAAATCGATTTGCTCTATTTTGAGCAATGCACGCACACTAATACAAAGTGTCATACAAATCGCGAGTGTAAGACGTAGCTTGTCACGCACACTAAACTAGCCTGTTTTTATCGGTTGTCTTACAGCAAGAGACTCCATCTAGAAGCATAAGTTCTCTAAAACCTAAACGATCAAAATCACAACAGCTATACAAACATCAACAGTATTCAAACATACGGTAGTTGATAAAAACATTTGCCCAACATAGGACATTAAAATGAAAATTGTTATATTTTATATATTATATTATTACACTAAAGTAGGATTTTTAAATTAAGTAATATTCATGGTGACAAAAAAATATATGACTCTATTTTAATTTCTTACATCGAGCTAGCTTCATACCGGATAACTATTTTGGAATAAAATTTACGTCGTGGATTGGGAATTTAATTTTCCAGGCACTGAGGCAGTATTATTTGAATTAAACAAATTCAATTTTTTTTTAAAACAAATAATAACTGCACCATATCTGCCAAACTGCACTCGATGTCTTAAGTCCCGTGCGATTATCTATATGAAACGAAATTGCATTATTATGTTGCTATTTCAATCCTCTAACTAAAAAACTGTCATGGCGCTTGCGAGGGTTTTGTGTAGTGCAGGAAATTTTGTGCATATAGTTTCAGATTCAATAAAAGTAGTCATTTATATTGCGATAGAATTTCTTTATCCTTAAGTCCTAAGCGATTGCTAAGCAGCAATTTATTAACCCCCTACTGTGGGCCTTGAGAGTATGATTTACGGCCGTTATCAATAACCTATCTATCCTTAGTTTAACTTACTAGAGGTAGACAAATCTATCATTTTACACGCATATAGCTTACTTACATTTCAATAACCTATTGGCAGATAGATTTGGACTATAACTATATTGGACATAACAATGGATAGATAAGACCTTGTCATTAAACGGTGACAGCAATGTATCCGTAAGTTAAACTAAGGGTAGATAGGTTATTAAAAATGGCGATTAAACAATTTGTTTATTTTTAAAGTGACATCCCTCACTTCTGGGATTAATTAGAAAATTTAAATTTGTAATCAAAAGTAATCAACGATGCGGGGCTTGAATCCGTTCTCTCGGATTCCGTCCGAGCGCTCTTTCCAACTGAGCCAACCGTTCGAGTGACGCATCGTTCGTAAATCTTGGCATGTCTTTTCAACTCTCAGGTTGTGGCTGATCAGGTCAGGTATCCGGTCAGCTATCATCTACATGATCTACTTTACAATTGATAACCTGCTCAACCCCAATAATTACATATTAGGATATTTACTTGAGGTGATGCTCATTCAAATCTAAACTATTAAGTCTGATTTAATGAACTCCGGAGTATCGCTTGACGTATCAAACGTGATTTTTTCGTATCAAAGCAACGTGTGAATCTATCTATATATATAAAAGAGAATGTATGTTTGTATGTTCCCTAATAACTCCTAAACTATTCGACCGATCTCAATGAAATCTTTTGTAATAGATTAGTTGAAGCTCAAGGAAGGAACATATAATTTATATATATTTTTTTTATGGAATAGGAGGACAAACGAGCGTACGGGTCACCTGGTGTTAAGTGATCACCGCCGCCTACATTCTCTTGCAACACCAGAGGAATCACAAGAGCGTTGCCGGCCTTTAAGGAAGGTGTACGCGCTTTTTTTGAAGGTACCCATGTCGTATTGTCCCGGAAACACATATATGGCAAAATAACGTTTGCCAGGTCAGCTAGTATTTAATAGAGTTAATTCGATCACAATTTTATGTTCTAATTATGATGGTCAGTTTAGTACGACGATATGTAGTTAAGACTAGTCTCCCAAAAATAATTTTAACGGTGACTCCGCCCGTCTGCTGCCCTGTCCCGCAAGATCGTATAAAGCTTTGTTGAGCGCCCCCCGGGTGAAATATATAAATGTTTCTATGATTAGACACAGAGAGAGAAACGCTATAACACGGTTCGTCACTAAAATGGCATTTCTTGCCGTGGCGTAGTGTGCCGGGTTGTCTCCTTCCCTTAAATGTGTGCGAAAGGAACGATGGCTGGTCCATGCGTCAATTCGTGAACGGGTGCTGCTTGTGGTGCCACGCGATCTATTGTAGTTAATAAATCATTGTATTTGTTGGATGCGATTACTAATTATGACCGTAATTACGACCATCATGTTCACGAAGCACCCTTACACAAACAATGAATTCAAGCTCTAAAGGTTGATTCATCCAATATAGGAAAATTTGTATAGATTCAGTTTATTCTTTATGAGATATTTGATACTTAAAATGCTTTTAACTAACACGATTCATATATTGGATGCAGCACCTTACAACAACTAATTTGTTTTTTTTATTACAGCCATTGTGACAATTCAAAAGCGCTTAGTTTAAGCCTGATTGAATAAAGCGTATTTGATTTTGATACTCGATGGGTATGTATTTTTACTGGACTATAACATGTGTTTGATTTGAATAAACCCGGGTGTTTCTTTAATAAACCCGATCAGGCAAATAACCACAGTAGTAGCTTCAAGCTAAAACAAAAACATTCTCAGCCATTTATTTTTATAGGCAGTGGTGACTAGTGATCAGTTGTTACGCATAAAGTGACCCTAATCAGCAAACAAAAGTAAAGAGCAAATAAAGATATGGAGACTTAATTTTACAAATTCTTTCTTCAAAATAATTTTGCTTGATAATGATGGTATGCGCATTTCATTTAGTTAATGATCTACGAGCACTGCAAAGCTATCATTATGAATTTCTGTAAACTAGTAATATTATAACGAGAGAAAAATCTGTTTTTTTGAGTCACGGACGAGTAAAAAAGAAGGACTCCGCGCCGTGATATTAGCAAGAAAAGCACCGATAAGCAAGTGTGTGTTTCGGGGGATACTAGTTACACAATTTTTAAGCTATTGCATAGCTTCTATCGCGGGCCTTGAGCGTGGAGACCGAATCCAGAAATTCCGTAACGAAAATGACCCAACACTTACTTACTAGATGTATATAGATATTTCGGCACGGTCATTACAGTTGCCGTAGAGCAGCGGTTATCACGTATGCTTTTTGTGCAGAAGGTCCCAGGTTCGAGTCTGGGGTACTGATTTTTCTTATCACGTTTTTTAATTTTTATTATTATGACAAGTATTTTTATTTAGTTTCACCTGTTCCGTTGTCTGTCTGTAATCAAATCTAGCAAGTTAAATATTACTCACTTCCCGTTTGCTTGTTTAAAATTAATTTTATCAAAAAAAAAAAACTGCATAAACAAAGTTGCATAGCTTGATAAAAAATGCTATGCTTAATAATAATAGCTTTACCGCGGCAGTCGCTGAGTGCCACACGTCTTTTTTATTATTTCTCCCTTCAATTATCATATATGGCCACAAATACTTATATAGTATCGTTTTAACACTTTTTCACAACCCACGACGGCATTTTTAAAATATTTTATGGAGACACAAACTGATCTGTCACAGACGATGACAATTCTCATAATGGCCGCCTATCGGTCTGTAGTAGTGTAGGTGTGGGCGTGGGAATATGTATTTACACGTTAATCGGCTTGTTTTGGTGCTATACTCTTATTTAAGGTGACACGGAGTCATTATTTTCTTACTAGTCCGTGCTTTGAGTATAATAAATATTTTTTTTTTCATCAGAAAGAGAAAGGTTTGACATATATTTAAGTATCTCTTTGATAGGATATTTCGTTTGGTTGTAAAAGTCGTCGTAATGGCATATTATAATTATTATGGAGCCTAAAATAAAGTTCGATTTTAGAATAAAATGTCTTGACAAAGACCATTCATACGATTTTCAACGTTTCGTATTCGAATATTTTAATCCCTGGGGAATTTTCACAATATTTCCTACCTCAGCGCATTGAAAGAGAATAAAGACTTGCTTTACTTTGAATATTCGCGACATGTTATTGGACATTTTCAAGTGCTGTGTGAATAATATTTAACAAATGTTTGCAATTGTATATATATAAAATGCATATGTTAATACTCTAACCCATTGAATATACCAGCGTATAGACGATCTGTTAACCCAAAATTCCAAGCTGTCTGAAGGCTGTCTGTTTATGACTTTGTCAATAAAAAAACTACGTTTAAAAAAACCGACTTCAAAAACAGAAAAGTATCAACTAACTAATAATTTAATTTAATACACCTCTTATGCCAACCTTTACCTTTAATATTAATAAAATACTATTATTTATATGTGCTACCTATTGATAGGTTTTAAGTCGGTGCCAAGCCCTAAACAAAATAAAACTTAATATTATATAAGCATCTTACTTACTGTAATTATTAAAGTTGTATAGACGCGTGTCTGTCCGCTTGCGTTGTTTTGTTCTAGACGAAGCTTTCCCGCTCAAAGTCACGCATGGCGATTGTGGGTATGCTACTACTTAAAACAATTATATCATCCACGTAGACAAAAATTTTCAAAAATGTTGATTAAATGAAAACTACTGGGCCAAACTATGTCATATTTTTATGGGACCAAATGGCATCTACTCCAAATCGAACTAAAGAAGAATTACGTAAATCGTATCATAAATCTCAGAGTCATCGGTGTACATACATAAAAAAAATACCAATCGAATTGAGAACCTCCTCCTTTTTGAAGTCGGTTAATAAATTTAACAATTACTTTGGCGATAGAACTTTAAAGTAAAGAATACCATATCTGCTTAATAGTTTGCCAGACGACATCCGACGGGAACCAAACAAAAATAAATTTAAAAAACTATTGAGTCAATATTTATTGTTGCAGTAACATTTGTAAAATACGCTGTAAGATTTATTTTATGAGACTCGCTCGATCCTGTAGACAAACTGTGCAAACAGTATTACAGGACTTTGTATTACTTTAAGAAGAAACTGTATGTTTATAAATAAATAAAAAAATTGGTTTCAGTAACAATAGATTCGCTTTCCTTTTCTACTTTGCTGTGTCTTCGTTAGAGATGTCATTCATTCTATCTAGCGCGCTGTTAGTAAGTACTAATAATGTCTATACGCTCGTATATTGTAAGTCTATGCGCTAACCAAACTTGTCGTGTCCATATAAAACAATAATAATCAATAACGGCAAAAGAAAACTATGCAACCAATGAAAAGGCTACGTGTAGTAAGGCGAGTGAATTAAAACAACTTTAGCTGATTTTAATTCGGCGTGGTTCCTTGTATGTAAACTAAACTACATACACATAGCCCTCATGTACTCGTATTTGTATTCGATACGTAAAACAAATAGAAAGCTGCTTGTCACGAATCGTTAATTGATTTGCACATTCGTTCTGATGAATTTGTTTTAGTCACGATACGGCTTATAAATGTGAACGAATTGACTGTTGGTGTGCACCTTTTCGATTAAAAGTTGATGCTTATAGAAGGGCGGTTCTGGCGTCCAGACTGCGAATACTAAGCGTCAAACACTAGAATTATAACACGATTTTTACTGTTTTGTCTTTAATCATCACGACACGTGTTTCGCCTCTACACGGGACATACTCAGGAGATGTTGACTCGCCAAACTCTGGCACGAGACTCTTTAATATTTTCTTTATCAATATAAGTGTCAAGCACTGCATTTTATGAGAATAATTATTTTTGTTTCAATTCAAATTAAATTATTATGTTTGCTTTGTTCAACTCTCAGGTTGTGGCTTCATCTACATTCTACAGGATCTACTTTACAGTTGATAACCTGCTCAACTCCAATATTTGCATATTAGAAAATTGACTTGAGATGTCGCTCTTAAACTAAACAATATGTTATGTTGTTTTTAAAGTGATAACCCTCACTTCTAGGATTAATTCACAAATTAAATTTGAAAAATTAAATTTTATGAACGATGCGGGATTCGATCCCAATAACAATAATGGCAATAACTTAATGCGGTTTATTATTCATAATATATTGTAACTTTAATTCCTATTTTTTATGTAAGAGGAGGACAAATGTCCGCACTAGCCACCTGACGTTAAGTGATAAGCGCTGCCCATATTCTCTTGCAACACCTGAGGGATCACAGGAGCGTTGGCGGACTTTAAGAAAAGTGTACGCACTTTTTTTGATGGTACCCATGTCGTTCCATCCTAGAAACATGGAAGCTTGGTTGTACTGTGGAGGAACGCCACACATCCAGATGGTCGGGATAATATGCTAATTTGTGGCATGTCATGTGGTGGTAGAAATTGGCGGCAGGAATCAGGTCAAAAAGCTGCCCGCGTTAGATGCGGTAGAAGGCACATAATAAAGCGAAGTCGTTATCCAAAGCCAGGTGATCTATCCATTCAGAGCCCTGCTAATTCGAGCAGCTCTGCCTCGCACGCGGTCAATTGGTTCGATGATCGGCTGATACTGGTGTGAGCCAGACCAGAGATGATAGCAATCCTCCATATGTGGCTGGATCTACTCTTTGTAGAGCGCTAGAATGTGGGCTTGAAGTATTACCGTGCTCTAATCAACCCAGTATTCCGCTACTAAGTGAGGCTTTAAGAGAACGGTGATACGGCAAATGGGGTTATTTCAGTGGTAAGCGAGCAAACTTGAGTCTTCTGGGGATTAAATTGGACAAGGTTCGTTTTATCTCGTTCCGCAACCTTCACAAGACAGGACTTTTTCTTTCGTTTTAAGTTTCTTCCGGCACTGATCGACGATTTCCCGAGAAAGACCTACATGGCCAATGTATACGGCTTCACCAGTACTGTCATCCACATAGCAATGTATGTTGGAGGCGTCCAACAAATCATCATTGATATGTAGAAGAAACAGTGTAGGAGATAATACACAGCCTTGGGGAACTCCAGCGTTCACGAGCTTCGGGTTTGAGCAAAAACCGTCACAAACGACCTGTGTGCTGCGCTCAGTGAGGAAACCGGTGGTCCACTTGCATAAACTCTCGGGATGCCCAAATGATGGAAGTTTTAAGAGAAGCGCCTTGGGCCATACATATCAAAAGCCTTCGTTATAACCAGATAAACGGTCAGGCCTTTTTAAAGATTATAGATTATTTTGATTAGATTTACAACAAACACTCATACTAAATAAGTGTTTGTTGTAAATCTAATTTATAGCCTAATTAACTGATAACATGAGTATGTGTCTCAGAGCCAACTACTAAGTGACAAATTATTTTGTTGCTTTTTAATTATCTGTTTTTATTAGATAAATATAAATTCTCAAAAAAATTTGTCAAAAATCGAAAAGTTTTTTGTACACGCGTACGATCTAGTTGCTTAGTTTCGTTGTAAAAAAGTCAACTTTGCTAAAAATTGTGTAATTAATTTTTTTTTGTTCAAGTACAAGTGATTCATCAAATCACAGTTTCTATACAAAATTATCAAACTAATGCACATCCGGCGACGTCTTGAGAAGTCAAGTGTCACTTAATAATAATAACACTATAGATAATTTAGTAATAGAATAAAACAAAAATACCAATGAAAATAATGGATATGATTATTTTAGAACCCTCTTTGATTTACCAGCGAAAACGCTCACTGTCCTTAATGGCTGCCGCTTATGACGTCCGCCTCGACACTGTGATAATCACTGAGCCGTGACGTCATTCATTCTGATTGGATTGCCATACGCATATATAAACATTGTGTATTTTAATGTACTCCTGTGATAATATCTTAATATATATAAATCCAGTGTCCTGGTGTTTTTTTCATGTCAACTCCTACACTAATGAACGGATTTTAATGGGGACTACTTCATGTACATACAGTTACCCATAATTATTTTTATTTCCAATAGTTAGTTGTTTTGTATGGACATATTTTCTGTGAGAGAATTTATTGAGGCATGGTTTGACAGTTCTGCTGTGAAACAATTTCATTATAGGAAACAACAGGGAGCATATTTTACGAAATAATTCTTGATATTACGAAATATTATTGGCAAATTCATAAAAAACAGCATTTTATTTATTATGTCGTCAACAATTCTGTCGGGTCAGCTAGTATTTTACATAAACCATTGATTCATTCACCTCATCCTTGGATATTGTAATCATCATAGCTGCTCGAATTGTCGGGGACGCAGTGCTTTGTGAACGTCTAGATAAGACGTTGCGTAGGGACGTCGCTTCAATGTGTTTCTTCTACCGCATTTATCACGGGGAGTGTTCCGAAGAGCTGTTTGATCTGATTCCTGCCGCCGAATTCCACCTTCGCACGACACGCCAGAAATAAGGATATCATCCCCACCATCTGCATATGTGGCGTTCCTCCACAGTGCCATTTTCAAGAGCTTTCTTCCACGTACGACCAAGCTACGGAATGAGCTTCCTTGTGACAGACGATTCGATACATAATACCTTCAAAAAAAGTGCCTACACTTTTTAAAGGGCCGACCATGCTCTTGTGATTTCTCTGGTGTTGCAAGAGAATGTCGGCGGCGGTGATCACTTAACATTAGGTGACACGTACGATCGTTTGTCCTCTCTTCCTTAAAAATTTCCCCTTTTTTATAATTAATAATATTATGTTTATATTTTTAATGTGACTTTATGTAATAAATATTGATAACTAGGGTTAACAGTAGTCAATTGTGGTATCCGCATAGCTAAATAAATAATATTTGTATCGGATCGGGAACAAAGCATTGTCGTATTCAGCTGGTGTCCCGTATATATGCTGTTTTACTGCTTGGCATCGACCGGGGTTTTTGGCAAGTTGCCAGGGCCTAGCTTACCTAGCTTACTTACGTACGTAGCTCGTAGGTACCTACGATTTACTTTCAATTTGTGAACGACTGAACAAACTTGATCCGAATTAAACTCTTCTTATTGTTAATAATATTGGATTAAGCTGAAAGTTTTGCGAAGTGTTTCTCGTAATTCAATAATTTAATATAGACATGATATACTTTTATTGAAATAAAGATTTAGGTTGTACCAATAAACAATCAATTGTATTTTAAATTTATTTAAAAATCTTGTAAGTATATTTATATTGTCATCTCAATGAGTTCGCGCCTATTTAGATCTCAATTCTTTTGTCGCCGAAGTCAACAACCACGCTCTTGGTTCCCGCTGTTAGATCTGAATTAGGTTCGTTAATAGCACAAGTAAAAAGGTAACACCTTATTAATCTTAAAAGCAAAGTGGTGCAAACCAACTCTAGTTACGATTATTTCTTATTGTAATTTTCAAGGAGGAAAATTTTTCTTAAATAAATAAAATAGAAACGTTAATCGAAAGGTGGTGACGCAATTGGAAAAACCGTTGAGTCTCACGGCCCACCACGGGCCCCTAGTTCGATATTCAAATTAATATGTATGATTACACGAAGTTTTATAGCGAAGGTAATGCTCGATTCTCGATTTACATGTGACTATGTGCCATGAAGACTACACAAAGTGGCCACCTATGTGTGGTCAATATTCTGTACCTCCTCTTCCATAGAGATGGTTAAATAACACATACAATAAGTTACCCGTCAATTTTAAAATAGCATTTCCAGCATATTCTATTGATACTTAGAATTGAAGAGTTTTAGAAAGTCACTTTGGAAGATAAGATATACTATTTGGTGAGAAATTAAATAAAAATTTGTTATTTTTTAATAAAAATTTTTGGAAAAAGTGAAAATTTTGATTATTATAACACAGTGAAAATATGCATTAATAGAGAAAAAATAACCTTGAAATTTTTTTCTCTAAATCTCACAATTTTATACTATAGGTATAAAAACAATTAATTGCTAGACAGATAATAAATATATATCAAGTATCTAAAGTTTTAGGTTTGATAGTTTTCAAAGTTAATTCAAGTTGAATTTTTAGAGCGAATTTCTATAACTTTTAAAATACAACATTTGAAAAATTAGAACCCATCTCCTGTTTGAATGTTTATGTTTCTAAGCGTTTCATTAAAATATCTACTTACTATAATATCTTTATTTAAAAAATGTCATGTCAGTGTGTTGTCATGTCGTGTTAGTCATTTGAGCAGTGGTTGAATTATTGTGATTACGAAGCCGAACCACCACGAGGTCTGAGGGATCGAATATCAGCCGTGAAAAATTTTTTACAGTTTAAGGATGATTGATTTTTCTGGGAGATAAACTTTTTAATGTAAAATAATTGTATTATTTCTGAAGTGTTAATTTTTTTATGTAATATAAATTGCCATTTTTGTGTACGCTAAATAAAACGCATAAATGCTACTTATATAATTATATAATAAGCAATTCGTGCGAAATTACTCTCAAACCATTCCAAAATATTCAAAAATGCACAACGTTATTGTTCAAGTATCACTTCTGCTGGCACTCCCGGAGTGCAACCCGTATTTTTTGGGTATATTGTGTAGATCTGAGACTAGTGCATTACCTATTTTGTACAATGGCAATACATCGTTTGCCTAGTAAGATAGTTTCTCTATACAAACAAGTGCTATTAATATAAAAATAGTCTTTTAATTGTTCAGGATATATTAACCCTGTATATATAATAGAATCCCATTCTGACATTTTCTTTGTTTGTTGTTTGATAGAGAAATATAAAATCAAAATGGAATATCATAACGCCTGTTACTTTTAATGAGCAAAGTTTTGTTTATTATTATTTGCTCTGTGATATGTAGCTACTTCTAATTTAAAGTTGTGTTAAATCAGTGTCATTTATTTTTTCTCTATGCAATAATTCATGATCAATTAAGTAATTTAAAAAAGTGAAAGTTAAACAAATTAACTTAATATTAAGTTTATATAGTATTATGTTGTTACGAGACATTTGACCATAAATTTTTAACACATGAAATTAATGCGCTCCCGACTCCATATATTTTTTTAAAAATTCTCCTCTCTTCCTATGCTCATCCACTTATCCAGATTTATTATAAACTAAATATTATCAATTTGGCCGGGTGATAAACCACCAGGCTAAAACTTTCATAGTTCGTGATATAAGTATCTAAGACATAAGTATACAGCTACAATTTTAGCACAAATTTATTTCATTATTTATGTATTTATTTACTAACGCAAAAAATCCAATTGTATTAGAATAATATTCTTATATTATATAAACTTTTAGTATAAGAAAATATAAATAATTTAATAATTCAATTAAACTCTATGCTATTATTAATTGAAATGATTTTGGTTATAATTAAAATAATAATTATTGTTACTCGTTAAACGTCTGCGAAATATTTACTTATGCTTAACTTACTTGAATTTATATATCCTTGACGGGCATTTATAATAATAATAATAATATTGACACACTCTTACACAAATAATTATAAGTTTAACGTAAGAATAAAATATTAAAATAATCATGCAATAATCGGTGCATGCAGTGCATTGAAATAATAAATTGTGAATACTATGAATAGTTATTAAAAAAATCATTAATATTATATTTCCGCGCTTACCTTAGAAGGATGGAGGATTCTTCTGACGAAAACATACTCGTTGGCCCTACAATACATTTTCAAGCGTTATATATAATTATTAAATTATAAAACGCGAAAAGTCAATAATGCAGTTAAATAAAAAATTATAAAATAGAAGAGATTTAAAAGTTACGAATAATAATTTATTAGTATGAGTTAAATTTAATAAAAACTTATGTAAATAATTAAATAAAGCTAATTGGATTTTTTTTAATGAACATACCTAAATTGAGTCAGGAAGTAGCACGATAGTCTTCGTGTCAATTATGACCAACTGTATAACTTGTAGAGATGGTGATGCAATTTACCAAACCCATACAACGTCACGGCACGAAGTCAAATGACATAGTTTGATACTTGAACACTAGTGACACATTTATGTCTAACTTCAGGTTTCAGGCGAATCGCCTGTGGAGATTCGTTTTACGCAAAAAAATATAATTAAAAGTCAAATATCACTGAATTATACTTATCTATATAAACAATATGTATTTTTCATATCAGAATAAAACCCACAATGTTGTATATCGAATAGCATAGGTTGTTGTTTTTTATTTTAGTGACGCTATGCTTTCGTAAAGTCTGATCATATAAAAAAATATAAACAAATCCATTGGGACTGAGAACACACTAATGTAGTATACTGTAATAACGCTTTTGAAGTTAAAATAAAATTAATATTAAAGGAAAAAGGTCAACCACGGCAATGACTGTAAAGGAATATATCTATTGCGAACACAACCAACGTCGTGTTTAAGCCTTCACGCATGCGCACTGGTCATAATCCTGAAAGATTTCGAACTTCTAGTACAAAAGCTCGTTCGGTCGGACTATTTTATTTATTTTTAACCACAAGCAATCATCTATCAATACATGTGAAAAAATCTACGTTTAATAATTTAAATTAATATTAATTAATAATTTAACTTAAATCAGGTATTATTTAAAAGAATTTAAATGATATTTTATACAATATTATAATTTTAATTTTAATATGGCAATGTTGTGTGTCCTCTCATACCAGATTTACACTTACAATATTTTCAAACATGTAATATCAATATCATCATTTTTTTTATGACAGTAAGGGCCGAGACGAACAGGACGTTCAGCTGATGGTAATTGATATGCCCTGCCCATTACAATGCAGTATTCTTGAAAAACCTCAGGATTCTTGAAAAACCTAAAAATTCTGAGCGGTACTACAATTTTGCTCGTCTCATTGATACATAAGTTGTTAAGTCTCATTTGCCCAGTAATTTCACTAGCTACGGCGCCCTTGTGACCGAAACACAATAATGCTCACACATTACTGCTTCGCGGCCGAAATAGGCGTCTTAATATTTATGTCTATTTTTTGTTATTGCTAGAGTACTTCAAATAGTGCTTAAAACGGCTTATCACAACGCTGCAAGCAGAGGGCTAGAATACAAATTCGACAACAATAAGAAATAATTAAAACAGTCCAATACAGAAATATATCTCCTTTCCATTCAGTTTACAAACGTAACAAATCCTTAAATTATGGAGGAGGAAATTGCCGGGAACGAAACCTTCTTAACCGACTTCAAAAAGGAGGAGGTTATCAATTCGATCGGTATTTTTTTATGTATGTACACCGGTTACTCAGACATTTATAATCCTATTTACGTAATTCTTACCTAATTTTGTACATAGTTTGGTCGAGTAGTTTTCATTTTATGAACATTTATATGAAAATTTTCGTCTACCTGGATGGCACAATTGTTTTCTGTGTACGCCTTTTTTTTGGAGTTTTCATGCATGGTTGGTTATATATTATTATTAACTGACACTAAAATGTAAAAAATAAAAAAAAAACTATGTTTAAAAAACCGACTTCAAAAACTGAAAAGTATCAAATAACTAAAAATTTAAATAAATACACCTCTTATGCAAACCTTTACCTTTAATATTATCAAAATACTTTTATTTGTATGTGCTACCTATTGATAGGATTTAAGTCACAGCCAACCCCTAAACAAAATAAAACTTAATATCATAAACAGCTTACTTACTGTAATTATTTAGGTTGTCTGACCACGCATGTCTGTCCGCATGTAGTTTAACTAAGAGCAAACAAAAGCAACCTACAAGTAAGACTTAAGGGTATGTGTAACAGGATAAAGTAATGTTCATAGCTCCAAATGCTATAGTTTCACCACAAAACTTGTCTAAAAACACCTTGTTTGCGTGTTTTCTGCTTACTCTTCGCCTTAAAACTGTGTATTCGGGGTCAATCAGTTCAGGTCAGTCTCACTAAGTTGCCATTCGTGGAGTAAACTACAAGACGAAATAGTACCTATGCATTGTAATTAGGCCACGGTACCGGCGCCTTACCGCACTTCATTATTATTAATTAATTACCTAAATTAATAATAAAAATAAAATACTATAGTGATTTGAATGTCAAAAGAATAGCTTTTTATATAAGGGTATGCCTTAAATAAAATTTCATGACTCTTTACATAATTTGTACGGCCATAGATACCTTCGGAACGATTGGTCGAAATTTAATTCATACATTAGGCACCCTGACTTTATATTTTATTTGTTTGCCCTTTAGTAAATTGTGGAACTAAAATTTCTATGATGTAAAGTGTAATTTTATAGACCATTAAGTCCGAGTTACTTAAGACTTGTTTGTGTTGAATATAATTGACACACTTCACCAACCACGTTCTATACATATAACTTCACACAAAATAATTGACGACCGATATAGCCGAATGGTTAGTGACCCTGACTACTAAGCTAGAGGTCCCGGGTTCGGATCCCGGTAGGTGCAATCATTTATATGATGAATATGGATGTTTGTTTCCGAGTCATGGATGTTTATATGTATTTATGTATGTTTAAGTAAGTATATTGTATTAAATATATCGTTGTCTTTGTACCCACAGTACAGGCTATGCCTAGTTTGGGACAAGATAATTTGTGTAAGAGTGTGTCAATATTATTATTATTATTATTATTAATTATCTAGCCTCCAAATTAAGGCCTGTTAAGGATAAGTGTAGTTGCATAAACATAAATAAAGGCATATTATTTATTCAAATTCATATATTTTCATTTAAAATAGGATTACGAGAAGAACGCGTAAGAGATTGGGCAAAATAAACAATATGTTGTTCATTTTAAAAACCCAACCCGGGATTTGAATACGGGAGCATTAGCTGATTATGTCAGGATCACTAACCATTGAGCCATACGGGTCATCAACATTTTCCGTCGACTTTAAACCTTGGCACTTGACACTAAGTTGGCACTTTCCAATAAGGCGTAGTTTATCGATTGTAATTTAAATACATACCGTACTTTGAATTTATACTTCTTTAGGCGCGTTATGAAAAAAAGTTGATAGCGAAATTTGAGGATGCGCGCGCATCGTGTGTTGTATTACAGACAAACGTAACAGGTTGAAGTTGGTTCCTAAAATTTTATGACGTTTTCGTAATTCATTATTATTTTTTTGGTTTCTTCGTCCATTTTTAAGACAGGCAAAGGGTTCAAGCCCACACAGCCGTATTCATTATTTAATAATTAATTGTCAAAGCCATCTTTGCAAGATTTTTACAAAATTGTTCTAAAAACGTAGAATAGCACGAGGTATAGATCATTTTAATGATTTTTAATTCGTTAGGCCAAAGAAGTATAACTTCTTGCGTGCATACATAAGTACACACACACTTTTTATTTTACTTGTTCTTAAAAATAAACAGATCAGCTGACCATAAGCAGGTTATTGGTACTGCATTAATTTTTACGAGGTAATATCACAGCGAAACTATTAATGACAATAACTGCAATAATGAAAAACAACTTTTGTAGAGGACTAAACAGAAAACACGCAAAATAAGGTGTTTTAGACAAGTTTTGTGGTGAAAATATAGCATTTGGAGCTATGAACACTACGTTATCCTGTTACACACATCCTTAAGTCTTATGTGAAGGTTGCCAATGCTTGTTGCTGTTTATAGTTAACACTCCAGAGCTATTTTAAACTATCATTTTTCTTTATAGTTAAAGAAGTTTTTCTCGTCAAAATTATTAACTTTTAAAAATGCTATTTAAATAAGGGTAATGGTAAAATTATAGATCGAAAGAGAACAATTTAGAAGAAGTTCTCTCTTATCAAAAACATTAGATAAGTACTCTGAGACGAAAATAAATGACAGATCACTTTGTAACATAGATTTTGCTCAAGGTCGCGGAGTCGCTGTCATTTAGTGTCGCCTTAAACAGATAACAAATTATAATCATTAATCCAATCCACATAGATTTTACATAAAAATTAGGGCAAAAATGATAAATCTACGCATTTCTTGAACACGGGCATAGTCTATAAGTCCCACTGGTGTTGTGGCAATCCATTTGCGGTTGTCTCACCACTTTCCACCACATGTGCGTTTTATGTAAAAAAGGCGTAATTTTACAAATGTAGTGAAATACTCCATTAATTTTATTTTGGATTTTTGCCAAGGTCATCATTATATCATAGTGTAAAAGTGAATGATCCACAATTAATAATTAAACGTAACAACTTTATCAGTATTAATTAACAATATTTTAATAGTTAAATATTTATGCCATGATCAATTAAATCTCTCAAATGTCATATTGCTATGTGTGGCTATGTACTGGTCATTTGCAATTATTTACGCATGATTATAAAATTTAAACGCAATTATAACGGAGAAACAGATTAGAAGCGTGAATAATAACGCAAATACGAAATTATATGGACATGAATACAGCTAATACGAATAAACAAGAGCTGTTACCGTAAACCAAGATGAGATTTGGTACCTTTCCGAAGATTTTGTTGCAGAGCTTTCCGAAATTCATGGAAACGCTTTCCAGAAATAGCCAATTGTTGTACAATTTATTACGTACGTTAGTACCGCCACAAGGGCGATTGCTACATCGAGTTAAACGTCCGTCGAAATCACAGAAAGATAGCTGGAATATATATGGAAATACTCAAAATCACGACTTACACGAGTATGTTTAAATTTATAAAAAATTAACTCAAATAATTTTAAAATTTACAACATGAAGCAGAGTTTTTGATAAGAGGATCATCCAGCCAACCTTAGCAGCACCAGTTCACGAGCATGATCATGGACCAGTCATCACATCCCTGCACCATATTATAGGGAAAGAAAAGATCCGCCCAGCAACGCCGCCATGACAACGCACATTATTCATATATAAATTTAAATAAACACGTCATTACTTAGACTACGCACTTCTACGCACAAATATAATTTTGTATTATGTTGGATATTTCGCTTCAAGATTGCAGAATAAGTAAAAACGAAAAGAGCGAGTAATACCGGTTTACATTAAGTATCCATTGAAAATAATCATTTTATTTTGCGATAACTTACATTAAATACCTAGTGTAAGTTTTAACTTTTTTAAATATTAAAATACCACAAAAATACGTAAGTTTCTATACTTACTCTGTGCTTATACATACTTTTGGATTTTCAGCTAACTATAAGATGATTTACAGTAAGCAATAATAAATAGAAAAAAATTGCATATTCGCTGTTATTCCATCTTTTTTACACGCTTTTCTTCAACTGTATGTATGTTTGCATGTTGCTTGTAACTGATTTACTGGGCGCGATTTTAACCCACTTTAAACGGCCAGATTTCGTTCAAACTTTGTAGATTTATCGAGGACCGATGACAATAGATTATTTTGATAAAATTATTCCATTTTTCAATTTGAATAATAAGATTTTCGTTAATTTATATAATATTCATCTATCAATAGGGCAGAATTGATGTTATTTTAAATTTTTAAGGAACTTTTCAAATGCCAAAGAGAATTTTTAATGCAACAATTTAAATAATAGTTTAAAAAATAAATAATAGTTTATTTAACTACTATTTCTATAAACTGTAGGTACTATTTTTAAGAGTAGCTAGCGCCATCTTGTGCAGTAGCCAGAAAGCGTAGTAGCGTATACGAAGGACATGGTTTCATCATACTTTAGCAAGTGTTGTTTCCAACTTCCTGCAGACGGTGCTGTACGCAATTTTGTTTTTTAAATTATCAAATTCTACCCTCGTACAATAATTTACGGCTGTAGTAGCTACAGAGCTACTGAATACGTAAGTATCCTTCCTTATTCCTACTCTGTGAGAGAAACAATGAAAATCAAAAGAGATTTAAAAGATTTAATCATCTTTTCTATAATTACATTCTAATATGTTTTAATATTAATATAGCTGCTACATACTTCTTAAATATATTATATAAATCAAATCAAATACATATAGTATGACATAAAAAAAGAAAAGAAAAGAACATTGATCGTTAAGAAGTACTTTTTTTCTATTATTTCTTACTCCTCTCATTAGATTTTGCGATGGCCTTTTACATAATAATAATTAAAGATAGCTTTATTATGATCATGCACAACCTCTGCTAGTTAGCGTAGGTATGTATCGCAAAAAATAGCATAAAGTGTTACTTACATATAGCTTTCATCACACTGTGGTGACTTTAGTATCGCTGGTTGGAAACTTTCTTCAGACTCGAATGCAAGATTGTACATACTGCCACTCAACCTACTACCTACTACTACGATCCAATCAGTAATAACGGATCGAAATGCGTTGCACTACTAAAACTTAATACTTAGCGGTTCTATCTAGGCGTGTTTTATTGTTAATTCAACAATTTGCAGTGATGTGGAACGAAATAAGCATAATGTATATATACGTTGAACACGTCTCTGAAACCTGAGTCTGTGTTAGTAAGACTTGTGACACAAAAATATGCGATCGTTGTAAGATTTATATTGTGTCAGCAATTAACTGACGAAGAAGAGAAACTAGTAAAAAATTTATAGTATTATAAAGTGATTTTTAAGCCTGATTCGTTTCAACTATGAATGTATGAACATTGAATATTATTCCATAACAAACTAGCTGCTGGGGCCAGCTGCGATCTATAAATCTAATAAGTTAATGATCGTTTTAAGTTAGAGCGCTTTCGCACTACGCCCGATCCGAAGACGGTCAGTACCCGTGAAAACACTTTCCAATCTAGTCGTAGAACTATTTCTATGGTAGTTTACGCACTAGAACCGGCTTCCGTCATCCAATTTCTTTCCGTCAACCGTTAGAAATAGTTCTACGGCTACACCTGACCGTTTTTCACGGGTAGGTACGGATCGGATTCGGATCTGATGTAGTCCGAAAGCGCTCTTACCATCTCTAAGTAATACTACAGAATAGGGATGGATACTTACGTGGTAATACTATCCCAGACCAAACTGTGACTTAAGCTGAGATCTCTAGAGCGTACTCAGACTTTGCTCAGACTATACTTACGCAAAACTTAGCTGAGTGTAAGCTTAGTATAATATTTAATTATGTTTTTATAGTTATTTGACAGCTGAAATTATGCTAAGCTTAAGTTAAAAAGTCAAATTCGCATTTTATCACACCTTATCTCTGGAACTGTTAAACCCATTTTGAAAATTATTTCACTTGTGGAGAGCTATAATAAAGCTGAGTTTCTTGATATTATAGATAGGCTATCTGTATAGTATAGATATAGAGTTTCATTTAGTTTTTGGTCAGAAAACAGTGATTTTTTTTCTTCTTCGGTTATACTGCAAAAACTACTGAAATATAGAGAAGTTAAACAATAATCGATTTTTATTTAAATCTATTATTATTTTCTTATAATCGATTTTTACTATCGTTTTTCGACGTTTTCGGAGCTGTCACAGTCTAACTAGACGTGTAAATGATCTAAGGAACAAGTATATAATAGTATTATCCGCAATAAATAACCAAATATCATTGAAAACGTTACAGTTTTCAGCGAAGTTTTGATTAAAAGTTCATTTTGCTGAAAGACAATAGCACAATATCAAACACAGTATACAAAGAAGTCATAAACAATTAACCCACTGACCCAATACGTATAACAGCAGAGATACTCGTAGAATCTGGCTAATGAAAGCTGTCACGGAGAAACGGCGGCAATTTCAAAAAATATGCTGCTAGCACTGACTGTACACCGAATAAACAAAGTTGATACTATTATCACAGTAGACATATGTACCAGTACTGTGACACAAATATAACATTCTGAATTTCGTTGTTCCGATTTTGAAAAGTTGACATTTCAAAATACTCGAGAATTATAATGCCTATGAAATTTTATTTTACCGAAAGTCGTAATGTGATTTGTTTGTGTTCCGATTTTTAAAGGTTCAAAGAATCAAATCGATGGGTTTTCGGTTCGAAGAAGACATTTCGATTTTAAATACTTCGAATAAACTGTAAAAATTAGGATTCTAATTCAATTATCTGTTGCATCATTTTACATTTTACATATTATATTGTAATTAGAAATGATTTGGAAATCGATGTACTTAAATGTAAATGTTGATATAAAAGAGTGGGAATGAGTTTCTTGCTACTTCTTCTCATTAGCTTAACCCTTTACGAAGTAGCGGTAGATTCAATAAGAAAAATTATTTTTTTGACATTAATTAAGTTTCATTTCCGTTACCTGCGTGAATAAACTGAATTTGATTTGATTTGATTAATATAATATTACTTACATATAATGATATATTACATTATAAATCTGTGATAAATACCATTGGACAGGCTGTTTCATATGTTTGACAGTAAATTTTTGTGCCTATTTGAAGCACCACTCGCGAGCGTCCAGAGAACTAATTATAACGATTAATACTAATGGCTGAGAAAGAACGTACAATACTCTGAAGTATTTTTGTAATTTGAATTAAAGTCGTTCGTTTTCCTTGTTATTTATAATTCATAAATCAACGTTATAAGGTACACAATTTTTTTAAATAGTTTCCCACCATCTATCGATGTTTGCTGAGGTTGTCATCACTAGTGTTAGTAGCGCCGAATCTCGTTACATGGCCGACAGCGCCAAAATGGCGAATATCAAACACTCACAAAAGCACTTTGACTGTCGCCAGTCCAGTATATAAAAGGTTTGATGTAATTTAAAAACGTTTGCTATTGTATTACTGTATTCATAATATGTATACTTGCGCCGGGTACGATCGGTCGGTCCAGTGTTATTGAATCCTTTGTCTTAGGTTATGTTAGGAATATTGAAATGTTGGAATTATAAAAATAGGATGAATAGTAAATTGGAGTTCAAAAATCTGTATATTGTAATTATTTATGTAGTGTGTCCGCCATCTTGATATATTTTGTAATTTTATTTAAATCATTATAGGCAATCAAAGTAAGTAGCCATCCCTACTGTGTAGGTCTGTAGTCTTATATCATTAACGGCCGTTTTCAATAATGTATCACTAGTTACGGATTGCTGTCACCGTTTATTGACAAGATCTTATCTATCCATAGTTATGTCCAATATAGTTATAGTCCAATGCTTTATGTCCATAGGTTATTGAAATGTAAGTAAGTGTAAAAGGATAGATTTGTCTACCTCTAGTAAGTTAAACTAAGGATGGATAGGTTATTGAAAACGGCTGTTATACGTCTAGATATACTATGAAAGCTATGAAAACATTGAAAATATTAAGTTTAGAACTAAACTCTATCTAGACGTATAAATTATCTATGGCATATAATTTATACTCTAACATAAAATAAACGTATTTAGGTTGTTCATTATCTTCGAAAAGCCAAGACTTGCAAAATTACTAAATCCAAGTTTTGTAGTTAAAAAATAATAATCTAGCATATTCAACGATATTTTTTGGTAATCTGTTTAAAATAAAATAAATGGTTATTGAAATACACAGACAAGGCGCGTCATCTGTTGTTATTAAGCCGTACTATTACAAAGTGTTATCTTGAATACCTTACTCCCTAACACTCTCACACAGCAGTTCTCATACTGTGTGTTGGGTGGCACTATTTTCAACTTCTTTTTAATACCAACAACCAAATTGAATTTGACCATACTAATAAGAGCAATAAATATTAAAGTCTCTATTAGACCCCGCATAGTCAACATAAATTCAGATCTATCGCAGATTGGATTGTATATCAGACGCCGTCGCCGTGGAGTATTTACTATTTACCACGGTTAACGCTAATGGGGTTTGTGATTATTTACATTGTTTAATTTATATTATGGGGTGTCGCCAATTATGTTATTAAAATTTAAATAAATTTAGTCACTGTCGTTTTCACTTTTAACTCTTTTTGTACACTTAAGTGTGCTAACTATGCTAACACTTAACAGCCAGCTGAAAAGTTAAATGCCGGCCCTAAATTAAAGATATTTAAATCTTACAGTTTAGTATAGATACAGGTTAACGTAAGGGAGAATTAAACACAACCGGGTGACGTTCACAAGTGGTAAGTTACGAGCATTGATAAATACTTTTTCGACTTTAAAAATAATCTTGATATTAGGTTATACCTAAGAATAAACCAAGAATATGCAAAATGTTTACAAATAGACATTTCCCGCGTTTATTTGTAAGGGTGCTTGACATTCGGAAAATTTCAGAATTATCTTTTTATACTCAGTGTTGTCAGCGCCATTGTCAACATTTTGCATAATCTTGGCTTATTCTTAGGTATAACTTCATACCAAGTTTACATATTTGTAAGGCTTATGGTTATTACCTTATGTGTGTAATTGCATGATTGAGAAAAAACACAGCTTACTTCTTGCTTGTTCCTCGCATTAAACTCATTTCATTTTTTTCGGGTTTATGTAACTTCTGAAAATCAACACGAACCACTTTTCGGTTGAAATATAGCTCCGAGCTTGCACACAATACGATGTTGTGTTTGTGTGCAAAACAAGAACAGAAACACTCAAATAATATTAGTTCATCATCGCTTAACCGCGGGTTACATGAAAGCATTGTAATTATTTTATGCATTGAAACTATATCACAATATTTTCTATTATACTCGTAATTACAATTAATGCGTCTGTTTTTAATATGTAATATAATCTTTTAAAGCGGAACGGAACCCAAAAAATATCCACCGCCCATTTAGTTGCCGCTTTTTTTAATTGAAATAATAATAGAAGACGACTCATATAACCGAATGGTTAGTGACCCTGACTACTAAGCTAGAGGGCCCGGGTTCGAATCCCGGTAGGTGCAATCATTTATATGATGAATATGGATGTTTGTTTCCGAGTCATGGATGTTCATATGTATTTATGTATGTTTATGTAAGTATATTGTATTAAATATATCGTTGTCTTGTGCCCATAGTACAGGCTATGCCTAGTTTGGGGCAAGATAATTTGTGTAAAAGTGTGTCAATATTAAATAGATATATTAATTATAGGCCGAAATATTGAAATAAAAGCTCCTCCAACACCAGAAGAATCACCTTTGATTCTTCTGGTGTTGGTGATGAATTCAAATGTTGTGAGCCTTCTTGAGTGTAAACTCAGCTAAGATTCGTCTTTAATAAATTCGACACGTGTTTCGCCTCTACACGAGTCAATATCTCCTGAGGATGCCTCGTGTAGAGGCGAGTACGTGTTAATATCTCGTCTTATTTTTTTTTAATGAAAATAAGGGACAAGACGAGCTGGACGTTCAACTGATGGTAGTTTATACGCCCTACCCATTACTATGCAGTGCCGCTCAGTATTCTTGAAAAACCCAAAAATTCTGAGCAGCACTACAATTGCGCTCGTCACCTTGAGACAGAAGATGATAAATCTCATTTGCCCAGTAATTTCACTAACTACGGCGCCCTTCAGACCGAAACACAGTAATGTTTTCACATTACTGCTTCACGGCAAAAATAGACGCCGTTGTGGTACCCATAATCTAGCCGGCTTCCTGTGCAAAGGAGCCCACTGGTATCTTAGCGGAATTTACACTCAAGAAGGCTCATAACATTTGAATAATTATGGATTTCCGCGAAATAACGCCTAATTCAATAAATTATGGTAGTGATCACTTAACATAACCCGTACGCTCTTTGGTCTCTCATCCATTAAATATTTTTTTTTCTCATTTCTTTCCGTGTTTTTGTTAATAATGAAAATTCTGCGTGTTAAATTCATATGATCGATGTGGCAGTAATCGCAAATCGATTTCACCTCATGGTCACACAATAAGTTAATGAAAACTACTTTCCCCTTCGGTATTAATTCATATGGGTTCTAACACGTATTTATATACAAAAATATTTTGGGAAACAGTTTTGAAACTGTTTGTTTTAGGAATTTGTATGGTATCTGAAACTGAAATGTTTTCATTTTTAAGGTTCCTTTTAAAAGACTAAAGAAATATTTGTAAAGTTATCCCTATTCGTCCATATAGAAACGGGTACGTATAGCAATTAAGTGAAAATTAGCGACAAATAGCTTGTATAGCTTGCGTCTTGAAGCTGAGATAAATTAAAGGTCGCTGCATACGTTACGAAATACTACCTCGGAAGGGACCTGAACGGTACGGGGATCTGACTGCCTCGTTCAAAATAGGAACATGGTATAAATTTATACGAACTGTGACATTAACTCGGTTCTAACGTTTTCGCCGTTAAATTTTGACACTTGCATCGTCAAGGTATCACTTATCTACTTCTCCCTACCGGAAGAATGGACTGACGATCATGACTATACGTAGGTAGCGGAGACACGGACGGGATGGTACTCGCGCGGGGCGGGATTATTAACAACATTATTAACATAGTCGGCGTCGATAATTTTCCCGCCCCGTAAGTGCCACATTCCGTTCGTCTCAACTCCGTTTCATATGCTCTTTCATATACATTATGTATGAGACGATATTTCCAAAAAATCCCGTCACGTCCCGTCCGCCCAATATAAAGGCTTTAAAGGTACACCGTGTCCCGTACACGTTACGTATGCAGCGCATACGTAACGTGTACGGGACGGCGTTTAAACGGGATGGGATTTTTTTATGCGACGCACCGTGACAACAACTCGGACCTAACGTGCTAGTGTTGTAAACAAGAATTGATTTGGATTGATGATGATGGATTTTTCATTTCAAGAATTGACTTAAATTGCTATTGCTTTAGTTGACGAAGAAGCTGTGCCAGTAAAGAGGAAAAGGAGATTTTATGTACATTCTATTCTGTACACTCTGGAGTAAATGGAGCGACTGTGCATACGCAGCGGAGTCACGGACGAGAGGGGGACGCGCGGGGCGGGACGTGCTAAATATCATCGCCGACGAAAAGAACGAAAACGAAAAGAAAAAAAGAGAATTTAGAAGTATTATAATATATATACTAATTTGTTACATATTGTTATCAAGGAATTTCACGCGTAAGCAATTTTCAGATACGCATCTATTATGCTGTTAATAAAATAATTAAAAAAGGCGACAGAAAATGTTTTGATGAAATGAAATCTTACTCCTTCCCTTTCTTGGCGTGCGTCCGTGCAGAATGGGATGTTGCTATGCAAACAGTTTCAGTATGACAACTCGATGATAATTGAATTAGCAGACGCCTCTGTTTATGACATGATTATTCTCATATTCAATATTTTATTGAAATAAAACCTTTAGTTGTGAATGCAACGGGCAACAACTAGTTTAAATATTATTTTCGTTATTATTTCACCTACTAAAAGATAACATCAAACTCGTTTTACAAAAAAAACGAGACCTGTGAAAGTGATAGAATCTAATAACATTTTACTCTACATTACTCTTAAAACTCAAAATATTTTTATGTTATGAACAAAATTTATTGTCAACAAGCTACTAGGCAAGTGATAATTAATATTGGTCAAAAAAAGTATGCTTAGCAAAAAAATTGTCGTTCAATTTGTTGCTAAGTGATGGTTTTCAAAACAGTTAAAGAATTTTTAAGTATATCAGTATATCCAATCATTTTGAATACTCTGACCAAGAAACATCTTCGACCTATACTGACTACAACAATAGTACGGCTCATTTCATGTTAAGTGCTAAGGTAAGTTAAGGGCTTAGTCAGAAAGCAGTTTTTATTACGTGTTTCTATAAGAATGGGATGCTATTTTTGTACAACGGTGTAAATTATTAATAGAATAGATCGAATTTTACCGGAATTATAAACGACCGCCCTCAGGCTGTTAAATAATAAGTTTAATTGTACAATGTTAATTTGTAAATGTTACTTTAATTGTAAAACATATTTTTGATGAATAAAAAAGCCCGCCGAGTTTGTTGCGCCCATTCTTCTCAGGCCTGAGGCATTCATTTTGGAATGGGTGGTAGTTTTTTGACTTTCAATAAGTTATTTCACATCCTAGTTTGAATAAAAATATTTGAATTTGAATTTGATGAAAGCAGCATGGAATAAAAATTGACTACGCTCTAGTATGATGTTAAACTACCGTATCTATTACTGTACAGTACAGTACCCCGCGCCCTCCAATTCAAAGGATTCTGGTCTTATTTTGATGTTGGAGAGCTAGCCTTATTGGTGGCCGACATAACAGTTAGCACTTGGGTTTTCCGTATCTAAATTGACACGCGTAAATACTACTTTACCTTTAATTCCGGTTACGGTCCCAACCGTAAATGTCTCGACACCAATCGGTAAAAACCTGAAGATATTGAGCGATTAACTCATTCACTTATTTTAGTTACTTATTAGAAGTTTACTTTCGGTTTCATCTATGACAATCAGCTCTTAAACACCCGAGCTAATTCAGTTTCAATAAATTCGCAAACTTTTATTTTCATTAAGCTAATTAGCAATAATACAGAGATTATAGTAGCATGTTGGTGACGCGATCTTATGTGTTTTTCCCCTTCCAAAAGTGCTCAACGCACATAAAGGTGTTCACAGTAATAATGTTTGAGGTGTAAGCAATTAAGTTTGTCGCCGCTTATATAATATTTGTATAGTTCTAAAGAAAAGCTTTATTAAAAAAGTTTCGTGCAATGCCGCACTTTACGCGAGAACGTTTTGCATTATAACAATATTTTACTGTAACATATTCTGTAAATAAGAGGCAAAGTAGAAAGTTTATGAAACAAATTTATGAAATGGATCAAATGGCTCGGCGGAGCGGATAAAGCACCGCTTAGTGATTGACACAAATGTAAGAGATGTGCTTTTAAGGGTTCCGTATTAGACGAACGAAATATTTAACAATTAGAAAATTATAACTGGGTATAAAAAAACAACAAGTGCGATAGAAAAAAAGGTTCTCCGTACAAACGTACAAGAAAAACTTGTGTTTAAGCACACATATAACTCTTATTTTATTTATAGGTACATAATGTTACTTATGCACATAGTACAGAAAAGTAAAGGAGTTTTTAAAACACACCCCCTTTTTAAATTCTATAGGTATATTTGTACAATTTTATCTTATAAGTTAAGTTGGCTTAAATATATGCAAATGCTTATTAACTTATTATAAACTATGACAAAAATTATACAGTATTGATACTGTTAATTTAATTAAATATTAAAGTTAACCATTGAACAATGAAAATCATCAATGTGTCACTATGTTCTGCGGTGGAACTGAGTATATTATGAAACCTAAACTGGAAGTCTATGAAAGAGAACAGAAATGACATTCACTTAGAAAAGGGTTCCATAATTTTATTTTTTTGCATTACATTTAATACTCTAGTTTTACACCCTTCCCACGTTGGTTATTTAAACAATTTGGGCTGTCTGCGTTACTCATAAAATATTTAAGGGAAAACCAAAAGACCAGCTATCTTCTGTTACTCTAGAGATACACCATCTAAGTTTTTACTATCTGTTGTTATAGTGGCAAGAGTAATACCTACACTGTCGTAATACTAACGCTATCTAATCTATTAATAGACAGATGAACGGACGATAGCAATGTTTAGTAAGGTAGATTTGATTGTTCCTTCAGACCCTTCGGCTACAGAACACTGAAACAGTTGATTTTTTTTTTTATAATCAACTCAAAAAACACAAGCTGCAGCGAGATGGAATAAACTTTTGGAAAGTGAAGTCACACGCAATTTGAAAGACGCAACTTATTATTTAAACATTATTTGTATTAAAAGTAATAAAAGCCCTAAAATAAATTTATTTCTTTGAAATTGATACACACATGATACATAGAGACTACATATCGATGTCAGTGAAATATCTACTGCTATGATTGGAAAAGAAACAGCGCTCTGAGGTAAGAGACCCTACCAAGAAACTCTCTTCTTGTTTAGCTTTATTTCAGTAACATTACCATTACGTATATGTATGTAGTGATTGCTAAAGACAATGATAATCTTGTCCTAGACTAAGTCAATATGCAATTGCAATGCAGTAACGTTTTCTGCAGGGCCATTTATAATAAAACTTTTTATTGTGTAAGTGTAAATATTTAAATTGCAACCTGTGATTCCTGGCATTCCGTTGTAGCTATGAAATCGATACCAATCGCTAGGCCAAGATTGATGTGCAATGTTTTCTGTAGAATCAGAACCTGTAAACCGTTTCTCAATCGACCAACAGATACCTATATACCGCTACATTAGGGATCGTCAATTATACCTGAATCTAAAATATTATTTCAAGTGTTGGTAAATCGCTTTTGACTTGGGACATGCAAGATACCTCCGTGGGTCTCACGGACGAACTTCAATCACTTTGCCCTCACATCTACAAGCCCTTACCCTCCAGTTTCTGACGCCTTGTACCGAGAAACCCACTTCTTCATTGCTACTTTCCCATAATTCAGCCTACCGACATGTAACTGTAATTTTTGATACCATAGATAAAGATAATAACTAAGAAATTTTGGTCAGAAAATGTTCATTCTTTTTAGCGTTTACACCCTTTAGGTTAAATGCACTCGAAGCATTATTTGGTATAAAATACAATTTTAAAATTCATAAAATCATCTAAATATTAAAAGACTAGCTGACCCGGCAAACGTTGTTTAGCCATATAAAGTATAATTCACGCGATAGATTTATAAATAATAGCCTATGTGTTATTCTGGTGTGTAAGCTATATTATTATAAAGTTTCATCAAATCCATTCAGTAGTTTTTGCGTTAAAGAAGTTCAAACATACATCCAGACACACAAACTTTCACATTTATAATATTATTAATGTGATTAATAGGATAATAGGATTTCTGTCTGCGTGTTCCGATTATACTCTGAAATGACACGAACAATGATGACGAGATTTAGACTTGCAGACGGTTCTTTTAGGACAATACAGAATATTATTGTTTTTATACTGTCGTATATAAATTATATACAATGTTCAAACGAATAATGGTACCAACAAATCTATACTATATATATATATAATATTATAAAGCTGCAGTGTTTGTTTGTTTGTTTGTTTCTTTCTTTCAGTGTTGGGTAGTCCATTTATCGAGGAAGGCTATAGGGTATGTTTTTCAAAATCCGTAATAAAATTGCTATTTTGTAACACAAGGTGTAAAATCGAACCTATTTTTGCGTGCGCTGCAAAAACTATTGACAATAGAACAAAATGATGTACATTATACTTTATATGGCAAAACAACGTTTGCCGGGTCAGCTAGTAATTAATATGAAGTCAATGTTGCAAAGTAAGTAAAGTCCATTAGGGCTTTGTAGTTGGAATAAATGTATCGAATTACGTCACGTAAAAGCGCCCTACAGTCATTTCTAACGTTTGCACTTAGTAATTTACAGCATCGGTGTCGACTACACTGAACCTGATATTTTAGCAATTCTTTATTTCGACGTTGACGACTCACACTTAGGTAGATGATGAATATATTATGGACGCTTGTTTCCGAGTAATGGATGTTTATATGAATTTAATTAAACTTTTTCGTCTGTGTGTTGCATGTCGCGTGACGGTCGGGCGGCGCCTATAGTTCGCAGCAGCTGACCGTGTAGTGTATAGACTAGTATTCATTTGTGGCCAGTGTTCCACGCTGTTTTGTTTGTTTTTGTCAGTGTTTAATGTAATCCTTTTCAAACAAAGCTAAGACACAAAGTTCAATAAAAATATTAGTTGGAGACTTAGTTTATTTTTATAATTTCCCATTATCATTCCAAATTTGCAAGTATAATAATTTTATACTTAGATTTAGATTGATAAACCGATTTTTATACCCTTAATGGAATATTATTCCAAAAATTTTTAGTTAAATGTGAAAAAAAGTTTCACTTTTACCGTGGTTTCATAAATCCACACAATCTTTTTTTTATTTAATGTGATATTGAGTTTTTATATTTAGAAAAAGAGAATTTTTTGTATATCCAAATAAATATAATGTTAATACAGAATTATTGCTACGCAAACATATAACACATATTTTACAAATACATACTATGTATTTATGTAAGTATATTGTATTACATATATCGTGGTCTTGCATCCCTAGTTCAGGATATGCATAGTTTGAGCAATATAATTTGTGTAAAAGCGTGTCAATAGTATTATTCTTCTGAAGTTTACCCAGCTAATCGTCACGTTGTTCCACTAACTACACACCAGCGAAGAAACACAATTATTAATTAATATTGAAACACCGTGACCATTTACCATGGATATCAACTGGCTAATAACTCTTTAAAAATTTAACTGCGCATACCTAATGCAGTGAAAACAGAAAGTGTAGTTAATGGTCTGTTCAACGTCAGAATTTTAATGGATGTAAAAACATCCATCTTAAAATGGAAGTCATGTATGCTATTTTATGTCACACAATTTTGATAAAATTTACTACACAAAAAATTTTTTGGCCTTATAAAGACCATGATCTAGAAAAACGAGTTTATTCGACAGTACAGTCTTCCAGGTGCCTCTTTCTTATCTTTGATTACATAAGAGGAGCTTAGTTGGTCAGTCACATATTCTTTCTCATATGACCTTAGCTTTGGATCTTTTTACTAGCTAGGTAAAAGTTAAATACGAACCCTCTCAAGTTTTGCAAGATAAAAGGACACCTAGCCTAGGCTTTAGTGAAACCAGCCATTGCGGATTATAGAGAGGTAAAGGTCTTGAGTGTTTGATTTGTGGCCGTAACTCCCACTAAGTAAAGGCATCTGAATCCTTATCAATTGCCCCTGTATGGGGGGGGGGGGGAGCAGCGGGCTCACCTTATGAGAAGTGAAAACTATGGGCATCCGCAATAATAGATGCTTGGGGATGCGTTTCCACTCCCCTAAGCTTGAAACTTCTAAGTAATATCGGTTAGACAATACTGTAATCAGCTGCAGATTTTACAAACTTTTCATTTTTGCTTACTACGGGTTTGTGGAATGTTTTCAAGAAAATTAAAACTGTGATTTTATAAGTCGTGAGCATTCAGATTGGTGAAGAGAAGATCTTGTTAGGTACTGCTGCATGGATTAATTAAGGAATTAGTTCATTCTTGTTAAACGGTTTACTCTTAGCTTATTTTGGGTTTAGCTTCAAAGTATTTACGTAAATCTACGGAATCTTAAAGGCTATTAACCTAAAGAGTTTAACCTTTAGATCCACCATCCGTGGAAAAAAATGATTGCCTGTTTCTCGGAGTGAGCTTGATAAAGAAACTTATTGGATCCACAGTACCTAACAGTTATTTTATCCTCGAGCATGATTGTCTGTATAAAGAACGGCGTTAGCATTAATTTCTGCCCTTCTAAATAAGTATAAAGAAGTGAACTTCTTTAAAAGGGCATTATAAAGTTAAAATATCTGTTAAAAGAAAAAAAAAATTAATACCCGTAAATATTTCAAACACAACATTCAAGACATATCTGTTATACTTTTCATTGTATTCCCAATACCAAACTAAAAAAGATCAAATAATATAAGAGCATATAGAGTCGATAAATATGAATAGGAATATTAAGGAATAATGAAATTTCAGTTGGGTTCGAAAATAAGAGTACCAAAGAAAAAATAATCCAGAGAAAGGCATGACACTGCAGAAGACTGAAAAGATAACGACAGTGGAATATGTAAGTGATTTGATCATGTAGAGAGAATAAAAGGCAAAAGTTCAATGAGTTAGAAAAGCAAAAGCAGCCAAGTAAAAGAGAACAGAAAGAAAACAGAACACTGAAAAGATAAAGAGAAGGGAATATAAAGATGATTTGGTTATGTACAGATGATGGATATTGAAAATTGGATATTGAGTGTATAAAAAAGGTAAAAAAGTAAAAAAGGACAGAAGCACTTAAAAGATAATGGGGTTGGGAGACAATGGTGATTCGGTCATGTGTAAGGAAAATGCAGAAGGTATGCAGAAAATTGTCTCTACAAATATTTAAAGCGAATGCGTATGTTTGTAAATATCGACATAGACGTAGAATCCACGTTAGAGCACTGTAATGAAAAGAGCCAATTCAAAAATACCAAGAATAGAAGAAAAAGAAAAGATTTTTTATTTTAGGATATCCCAAACATATAGTATAGATATTTATGTAGTTAATTATGTATATATTTAGTTACAATTTTTTTATGTAGCGAAATGACTTATACAATCTCAAATAAATCTCATTTTTGTTTAGGTATCGCACCATGTTGAATTTTTCAGAAACCGTAATTTAATATTATATAAGGGAAACCTGTTATTGGCATTATTATTGTAAAATATTATTGATTATTTATCTAATCTGTAATATGCTGTTGGTTTTCTTCATAAAATAAAATAAAAAGCCTGTATCATAGATTTTTACGAATGGAAGAAGCCTGGGTATTCTGTTAAGTATATTACGAACTTGGCAAGTGGTCCACTGTCTACCTCTCTGGGAGACAAGCATGATTGTATGTATGAAAATAAAAATTCAAATATCAATAAATCCATATTACAGGCAGGAAAAACTCATACCTATAGTTCGGTAAAGAATGTAATTATCCCATGGAACTCTCCGATATTGCATTTGAAACGAGTGTCAATAGATAACAATGTATCCGTTATAAGAACATAATTTTCGATAATGTTATCGACAAAGTATAATTTTATCTCTATTTTAATAATAACGGATTGCATAAGTATTTGATATTGTTGGACATATATAATGACAAAGATTGAACACAAAAATTAATAAGATCAATAAGTGTACAATTGTCCTTAAGGCGACATTAAATGCCAGCGACCTTGAGCGATATGAGTTCACGGCTGCCGGCCCGCCATCTATGTAACAAAGCCAACATTTTCAAAATTCTTGGGTGGAAAACAGTGTATATGCTTACAATCCTCGTTATTCACTACTAATCTGAATAAATAAATCTATACAAAAAAGTACAAGCTATAAGAATAACTTTTCTGAGAGAAGTACCAAAGAAATACGTCACGTCATGCCAAAAAACTTGCTTAACTTCAAAGAAAAGTGGTAGTTCAAAAAAGCTCGGCAGTGTTAACTATAATCAACAGCAAGCATTAGCAACCTACAAGTAAGACTTAAGGATATGTGTAACAGGATTGAGTAGTGTTCATAGCTCGAAATGCTTTACTTTCACCACAAAACTTGTCTAAAGACACCATGTTTGCGTGTTTTCTGCTTACTCTTCGCCTTAAAGCAATTTCGGTGAGATTTCTTCCACCTAACCGGAATGTACTGAAAAAGGGCTAAGACTAGAGAGTCAGAGGTAATAAAACTTGTTAACAAGGGTTAATGCTAGTGACAAAAGGTAGGAAAGTATCTGACATACTTATATTCCTAATTGCCACAAATATACTTCTGGAGAAAGATATGGCTGATTCTAATTTAATTTGTTCGTTACATCTGTTGGTAATGTATGAATAATTCATAAAAAAATTTAAAGCTTATGTTAACCGCTTTTTATTATTAACCAATTTAGCTCAAAGTATGCAAATATATTAAAGTAAGATTTTCTAAACCCATATTCGTGTCCGTATCTCTACATTTTACTTCCCATAGATGTTTTTTTAAAACGCCGCAACTTACAATTTTCTTCGTCAAATTTTATGATTCATAAACCATTTTCAAGATTGTTATTGCTAACTAATTTTGCTGTTGGTTTTAGATTGTAATATTTATTATTATAAGTCTTATTAGTTCCTTAGTTCCAAGCCATTAGAACATGTTATAGAAGTTTCATACAGGAAATATGTAAAATACGACCTGGAAACCTTCAACGTTGTTTAATAATAAAAGAAACAAAATCGAATACCATCCTATATATTCAAATTCAAATATTTTTATTCAAAATATGATGTGACATCACTTATTGAAAGTTAAAAACTACCACCCATTCCAAGAAGCATTCAGCCTCAGACCTGAGAAGAAAGGGCGCAACAAGCTCAGCGGGTTTTTTTTTTTTATGGAATAGGAGGACAAACGAGCGTACGGGTCACCTGTTGTTAAGTGATCGCCGCCCACAATCTCTTGCAACACCAGAGGAATCACAGGAGCGTTGCCGGCCTTTAAGGAAGGTGTACGCGCTTTTTTTGAAGGTACCCATGTCGTATCGTCCCTGATACACCGCACAAGGAAGCTCATTCCACAGCTTTGTAGTACGTGGAAGAAAGCTCCTTGAAAACCGCACTGTGGAGGACCGCCACACATCCAGATGGTGAGGATGATATCCTAACTTGTGGCGTGTCGTGCGAAGGTGGAATTCGGCGGCAGGAATCAGGTTAAACAGCTCTTCGGAACACTCCTTTTTTTTTCATCGAAAAGATGTTTACAAAGTACAATTAAATTGTACAATTAAACTTATTATTTAATAGCCTGAGGGCGGTCACTCCATTCCCAATCTGTGGTATCATTAAGAAAGTCATTTATGTTATAGTAACCTTAACCACACAAACGTTTTTTAACAATTGTTTTGAATAACGTGATACTTTTGTTTTGAACATTTTCTGGGATCTTGTTATAAAAGCATATACATCGCGCCCCACAAAAGACTTACTAACTCAACTTAGCCGATTAGTAGGCATTATAAGTTTATGTCTGTTCCTGGTGTTAACATTATGGTTATGACAGTTTCTAGTAAATTCACTTATGTGCCTATGAACATACATTACACTATCGAGAATATATTGAGAAGCAACAGTCAAGATGTTAATTTCTTTGAATTTTGCTCTCAATGACTCTTTAGGACCTAGGTTATAAATAGCGCGAATAGCCTTCTTCTGCAGCAGAAAAATTGAATTTATATCGGCAGTGTTGCCCCATAGCAATATACCATAGGACATTATTCTATGGAAATAACTAAACTATAAGTAAAAAGATAAAATAGGTAATACTAATTTGTAACATACATAGTGAGTCTTACATCTTTGTGCCGTTTGGTGTCGAGACACTTGGCCCAGAGGCGCGGAGAATGTACAAAGTACCTTTGCGCATCAATAGGGATCATCATCATCAGCCGGAAGACGTCCACTGCTGAACTAAGGCATCCCCCAAAGATCTCCACGACGATCGGTCCTGCTTTGCCCTCATCCAACGTATTCCGGCGGTCTTGATCAGATAATCTTGCCCCAACGGCCCCATCGTCCAAATCGAACTATGTGCCCTGCCCACTGCCACTTCAGTTTCGCAATCGTATCGACTATGTCAGTAACTTCTTGCTTCTCCTACGAATCTCCTCATTTTTGATTCGATCTCGCAGGGCAACTCCGTAAGTAATCAAGTAATATAATTTATATTTTATATCTTATTATATTATATTATAGCAAAACCCATCTTTTCTAACCGCGCAATGATATATTAAAATTATATATACAATTTTCCACTTATTACAATAATACATGAGTTATTTTTTTGTTTTATCTTAATAATTTCAATTGAGGACATATTTTCAAAATATCAAGTAATAATCTCAAAATCATAAAGCTTGATTGCGTATTGCGATGTCATTTATATTGTTTTTAAATATTTTAAAATATTCAAGAAGATTGTTTAAATCTGACAAGAGTCTTTCTCATTTTTATGTCGAATGTTAATTATATTTTTTACTATTAGATATTAGATTAAAGATTGATGTAATTATTTAATTACCAGATATAACTAAACGAGATATATATATTTCGATAAATCGTCGAATAACCTACCAATTCTATGTAGGTTATTCTATGAGGTGAAATACAATATGTAAAATAAATAAAAATTACAGTTATGAAAATAACAAAAGAATAATTAAATATTTCATTTTATAAATAATTAACAAAGTTCACAATCAGTTAAAAACTTTTATTGATGGTGGTCGTTATTTATTTTTTTATTTTTTTGGAATTTGAGTTTGGCAACGGTTCTCCACTTTCCAGCACGTCTTGCCCATTTTCCCCGTTTTATGTAAAAAAAATAAGCAACACAAATCTTCACACAATCATTGTAGAAATATAAAAAGTGTTAACACATAAACATAATAAAAAACGAACCATCAACGGAATACCGTACAATACACAAATATAAAAAGAATTCTTATTAGTTTTCAAGTTCAAAAAAAGTTTCATTAAAGATATCGTATAAACTCACGTATCTATTAAATAGGACAAATATAATTTTTAACAAAAGGAAAATATTTGTTACATTATCATAGATACTTAAATGGCTTCATTCTTAATTTTTTCGCCTATATTGTCGCCTATATTTTTTCGCCTATATTGTCGCCTATATTGTCGCCTATATTTTTTCGCCTATATTGTCGCCTATATTTTTTCGCCTATATTGTCGCCTATATTTTTTCGCCTATATTGTCGCCTATATTTTTTCGCCTATATTGTCGCCTATATTTTTTCGCCTATATTGTCGCCTATATTTTTTCGCCTATATTGTCGCCTATATTTTTTCGCCTATATTGTCGCCTATATTTTTTCGCCTATATTGTCGCCTATATTTTTTCGCCTATATTGTCGCCTATATTTTTTCGCCTATATTGTCGCCTATATTTTTTCGCCTATATTGTCGCCTATATTTTTTCGCCTATATTGTCGCCTATATTTTTTCGCCTATATTGTCGCCTATATTTTTTCGCCTATATTGTCGCCTATATTTTTTCGCCTATATTGTCGCCTATATTTTTTCGCCTATATTGTCGCCTATATTTTTTCGCCTATATTGTCGCCTATATTTTTTCGCCTATATTGTCGCCTATATTTTTTCGCCTATATTGTCGCCTATATTTTTTCGCCTATATTGTCGCCTATATTTTTTCGCCTATATTGTCGCCTATATTTTTTCGCCTATATTGTGTATTGATATTTAGAAATGTATGGGTTGATAATGGTTTATTTAGAACTTACAAAGTTGTTATTGGAACAAAATTAGCAATATTATTTTAATGGTTAAATTATTTTGTAACAATTGTTAGGTAATTATAGTAACTACAAAAGGGAAGTTATAGCTAAGTCCCTACGTATAATACCTTTGAGAAATACTGTATACTAGTGGACCCGACAGACGTTGACCCACACACGTCTTAAATTTGAAAAATCGCTCCAGCCGGTTAGGAGTTCAATTGTGAATCTAAACCATTCTCGAATCCACCTGAAGACACACAGAAAATTTCATTAAAATCGTTCAAGCCGTTAAGGAGTAGTTCAGTTACAACAGACGCACAAAAGAAGTATATATATATACTAGTGGACCCAACAGACGTTGTCCTGTACACACGTCTTAAATTTGAAAAATCTGTCCAGCCGTTAGGAGGAGTTCACTAACATACACATGAGCAGGAGAATTATATTATATGGACGTAATTGAGAATCTAAACCAATCTCAAATTCACTGAAACAAACAAAACGTCATGAAAATCGGTCCAGCCGTTTAGGAGGTACTTTAATTGGGAATCTAAACCATTCCTGAATCCACCCGAAGACACACATCAATCTCAAATTCACTGGAACTCACAAAAATCTCATCAAAATCGGTCCAGCCATTCAGGAGGTAGTTCAATTGTGAATCTAAACCATTCTCAAATGCACCTGAAGACACACAGAAAGTTTCAATAAAATCGGTCCAGCCGTCTAGGAGGAGTTCAGTGACATACACACGCACACAAGAATTATATATATAAAGATATTAAGATAGAGCTAATATAAGCAGTAGGCATTGCACTCAACTTGATAGTTTCATAATTACAATAAACATAAGTATGATGATGATATAACTTTGGTTTTAATGAAACACTTAGGATTGCATCCAAGCTTCAGCAATAACAAACATGTTGAAGTACCGATTAAGAAATTATGTTGCCATTTGACATTAGATGACGTCATAATTTTAACTGTTAACCGTAACCATTCAACATTCGCTGGTTAAGGCTAGTGTGAAATAGAAACCAGTAAAAATTTTCAAACAAATATTCGAAATTAATTCACTTTTTAACATTAACTTTGACTATGCCAAGAGTTAACGTTAGATTTTACTTGAACGTTAACTATACCAGCTAATATGATGCAACCCAGCCTTAAGTAATTTTTATGTGTCTTTAAATTTATTATTAAAATCAATATTTATTCAAATAAAACAAATCTTATAACTATATTTAGAATACTATGATTATATTAAAATAACTCTATCATTACGGGGAAGCGTATCAAGAATACTGGCAGTCTTCCGCGTTGGATAGCAAGGCTGATCCGTTGACCGAAGTAGGTGCCAGCGCTTGGGTTTTCAGTAGCCTTATTGAGGCGCGAAGATAGTACTTTGTACATTCTCCGCGCCTATGGGGCCCACGGGCCAAGTTCCTCGACACCAAACGGCACAAAGATGTAAGACTTACTGAGACCGATATATTATATATAAAAAGCAATATTTATATTTATAATTATAGGCTCGTTTTCATCTTACTTTTAATCATCGATATTTTTTTTTGGGTCGGTTATTTTAAAATCATCCTGGTATTCTTGGTTTGAATACAAGACTAAAGTAATGTCAACATAATACGGTATTGTCATGTCTGGATCTGGATGAAAATCACGTTCAAAGATTCCGTTTCATACATAGGTAATTGGCAAAGCTGATTTAAAGCGTATACAGCGGTAGTTTTTTGAGAAGGGCGGTGATGGCTAGGAAAGAATATGGAGAGGAAAGTCGTGACAGGAGTCATGCCCTCGATTTATAAGAAACCAATAACTGCATATTTAGTTTTTTTAAATTTCTTGAACTTTTGACGGAAATCGACCGATTATTGTAATTTTTGGAGTCGGTGTCATCCAAGATTGGTTTGTAACTTACATAGTTAGAGGTAAGATGTGCTTGAGTTGTGAGGAGGCGAGAGGCGAGAGCGGGTTGCGTCGGAAGGATACCGATTCCAAAAATAACAATAATCGTAACTAGAATTAGATTAATTAATTAGATTGTATAATAAAAAAATTACATCCTGTATTATTGGACTAATGGACTCTGTTGCTGATAAGGATCAATCTTTGCAATGAAATTTATTACTAAAAATGAATGAAAATGTTTTTTTGTATTATTATTTTATTTATTTTGAAAACCGCATTTAAATCGATTAAGGCGTTTCGGAGATTTGCGTTCAAAAAATTTTTAAGAAGAAACAACAGCACATTCTTTTTCATATTAACTTTCTAGATTATTTTCTCCTTGGCTTTTAACCCTCAACGTTGCAACTGCTGGACAAAGGCCTCCCTCAATGATTTGCACAACGGTCGGTCCTGCGCTGCCCTCATCTATCGTATTCCGGCGATCTTGACAGAACGCCGGTCAATCTTGTGGTGGGCCTACCAACACTACGTCCTCCATTACATATATTCGAGGACTTTTCTGCAAAGAATATTTCATATCATCATAATTTCTTTCTCTGCGTGTCTTTTTTCTTCATATTTTTATGTTGTAAGTGATAAAGTACATCAAACAGTGTTTATAACTGCTTAACAATGTAGGCTGCAAACAGAATCCTATTTGACAAATCTGGAACAACAATAAGCGGAAAAATTTAATCAGTTCGACATTGAATACTTCCTTTCCTATTCAGTCTACAAATTTTCGTTACAATTGGTTTTCCAATATACCATTTATATTAATACAGTTTATTATTTATTACTTTTTTATAAAATAATATATATTATTTAAACAGGATTCATATATTGGATGCTGCCCTTATATACTTATCTGTTATGTAATATTACAGCCATTGTAAAATACTCTATTGATTGAAATGAGTGGCCTTTGACTTACTTATGTGTTCTTCTCAGGAGCTCTACTTTTCCGAGCATATAGTATTTTTAAAGAAATATTTATTGACGATTCAAAAGCTTATTCTTAACTTAATAACTAATACTTATGGATGTATAGTGTCCGAAATAAATGATTATTATTATTGTTATTATTAAAAGCGCTTAATTTAAGCTTAATTGAATAAATTTTATGTGACTTTGACTTTCACTTGACTTTGGCATCAATTCGTGAACGGGAACTGCTTGTGGTTCCAGATTGACCTATTATAGTTAAAAAATTGCATGCATTTATTGGATGCAATTACTAATTATGACAGTAATCACGACCATCATATTCACGAAGCATCCTTAAACAATGCATTCAAGCTCTAAGGGTTGCATTGCATCCAATATAGGATAATTTATATTAATACAGTTTATTTTATATTTAGTTTGTTTTTGTATATTACAGCCACTGTAAAATACTCGATTGATTCAAAAAAGTAGCTGTTGTGATTCTTGTATGTCCTTCTCACGAGCCCTAAGTACTTATTTCTAACATATGGTAGATTCAGTAATTTAAAAGAAATATTTATAGTGACTATTCAAAAGCGATTAATAAAAGAAATTATTCATATATGTGTTATACATCTATATAAATGTAGGAAATAAGATACAATAGTAATTAAGAGTTTAATAATAATACTACTATTTATTAACAATCTATATGTATCAGTTACAATTAATATTAATTCAACTATTATATTTTGTATAGATAATTAAAAGTATGTCATAATTTTATGGTATGAGACACCAATTTTTTTGACTATCTTGCTTTCCATAATAGTCATCCCCGAGTGTTCTTCACAAACATCTATCTCTTGCTTTCCTTATCCAAGTAAAAATAATACACAAATACACGCGTTTTTATCCGTTAAAAATACTTTATTTAAATTAACTTCAAAACATTCAAGCAAACAGCTCACTTTGCCATAGGGTAACAGCATGAGACCACCGTGTAGTACGCTATTATGAGGTTAGCACACAAGACATTAAGTAATTATCAACAAGTGGGAGGCTCCTTTGCACAGGATGCCGGCTAGATTATGGGTACCACAACGGCGCCATTTTCTGCCGTGAAGCAGTTATGTGTAAGCATTACTGTGTTTCGGTCTGAAGGGCGCTGTAGCTAGTGAAATTACTGGGCAAATAAGACATAGCATCTTATGTATGCGCAGTTGAAGTGCCGCTCAGTATTTTTGGCGGTTTTCAAGAATCCTGAGCGGCACAGCATTGTTATGGGCAGGGCGTTTCAATTACCATCAGCTGAACGTCATGCTCGTCTCGTCCCTTATTTTCATTAAAAAAAAGTTATTTACTTGTAAACAAGGGTCATAATGGCAGATTCAGCATTAAGAGAAACAGATTAATTTTCTCAGCTATAGATAAGAACAGCCTTGTTAACGTTACATCATAGAAAGTTTGTCATACAATCTAATTACGACCTAAGGGTGACCTTTGGTATAAATTATAATACTATAACAATGGCCATCTGAGCTGAGATCGCCTACACAAGGAGCTCTGTCACCCTGTCTGCGAATATACAATATAGTCTGGAGCTTTCTACCTACCTTTTAGAACACAATGATAAAATCTGTTTGTATCGCAAAATCATCCTTTTAAATAACGAAGTTTGAAGCTTGTATTTTAGTTAATAGTTTTTCATTTTATACGTTTTTATTACTATTCTCTTGACAAATACAGCTAGGAATAGGCTTCGTTAAGGAGGTCCTACAAACAATAATTTATTCACTTAAGTTAAAACATTACGCTTATGGAACGACAAAGATGCTTAGCGTTGATCAGCACTTTGGAGAAGTTGAGCTTTTAATGAGAAGCATTGCCACTCTTTATATTAATATTGACAGCTTCAGCATTATATTTTACAATATATTCCAACTGCTGTAAAAAATACTCGAACATTTCGACTCAATGATGTAGGTGAAAATAAATAAATATCTAATCATTTTATTTTTTTTGAACTCGAGTTCGAGTCCCGCATTGTTCATAAATTTTTGTTAGAAAATAAAATTTATATAATGAATCCCAGAAGTGAGGGTTTTCACTTTAAATAACAAATTGTTTAGATTTGAATGAGCGATATCTCAAGTCTATTTCCTAATATGCAATTATTGGGGTTGAGCAGGTTATTAACTGTAAAGTAGATCCTGTAGATGAAGCACAACCTAGATTTGAACAAGATACAAAAAGATTTACGAATCATGCGTACTCGAACGGTTGACTCAGTTGGAAAGAGCGCTCGTACGGAACCCGAGAGGTCGCGAGTTCGAGTAACGCATAGTTCATAAATTTTGTTTATAAATAAAATTTATATAAGCTTGGTAGATTACGTCGCAAAGGATGAAGTTTCTTTTTCTACAACAAGTGCTGACTCGGCAAACGTACCGCGTATGTAATGCACCCGCTCATTGTATGAATTGTCATATGTAATGAAATGTCATCGACTGAATTATTTGTATTGCAAATATATAGGTATTTCCAAGTCAAAAAATATAGGTTCTGAATAAGTTATCACTACATCTTATGGTATAAGCATTATTCCGATCGGTTCAGTAGTTTCCGCAGTATAACCGAAGGATTTAAGACCGGCTCTCCTTTTATTGCAATAGATATTTCACAAATTCTCATATAAACTGGTATAAATAACTTAGCTTGGTAATATTTCACTTGTTTTTCTGTTTGGCGCCAAAATCTCATCATAAAACCATTATTTTTTTTAACTCACAACTCACTCATAACTTTTATTATAGTTATAATATGACAGCTATAAATATTTACATCCGACACTGAAAGAGATTATTCGGGATAACGAATCATCTATCCGTCGTTTCTTTTTAACTAAGACATTCTGATAGGGCTTGATATAGATCTGGGTTAAATAATAACCCTAAATATGAATACAATTAGTATTCAAAACAAAATATTAAATAAAAATAAATCATGTAATCATATTAAGCATTGTAAATATAGTTATAATAAGCGTTGTCCAACTTTAAATAAATTTAAAAGTAATTATAATCCAAAAAATAAACTATTGGAAAACTACCTCTAAAACTTACGTCATGTGCACACGGTCAATAAACGGAAAACCATTTTAAGCTTTCAATATAACGTCAAGAGCACAATTTACATGAAGTTTTAACAAAATAACGAATTTGGGGAAATAATCGATTCATTAGTTATTAGAATGTGTGTGAATAAGCCAGTGGCTCGTATTATACTGCCTTTTTGGTATTAATTATTTGGAATAAAAATTTAAATGATATGAAGTCGGGGGGGTCTTCTCTTTATGCCTACAAAATGAGACCATACCACTAGGGGAGTTACTTGCTCTGCTCGTAGTGCTCCAAAATGCTTCACTAGTTAACAAAACCCAGGGGTTTAAAGTAGACGTAACGTAACACTTAGATTACTACTTAATAATTATATTGAGTTGGTTCTGCCAATACCAATTTAATTGTGCGCGTTCGCGGCGGCATGAGTCACAATCGAACACTGGCGATGCGTTTTATGTACAGTTGACGTGAAGTGGTTCTCATTCTTCGCCCTAGGTGGAGCGCGGTCACGCTTAGTAATTAGGCATTTAAAGTAATTGGCGCGAACAAAATTGTGTGTGGGTAAGTCGGTCGTGGAAGACCTCGTAGGACATTGATCAACCAAATTGGGGACGTTTTGAGAAAAGGAGGTCCTTAGTACCTGGAGCATGTATATTAAAAGTAATGTATGGAGAGGAAGTGCGTGAGGTTTTTAAGGATAAAAGCAACCAGCGTTCTGTTGCCTCTGCCCACCTCGACGGGAAATAAGTATGTTTTTGTTTTTTTTCTAAGGGGAAAAATACTTATACGTTTTATGAGATCGTGGTGGAAGTGATCTCATATGTAAGACTCAGTTTGAAGACCAATACCGACTAAAAAACCGCCTCTTCTTCTATCCTCCCCATGGAATCGCCGCAAGGCATTTCTTCACGGGCGGAGAATCTTGCCTTTGCTATCTCCAATGAAGCGTGTGTGTCTGTACATATTAGATTAGTTTAGTTTTTTTTAGTTTAGTCCCGCAAGGTCTCGCAAGAGGGGAGCGAGTGCAGGATGACCTACGTGCGCACGAGTATCCTATTTACGCAAAGTTCGACCACTTTAATTATTTTCAAACATTCCCGCACGCTCACTACATTCCCGCACGCTCTTGTCAACGTGTGGGAAAGTAGTACTTTCGGAACTCAAATGCATGCGCAAAATTGAACTTTGCGCACGATAATAGGAAAAATATATTAAAATAGCACTGTCAAAAGTGCGAAAGCCGTTGAAGTTTAATGATTATTTGATTCAAATTAGAATTGTGTTTCCAGATTCGCCGAGATATTAACAGTCCCTATTTGAAACAATAATATTTTCCGTATTCTAATGCTTGAAATAGGATATAGGTTTGTTGAAGAAAGTAATAACGTCTTATTAGTCTCTACAGTCTATGGATTTCATCATCAAATATGTAGATTTTAAAATTTTACCAATCAGAAAATTGCCAGCATAGATAAGAGAATATAAAAATAAAAATACACATAACATAATAATAAACTTCCTCCGTTTTGTAGTCAGTTAAAAAGGGTACGAAACAACTTCATTTAATTTCAAATAATACTTAAATTACAATCTTCTATTCTATAATATATAGTCTATATCTATGCATATAAATAAAATTGGAGTGTCTGTTTGTAATATTGAAATAAACGTTTTTTACTACATGTATATGAATATATAATATATGGTACATACACCAAAATAACATGTTTTTTTACAATATTTGTCTGTGTGTCTGTCTGTTTGTTCCGGCTAATCTCTGAAATGGCTGGAACGATTTTGACGGGACTTTTATTGGCAGGTAGCTGATGTGTTAAGGAGGAACTTAGGCGACGTTTAAGAAAAAATCTTTTATTTTAGAAAAATAATGTTGCAATGTCCAAGAAACGGTCTAACTCTAAAAATAATTTATATGGCAAAACAACGTTTGCAGGATCAGCTAGTTTTAAATAAAATATATCTGTTATAATATAACTTCTTACACATGAATTTTTATAAGTTACCAATACCAATTTTTTAAATATCTGTCCATTCCGGATATTTTATGAAATTGCTAAACCGATTTGGTCGAGATTCTCACTGGCAGTTAGCTCATGTCTTAAGGAACTTAATCTATAATTATTTTAGCAAATGCAAAAGAATAAACCTATTGTGAACAAAATGTAATACACATTGTAATGTAAACGCATTCTTCGTGGGGAAAGGCTCCGCTAATAGGATATATGTACAGTACCTACGATACGACGCGCTTTTTTGAAGCGCGTACACCTTTCTTAAAGGCCTGCACACTCCTGTGATTCCACTGGTATTCCTAGAGAATGTGGGCGGCGGTGATCACTTAACATCAAGTAACCCGTACCGTCGATTATCCTCCTTGCAATAAAAAAATATTGTTCATACTCATATTTAAGCTTCAATTATGTATAAAAACTAATAACTTATTTCAAAAGTAACAAAATACTTAGATATAACACAAATTTGAGCAAAATTAAACAATCATAAAATATTAATATATTACTAATTAATTATTGAATCTCTTCGAACCACCAAACATATGTGACAAAGGTTACCGGTTATCAGGTTACCGGTTACCAGGTCATCGGTCAAATATACAGGGAGCCTGGAAAATGATTTTTAATAGTTTTAAAGGCGGAAGAACTCAAAGTGCACACCGTCTCCACCCTCATGGGAAGAAATATTTATCTATCATTAAGGCTGGGGACCGAGCCAATGGCCTTGGGGAATCGAGCAGAACTAGATTACCTCTTTCGCACAAGATGATCGCAATAGTTTTAATGCAGGATTAAAAGCATTTTTAATTTATTCCAACATAATACAATTTTGCTTACAAAACTAACACAACTATATTACGTTAAACAGTACTCTTACTAATAGTACTTTTGGTGTTAAATTAATAAATATTCGTACAATTTTTATCTACGTTGAATGATAAGCATGGTTCCAACTGTAAAACTTAGGGGTAGTTTGGTGTTTCCTTTTCACACTGCCTAAAAGAATAGAAATATGAAGAAATTTTCGTCTCATATTGTGTAGATATATAATTACTTTTTGTAATAATATTAGCTCTATATCAACCGTCCAGAAATGTTTTCAATTATGCGCTATTTTGGTGATTTCTTGGAACGGCCTTAAATGCTGAATATTTCCTCCACTTCACAGCATCCGCTGTTCTACCTGATACCTTTGACGTGCTTTCAAAATGAGTGAGCGTCCCACACCACCGGTCTCCAGAACTCCAGAAAATCAACGTATGTATTTAAGCATCGTCACATAACGTTTTTAACCGTTTGTTTTAATTAAACACAATACATGCCTTTCCAAATAAAAATATTCATGGTGATTTAAAACTTGCACACGTAACTTGTTTCGACTATTATCATTAGCGTGCGTGGCAAACGCTTAGCGCGTCTCGTCATCGTAATCAAACACGCAACTGATAAAGCTCTAGCTATCTTCCTCTTACACCTACGAAACTGTTTCGCTCGGAGCAAGACGAATGATTTATCGTGAACCATGAAGTTTGGATACAACTTTCAAGTTGGCGCTACGATACGGGCGAGTAGCGGTCTAGCGGAAATCTGTCACAACTCATAACTGCACAGTCGGTTCTGAACAGTCGCAGAGAGTACACGCGTTTTTCACTCTGTAACTTTTCGTAACTTTAGCTATGACGTTGCGCTGCTTGATTGCGGTTTTGGCACTAGCCGGGGCCACGTTTGCTGGTCCAGAGGTCACCGAATTGAAGATTGAAGTGGTGAGCGTTCCTGAGATCTGCGATGCTAAGTCCAAGAACGGCGATACACTCACTATGCACTACACCGGGACACTTGACGATGGACACAAGTTCGACTCAAGGTAAGTTCACTGTCAAACATTGCATTTAATACTGTTATATTATATATCAGAACATTGTCAGTAAACAGTTTAATTAGCGATGACTTTGGCAATATTGTACACTGAATAGAGATTGCTATATTAATTAACACATCCAAATGTTGTAATTTAATTTAAAACAATAATTGTTTTGATCAACTATTATATGCTATAAAACATTGACGAAATTGATAAGTTATAACTAAAATTTCAGTATATTAAAAAAAAAATGCTGTCCGAAACGATTATACCGTTTTTGGAAGGGTTTAACAGTAAATGCCAAGGCTAGTACAAGTGTAACGGCACCGTGTAAATGGAAAACAAGTAAATTGCGAAATGAATTTGGGCTTCTAGGGACCCGTACCAAACATATTTGAAACGTTCGTCCATTACTTAAAAAAAAGTTGATAAAAGTTAATTAGTTGAAGTCCTATCAAAAGTTTATGACGTGTTATTCATACACGCGGTTAGTAACCGGTATGGTTATCGTCCTACGACGACTGTGTGACCTATATTTTATCAAACTGTTGTTCCGCCGCGTCAGGCGTAAACCTATTTCTACTTGAATATCCGAGTTGACATATTATTAACATGTGATACATTACTCCGATTATTGATTAAGAATTTTATTCGAAAAAAAAAACGCAATTTTTAAAAATACGCAACGAGAGTTTTGAAATTTTGTCGAGGAATTGGTATGAAAAGAATTTAATGAAAATGTAGAGATAGAGTTAATTTTGTAGCGATATAGATAGAGCTCATTGATATTTTTTTAATTATACTAAGCCGATGAATCTTATGTTAATTAGTTGTTGTAAATAATAGGTAAAATATCAAATTGTAATTTTTTTTATGTAATTTATTATTATAAGTAACAGATAACGTACCGGAAGACGCAGTGTTAATCGGCCCCCACAAGATGGTTTAGTCATAATTGCTGGAATAGGTTGAGAGCAGCGCAGGACCAATCGTCATGGAGATCTTTTGGGGAGACCCTTGTCCAGCAGTGATAAGTTGAATGATGTGATGAGCTTAAATGATGATGATGATGATAATGATGATGGGCACTGACCCGATACCTTCAAGTGGTTTTACACTATCGTGAGCTAAATAGCCTAAACACATGATCGGACTGGTACGGCCGCACCATCGGACGCGGTCTGGTTAGCGGAACATATTTGATGGTATGCCGCATTGTCCATCGCACAAAATTATATTGCTTTTATTAATTTTTATAATTTCGCTGGATTTGGTACGGTTGGACCATCGGCCAGTACGGTGTGTGTCTCGCACCAATTGGTCCGGCGTCGTACCGGGTATGGTCCAGTTGGTTAGAATAATAGTTTAGTGCGATGGACAATACGACATACCATCTAAAATGGTCTGCTACCAGACCGCGTCCCATGGTATGGCCGTACCAAATCCGATCATGTGTTTAGGGTATTAGGCTGCGAAAGTTATAAAACTTTTGCAATAACCACATCTTACTAGACCGACATATTTGCGATGCTTGCTGTCTTCGGCAGTCGAAGCAGCAGCCCCAGCACCAACTGACTTCCCGTGGCTTCCCCCCCCTTCATCATTAATATGTTTGATATGACATTTATATATGATGTATGTTTAGTGTTATAGATTAAGGGATTTCCAGGAAATCTGTTTCAAATCCTGGTGTTGCAAGAACATTTAAGCGAGTATGAGCGGCGGCGATCCCTTATCATCAAGTTATAAAAAAGGAAAAAAAAATGAGATGACTTTAGCTTCACCATCAATATTATATTAATGAAACAGTTATAAAACCCTTAGAGGCTAGTTCACTAATATGTAACAGTCAATTTCATTAAAACTTTACCAATCAGCATAACTATATAAGTTTAACTAGATAGGTTTTTCGTTTGAAACGTGTAAAATTAACTGCTCATATGAGACTCGAGAGGATTCACTGCCTGCATTCGAGAGGATTGACTTATAATTCATATACGTACATAATATACATATATTCATATAATATATTTAAAATAAACCATAATTTATATACTTAAATTATACCACTACATATTATTATAATATAAATTCCTCCGCCGCGTCTGTCTGTCTGTCTGTCTGTTCGCGATAAACTCAAAAACTACTGCACCGATTTTCATGTTGTTTTACTTATAGGTAGCATGGTTCTCGAGGAAGGTTGGTATATAATTTGCTATATTTTTGTATACATATTTGTATACAATAACGATATTTGTTTGAGGTGTCGGGAAAAATAAGCCGTCTGGGAGCTTTCAACGAATACGCTGTCTAAGCCCTTTGAGATGTAACAAAATAATGGATGATGGAATTGTGTATCTTATGTAGGTGTACAGAAAAGTACGCAATAGCATATTCTTACCTCTTAGTCATAATATATTATGTCTTCTAATATACAAAATTCTCGTGTCATGGTGTTAAACATTGAACTCCTCCGAAACGGCTTAACCGATTCTCAGGAAATTTTGAGTGCATATTGGGTAGGACTGAGAATATGACAACATCTATTTATCATCCCCCTAAATGTTAAGGGTGGTCCACACGATTTTTTTTGTAATTTTTTTTAAATTTGTTTGATTGTGAGTCAACATTAAAAAATACATACGACTTCAAATATTCACCCATCTACGATCAACAGTTACTTTTGTATCGCGATTTTAATATCGCCAATACAACGTTTGCTGGGTCAGCTAGTCTAATATATAAAATTGTTGTGTACGTGTGTTGACAGTGAACTCCTCCTAAACGAATGGACCGATATTGATGATTTTTTTAGAGTGTTCCAGTGAATTTGAGATTGTTTTAGATTCAATACGGTCGACATATAATTCTCCTACGTATGTTAATGATTTCCTCCTAACGTCTGGAACGATTCATCAAATTTACAGAGGACAGCGCCTGTCTGGTCCGCTAGACCCTTTTAAACTTAAAAAAATTGACAATTGTAAAGTAATCCTAATCATTTTGGCAGGCATTTATTTTCTCAAAATTGATTCCTATCAAATTCTTTTTGATTTCATTTTTAATATACTAGATACTACTACCGCTTCGGAAACAAATGGCGCTCTGAGAGAGAAGAAGCGGCGCAAGAAACTCTCCCAGCATTCTTTTTTTTGCGCTCTTTTCAATAAAAATATACATTATTGTACAGTCATTTCTACCGCTATAAAATAATCATAATCTAGTCCCAGGCTGTCCGATCACTTAGATATTCAGCTGTGGAGTAATATGATTTACGACAGAGCCATTTTTTAATAAAAAATTTAAATTTATTTAGAGATAAAGCCTGAACGGTGGCTGGGACTTAATTATAGAAGAATATACTAGAATTAGTTACAAGAAATCTCTTATTTCTAATGTTATAATAATGAAAACCACTATTAAGAGCAAAAAGTTTGTTACTACATTATGTTATAAATCATTCAGAAGAAAGTTTTGTTTTATTTTTAACTAATTATATTTGATAACACATTTCCGATGGCTTTAGACTACATTATTCCCGAATACTTGCTTGACAGAACAGTCTGTCGGGCCAGCTTGTTATACATAAATTATAGTTTTAGTTGTATATGGCAGTTTATAATTTAGTATCGTTCCTTTTAAAATCTCGGTTATTACTAATTCTCTTGTCTCCACACAACTTTGCGACTACGTCCAAAGATCTATAATTGACACCTCAAAATTCAATGCAATTAGTATCCTTAAAATGTAAATTAGATTCAAGATAAAATTAACATCTTGAAGCAAAACAGCACGGAGCTAAAATCGTCAATAAACAGTATGATTATAATACAGGTACACAACCGGAATCAATATAAAAACTTTTCTTAAACAGAGTTTTTTTAAATTAAACATCCTTTCAGACGAGATTCGATAAAACGAATGCTCCAACAGAACTTTATTTCAATCTGTGTGTAAAAATCAGTTTAAATTAAACTACGGCGAAGAGAAATGTTCAAAATCAGCCTAATTGAATGAGATACTCACATTCTCTCTACAATTAGAATAAATCGACAGTTTGAACTGTAGTAAGGTGAGGGTAGCTTTTAAATATTCGTGATAAATCTAAGTACCTTGCTCTACTCTTTCGTCTTTTATTTCTAGACTAGACTCGATTTAAAACTCGTAAGTTTATAATTTTGAAGAAAATCTTGTTTACGCACGCTTGACTTGGGAAGTAAGCTGGTGAATGCGTGAGGAGTGCGTTACGAACGAACGCCAGCGTTACGCGAACGGTGATTGCTTGACTTGGAAAGTAAGCTGGTGAATACGTGATAAGAGTGCTATGAACGTTACGCGAACAGTGACTTCTTGATTATCTTCCTTATTTTATTATATTATTGAACAATTTTATAAATTAATAATTTGTTTTAGTTCAGTCGTGCGGTCTAAGCCACACCTGTTTTTTTTGTATAGAGGCATCTGTTATACTGTAAGACTTGGCATTGTGTTGCCGGCTTTTCTACGAAAATATTTGCAAACATATCCAAAATACACACTAGGCCTTCTGTACTTAGTAATTGGATCAGTATTGCGTAAGTAATATAGTAATGTTGAGTACATTACTAGAGTAATTTATTAAAATAGCCATACAGAAGAAGCATGAAAAAGTTCTTTATGAGAGATGTTCCAGGCATACATGGCTCGATGAACTGCCGGCATAGTTCAAAAAGTTGAATTTTAAAGCAAGATGTATGATTAGGATGCAAAGTCGAGTACACTCTCTATTATGTTAAGGCGGAACTTTTGTTATTACTACTACTCTTATTAGAGTAGACGTGAAAATTTTGCACATTATAAACTACTACCAAAGTTATGTTTTGACATACCAGTCATGCCAATTAACTTATTAATATTGAGTCGAACTTCTAGACTTAACAATTGGCAGATTGGGAATGGAGGACCACCGCCCTTAGGCTATTAAATAATAAATTTTATTGAATGTTTTTAAAAGCGTCTAATCGTTCCTGCGCAAAAATAACCAATAGATTATTTAAATAATGGTCTTCCAACAAACGATAAGCAAAGACAATTTTATGATCAAATAATTGTTATTAGAAGTAATTAAGCTAATTGGGTACACTTCGTAACATATTAGTGGAAACTATTGAATTACAAAAACATTGGTGTAATTATGTATTACACTATTTAAATAATTGAAAGTAAATCGAACAGTAATGAATTAGTTTGCACTTCTTTGACCTTTAATATTTTTTAATACAAAAACCTTTATGATTCAGAAATAAATAGGATTTAAATATTTTTAGTCTGCTTACACATTGAATACTACTAGCTGACCCGACAGACGTTGTTCTGTACATAATAAATAAAAAAATATTTTTTATTTATTTGTCAATTAATTTTATGAATTATTTGGTAAAATATGTAGTTATAATGAAATTGTTTCATAGCAAACCGTGCGTCAATAAATTCTCACATAGAAAATAAGTCCATACAAAACGAATTTTGGAAGTAAAAATAATTATGGATCCCAGATTTAAATAAAAACTATCCTATCTCTCAAGTTGGACTAAACTGCACTCAATTAAGTTATCCGCTAAAATCCGTTCCGTAGTTTAGGGGTACATCGCGGACAAACAACGTGACACGTAATTTATTATTATATATTAAGATAATCCAAAATAATAAAGAAATTTCTCATAACAGATGAAAATATTATTGATGCGATATCCACAGGTAATTATTATGTGAGTAAGTAATTTATTAAGCTATAAATAGCCACATAAAGTACGAACACAAACAGTAAAAATTTGTTTGAAAACATTCAAACGGAAGGTAATGATCAAATTCTGCAAGCAGTTACGGTGTGTGAATTATTCACGTATAAGATCTTTCTTTTGCTTTTTTATTTCTTTTTGAAATTGAGACAGACATATTGTTACGTATTTGTTTTTGTGGATAATAATCTATACTAATATTATAACTTGTTTGTTTATACGTTCCAATCTCTGGAAATTATCTGTCGGACGAATTTGGTTTGTATATGATAGCCAGATTTATGGGGAATAATGTAGGCTGTCCCCCATAAGAATACAGCTGAAATGCTGTATTGATTTTTGTGAAGTTAGTCGCCAAATTATTTTGATGTAAATCTTAACATAACATCCTGATGTTAAGCGGTTTTACCTGCCCATAACAGTTACAATTTAATCGGTGTTGTAACGCATTACAAATAGATTAATTACGAAACGATACTTTTACGCAATTCAAAATTATTTATGATATAAGTCAAATTCAAAATGTGATGAAGGTTTATTTATACCTCGGTAGGTAACAACGGTTTGTTTGATAGATCAAAATGTAGTTTGGGCTTTATAAAACGAACGTATTCATCGTACGTCGAGTTAAACTTACAAATAAACCTCGACGTCTGAAATCGAAATTTACCTCGATAGGAGTATTGTTAGCGACGTTTCGTAAAAACATATTTGCACTGAAAAACTTTCACCAGATTAGAACTACAGTTTGTTCTATACATTCACAATGACGACCATTCTACAATATACTCGTAACTTTATTCATTTTTCGCGACGTCATTTACAAAAGTTTCTACAAGTTTGCGCGTAACATCTATACAGATAATAAAATTATATACATAATAAATATATATAAATAATAAAGATAATAAAATCATAAACGTACCATGTCTGTACATTAGATAGTTAGAAAAAATATGGGTGTGAAATTGATGTATTTATATCTGTGCACTTGCACGCTAATCTCAGAAACGGCTAGATCGATTTAGATGCGGATTTCATTATCTTATGGTAAACACCCTGTAGTATTTAATTTTCATTCCAATTGGTTCAAAAACAAGAAATTTAAGATGGGATCCTGACCTACAGATAGCTTATGTTGTGACGAGTAACTTGACTAATTTTAAATAATCTTAAGAGGAACTCTTGAAATTCTGTTAAAAATTAAATGTTAATCTCAGATTGACACGTAAACGACATATATGTAGGCAAAGTCACCGGCTCCCGCTCGTATTGTAATATAATTTCCAAAGGTATAATAACCAAGAACAAAGAAAATTCGGAATGGAGTCCTGTCCATGACATTTTCTGAAATGTATAATTTGATTTGTGTGTTGCTGTCATTTATACATCTGCTTGATTTGTGTCATAATATTTATACCTTTAGAAATAAACAATATATCTTATGGTACAGAATATTTATTACAATTGTAACAGTGAATAGCGTTCTGCAATTAATAATATTATTAGTCATTCATTACATATTTTTTTTACATACTGCCTATAGAACTGACTTACCTAAATAAAATATTAGATATATGTCATTTTATATATCTGTTTGTAACTCTAACATAAGTTCTAATAATTAATTTGAAATCTGCTTGAAAACCTCTGAAGTTATATGAATAAATCTGTGATATCCATATAGAAATATTCTATTTTATGGATATAATTAATGTATTGTAGAAGTGTTTCAATGCTTTAAATAGTCCAAGAAGAACCTTACCACTGGAGAACTATAAAATTTAAAAAATTGTGAACATAATATTACCTCTAATAATTATAAAAGTTAACAATTTTGATGACTAATACTTTATTTCAATATTTTAAGCAATATATCGTTAGTCTTAGGGCAATTCAAACCCATACTTTCTTACCATTCAAATTATCCTTTAGATGAGATGAGAGGTTTATATTGAACTTGTTGAGAGACATTTGAAATGTATTAATTGTCTGTCTGTTATTCTAATTACCACTGTCCGAGTGTCCATCGGTGTGTCTGTCAACGGGCTTTATCTCATAAACCCTTTGCCCCTCTCCTCTCTCATGATAAGTTGTTAGACAGCTGACATTTTGACAGACTATGTAGCGACAACAAAACAATGAAGTACAAAATGACCGCCATTTAACAAAAAAAAAATCTTTTCACAATAATATTTCAAAACCGTACGATATCATAAAGCCCTTTTGATGTTTTATTTCATTCGAAAACTAACGGCATAACAAACAGAAAATCTGAAGAAGTTTTATCAAAGCAGAAGTTCATGTACTGAAAGCTTTCAAGCATCGTCGCAACCTACGAACGAAGTATTAAAAACTATTAGGTATCAAGCTACCAGTCAATGTTTCGAGTTAATTGTAAAGAAGTGGGTGGGCTTTGAAATTAATAGACAATATAATATTTCTGCTTCATTTATATTATCTTTCTTTAAACTAGTAAAGCTTGAAACGGTCATAAAAAATTTACTAATCATTATCTTAAATCTTTAAGCGAGCAATTCTTGTATATATATATAATCCAAATCTCGGAAACGGCTCCTAAGATTTTCATAAAATTTAGTATACAGGGGATTTCGGGGGCGATAAATCAATCTACCTATTTCAATTTTAAAAAAATGTAGCATTATCCGTGTTTTATTGAGAAACAGCTACAATAACATAGACTATAAGAGTTCAGATGGGACATTGGGTGATCCGGTAGGCAGAAGAACTCGCTTCGAATCCAGATGTCCTATTAGTTTTCTTTTTGTTCAATTTTGTAAGCAAGGATTCGTCCAGATATTAACAGTTTACCGACTACACTATGTTTAATAGTGTCTGCTCGCTCTAATCGGTGTATGAAAAGGAATAATGTATTGATGATGCTTCATACAATGAAAAGATGGAGATACTGGAAGCCGAACAATTCTGGAGATTTTTTTTAAATCACACACTGTTCTCTCTCATTGTAAGGTTCACTGCTCACAGGTTCGTTTTGGTTTGAGTATTCACTATAATAATAGAGCCGAATCACGAATTAAATTAAATTTTCTCAATAGAAAATAATAGTATATTAATAGAATGTAGAATTTTAACGGTGTATTTAAAAACAACTAAATATTTGAAGTTAACACCTTGGTAGAGCTATTACTGTTTTATTTAAACATTACAAGAAAATATTTCCCTAAATCGATGAATATTTCAATATGATAAGAATTGGCGAGACGAGAATTAAATTCATTTGATGGTCATTGATACATAGCACTTACGTAATGCGATTTCGGGCGATTTTACAGATTTTAAAACAACCTTAAACTTACACAAATAGTGTCTGTAAACTAAATTATTACGAAAACTTCCTGATACCATTTGGAATTTTTACGCAGCTATACGCATTCGCTATAAAAATGAAATAAGAGTGTTACAAAAATAAAAAATGCATTTTACGAATACGTTTTTGCACACGAAAACAAAAACCAATATATTGGTATCCAGTATACATAAACCGCTTTCGCCATGTTTACATTTTTTACGAATCTATATTTTGCTCGTGAAAGCAAAATCTATTCTATCTTTATTGAAATATATAAGAATTCGATAAAATGCAAATTATATCTTTAAACGCGACCGATCCGTAAAGCTGGTAATGTTGAGAAGAATCTGTAACAAACGAAATACTCTTTCAATATAAACATATACGTATTCATGTAATGCATAATTTACAACTTATCTATTAAACAGTTGCAATTAAAACAATAATAAATATATTTCTGCGTGTTCTCGTCGTACATTAAGTAATAAACCAAGTATTTACTTGTTCTTCGATTAGGTCTTGTGCTAGAACTAAAAACAAGTGTAGTAGGGGATTGATTGGAGCATAAGCCATCTGATATCACCATTGAGTGGCATGGCACGTATTTTGCGAAAGTACCTCAGTATATCGCCGACGTGTAACTACCGATGTAGCTATGACATATGCTGGTGGATTTCTACTATTTATATTTATTTATTTAATAATTTTCAATTTTTACGTGACTAATAGTAAAATGAAATTTTTAAGTGTACCTTCCTTTAGCCTGTTTCTTGACGGGTGACGCAATGTTTTAACATTATAATTAACTATGATTTTATTTAATCACAATTACACGCAAGTCAATAATTTTAAAAATTGTTTTATATTGAATATCTCTATACACTTGCATAATTCATAATTATTAACAACAATGTACAACGGACATTATTACATGCAATCAAATGTATTTTATAAATCAGTCTGTTATTTAATAAGTATTGAGTGTTCAAGTAATTCATCACTTTGATTGCTTTATATTTGTGTTGTGGACGATAGCCTCTCACAGATAGAAAATTAATGAGAAACCTCCCTGTCGCATAGAAGAAAATTAAGTTTCAAATGTAAAGGGATTTAGAGTTTGAACGATTCAGATAATTAAGTAAATAAGATCATGCTCCAATCAATTATAGCCCTCGCAATTTTGCTTTCCATTTATACAATTTTTGTTCATGTTGTTTTATTGAATTCTTTGTTTTGTCTATCTTCTAATGGAGCTAATGGACTTTCAATGTTAATATTTGTATTTATGAAAACATTAAAAGCTTATAAAAGCTCCTCGTTGTTGTCATTTTACTCATTGAAAATCTGAAGAAGTTTTGTACAATAAATAATGATGGAACTATTATATGGAATTCATTACTAAAATAGGTGGACGAGTGTTCATAACTTTAAAATTATTTAATTTACGTGATTCCATTAGAAGATAGCAAAGAGCACTTTTCTTAAAAATTCAAATCGAGTTAACCCTCTCCAACTAAAAAAACATTCATATACACTTTTGTAATATTTCAGACAAACATTAATTTACTCTGTCGGATATATTGCGAACTACAAAATTTCTAACTAAGTAGAATCTTATGCATTTAGAAAAATAAGCAAAACTATGATCTTAAAAAAAATATATCTTATAGACCGCGTGGGATTAATAGATAATTTGGTTATTTTATATTAAAAAAAAATCAGTCTTTCCAGTTACTAATTTTATTTCCATATTAGAAATGGATCATAAATTGTCATCAACATAGTGATATAAATTTTATTCTTCTCTGATAAATCCTTTTTTATCTTTTATCCGTTTAAAACCATTCAGTAAGACATCAGCAAAATTAATTTCAAAATCGTCGGGTACGTTTGACGTGCTAGTATTGTTTGAATTATAATATTTAGAATATAATTAAATTATCTCTCTATTGTTTCCGAAACAAAAGATCACCTCTCTAGATTGTGCTTCTAGTTTCTACGCAAATTGAAATGCTTCTCTTCATTACATTATTGCTCTGAGTGGGTTCATCTAATATAGAGCCATAGAACTGATCGGAGTAGTATCTAAATCGAACATTACGCATCGTGGGACTTTTATGACTGAGTCGAAAACTGTTCCTTGGTATGTGCTGTAAACAGGATGTCATCTCTGTTATGTGGTACCGTTTAGATAGGCTGGTTGAAATTTTGGTATTCCGACTATTTCACTTGTATTACTAATGTATTTTCTGCAACGCTCGTTTGATTCTGTTGTTGCAAGAGAGTGTAGACTTCAGCGATCATCTTATATCAGGTGTTCGGTTTCTCCTATTCTGCTAAAAATAAATAAATAGTTCTTTATGTGTGTAACTTGATGCTCGGTACGTGGAGCTTTAAGCTGGGTTCACAAATAACGCACAACGGCGACAGAGCTATATAATGAAAGAAAGTGAGCTCCCGTTGCTATCCTACTTTGTGTATAGTAAAAGCCTTAGGAGACTTTTATATCGTGTATTTTCGACTTATATTATACTTGCTGTTCTTAATTGCTTTAGCTGTAGAAGTTCAAATAGAAATTATCGTCTCAAAATTACAATTAAAAGCCGGTTTTTGACATTCAACCCTGTCGCTGTATAATAGGATTGATATAGAACTATTATTATCGGAACTCAAGCGTTTGGCCCATAATATCACATATATAGCTTCCCTTTCTTGGCGTGCGTCCGCGCAGAATGGGATGTCGCTATGCCAACTTAATGGCTGACAGGCTTGCCCTGCATGTTTCAGTATGACAACTCTGTTAATGACTATTCTCATATTAAACATTTTATTATAAATTATATAAAACTTTTAATTGCGAATGCAAGGGGAAACTACAAGTACTAAACATAATACTCTAATGTTCATTTGTTCAAAATCGCAAGTCTTCTAATGTTCTTTATTGACCATTTTGAAATGTTTACACAATATTGTGTTCATGTACAGGCATACTTTCAGTAATAAATATATTGACCAGCCACAGTAAATCTGCAAGGCAATCTTATCGTATTTTGTAATTGTAAATAGAAAAGAACCCCTTATAAAGCAAGCTGTCTTTTCGCATCGATTTCTGTATAGTTCAAACACATTAGAATGTAATATTAAATATTAATAACATACAAAATAAGCAAATTAATATTATCGCAAATGTTATGAGTATGTGTGTGACAATTGATTATTCGTGGATAAGCATTGAGAACAAGATTATATGAACCAGGTGAGTTGACGTGGTGTTATACGAGAGGTCGAAATGAAAGACGTTTCTTAAACTAATCAGTATTGATAACGCGTTTTGTTCAATTATGATAACGACAATGTATTGATGAGAAATATCTTTTGTAAAACATATTGAATAAGCAAGTTATCATTCTTAACCTTATTTTACAATTCTGGCGGAATCGGTTCGATTGTAATTCCGATAATATTAATTTTTTTTAATCGTTTTGAGAATCTTCGCAATTATGTTTTAACACAGAAATAGGCATAATTGTGATATCGGCAATCGTAATATTGTTGTCAACTTAGGTTTGTTTTTATTATTTATTTACGTCATACATAATTAATATGCAATAGGTTAATTTAAAATGTCCTTAAGTGATATTTGAAGGTGAATTTAATCATTCGATGCTGATAACATGCATTAATTATGGCAACATTTGAGTATCAATGTTTAAAAGAAAACAGATAAAGTTTGTCGATAACCTTTGTTGGATTTGAACTCAGCTTTTTACAACAATAATTAACTTTTATCAAAAATGATAATCTTCATAAATTTATAACATTTTTAAAATCTACAATCTTATATAATACGCATTACTCAGCAACGCGAATTTTAAGCACGACCTTTCTTAAACTTTTCTATCAAAAAGCATACACTAAAACGGTGTTGCGAATTTTGCAAATGCGAATTGGATTGCTTCGTGTGATATAAAAAAATGTATGCTTTTTGTTAGATTAGATCGCTTCGCTGAGTGGCCTTGGCATATCCCTGGAATAATAGAGTGAAGTTAGTGCTATCACTAAAGGTGGGTTATTATTTACCTGTGCTAGCATATTTCGTATTTTTATTTTATTAGGAAAAGCAAATAACTACAACTTAAAGAAATAAGATATAAGTCTCATAAAATTGTAGTCAGATACGCTATCCACATCTTACCATGTAAAACTTTGAGGTATTCAATGCTAGGTACATAGAAAATTTGTTTATGTATGTAATACTAATTGCAGACAGAGAACTAAAGAGAAATAATTAGTTTTCTACATTATGACTAGTTGGAGTAAATCAAAATTTATAACAGTTAATAAGCACAAAATAGAAAAGAAAAGAAATAATTATCTGCACAAATGTACACTAAATTATGTCTATATTTACAATGATATTAATCTTAAGTATTTATGATGTTTAGTAGGTATTTAAAAGTATGTATGTATATAAATAAAAAATTATCACGTATACAAAAATTCTATAAGTCGGGACTGCTTTTGTACCTTATCACTTATAGGGTCGACAGTATTATTCGATTTTCCACTACATATTTGTTCGATTTTCAACTATCCTTATCTATTTTCAATCGAAATAGTGTTATCTTGATCAAAAAATCCTCGAACTACAAATAAAATAAAAATAAAAATAATTACACTAAAACAAGTTTTGCTCGTCAAAATTATTGCTGTTATAAATGTTGGTACAGATATTTAAAGATAAACAAATTGTTTTTAAGTATATATTGAAATATATTTAAATTTCGAACATTGGTTGTGGTTCAGTAGACATTAGTAACGAGAGGCTTATAGTAACTGAAGTATGTAGTTATGATACAAATGGTCTAGTTGACCAACTAACCAAGGGTGTTTAATTTGGGTGACATGACGGCGAATTCACTCTGATAATTTTTCACTAAGGCATCAAACGAATCAAATCAAATCAAAATCACTTTATTCAAGTAGGTCACGAAAATGACACTTATTGAATCTACTGCTACTTCGTAAAGGATTCAGCTAATGAGAAGAAGTAAGTAGCAAGAAACTCATTGTCACTCTTTTATATCATGATTTACATTTTCTTCGATTTACAAATCGTTTCAATTATAATATAATAAAATATGTAAAATGATGCAACAAACATACTCATACGTAAAATAGTCAATGCCTTACAATAAGTAAGCCAAAAAAGTAAATGTAAATTAATTCAAAAGTTAGTACAATAGCTGCATCATCCACACACACCTTAAATAAATAAAGGTATACTGTGAGAATTTTATAAGCGATTATAAATATATATATATACATAATAACTTTTAAGAATCTGAGGTGTTCAACTTTCACTAACTTCAAACACTATAATCAACTTTATATATCTACGATGCAAACAACTAACAGTCGTCAAACTCTACATTGATGAAAGTAAAAATAAACTTAATTTGCTGCTCTAATTATTGTATCGCTAACTAACAGCAAGATTGTCCCATACGCGTCTGGCGGTTAAAATTATAATAGCTATCTATATTAATTGACGTCAAACTGCTCGCTTGTTTTCACTTCTTAATTAACAAGATCTATAATTGAAATATTTATTATGTATTAACAGCTTTCTGTATCTTCAATATCTTCGATCATTGTTAAGGCTTAAATCTAAGAACTATTCGTTCGTATTTAGATTTCAGCCCTTTGCATGGATTCAAAAGAGATTTATATTTTGTGAGATATTGAATAAGCTTGCAAATTCACTTTAGAATATCTCTTCACACATAATTCTCATGCTATTAAAAATTCACATAACTATTTTGAAAACTACCAAAACATTTCTTAAGTTGTTTTTTCGGCTCCGTAAACATTTTAACAATATTTCACAGGTTATCTTGCCCCAAACTAGACATAGCCTTTACTATGGGTACAAGAAAACCATATATTTAATAAAATACAATTACTTAAGTCTTAAACATACATACTCGGAAACATATATATTACGTCTACTTTTTTTCTGATTATTAGTAGTAATTACAACTCTTTATAAATTTACTAGTAGTAAAAACGAAGGGAAAGGTGAGATCAGATTCAAAGAAGAGTTCACCGCAATTTAAAATTTATCATGCTTAAGGTTTTATGCCACTTTCACATTTTCTTGAAATTGACTTGCGGTTCGAGTAATTGTCGACACATATCACTTCGTGGTCAGGTCACCCACTCGCTGTCGCATTACTACTCTCATGCTCAAGCCTCATCAATGTTTCATAAACCATCTTTCCCTCTATTAAACAACAACTACGAATTTCGATATTATTCATATTATATTCACGTTTACCAGTGGCAGGCTCCTTTGCACAGGATGCCGGCTAGATTATGGGTACCACAACGGCGCCTATTTCTCCCGTAAAGCAGTAATGTGTAAGCATTACTGTGTTTCGGTTTGAAGGGCGCCGTAGCTAGTGAAATTACTGGGCAAATGAAACCTAACATCTTACGTCACAAGGTGACGAGCGTAATTGTAGTGCCGCTCAGAAATATTAGGTTTTTCAAGAATTCTGAGCGGCACTACATTGTAATGGGCAGGGCGTTTTAATTACCATCAGCTGAACGGCTTGCTCGTCTCGTCCCTTATTATCATAAAAAAAGTTTTATATTAATCTAGGTTTACCGATTAGTTAAATAATTGTACATATTATACGAATAAGATTACAATAATTATTATTACTATTTACATAATATCTAATTTAAATTTTCAAAATTCGTCCAGATCAACCTTTCATTTATAACGATGATTAATTTATGGCAAACTCATTTGTTTATGCACTGGCAACACAAAATGCAATCAAAATAAAAAAGGCCTATGTACTTGCATCCCGTGCCACTAAATAATATAAAAAAATAAAATAAAAATAGAAAATCCATTTTTTGGGTTAGAATAGTATAGATGGTTGGATGTTAGTGCTGTTATATTACACTCGACTCGACAATCCGATTATTCGTGATCAAGTTTGATGTGTCATTGGTGGCTGACTGTTTACGACTTGTCAATCCAAATCGGTTACAGTAATAATACATTCGCTTTCCTTTTAAAACTCCGTTAGAGATGTTCTTCTCTATTGCGTGTTCTGTTTGTCTACACGATAGTACATTACATGTCAATGGATCACACAAAAATGTATTCTATACTTATTATATTTTATACTTCCATGATTTTAAGAATGTATTTGGGGAAATGCTTAAGTAAATTCAGAGGGACTACATCTGGATGCAACAACATCTCATAAAACACAATCTCAACAATTCACAGCATATATGTGGTATACACACATTGAACTTTTCACTAAATCCATACAATTTCACATATAAGATATACACAGCACTTATGTTATAACAATCAGCTGTATAGCTAAAGATATACTGCTATTAGCATTTCGGTGACGCGAACTCACGAGATTTCACTAATCCAAAAAGTGTCTTACTATATATATTTAAATTCATTTTTTGATTATTTATTTATCGCGTGCGCCACTCATTAGCATGTCAGTGACGCAAACCCATAAGATGATCACCTACTAAAAAGTGCCCCACGCGGCTAAAGAAGACTACACTTCGAAAATATCAATTAAATTTCAAATAAAATTGATCGTAATGAACATTTCAGAAAGTAACTGCCCGGCTTGATATTTTATAGAAAACTAGCTGACCCAGCAAACGTTGTATTTCCGATATTAAAATCGCGATACAAAAGTAACTGTTGATCGTAGATGGGTGAAATTTTGAAGTTGTATGTATTTTTTAAAGCTAACTCATAATCAAACAAATTTAAAAAAAATGTCAAAAAAAAAATTGGCTTGGACCACCCTTAACATTTAGAGGGATGAAAAATAGATGTTGTCCGATTCTCAGACCTACCCAATATGCACTCAAAATTTAATGAGAATCGGTCAAGCCGTTTCGAAGGAGTTTAACTACAAACACCGCGACATAAAAAAGTTATATATTAAATAGAGATTACGATTCCGCAGGCATAGATTCGACCTGAGATCATGGTCACAATTTATAAGCAACACGCCTAATAAAATAAGATTGTATGTTATGGGCAAGAGTTCCAGGTGATACGATGCGAGAAACTTTATAGCCCATGTGAGGTTTGCCGCCGCTTAATATTTTATATAGAAAAATACAACCAACATGTAACTTGGTAGAAACTTTCTTTATGTCTGTGCTCAAAATACTGTTCCGCAGCATCTGTTAAGTATACTTTGGGTTATTTTAAGAAGTTTAAAAGGAAAATATATATTTTTGTTTAGATCGTGGAAAATTTAATACTGTTTTTTTTTTTTTTGGTAAAAAAGAGCTATTCTAAAGAAAGATTAATGTATTGAAATTCGGTTGGATAGGCGTAGTGTAGAAAATTAAGATTATTATTATTTAAAATTTAAAAAAATATTACATCCAAAACAAACTTATTTCCTTTTTTTTGCTCCTTTACACAGGATGCCGGCAAGATTATGGTTACCACTACGGCGCCTATTTCTGCCGTGAAGGAGTAATGTATAAGCATTATTGTGTTTTAGTCTGTAAAATTACTTGGCAAACGAGACTTAACATCTTATGTCTCAAGGAGACGAGCGCAATTGTCGGTACTGCCTATCAGAATTTTAGGATTCTCAAGAAATTAGGATATCATCCCCACCATCTGGATGTGTGGCGGTCCTCCACAGTGCGGTTTTCAAGGAGCTTTCTTCCACGTACTACAAAGCTGTGGAATGAGCTTTCTTGTGCGGTGTTTCCGGGACGATACGACATGTACCTTCAAAAAAAGCGCGTACACCTTCCTTAAAGGCCGGCAACGCTCTTGTGATTCCTCTGGTGTTGCAAGAGAATGTGGGCGGCGGTGATCACTTAACACCAGGTGACCCGTACGCTCGTTTGTCCTCCTATTCCATAAAAAAAAAATCTCTCCAGACGCAGGTGTTCAAAATGCATGCAACACTTATAAAAACTGACGCAGGCTTCCACAATTTTTAAATTCCTATTTAATTCTCTAGAGGAATCAAATTTTCTAATATTTCAAGTTTCTAGCAGGAGAGGCTTAGGCTCTGCGATGATGAATAATTCAGTCAGTCTGGACATATATTCATATATAAATTTTTTTTGACTGACATTGAAATTGAAATTGACTGTTAACCTCTATTTTGAGCAATGCACGGACACTAACACAAAGTAATATACAAATCACGAGAGTAAGACGTAGCTTGTCACTTGTTACGCACTAAACTAAAGTAATCAACCGGGCCTGTTATCATCGGTTGTCTAGTAGCAAGAGGTAAGTCTAGACGTAAAATGATCTAAGCGTAGTGGTTAGGTTAGGTTAGGTTAGGTTAGCACACTGCCCACTGAGCTCGAGAACCCGGGTTTGAATCTTGCGCCCGTTCTTCTCAGGCATTTTATTATATCATTATGTTTCCAATGTGGGTGGTAGTTTTTGATGTTCAATAAATGATTTTAAATAAAATACTTTTTTTTTATAAATATATTTGAATTTAAAACCACTGTAGGTGCAAATATTTACCCCCTTATTTATAATAGTCTGCTAACTTAAGGCATTGCTAATCCTCACTCTGTCTTCTTCTATTGACCTAAGTCAGAATGAGAAAAAACACTCCTAAGCGGCTGTTTAAAGTTAGCGGACCATTATGAATAAGGGGGTTATATGTTAAATATGGATGTTTGTTTCCGAGTCATGGTTGTTTATATTTATTTATGTACGTCTGTCTATATATCTGTTTTGCGCCCATTGTACAGACTCTGCCTAGTTGAGGCAAGATAATTTGTGTAAATAGTTTGTCAATATTAAAAAAATGGACCGTATGACTATCTTAAATTGCAAATTTTTCATTTTTGGATAAATAAATCTAATTAAATTACTCAATTGAATAACGAATCCTATTACTCTATTTATATTATAATACTAGCTATCCCAGCAAAAGTTGTATTACCAGTTAAAGTATAAAAAAAATCAATAATTAAAATTTTTCGGGTATAAAAATAGATGACGACCGATTCTCAGACCTACCAAATATATCGTAAATAAAATATATCGTACTACAAATTATTCTATTCGATTGCCATCTTGCAACCCTATTTCGGATTTGTTCATAAAACAGAATAATATAAAAATCGTGTTTAAAAAACGGCAGTTGATCGTAGAAGGTTGAAAATTTGAAGTTGTATGCTACTTCTCAATGCTGCATCATAATAAGATAAAAATAAAAAATAAAATAAAAAGTATTGAGGGATGGGGTCACCCTTATCATTTAGTGCTTTGAAAAATAGATGTTGCCCAATTCTCAGACCTATCCAAAATGCACACAAAATTTCATATAAATCGGTTTCGCCGTTTCGCAGGAGTTTGGTAACAAACACCGGGACACGAGAATTTTATATATTAGATAAAGTTAGCAACAGTGTACATTTATGAGAATTTGTTATTAGACTCGATGTCTAATAAAATACCTGCATCTATAGACTACTTGAAATACTCTTGAATTCCCTTTTACGAAAGCCAACATTTATTTTCTATAAATCGGTACTAGAAGAACTTAATTCTATGAGAAGTCGTAACGCCGGCGTGCATGTTATATTGCGGTCGTTCCTTCGCCTCCCTCCTTTGAAATATTTACACGTGCCATCCAAGAAGTTGAATTGACAGAATTAAAACTTACCGAGCTCTTTCATATTTCACCTACTTACGGTGTTGCCAAGCTAACTCATTCTGGGAGCCCTTCAATTAATGTGGTCTTCAGAAAGTTTCTATTGCGCCATGTAAAATATTAATGCGCTGCGAAATTTCTTGAGAGCTTAACGCTTCGTGTTAAAATAATTAAATATAAAGGCAACGGATCGATATGCAAGTCGTTGGGTTAATGTGTATTTAGAAATGGGTTTAAATACAGCTCTATTTGATTTAGGCCTATTCAATCTTGTTTAGTCATAGAAATAAACTTATATGTTATGTTAGGCATAGAAATAAGCATATATTTTATGATGAAAATGTTTTTATATTACAAGGAAAAAAGGGCAATAATTTTCTTAAAATAAATTCCTTTAGAATTCTTGTTGTCGAAAATGACTTGTTTCTGGATTAATGTTGTTTCTTATTCGGATCCAATTAGTGTCGTAGATTATTTCTAACCTTTATAATAAAAAAAAAATAAAATAAGCGGTAGTATTATAGATCTCAAAGTCCGTATCATTCGTATGTAAGTGGAATGTAATATATTCCGTTATCTAAAATGTTAAGATGTAAGTACCTACTTCGTGTCGAATATTTTTCAACCCTGTTGGATCCGTAAATCTATAGGATTGATGGGATGTGGGTATTTCTGCATAAGAATTAGCGAATGTATGTATTCCATGGCAAGAAAGATTTAAGAGTCCCCAAAGTGAAAGTATTTCTGATGGCCAATGGGTCCTAAAATCATTCATATTTTTACACGCTTTTTTTTAGCTTCACCTCTATGTATGTTTGTTTGTAACCGACGCGATTTAAACCCACTTTAAACGGCCAGATTTCCATCAAACTTCGTAGATTTATCGAGGACCGATGACAATACATTAATTATTCATTTTTTAATTTTCAATTTGCTTATTTTGCAATTTTTGTTTATTTATATATTTTTCATCTATCGTCTATAAGGCAGGAATTGATGTTAATTTTAAATTTCAACCATTATCTTTAAGCGATTTAATCTAATATTAGAATATTCGAATACCAAAGAGAATTTTTAATTTAACAATACAAATAATAGTTAAAAAAAAATAAAAAAACACGCTTTCATAAATAAACTCTACTAAAAGAAGGGAATATTTTCTATTTTATAGTACGGTTTTCTATAAAAAGTGGGTTTTTAAGTTTTTTTAACTACTATTTATTCACTTATCTATATAAAGTAACAGTTCTGTCTCTTGTTTGTTTCTACGATGTGATTACGTCGGTTGTTAAAGTAGGACGAAAAATAAAGAATAGCTGAATTATTCCTCTTAAAAGTTGTTAAGAAAGTCTGAGACGGCCTATTATGTCTGATTTCTAAGGATAACAACTAAGTTGCGATTTTTCTATATAAAATTGCGAAGTGAATCGCTAGTTTGTAGATATAAAATGCAACATTCGTTGAAATAAGATACATAGATAGTGGATTTTATGTTATCCAGTAGGTCGTCTATGAATTGTCAGTGGACACATGTGGTCTCCATTTCTCTGAATAATACACGAACGGTGTTTGAGCCTCTTCTGTTTTATTGCGGACGATTGGCTTTTGCGCCGTACTCCACCCGTCTAAGAACACCGCTCAATTTTATCTGTGTAAGCATATTATATTGTTTTTTTGAAGTTACTGTGCTATTTTCTCAATGTTTTTGAAGTGAAGACTTGTTTGGCTAAAGAATAGCCATGTTGGGCACTTTCTGGTAGGAGAAAATCTTAGGGGTTTGCATCACCGATAAATAAATAATTATAAATATATATTATAGTTACACACTTCTTGTATGGGGCGAAACTTGTGAGTTCGCGTCACCGAAATGCTTATAGCAGTGTATCTGTAGTTATACAGCTGACGTATTTGTATAATATGAGTGGTATCTTTTAAGTGAAATATGAATGGATATAGTGAAAAGTTCAATGTTTTATTGTTTGATTAATATATTATTGAAACTAAGTTTTAAAATTAAATTGTTAAAATTAATTATTGTTTCTGAACATTATGAAATTTCTAATTTTAATAGTTCGTAAAAGTTCTAAGATATCACTTCTAACGATAGTCTCTGCAACTGCCAATTTTTTTTCTAATACGTCTACTCCAACTGCAGTCTTTTGAAATTTTCAGAATTAGGATCATTTTAAGCAATCACAATTAATTGCCAAGTCAATTATTGTAATCGGGCGCTACTTTTCGATTCTGTCATCGTAAACTTTTCTTTATTGGTATCCTTACATTTTTAAATTGAAAGTTACGTCGCCTCAAATTTTTTCGGCCATCTATCGCACGTCACATTACAGACGCCCGCGAAGTATTTGTGCAGATGAATCATTAATTTCAACTACTGATTTCAAGTTAATTTTGTCGAATAGTCTAAGGCGCCAGATTTAAACATTGATTTCCGAGTGGGAGATTGGGTTCGAACCCTGAACCTGACAATGTTTTTTTTATTATATTACATTTTTATGGCAGAATAAGTAAGCATAATATGTTATTTTGTGAATAAAAGTTTGTTTCACTTGCACCGTGGTTCCATTAATCCAATAATATTTTTTTTATTTGAAATATTAACGAAGTTTGCAAATAAATATAATATATATGTACCTAGGCCCTTAGGCAGATCCAGTTATTATAATCGCACATATTTTGGTTTTATGTTTTATTACTTTTGCAGTGAATATCTTGTGGATATTAAATGAGACTGAGTCGTCACGCTCGCATATATAGCTTTCATCCATTGTTATATAACACAAGAAGAGAGAGTAATCTGTTTGAAGAGTAATGGGTAACACGTGTCTAACCTCATTTTCCATATAATTTCCATTGATACCAGGTGAACTCAAATATTTTAGTGGTGATAGTAACGTGTCCGATAAAAGCAATAGAAATCACGTGATAACTATTGCGGTTTATGAGATACATCTAACTTACAGACAGGTGGACATAAACGGAGTCTTAATAAAAGGGTTCCCGTTGGTTACAATTCCGATACGTAACCCTTAATTTGTAAAATGATGATGCTGTACAAGTGTTGTGACAACCAGACCGAGACATGGTCATTAATTATTTCGTCTAAATATTGGGCCGGAGAAGTTGTATCAAAAGCTATTTCTAACGTGCTCTAGCGGACAAAAGTTGATAAAATTAATTTCTAACGTGCTCTAGCGGACAAAAGTTGATAAAATTAATTTCCAGTGTGATCTAGCGATCAATAGATGAATGAATATCTATTTTTCAACGAATTCCTCACACATTTTTAGCTAGCCTTTAGTATTTTTTGGGAAAGTGATAATAGACATACAAATAATATAGAAACTATGTGTAAATTTTCAAAAAAGAGATATAAAATACTGCTCGCCTTCTGCATTCTATTCGTAAAATTTATAATGGCTACCATCAATAACGTACAATGTTACAAGTTTCAAATAATGTATAACATCATAATTTCATCTATGACTATTCTGTTTGTGCTTTTTTTTAATACAGATAAAATAAAATGGGCAAATGTTTCAGCCTATCTAAAGTATGGAAGCGAAGCGGAGGTAAAGGAACGGGTATATCTTGTGGCACGTTTTGCAAAGTGCCTCGTCTGCTTTAATAATTAAGAGCACTTTTCCTCGCGGTAAAACCGCTGTTTTCTGCGGTCTACTGCGATGTTGTACTACGTACATAATGGTAATTTAGTAACGCTCTAGATGTTGGCCATTTCACCTACAAATCGAATTTTGTTTATTCTTTTAGGTCACTTTCTAGGAGCAAATCGATATTGTTGTATTTCAAACACTACATTATTATTTGGTTGATTCTATTCTATTCTTTCTACTGTTGCTTCTGTAGAAGGTATACCACAAGTTAGCCAATGTCTAAGCTTAGAATATTTGTTTTCTTACATTAATGCTAAAGATTGAAACAAGTTTAATTTTCTAATTTTATAACCGAAACATTGACTTTAGTTAGACTTTAAAGGATAAACACAAATATAATTATTAAATATAAGTACTTAAGTGATACTTACAACATAAGTCTTTTTTACGCGCTTTTTTTTAGCTTCGCCTGTATGTATGTTTGTTTGTAACCCACTCATTTGGGCGCGGTTTTGACCCACTTAAACGACCAAATTTCGTTCAAACTTCGTAGATTTATCAAGGACCGATGTCAATACATTAAATTTTTTAACAATTCCATTTTTCAATTTGCAAAATAATTGTTTTGTTAATTTATATAATTTTTTTTATCTATCCTTGGATAAGGCAGGAATTGATGTTCATTTTAGATTTCAACCATTATTTTTTCAACCAAAGCGTGTTTATTAGTTATTTGAAACAATTTTTATTATTTGTTTGATTTGAAATTGTTTTGATAACATTGCTGTCAGGAGGTTGTCATAGTAATGTATGTTGATCTTACAAACCCATATGCCTACTGTGCCCTTATGGATGCTTGCAAGACAAATCTGAGCTTTCACCGACTGTCTAAACTGTATAAGTGATAAGATTTATTTAAATCGAGAAACTGAAGAACAACTAGAGCGATTTTTTATTTATTTATTGCCATTTATGAGCGAGTAGGTCGATATGATCACTTGCTAATTTCAGCAAATTGACGTTTCGTTAAAACACCCGAGATTTATATTAAGGAGAGGTATTCCCGATGCTTTAGACAAAAAGCGCTCGAACTTTAGATAGGTACACATCGACGCGGGCATAGCTGAGACACGAACCGAGCGATGCGGGTCAGCCGTTTTTGTAGTCTGTAATATTTTGCAGCTGTGTGTACGGTTTGCTGACGAAATGAACGAATGTATTGTATATACTCCAACGCACATAAAACTTTGATACTTAGCATGTGTAATCAAAACGATAATACATCGAGCTTGTTGAAAAAAATAATAAAATATTAAGAAAATCTAAAAAAAATCCTTTAAAATATGAGAAGTTCATTCATTACTATTTCTTATTCGTAGGTTTCATTATCGAATCAGAAAAACACCCTTCAAACGAAATTTATTTCAAATTGGTCCATAAACGACTGAGTACTAAATAAGAAATAAAAACAGAACTTATATTAATCAATCTTCTTTTGTTTGTAGACAGTTAAAAGTAACCAAAAATTTTTGTCTTTATGACAAGAGACTAGACAGGAAAATTACTCATAAAAGTATATGATTTAGATTCAAATATACTACTATATATCTAGATACAAAACAATTTATAATAGCAATAGGTATGACCTATTGCTATTATAAATTGATAGATCCATATATGTATACTTACAACATATTAGCATACTAACGGCCGTTCCCAATATTCATTCTATCCCTTGCTTGATATAATTATCGTAACTATCGTTGACTTGTCTGTCCCAATAAACTTATTGACGGTAACTCACTTTATCCGTACACGCTGTCTGTCAATGGGAGGACGTATAGCTTACCAGCGATAGAAGTTTGTATGAAAATTGTAATTCACGCGTCCCAATATAAGGCGATAAGAATGACTTATCGGGTATATTGGGATAGCTACAGATTATTGACAGCTAATTACTGACAGTAGAAGGCAGTAATTTATCTCAATAGTATATTGGGAACGGCCGTAACACTAACATAGCGTGCTATAGAGATAAACATATCTAACGGAGATACACCAAGCTAGAAAAGCAAAGCGAATTTATTGTTACTGTAACCGATTTTGTTTGACAAGTCATAAACAGTCAGCTTGGAATCAGCTCCTTATTATGTATAATAAACCACGAGCTACCGCTCAAATTATCAAATTACGCATTATCGAGCTGTCAGATCGTCTTACGCTAGTATCTTATATCTTTAAACGAGCAATTCTTGTATATGTATATATATATATATATCGGAAACGGCTCCAAAGATTTTCATAAAATTTAGTAAACAGTGGATTTAGGTTTCAATTTAAAAAAAATGTTGACTTATCCGTGTTTTAATGCGAAAAAGCTACAATAACATTAGAATACAAAGGTAAATTTTGCCACGATATACAAGACTATAATAGCTCAGATGGATTGGATGATCCTATTAATATTTAAAAATCCGAGCAAGGCTCGGTCGTCCGGATATTATTCAATATATGGATAGATCAAACATATTGTTAAGATGTATTGATTTAAAATACGTTTTTATTTATAAAATTTATAAAGAGTTGAGCTGCATCGGACAGGCACCGAGAAACAAAACAAACCCCATATTGTGTATACACTGAGTAATAGACAGATGAACATTTCAAAGGAAAACGTTATAGCGAGCACTTTTCCTACACATTTGCTTACTAAGCCAACTTAAGTCGCTCTTGACAAATGCTTAAGATAAACGGGTTATTTTACACACTGTTGGCATTGTTTATTTTTTATAAAGATTGTCTTGAGGCGCACCCTTCATATAAATAAAGAGATACATATGTTATGACTTATGATACGCGTTATTCCTTAAAATGGATGTCTTTATTCCCAGGATGTTATTTCTGTTTACCCGCATTTTATAATTTTACCCCAGATACTGAAATATAAAAATTATTTCAGAATTGCGACTACATAGTCTTGTTATGCCTACTACTCGGTTTAGTAGAGTTGGTAAGTCTTTTATTGGGCGATGTATCTATGCTTTTATGATCCCAGAAACTGTGTAGCGAAATTCAAAAGAATTGTTAAAAAACGTTTATGTAGTAAAGGTTACTATAACTCAAATGATTTTTTCTAATGATACCACAGACTATGAATGGAGCGAACGCCCGTTGGCTATTTAATGATACATTTAATTGTACGATAATACATAATATATTGAAGCGAAAATTTAAAATAACCCGCTGAGTTATTTGTGCCCGTTCTTCTCAGGTCTGAGGCATATTCTTTCGAATGGGCGGTAGTTTATGTCGTTAATGTATAAGTTATTTTACATTCTATTTTGAATGAAAATATTTGAATTTGAATTATAAATATTAATTAAGAATATAAACAAATTAAATACTTTTTAGAGTTTATTTTAATATATATAGTAATACCATAGAGTAGAAGTGGATACTTAAGTAGTATAAATTTGAAAGTGTTGATAGGTTTTTTAAAAGTCAGAATGATAGATTTAAAATGATTTTTCAAAGAAAAAAAGTTCAAAAAGCCATTGTATTACAATATTATGTATAAGTGATGGGTACAATAAATCAAAAGATTAGACGAGGTAAATTTTTATAGCAGAATACTAAGTATTGTTAATATATATATTTTATTTTATATTATATATCAAAGTATTATCGGACAGTCCATTAGCAAATCCAAAAACATTATTTAAGTGAAACTTTTATTAGATCGTCGTAATTTTTCCGTTCATCTATCGCATTTCGCATTACAAACGGCCGCTGTGTAGCAGTCAATTTATTAAATTCAACTATAAAATGGAAGGTTGGCTTAACGGTGTGAAGTGCCAGATCGTAGCTTTAGTTCCCGCGAGGGATCGTGGGTTCGAACCCCCCACCCTTAAAGAGGGTTTTTAATAATTAAAGTAGAAGTTTTTTTTTTATTAATGCTATTATGCTGAGTTCAGTTTCACATGTATCGTGGTTTTATATTATTGCTTCTTTATTTAATCTATTCGCTATATTTCGAACAACTAAGACAAAGGCCTTGGAAAGAATCCCACAGAAATATAATATTTTTAGTGTGTTATCAATGTACTACTATCTTATTAGCCAACCCCGACAAAGAATATGAACAGATGCCAATCTACAAGAGACTATTACAGCATGAGAAATCCTTGGTTTTTATTAAGCCATGAGATTTTTGTTACGCATTTTGTGAAATCAAATGTTACAAACAGGCGTTCACACCGATACTGTATCTAGACAAAATTGATTTTTCACTATGGTTACGAGAGCTATCAAAATATTGTTTTGCATCGGGTATTCGAAATTTGTAGAATAAATTGGTGCTTTTTTAACGACCTACAAACTTAAATACTTCAATAAATTGGACGTAGTTAAGCAGAAAGAACTCAAACTAAACACAGGCACTTTTGAGTTAAAGGTATTTGAGGTTTCATCTCTAAATAATATTCCATATAAATATATAAAAAAAAATCGACAGATTCGAGACCTTCAGGAGTATGATGGCATACTTAACTCTATTTTGACCAAAGTGTGATTTGAGTCCTATCTGCTTAACTGCGTCCAATTAAAAAGACTGCTTCTTATAAAATATCACATGCACAGTTATATTGTGTTAATAACGCCTTCATTACTGTACAAAATAAATATATTGTGTTTTATATCGTCTATTTTAATGGTAATCTTAAAGCTTAAAGTGCAAATAGGTAAATTAGTCTCTCAAGGTATCCAGATTACCCTGCTTGTGCCTGATCGACTATAAATCACTGATTTCGTGCAAACAGAACAGGTCTCGTTACGTAATCTGGCATGATTCAAGAATCTAGCGACATTGCTAATATATTATTACTACAAAATGACATACATACGTACATACATATAGATATAAAACGTTTTGGCTAAAGCAGCCTTCATTTGTTAATTTTACTTAGAGACGTGTCTCCACGTAGATTTCAGTGCATTATATTCATTTTATTTACTTTTATTATGAACCAATGACAACGAAATCGGTTAAGCCATAATCAAATAGATAAAATTCTAAAGTCATTAAGATTTTTATGCTTTAATCACAAATATGAGACTTTTCCCTTTACTTGTGGTGACGGTATTACTTGCCAAACTTCATAGTTCTAGGTTAATGAAATCTAATAAATTATAATTCCCTTGAGAGTGTCGAAATATACATTTTTTGTGGCATAAACGTCTGTACTTTTTTTATATTATCTTAGAATTTCTATTTTCCCACCTTCAAGATACTGTAGACTTTAGTATATCATTTTAATTTCAACTCGATACTTCCACGCGTTCTGGATGTATGGGGTCTTGACAGACATACGGACGAACAACAAAACGCTCCTATATGTATTTATAATTTCGAGCTACGATACCTTAAAAAACGGATAGCAAATCGAATTCAAGATCGTAATAAGATCGGCTTGATTATATCTCTTAAAGAAACATGTTAAGAAATAGCCAGCCTCTTACTTGATTGATCACTCACCCTTCTTTCCAATAAATATTAAATAAAGTACGTAAGCAATTTGTACGTCTCACTTAGTTACGATGAAATGATATATTAATATAGAGGAAGATGCATCGTTGTTCAGCTACGGATGTACGTGATCATTGCTTCTTCTAGGACCACAGATCTTATAAAGTTTAAAATACGGAAATACACTTTACACTATGATATGAAATAGTTTATTTTACTATTATGTGAGTAGTTTTTATGTACATAGGGAAATTAGTTAATGTAGTTTAATTCAAAGTTATCATTTCGTTATTGATTTTCTAGTCTTTACTCAATACATGTGTCATTAACAAGACTTTTATCTGCATATACATACTTAGCCGTTTCAATAACAATAGTCAGTGTCCTTATTTCAATAACCATCGTTTAGCCAGTTCAGTTTATCAATACAGGTAGTTCAGTCAGTGTCCTTACATCAATAACCTTAGTTATGTCGATGTCCTTTTTTCAGTAACCACATTTCAGTCAGGGTCCTTATCCCAATATCCATAATTCAGTCAGTGTCCCTATCTCAATAACCATCGTTTAGCCAGTTCAGTTTATCAATACAGGTAGTTCAGTGAGTGTCCTTACATCAATAACCTTAGTTATGTCGATGTCCTTTTTTCAGTAACCACATTTCAGTCAGGGTCCTTATCCCAATATCCATAATTCAGTCAGTGTCCCTATCTCAATAACCATCGTTTAGCCAGTTCAGTTTATCAATACAGGTAGTTCAGTGAGTGTCCTTACATCAATAACCTTAGTTAGTTCGATATCCTTTTTTCAGTAACCACATTTCAGTCAGGGTCCTTATCCCAATATCCATAATTCAGTCAGTGTCCCTATCTCAATAACCATCGTTTAGCCAGTTCAGTTTATCAATACAGGTAGTTCAGTCAGTGTCCTTACACCAATAACCTTAGTTAGGTCGATGTCCTTTTTTCAGTAACCACATTGCAGTCAGGGTCCTTATCCCAATATCCATAATTCAGTCAGTGTCCCTATCTCAATAAGCATCGCTCGTTTGTCCAGTTCAGTTTATCAATACAGGTAATTCAGTCAGTATCGTAATCTTATTAAGTAAGGTTCGTATCTTACGTAGTTAAGAGAAATATAAATTTCGTAAGATTCGAATAATTCCAAACAGGAATCTTCTTCGTCATTTTTGAAGTAAACTTTGATCCGCGCTCATGAGGCCTGTTGTACCTATTTACATATAATAATATCACATTGAAAATATAAATGAGAACACAAAATACAGGATATAAAATTACAGGTTAGGTGCTACAATAAGTGATGTTATTATCTACCTGTAGTACATAACTTTATCGTTTTTACAGTATATTATTAAATTATTTATTTATATGTTAATATTAATTGTAGACGATAATAGTATATTTCTAACATGCCGGACAAACCTAGGATCTATCAGCAAAATATACAAGATAGACTTAAGGAAGCTTGGTATGAATTATATAATTGCAGGAATAAATATTACCTGGTATTAGGTAGTTTTCAATAAACTTAAGCATTTCAGTATACTAAAGTTCTCTCAGTGATATTCTGTAGCGCGACAACATGTCGTTGCTTTTTACCAAATGCGTGTCTAGCGCATTGGCGGTCTAAAAGGTCTTTGTAATGTTCTCGTCATAATGTTGTTATATAACAAAAGAGCTTCATATTCTTCAAGCTGAAGTAATTTAATACATATACTGAGTTTGTATAGACTGTATTTTTATTAGCTTTTGATGATGCAGTAAAATGGAAGCTGTAATAGTTTTAACATCAATGAAATTGCTTATTTATGAAAGGGATTGTATTACTTTCATTAATTAGGGGAAAACATAAGAATATTATTGCGCTCACATCCTTGTCAGGGCTTCGTGAAGCGTAGAGTTTTAATATGTATATGGTACACTATGTCGCAAAATGAAAATATATATTATATGAATTAGAATCAAAAGATTGAAGTACACAGGTACGTCGGTACAGCGGTCGTCGGCAAATTGTTCACAATATAATTTTGTAACACGTGTATAAATATATACCCCATAAAAGTCATAATAATACTTATATCGGAGTCCTACCGCCTCAAACCCCACGGTTTTCGTATCGTCGCCCGGTAGTCGGGCCGCAGAAACGCTTTCGCACACCTTTGACACGTGTAATATAACCTAACCTAACCCTTTCACAAATATTTTTTTCTTGTAAACCCCATAGAATTTAAAAAAAAATCTTTGAGAATCTAAATCATGAAATATTTACCAATTTATTACCTTAGAATTATCGTTGTACAGCTTGGGCCCAAAGGTGTATGGGATTTTGGCGATCTCCTTTATATCATACCGCTTGCAATATTTGAACACATGAACAGCTTTTACAATACAGCTGAAGTTTACTGATGTTGCAATAATTAACGAGATGTTAAGTAATATTTTAAAGTAAAAATATATAGAAAAATGTATACATACGGACACAAGTATTAACGTGAGTATCATTTAGTATTCAATCTTAGTTGTAATTCGTACAAATTCACTTTTATTGAAATTGTAAGTTCCTTCTTTATTTCTCCATAATCCGATGAACACATTTTTTTCAATTTCTATATTTAAGATAGTCCATGTCCGGCATGGGCTGCCTCCGAAAACTTGTATAGGATCAATAGTGGTGAGAACTAAGTCCATGTACCTATTACTTGAGGATTAAGAAAATTATTAAAATGCTTAATTTTAAAAGTAAAAAGATCATTAAATCATAGATTGGATAAGCAGCCCCAGTGTCCAAGTAATACCCTGATTGTTAAAGTCCCCAATGATCAAGAAATCTTCAGTGGGGCGAGTCAAGTATTATCTAACGTCTTTCGAAATTTCCTCAAGTTTACTTTCATGATGCTGAAGTCCTACCGCACTTAGAAACTTTTTAACGCCATGAAGAACACCACTCTATTCGGTTTTATGAACAGTTATAGTGCTGTTACGTGCACGACGAAATACCTACATAATTCCTGTATTCTTACAACTCGCGGTCGAATACGCTTTCATTTAAAATCTTTTCTATAACACAAAATATATATTTTTTAGTTCCGATTCTATGTATATAAGCTATCGAACCATATAGACCTATTTACTATGATGATTATTATTAAGTGTCAATATTATCACTAAAGACCGTGATTAAAGACGTCCCAGTACAATGCACAATTAACTGAAAGATTCTTTACAAATTTTGTAATTAATTGAGGATTTTGATTTTGATCGTGTTTCCCGCTAGTCATCATAATATTTGACATAAATTTACTTTAATAATATTGATTACTAGCTTGATACCCGCGACTTCGTCCGTGTACACACATGACTAAGCACGTAGTACTTATAAAAATCTTTATTTCTTAACAAAACTTAAGATTTATCGTTCATAAAAATTTTGATTGCAAATTTTATTTGAGCTTAAATTAAGTTTATATTTAACCTGCTGTGAAAGTTGGTAAGATATAAAAATTCTAATTAGTTATTCATTTTAAACTATTCTTTCAATATGATTTCTGAACGACGCGACGGCGGACACATCAAAGGAAGAACTATATTGTTGTTTTTATTTAATTCCGAGCATTTTCATATTTATTCACATTTTAAACCTTCCCTGGACTGCCACAAATAATTCAAGGCCAAAATTAGCCAAATCGGTCCAGCCGTTCTCGAGTTTTAGCGAGACTAACGAACAGCAATTCATTTTAATATATATAGATAATAAACCAGATTCTTACTATAGAGGATGAAGATAAAATTATGCGTTAAAATCCAAAAACTTAATATACAAATATATATCTATAAAATTTTAAGACTTCCAATGATAATTTATATTTATATGATAGGCCTAATCTTACTTTGCAAATAACTGAATTTTAAGTATGTAATCCCCCCAGTGCTTTAGGCTCTTGTTAATGTAACATCAGGACAAATTATTATGTTCAGATTCTAATAACCTCGCCAGATTCACAGAGAATAGAGGTTTTAATGAATTACAATATTAAATTCCACAGATTAATGGATATTGTTCCTACGTTTCACTTCAGTTTGCTAGTAGCGTTTTTTATTCTATAATTTTCTATGTTGTCCTGCAAACAGGATTGATATTTTTACGGCAGCAATTTCTGAACTCTATCTGTGCTCAACCAACGATGTCTATGAAAATACTATCAGGCACGATTCTATTTCCGGACGAGATAGATTTTGTTCATTTTTCGTAATTTAGTTTGAAAATAAAATTTGAAACATCATTTTCAGTTGCTCTATTGGTAACTACATATACGCATGTATACATCGTTCCGGATACACTTAACATGTTTTCTTATATATAAAAAGTAACAGCTTATAACTTGAGCTATCTGCCAGTAAAAAAAAATTTAGCTGTTTCACAAATAAGCCAGTAAAAAGAGACAGTCAAAAAGACTATCCGACAAGCGAAAATCTCATTAAGGCTAATAATGCGAATTACAATATTGTCACCGAGCGAGGTTCTCTTCGAGTCGATTTGAACTGACTTTACCGAACGAGCGTTATGTAGTCGAACGTGACGATTCAGTCTCATTCAATACCTTAAAATATACGTTTTTAAGCAAAAAGTTTAGGTAAAGAAAAAAAAAGATCTTATGCAGTTAGAAAGAACTTTATAATTCGAAATTACGAACGGGTACTGCAATTTAATTTATTTGTGTAAACTAACGTACTTATTTTGTCAGGACTGAATCAAATATGTTTCTGAATTCATATAATGTCTCTTCGAACATAGCAAAAACAAGGCGTGTTGCTAGCTATAAATATTAGATTGCTCTGTATTTCTGAGAGATTGTCTGCTAACACATGTGGCTACACTAACCAGTGTGTTAAAAATTCACACATCCTATCATTTGCATCGTGCCAAAAGCTAACCTTTGTACCGAATTCGATTGTCTAGGCTGGATTCAGATATTACGAAGGAGTGTGTGTGACGAAGGGAAAGAAAGAGAGGGGAGATCTTTGCTGGCTTACATTCGCTGTATATGGACAAGGCCTGATCCTAGAATTATCTCCTTTATTAGAAAAAAATATCTGGAGCCGAGCGGAGGAGTCCGAGCCTTACTCGGGTTTTTAAGAGTACAAAACTTGAACAAAAATAAAAACTAATAGGACATCTGGATTTGAATGTCCAATCTGAGCTATAATAGTCTTGTATATAGTGGAGAAATTTACCTTTGTATTCTAATGTTATTGTAGCTGTTTCGCATTAAAACACGGATAAATCTACATTATTTTTAAATTGAAACCTAGCTAGATCGATTTCTCGCCCCCGAAATTACCTGTATACTAAATTTCATTAAAATAGTTGGAGCCGTTTCCGAGATTCAGAATATATATACAAGAATTGCTCGTTTAAAGATATAATATAAGATAAGACATTTCCTTTATCAGATCTCATATTAACTAAATACACAGTGACGCTTTAAACTGATAGATTTCTACGAGAAAACACAATTTTAAAATTTCAGTCTGCATTTCTATGCTTTTATAATATTTGAGGTAATTTTTGGGCATATATCCCGTGTTGCAAGGAGTAACTTAGAATATATTCAAAACAAAATTGAAACGAAATAAATGAGTCGATGGCGGCCATTTGTATAGTAACAAATGTTTTGTTTAGTTTTGTGATTATTTTATGAGACCGTGCAACTTCGTTCCTAGCCCACCAAAATAGAATTTGCAGTACATCTGATTAAAATTGTCATATTGTTGAACGGATGTTCTTGTAATGTTTTTGTAATGATTAACACACACTACTGGACCGATTTTAAAAATTATTTCACCATTATAAACCTGCATACATTATTCAAACCTCTGTAATAATCCTTCTCGCATTAAGTGATATTTTAAGACGGTGTTAATAATTAATTATTCAATAAATATAATGAATTATAAAATTTCAATCTAAAGAAAATAATGCAATATTAAAATAATAACTAGTAAAATAAAACTTTTATGATAACAAAAATAAATCTCAAGTCCGATTTAGTAGACTTTTCACAACCACGAGATCGTTATGTAATAAAGATAAATCCCACAACTATAAAATATTAAATTAAAAAGCTTGAATGAGAAAAAACATATTCGTCATCTTTACTGACACTGAATGTCAGTTAATTTGCTGTAATAATTAACTGCATAAAAAATAAAACAAAATACATAACTTTCCAGTTTACTTTACAGTACTCTAGTTTTTTTTTATATTATTTAATGTAGTTTAAAAATGTATTCTACTGATGGTATTGCCAGGTGTTACAGGAGAAGAATAAATTTGGGTGAAATACTCTCATTTCATAGTATTAGCCGTCCTCTTCTCACTCCCCGTGTAGGTATCGAAATTGTAAGTACGCGCGGCGGCCACGACAGCGTGGCTATCCCTTAGGGACTCACGAGCGAGCTTTGTTCGTCACCTACTTTACCATACAAATTCATTGGTATTCACGAAACAATTACATTATAGTTATTTATGCAACTGTTGTGTAATAAGGGGTATTAAAACACGAATGTGGATTTATCTCACGAGGCGAAGCCGAGTGTGATAATAGTATCACATGAGTGTTTTAATACCTAATTATCAACAGTTGCATACAAGACTTTATCTACACCCAGAATATAAATCCTCTAAAAGATTCTGGAACAGTTAGCTTACTGCTAACATTAAAACACCAGTCCTAGTAGTAACCTTATATCATTTGTTACTGATTATATACAAATAAAATAAGTATTAATGAAACAATTATTTATTTTAGTAGTAATTTACATTTTGTATAGTGCAATTATTAAAATTCACTCGAATATAATGTTCTTTTGCAGCGTTTAAAATGAATCGCTCATTGTTTAAATGGCGGGGATTCGAATAACCTACTTTTTTTTACGGCGCGCGACGTTCTGGGAGTGTGGAGCGCGCGTAAACAAAAATGTTCTTTTTTTGAAATTCATACAGATACCACGCATCGAGCAATAAGAACGTGGCTGTATGTTGAAACTCTTTTCGCATGAAGGGATAAGAAAAAAACATAGGAGTACAACATTACAACACTCTTTTGGGTGATATAATGGTTATTAGAACATTGGGTGTTTTAATGTTGGCAATAAGCTAACTCTTTCAGAATCTTTAATAGAGGATTTAAAGCATGGGTGTAGATAAAATAACGAATTCGAGCTAAATATTATTTTACTACGTATTGACAGTTGTTAAAAAGTAAATGTTGAGAGTTTAGTCATGCAGAGAGGATTACAGTCATCATTCATATAATTCAGTAGACTTGTTATACCTATATAATTTCAATGCAAACAATTCAGTCAACCAACCGAAGTGAGCGGGCACGGGGTACTGAATGCGAATTGGTCAGTTAATGATAACATATCGTTAACAATCGCTATCGGCTACTGTGAGTTTTATATAATACCTGACCCAATATCTGACCCAGCAAACATTGTATTGCCATAATACAAATTTCATACAACCCGGTTCAGCCGTTTCGGAAGAGTTTGGTAACAAACACCGCGACCTTAGAATTTTATATATATATATATAAGATTATCTGTGTATATAGTAAAGTAATTGCTAAAGTATCGGGAAAGGTTGACCTACATTTCAAATAAAAAAATATTGAATTTACGAGTGGAAGGTATCAGTGTAACTATGTTTGGACCATAGACGTATAGACGATGTGACAGCTCGATGTTGCGTGGCTAAATGTGATTTGTCAGTATGTGCGTTGCCTAGTGGTCTAATATAAAATCTAAAACTAAGAAGCTAATGCCACGCGTGGGTGATTGTTTACGACTTCTCAATCAAAACCGGTTACAGCAACAATAGATTCGCTACTTTTCTATCTTGCTTTTTTTATGAAAATAAGGTACGAGATGAGCAGGACGTTCAGCTGACGGTAATTGATACGCCCTAACTATTATAATGCATTACCGCTCAGGATTCTTGAAAAACCCAAAAATTCTGAGCGGCACTACAATTGCGTTCGTCACCTTGAGACATAATGTGTTAAGTCTTATTTGCCCAGTAATTTCACTACCCATGGCGCCCTTCAGACCGAAACACAGTAATGTTTACACATTACTGCTTCACGGCTGAATTAGGCGCCGTTGTGGTACCCATAATCTAGCCGGCTTCCTGCGCAAAGGAGCCTCCCACTGGTAAAAACAGTTGTATGTTGTTAGTCTCTACGCCACGGATGAGTAAAAAAAGAAGGACTCCGCGCCAAGATATTGAAGTGAAGCATCTTTATGCTAGTGTGTGTGTGGTTGCGAGGTATACCAACAATACAATTTTTACTCCCTTAAATAATCATATATCGACAAATACTTTTATAGTATTGCTTTTACACTTTATCACAACACACGACGGCAATTTTAAAATATTTTATTGCGACGCAAACTGATCTGTCACAGATGACGACAAATCTCATAATGGCGGCCGATCGGCTTGTATTAGTGTAAGTGTTTGCGTGGAGCTATGTATTTACACGGTTACCGGATTGTTATGGTGCCTCACTGTTATGTAAGGTGACACGGAGTCCTTCTTCTTTTATTCGTCCGTGCTCTATGCTAGTATTTTGTAAATCGATGGTGTGGACATTAAATTGTGGCAAATAAAGTTTCCTATTATTTGTCTGGAAGCGGGCGTTATTCTATTCTAAAGTATGTTTATGTCTAGTTGATGTAATAATGCGTATATTAGTATTTTCTTTGATGAACGCGAGTGTTACACATATAAATAAAACACTTTTAAAGGATTGAAACGCGTGTAATTGTGTAAATTGTAACTGTGTTTTAATATTAGATTTTTGCGTGAATGTTACATTTTTATTTTCAATTTTTGTTTATGGTATGAAATGTCGGGTTAACTAAAATCTGTATTTTCAGATTTAAAATAAGATCTTGAAACTTTAGGTTAATTAAAATTAAAATAAAAAAAGTAACTTTTACGCAAAGGTCTACAAAAACACGCATTTTAATCCGTTAAAAGTGTTTTATAAAAATGCGTATATTAATGAAAATATAGATAAATTTCGTAATAAATGAAACAATAAAATAATCTTGAAAACCCTCTCAATGTATTTTGCATTTTTTACCGGCAATATACAGTTTTAAAAAGATCCAAGACGCGTATCTGTTCAAGTTTACAATTTTCCTTTTTCTTTGCAACAAAGAAGAAAGGCTGAACTTTGTTTTTGAGATGTGACGATGTCTGTCTTATATATTATTAAATAACGTTTGTGGAGGCAGCTAGGGTGGGGCGTGAAAAATTCAAAGCAAGCAACCACGCTCAGAGGCCATCGTATAAAACGTGATGCAGCTTTTATAAAAATACTTATTTATAAGCTTTACGGTCATGTGAAGCTCACAGTACACTTTTGGCATATTTTGAAGTAAAACTTTTGATAAGATAATTTAAAAAAAATCATATTAAGGTCGTCTCGTTTGTTTTTTTTTTCGTTTTCGATACTTATAGAGGAGCCATTGCTCATCGCTGGGGTAATTAGAATATTTTCAGAAGATATTATAAAATCTATAGTATTAATTCTATAATAAATGGTATTTCAAAAATAAACTAAAAAAAACAGGTTTTTATTATATTAACAAACACACAACACAAAACAAAAAAACAAGCTAGTATTATTTTATAGAAAACTAAATTTATTTTGAAATTTAAAATTAACATCAATTCCTGCCTGATAGACGATTGATGAAAATTATATAATTATATAAAGATAAATCTACGAAGATTGAACTAAATCTGGCCGTTTAAAGTGGGTCAAAATCGCGCTCAAATGAGTCGATTACAAACAAACATACACAGTTGAAGGTAATAAAAAGCGTGTTCGCGTGCATAAGACTATGAGCTTGAATTTATTGGTATTAAAAAACTATGCGTTCAAAATTATTCTCAATATCAGCTGTTGTCAAAAAGTATTTGCAGAAAAAAAAAGAACAGATTGAATATACGCCTTTCTATTAGAAGAAACTAAGGCTTGGTAACTAAAGAGAATTTTGTGCTTTTAGCGTGTTTTTTAGATTTTTTTAACTATTATTATTAAATACTTCACGTTTTGACGCAATTTATTGGATTGTGATGGCCGTTTCCAATATTCGGTTTATCTCTTACTTGAGATAAAAATCGTAACTATCGTTGACTTTTCTGTCCCAATAAACTTATTGACGGTAACTCACCTTATCCGTACACGCTTACCAGCGATAGAAGTTTGTATGGAAATTGTAATTCACGCGTCGCAATTTAAGGCGATAAAAATGACTTATCGGGAATATTGGAACAGCTTCAGATTATTGACAGCTAATTACTGACAGTAGAAGGTAGTAATTTATCTTTATCTGTAGATAGTAGATATATTGGGAACGGCCGTTAGTGATCCGCGCCTTATCGGCGGTAGCTTTGACGTATTTGCATTGTTGTAGAGAGAGCTGACCGGTTGAACAATGGCTTTCACGTACGTCGAAATCTCACTGCTTTCATACACTTTCCCATGTCCTGTGATATTCACAGCAATACAATGACTTTATTAACAGCAGTGTGTGTTGATCTTATCTGCGTGTAATGAGTTCGATTTCCGTTTTAGTTTCTTATTTATTACAATTCGTAATCTTTATTACTGTCTAATTACTTCTGTTAGCCTGTGAAAAGGAAAAGTATTTTATAAATGTAATGAAAAATTCAACCCGTATATAAGTTATGTTTGATTCGCAAAATTTATATTATTTTTATTGGTGTTTCATTATAAAATGAAACTTAAATGTAAAGCAAAACACAGCCAAAGTTTCAACCGCCTGAGTATTTGAGAGAATTCTTCATCTTTTCATTTTTCAACAGCATTTGTATACAGACAGTTTTTGATAAACTAAAACAAGTTAATTGAACTATAACCGATTAAATTAAGAGGGAATGAATTGTACAATCGAACCGGTAATAAATATAATTAAAGGAATTCATTACTAAAACCGTGAATAGGCATTTATTTTGTTGTTATCGAATTATTAATTTACTATACTACCTGTTCACGCTACTTGTTGGATACCTACTCGAAAATATTAATGTTAATATGTGTAGACTAGATTTTCCTTAATCAATTGCCGTATAAGATTACTTAAAAATGAAAAGTACCGAATTCAAACATGCAGAACAAAAACAAGTAAAGAAAAACGTTATATAAATAAATAAATAAAATATATGAATAAAATATCTTTTATTACAGTATTTTAAAGTTGACAATAGCTACCAAGTTACTTAGAAACTAATTAACTACTTTTATTTTGAATATCGTTATATTTTTGTTTAAATTGCCATCACCTTAAAAATTTCAACTTCAAAATTATTGTTCACTTTTTAATTCCCCATATTTAAAGAATTCTTATGCAATGTATCAATGATAAGACTGTTTATTTCATTTAAATATTATCTTCATACATTTTAAATAAACTTATATGGAGTAGGAGCATGTAATATTTGTTCCCTTTCGGAAGAAGCTAAAAGTACAGGGTGGACCAAAAGTCCGTTTACATTTGAATCGGTTGCCGCGTCTAGCAGCGGCGGCGGAGGGGGGTGGAAGGGCTACGTATTGCAAGAGCGGCCAATGGGAATTTAGTACCATGGTGTCGTTTAGCGGTAGTCAACGTGTATTTTGTGTACGCGAGTACTATCGAAATAACGATTCTGCGACCTTAGCTCAACGTTTTGCAATCATTACAAGATACGACACAAAAATCAAGCTCCATCAGGTGTGTTAATTAAAAAATGGGTGCTCAAGTTTGAGAAGACGGGTTCAACAATGGATTTACGTCAATCTGGCCGGCCTAGAACGTCGAGGGACCCCGAAAACGAAAAAACCTGGACTATCAACTCGAAAGCGGTCTGCTGTCCTTAACGTGCCAAGCTAATGATGTATTAAACCGCATTCACAAGAAAGATTTAAGTCTACATTCCTATAAAATCCAAATGGTGCTGGAATTAAGGCCTCAGGACCATGCCACCACTAGGTTGCAGTTTACGAACGAAATGGTAGAGCGATTCACCAGTTTTACAAACATTTTTTTCTCAACAAGGCACACTTCCACCTAAATGGGCATGTTAATAGACAAAATTGTCGTTATTGGAGTGACACTATGTCATGGTGATCAAAAACCCCTGCATTCCAGCCAACCAACCCAGTAACTCTTGACGAATTAAAAGATCGTATTCGCACAGAAATCCAAAACATCTCAACAGAAACATGTAAAGCTGTCATCGAAAATTTCCGCTCTAGATTGCAGCAATGCCAGAATAATGAAGGATTGCATATGGATAATGAGATTTTTAAGATATAAATTCTCCTTTTGTTTACTATCGAAAACAATAAACAGTTTATATCTACTGTAATTAGTTTTTTTTAATCATCATTCCAATTATAAACGGACTTTTGGTCCACCCTGTATGTATAAATTACACTGGCCTTCAAAAGTAAGTATCACACTTTTAAAATTGGGATAACGTTTTAAGTTCACAAGATATACTTTCGAAATAAAAAGGACTCCAAAGAAAATTTAATATTGTACATAAAAAGTTTATAGTCGGTAACCTTCTTTTAAGAATTGGCTGAAAAAAAACTTCAAAAATAAAACCATTCCTTTTTCAAAGTGGACGTTTCCGAATTACAATTTTACCATTCACATTTTTCTTTCTGTTTTAAATTTTTTTCAAGATCGATGGGTCTTGTTTTAAAAATTTATGCTAAAAAAGCACATAAGATTTATTTATCATGCCTCTTTCAGTTGAAGAATGTGCTAGGATCATGGCTTTTCTGGAACTAGGCATCAGAATGCGTCGCACTGCAAGAATGGTGGGTGTGACGGTACGAACGGTCCAGAAGGTAAAGCGAAGGTACGAAGAGACTGGACACCATCTGAGGAGACCTTGTAATGGCAGACCCAGGTGTACCAGTGCCCGAGAAGATCGTTATATTATTTCCACTGTGTTAAGAAATCGCCACCAAAATGCAGTTGAAGTCCAGCAACAGCTACTTCAAACCCGGAGGGACTACATTAGTGACAGTACAGTGAGAAGAAGACTTGCTGAAGCAAATTTGAAACCCCGAAGACCAGCGAGTGGCCCAAAACTCGAGAGACAGCATCGAGTAGCGAGACTGCGATACGCCCGTGAACACATGCAGTGGGATGAAGAAGAATGGTCAAGAATTTTGTTTGCAGATTAGTCTCGATTCTCCCTTTACACTTCTGATGGAAGGCGAAGTGTTTACAGGCGACCTGGTGAGCGATACTTTCAAGCCTGCATCTCAGAAAGAGTCCAATACGGTGGAGGCAGTGTACATGTATGGGCTGGCATCTTCAGAAGTTCGCACAGAGCTAGTAGCCATAGAAAATGGCACCCTCACTGGGCAAAGATATGCTCAAGAGATTTTCAATGAGTATGCAGGGCCGTATTTAGCAAATATGGGTGATGGATCGATGCTGATGCATGATAATGCCCGGCCATACACGGCTCATATCGTACAAGAGTATATTCAGGAGGTCGGTATCAGCGTGATGGCTTGGCCATCAAGAAGTCCTGATCTCAACCCGATTGAACACGCCTGGGATGAGCTTGGGAGGCTAGTCAGAAATCGCAGACCACCACCTAACTACCCTCAGGGTACTAAAGCAGGCCCTGGTAGAAGAATGGGAGAATATTTCCCAACATCGGCTCCGAAACCTAGTGTTCAGTATGCCAAACCGGCTCGAGGCTGTAATCAGAGCTCCAGGAGACAACACCAGTTATTAAAAATTAAATAACATGTAATACATTTTAGTTGATTTTTTTTACACTAAACTAAAAATGTCTATTTTCATTGTTTTATCTTTTTTAAGTTAAAAATGTTACTAATGTATAATTTTAGTTTCTAAGAATTAAAGCCTATAAAATTTGCAACAAAACGTTTTTAATTTTAAATCTCTACCTTGCATAGTTAAGAAAAAAATTTAATTTGAAAAGTGTGATACTTTCTTTTGCAGGCCAGTGTATTAGTAGTTAGGTTGAGATAGGCGATAATATAATATGTGTTTTTCTTTGTTAATTGTATCACTATGAGGGTGGTGTTCACTCAATGTTTAAACCCTCTATAAATTAATTAAGGCCACACTAAATGCCAGCGACCTTGAGCGATATGAGTTCACGACTGCCAGCCCGCCATCTATGTAACAAAGCCAAATTTTCAGAAATTCTTGGGTGGAAAACAATTTATATGCTTACAATCCTCGTTATTCACTACTTATCTGAATAAATGAACCTACACAAAAAAGTACAAGCTATAAGAATAACTTTTCTGAGAGAAGTACCAAAAAATGCGTCACGCCATGCCAACAAACTTGTTTAACTTCAAAGAAAAGTGGTAGTTCAAAAAGGCTCGGCAGTGTTAACTATAACCAACAGCAAGCATTAGCAACCTACAAATAAGACTTAAGGATATGTGTAACAGGATTAAGTAGTGTTCATAGCTTGAAATGCTATACTTTCACTACAAAACTTGTCTAAAAACACCATGTTTGCGTATTTTCTGCTTACTCTTCGCCTTAAGACTTATAAACAAAATAATAAGATAGCATAAAAGAACATCGCTAACGTATTTTTACTACAATTCCTCCATTGGTAAACAGAGAAATGGGAGGCTCCTTTGCCCAGGATCCCGGCTAGATTATGGGTACCACAACGTCACCCATTTCTGCCGTAAAGCAGTGATGTTTAAGCATTACTGTGTTTCAGTCTGAAGGACGCCGTAGCTATTGAAATTACTGGGCAAATCTTATGTCACAAGGTGACGAGCGCAGTTGTTTTATCGCTCAGAATTTTTGTGTATTTAAATAATCCTGAGCGGCACGGCATTCTAATGGGCAGGGCGTATCAATTACCATCAGCTGAACGTCCGGCTCGACTCGTCCCTTATTTTCATAAAAAATGCGCCGAGCTAGTGAAATAACTGGGCAAATCAGACTTAACATCTTGTCTCAAGGTGACGAGCGCAATTGTTGTGCCGCTCAGAATTTTAGGTGTTTTTTTAAGAATCTTAAGCGGCAATGCATTGTTATGGGCAGGGCGTATCAATTACAATCAGCTGAACGTCCGGCTCATCTCGTCCCTTATTTTCATAAAAAAAAAGACAGCCAGGAACCTAAGCACAATATGTGCCGCTCTAAATATATCACCTTTTCTCTATTTGACACTTAACACAGTGAGAGCCTCTTTAGATGTTGAACGAGGCTCTACACTATTAGTTCACTTACGGAAATGACTATCAGGAAATGATTGCTTAGTCAACATACCGCATGTTGATTATATCGTCAGCTAAGTTTAAGTACCTACTTTGCCAGTTTATCTATCTCTTATTATTATTTCCTTTCTTTCAAGTATATACAAATTTGGTATAAATTTATACCTGAGAAAAGTTGCCTATATCGCTGACAACACTGTGAATACAAAGATAATTCGGAAGTTTTCGAACGCCAAGCAGCCAAAAAAACGCGGGAAACGTTATACGTCCGAATATACTAATCAATAGCAAAATGTGTATTTGTAAACATTTTGCATATTCTCTTTGGTGGACACCGGGCTTAAGGCGACACTAAATGCCAGCGACCTTGAGCGATATGAGTTCACGGCTTCAGCCCGTAACAAAGCCAATATTTTCAAAATTCTTGCGTGGAAAACAGTTTATATGCTTACAATCTTCTTTATTCATTACTAATCTGAATAAATATACCTACACAAAAAAGTAAAGCTATAAGAATAACTTTTCTGAGAGTTGTACTAAAAAAATGCGTTATGCCATGCCAAAAAACTTGTTTAACTGCAAGGAAAAGTGGTAGTTCAAAAAGGCTCTGGAGTGAAAACTACAATCAACAGAAAGCATTAGAAATCTACAAATAAGACTTAAGTATATGTGTAACAGGATTAAGTAGTGTTCATAGCTCCAAATGCTACTTTTTCACCACAAAACTTGTCTAAAAACACCTTGTTTGCGTGTTTTCTGCTAACCCTTCGCCTTAACGCCTATTAACGCGTAAATCAAATAAGTATGTCCCGTTAATGTAAGCCTAAAATTACTGCTGCTGAAAATACTGTGAGGCGTTAGGTATCACATAACTAAACACTATCTGTTCGAATAAAACTGTATGACGTAAGTGCGCTTTCTATACCTTTACGTAATTAAATTGTAAATACGTGTAAGTTGTTGGAAAGCGAAAGGTCAAGCGAAGTTATCTCATCAAACGATTACGAATAGAGAAATTATTTGACATAAGTCGTAAGCTGCTTCGCGATTACATATTAAATCCTGTACAGCAATCACGTTAGTTGTAGAAAGGATGTCTTTTGTAATAATATATTCTAAAGTACACGGCTTATATAAGACCGAATACTCACGTGGCGAAGCATTTAGCATTCAGCTATTTACTTTGATATCACTTTATAAATAAAAATCGTTATGAAATACGAAATTCTTATTGATTTCTAACCTTCTATAAACAATATTATAAATAAAATTAGTAAAAACAAAATAACAATTCTGTTTTTAACAAAAAACAAGAAACATCTTTCGGATAATCAGTTCTGTAAGTGAGCTTTCGCACTACATTCGATGCAAATCCGATCCGTACCTACCCGTGAAAAACGGTTCGGTGTAGTCATGGAAATATTTCTAGCGTTTTACGGAAAGAGATCGGATGACGGATCCGGATTTAGTACGTAAACTACCATAGAAATAGTTCTACGACTACATCGGAAAGTGTTTTCACGGGTACGGATCGGATTCGGATCGGACGTAGTGCGAAAGCGCTCTAAGGCGCTATTTAAGTTTAAGGTTAATTTTAGTCACGACAAACCTGTACTAATTACAATCTAATTACAATTTAACTACAATCCTACTGAGGATGGTGTGGATGTAGGTGAACTAGGAAACACTGATTGAAACTATTTGTCCGACATATTCAAAACTATAGATTCGATGGTATATTCGTAAATGAACCACCAATATTTTAATTTTGGAAATATGAGGCAATACAGACTAGCAAAACAATTCTGTTAAAACAGCAGAAAAGATTTTCCATCCTAGTGTTCGTCACTAAATTTTTTATTAATTAAAACAATTAAGATGAAATTTTGCTTGTTTCTCATAGTGGTTTTGAGAATTTTCTAAACATCAAAACAATCTATAACTTCTGTTTTGAGTAGTATTTTAATGTACTTTATATATATAGAGACGCTTGCATACCTATGGCTCTCACTATGATCTTTATAGAGAGAATATTAAGCGTATATTAATCCCAGATCTCATCTGCGAAAACAGTAATGGATGCCCTAAGCTAGAGTTCCGAACAAAGGCCTATGTAATAGTGTAACTCTCTGAACCGATTTATCAGATCCTATTGGCATATTGGCGAAATATATGGACAATAGTCTCCCTAACAACCGTTACGTACTTTATGAGTTCGATCACAACACCATTAGCAAAGTCGTATTTTATCTATCATTGGGCATTTTATTTATGGATACAACTACTACTTGGACTTATTCTGGAATCTGTAAGAGCGAAATTAATGGTTAAAGAATTTAGACTTTCTTCACTTTACTCACGTAAGACTTAGCTGATTGTGATAAAACTCGAATTTGGCTTTTGCATTGGGCTATCTTAGCTTAAGCTTAGCATAATTTCAGATATCAATAGACAAATATTTTAATATAAATCATCAATGTAGTCTTATAATATGTAAATAGTTGTGGTCGTATAGTTGAGTACAATTTGAAGTTCTAGAGATTTTTATCTAAATTGTTATGTTATATACTTGTACGACCCGTGCGGACCCGAAGAATTATGTGTGATAATAATCTCAAATTCACTGGAACACTCTTAAAAAATCATCAAAATAGGTCCAGCCATTCAGGAGGTAGTTCAATTATGAATCTAAACCATCCTCAAATCCAATTGAACACACACAGAAAATTTCAATTTTGACTTTCAATAAGTTATAACACATCCTATTTTATTAAAAAATATATGAATTTGAATTGGTAACCGAGGATTAATTATTTGTTTATAGAAATCTTGTTTGTTTATTTATTAGTTTATGTATTTACGTTTGTGCATACTAATCTCTAAAATGGCTAAACCAAAAATGCGGTTGTGGAAGTTTGTATTGTTTTGTAGAAGCTTCCCGTAACATTTACGGCCAGACAAATAAACTTGGTATAAAGCTATGCCTCAGAATATACCTACCAACTTTAGAACTATATACAATCGCTTCACTAATGCTAGTTAAAGTAAAATGGGTAAAAATACTAATATACTGGGTTCCTCATAATAGACTACCCATTTTATATTATTAATTAATTCCCTACAAGATATCTAAATAGGTATCTCTATGGGATTATCTTCAGTAGTCTTTGCGATTTAAGTAAATTATTAATCAAGTAGGTGCCAGCCACAAATAAATTTTTAAATAATAATTTCGTGGAACGCCATTTTTCTGCGAGAAGTTAGTTTTCATCAATATTTTTTTTCTGTTTTGAGACATTATTTCAACATCCGTTTGAACTTTCATGGATGTCCAACACGTCTCCAGGCTTCTTCAAATTTTGTACCGTTTTCACGCCAATGACGAACCTATAACTTAACAGTTTTACGATTAGGCGTGTGCCCCTATTGTTGTTATTAAATTGGCGCCGGAAAGCACGCCTAACTTCTTCTATCGAATTGCTTCTTATGTAAGTCTTCGGGAACCCAGTATAATATCTTTCAATTTTTTTTTTATGATAATAAGGGACAAGACGAGCAGGACGTTCAGCTAATGGTAATTGATACGCCCTGCCCATTACAATGTAGTGCCGCTCAGGATTCTTGAAAAACTCAAAAATTCTGAGCGGCACCACAATTGCGCTCGTCACCTTGAGACTAAGATGTTAAGTCTCATTTGCCCAGTAATTTCACTAGCTACGGCGCCCTTCAGACCGAAACACAGTAATGCTTCACGGCAGAAATAGGCGCCGTTGTGGTACCCATAATCTAGCCGGCATCCGGTGCAAAGGAGCCACCCACTGGTTATTAACAAATTAACTTATTATACAGACTATCACATCTGCGTATACATTTGTTCCTTATAAATAAAATTGTTCTCTTGCTCTTTTCAGTTAGCATGTTTCTCAAGCCTATAAAAAAATACCATGTTTGATTTCCTTGATTTTTTTCTATCAATATCTTGTTAAAAATTAATGTATTCGTTTCAGTTATGATCGCGACCAACCTTTCACTTTCCAAATCGGTGTCGGTCAAGTAATCAAAGGCTGGGATCAAGGTCTTCTGGACATGTGTGTTGGTAAGTTACCAGATTATAATACAATTTCTTGCCAAAAATATATTATAGGCAATTAATCACATGGTAATTAAAATTTCACTCTTCTAGCAAATAAAAGATTGTCTTAAAGTAATTTATGTAAGTACTGAAGTCTTATCTTATGTCTCAAGGTGACGAGCGCAATTGTTAGAATTGTTTTGGGTTTTTCGAGAATCCTGAGCGGCATTGTAATTGACAGGGTGTATCAATAACCATCAGCTGAACGTCCTCATCGTCTCGTCCCATAGTAATATGCTTCTATAAACAAAATGATCCCAGAAAATGTACAAAACAAATGTGTTACGAAATTTAAAAGAATTGTTAAAAAACGTTTGTGTGGGAAAAGTTACTATAGCATAAACGATTTCCTTAATGACACCACGGACAGCGTAAGCCTCGTAAACGTAAAGCGAACACCTTCAGGCTCTTTAATTATAAATGTTTAATTAAAAAAAAAACCCCGCTGAGTTTCTTGCGCCCATTCTTCTTAGGTCTGAGGCAGTCCCTTTTGAATGGGTAGTTTTTGACGTTCAATAAGTGAATTTGAATGCTATTTTGAATAAAAATATTTGGATTTGAAAGTATCATAAAAAATACAGTACATATACTTGTTCTAATATGTGTTTGAACAAATTTTTTATAAAAGGTTTATTTATTTACACTTTAAGCTGCTGTTTTTATTTACAAAAATGACTTGATTTATGCCAATAATAAATACCAATCAGATCATTAAATTGTATTGCACGACTTTACAAGTAGAATAGAGTAGAAAGTACGTCTCGTAACTATTCCAAGAAATCTCAAATACGTTTAGAATGCAGGGTTTCTCTAGGACTCTTACCATTTGATGTGTCGCTCAACAACAGGTGAAAACTTACGGTGGCCATTTATGGCGTTTCCAATTCAATTACCCATAGATGCCATGATCATACCATTCTTAATATTGTGTATTCATTCAAATAAATAAATAAATCAAATCGATTAGTCTACAAATGGCATTGACCAAAGGAGGAAACGAAAAAACATGATTAACATAAGACATAACCCACACGTTCTTTCAAGTAGGTTAAAGTTAAGTATATCATCATCATCATATCAACTGGAAGACGTCTACTGCTTCACAAAGGCCTCCCCCTTAGATCTCCACGACGATTGGTCCTGCGCTGCCCTTATCCAACCTATTCCTAAAGAAAATCTAAATACCTTTACTTTACCAAAAAATACCTTTTTATAGTATTATATAAAATACCTTCTTTATATCAAGACTTGACGAGACGAGCAATATGTTCAACTGAAGATAAGTGAGATACATCTTGAACAATATAAAGCAGTGCCGCTCTAGATACTATAAAACCATTATCCTTAACAGCAATAATTATGCTGGTCACCTTGAGACTTTCGTCATATAATGTCAAGTCTTAATTATCCAGTAATTTCAATACCAACGGCACCTTTCAAATTCCTGCTCAACAGCCACGGCTGGTGATAAAGGCTGGCCTGAAAAAAAAAAACAATTGAGTGTCCCATAGAGCTGTTTAACCTGATTCCCGCCGCCGAATTCCAACTTCATCCCCACCGTCTGAATGTGTAGCAATACTCCACACTGCGGTTTTCAGAGAATTTTCTTCCACGTAAATCAAACTATGGAATGGGCTGCAAAAAAGCGCGAACACTTTTCTAAAAGTCCGGCAAAGCTCCGGTGATTTTTCCGGTGTTGCAAATGAATGTGGGAGGTGGTGATCACTTAATATCAGGTGACCCGTACGCTCGTCTGTCCTTCACTTTCATGAAAAAAAAAATCTTAAAAAAAATATTTATTTTTCAGGTGAAAAACGAAAACTTACAATTCCATCAAAGCTCGGATACGGCGAACGTGGAGCCGGAAATGTGATCCCAGCTCATGCTACTCTACACTTCGAAGTAGAGCTCATCAACATTGGCGACTCACCCCCATCGACCAATGTGTTCAAAGAGATTGATGACAATCAGGACAACATGCTATCCAGAGAAGAAGTGAGTATAGAGTTAGCGTTCCGAGCAATGGACACAGATGGTGATAAAGAATTGTCTAGAGAGGAGGTCAGTGGTTGAAGTAAGGTGGTGGAATCTAAGTAGGAGTCCTAAAGCAATGGTTCTATCTATATATAATTATTAATTAACTAGCTTACAGTGCATCTTTTTAACTTATTCTGGTGATTGAAACAGGCTTTCGCATGTTTGGGATACCTAAGTTATATCCAAATTAGATGAATAATGTATAAGATGGTAATACCACTAACCTTACTAATCTTTTCATTTTACATAATATAAAGAGCAAATTTAGCCATTTTACATTTCTTTCCATAAATTATTTGTGACTCTCAATTCCGATTGACTCACATTAATTATACGTATATTTTTTTCTTTTAAATTACATTTGTCTAGATGTTTTATAAGAGGAGCTTGCGATGCTCGCGTATTTCCATTGGTGTACGCTTCCAAAAAATCTCAAGTTCTAATCTTATTCAGAATGGGCTTCTTGTTTCTTATGGTTTCTGTAATGTCGTCATTATTCTTTCTAAGATTACAAAACTAAACATGACTTGAGAACAGTAAATTAAGTCATGGCTGCTCCATTATATGCAGGAGAATGCAAAAATATTTCAAACTGCAAGGTTGGTAGGCACTCTTATGTTAATATTATTTCAATATTGCGCAGCTAGCATGCTCAACTAAAAAAAGCAGTCAGATGTAGGCACTGATCACTACTATTTACCTCTGGACTGGCGGCTATCAAAGTGCTTTTGTGCCTGTTTGATATTCCCCATTTTGGCGCTGTTGGTCATGTAGCGAGAGTCTGTGGTATTAAAACCAGTATTGACAACCTCAGCTAAACAAACATCGATAGGAAAACTATTTACAAAAAAATTGTACAATATTACGTTGATGCCTGAAGTATAAATAACACGCAAAATGACCAAAATTAATTTAAAATGCAAAAATACTTCAGAATATTGTAATCTTCTCTGGCAGACATTTGTATTATAATATAGTTCTTTGGACGCTCGCAAGTGGTGCTTCAAATAGGCACAAAAAATTGCTGTCAAACATATGAAACAGCCTGTCCAGTGGTATTTATACAGGACAGTGGATGTAGGAAATAAACTTTCACCATCAGACTCTACCGGAGATATATATGGCGTCTTTTAATACTGACCTATCATACATCTTTACATATTATGTAGTGCATTTAAAAATGTTAAGTGTTAGTTATATTGATTCGTTAGTTTGTGTATTATGCCATTAAAATCGGAATTAAAATAACATTATACAAACACAGATAGGTATTTCCCCACCTGAACCAAAGAATATGTAATAGTACAAATACCTCAACTGACAGGCACCATAAAAAAGTTAGCACTACTTGACACGAGTGTTAAAAAGACGCGGCTTTATCGTCGCTTCACAATCTGTCTAAAACACTTATATAATCTTATACAGTACGTCTCATTAAAACAACTAGGCTACTGGTTCCATTCAAGGAACGCACCGCTAAGCATTCCTTGAATTTAAAAGAGATATTTCGGACGATGATTGATAGCGATTTGTGATATTTTATAAATATAAAGAGATTATATTAAATTAATATGTATATTATACATACGAATATATATAAGTGTGAACAATTACAATTAATGAAAACGTTTATAATTAATGAAAAACCTGTCGTGTGAATGAGGTCTTAAGACAATTGTCGAAATATCAACCATGTGCTTTTCAGTTCATCTTTAACTTCGTAAAACCAATAACAATGGTCGTCGAACCACCCTCAGACTAGTGATTAATCAAACCAATAATCAATATTTTAATTATTTACAGGTAAGCGAGTACTTGAAGAAACAAATGGTGCCTCCAGATGGTGCTGAAATGAGCGATGATGTCAAACAAATGCTTGAGAGCCACGACAAGCTGGTTGAGGAGATTTTCCAACATGAAGACAAAGATAAGAACGGGTTCATCAGCCACGAGGAATTCTCGGGTCCCAAACACGATGAACTATAAGTTCATAATATACTATACCAATAAACTATAATACCACTCTATACAAATAAGTTCATAGCTAGAAATATAATTAGTGTGTTGAGAAGAGATTACGAGATTTTTGCATTCAATTCTTTAACATCGTTTGTGATAAGTTTGTGTGTGAGTCTGTCGAAGGTACTTATATGACTATTTTGTTATTTTTACATATGACATTTATTTACCTTATTTGTATTTTTACAATGTTGTATAGTTTGAATATATTTATTATACACGTTAATAATTTATTTATTTTCTGTACTTTCACAATTATATAATCGTTTATAACTCTGAAACAATAGGATATAAACCAATGTATGAGATCTGTTAGTGTTCTTTAACTAAATTGTTATTGTCTTAGATGCACTCCAATATACCAAATAGAGTATACCGTACCTATCTATGTGGTATAACTGTGCACTTACGTCAAAGTAGAATATTTTACTCCCGTAAATTTCAACAGTGTTAAATACTTTAATGTAATTTATTAAATAAACACTTATACATACTTCAATTGTGTTTTAACTTACATTTATTTTTATTTAAATGTACAAATCGTTTTAAGAAAATATTTCTATTCACTACGTTCAACTAATGAGTAAGGAGGCTTCTAGAGACGTCGCAATCAATTATTGAAAGACTTTTGAAGAATTTTGTTGTCTCTTTTATTAAGACAACAACCAACAATGCCGTTGATCATAGATTTCGAATCTTTCTGTAACGAACTTAGAAGTGACTAGACCCTCTGAACAAACACATTTTAAAATATGTTCATACCTACTCAATTACAGGTTAGGTAGGTTTTCATAATGTTTGCTAGATCAGCTTCAGACTCGACTCGAATGGAGGATATATATAAGAGATTTCGACGTATATAGTCACTCATCACGAGATCTCTGGAACCATAAGCCGTAGAAACTTGAAATTTGGTAGGAATATTCATTTCGCCGTGTAGAGGTCAGCTAATTTTATCAGCGGATTTTACGAAATTCCACCCGCAATTTTTTTTACTATGGACATTGACTCATTACGAAATCTCAGAAACTACAGGAACTTCAAACTTGGAATTTAGAAGGTAGGTTCTTTCTAGAACGTAGGTGTCAGCTAAGCAACGGATTTGAGAAACTACTCTGAAGTTAGAGACGTAAAAATCGACATTTAGGTTTAAATAATAAAATCTGTGTAATTCATTTTGTGAAATCCCGTTTTTTGAGGGTGGTAAAATAAAATTTACCCCCCCCCCCCAAAGTATGCATAGAAAAATTGGAACTATAGTTATTTTAACTTGAAATTTAAAATGTAGGTTCTTTATAGAGGGCAAGTACAAGAAAAAGGATGCTATGAATTTCCCCCACCCCAAACGGGGTGAAATAGGGGTTGGAAGGTTATATGAAAGTAATATGTTTTTGAAGTTAGAGACGTAAAAATCGTTATTTAGATTACTCGCTACAAATAATGAAAATCTGTACCTATATGTTATTTTGGTAAATCTCTGCTTAAGGGTGGTTAAATAGGGGATGAAATTTTAAAGGTAAGGGTAAATGTATACACTTTTATAATAAAGTCCCAGCCACTGTTCAGGCATTATCTATAAATAAATTTAAATGTTTTATAAAAAAAATGGCCCTTCGAAAATCCTATTACTCCACCGCTGAATATCTAAATGATCGGACAGCCTGGGACTAGATTGTGATTATTTTATGGCGATAGAAATGATTGTAGAATATTGTATATTTTTATTGAAAAGAGCGAAAAAAAAGAATGCTGGGAGAGTTTTTTGCGCCGCTTCTACTTTCTCCGAGCGCCATTTGTTTCCGAAGCGGTAGTAGTATCTAGTAGTTATTAGAAATGACATCAAAAAGAATTCTAAAGGAATCAATTTTTAGAAAATAAATGCCTTTTATATGGGAAAATTTTGAATATTGTTAAATTGAAGTTTCGTATGTCCTTTTAGGGAGTAGGTATCAGCTGGCTACTTTAGTAGCTTATAGTCTTAGTCAACAAACAACTTCCTCTGTAGTGTTGTTTAACAAACATGGGCAAACCTCTATTGGTCAAAATTGTAATAATAAATACATGAAGGTTCCCTAATTATTATTAATAATAGATTAAAATGTAAAAATAGAAGAGATATTGTTAATCTCTCTATAGAACAAATAATTGAGATAGCTTGTATAGGACTAGAGCAATTTATTATTATAAGTGTATACCGCCCCCCCACTGCATCATATTAACAATTCCAACATAGAATGGAGGAGGTATTATCAAAATTTAGCAAAACCAGCAAGTCAATAATTATAGTGTGTGGAGATTTTAATATAAACTTGCTAGAACCTTCAGCCAATTGTACTAGCCTTAAAAGATTATTTCAAAGTTTTAATTTGTTCCATGTATTTTGGAATCACTTCTACAACAGCAACCTGTTAAGATAATATTTTTACATATGTTACTATTACTAGTAAACACATAATTAATAATCTTCAGTCCGACCATAGTGGGCAACTTATTAAAGTAAATACAAGATTGGACAATGTCAGACCAAAAAAGGTGACGATTATACCAGTTACGGGTCGCCGTCTTGAGAGGTTTAGAAATAATTTGGTAAATACGATACCATTTTTACACTGTGGTGAAACTTCTCTTTTTCACTATAACTTGGAGTCTTAGTCTATTAGTCTTCAATTCTTGGAGTGTAATTAACAATGAAACTGATAGATCAAATTGCCGTATCTTTTTAAATATTAATAATCGCGTTATAAATTCGGAAATAGAAATTGCAAATTAATTTGATAAATACTTCTCCGAAATCCCGATTATCACGACCAAAGACTTTAACTCTTCACCAGAAGCAGCACATGATATGCTTAAATTACACGTACCAGTATCTTCCACTGATTTGAAATTTAAGTATGTTACAGGTAGCGATATAATAAAAATCTTCAAATTAATTAACCTAAAAATACAAAAGACCTATGGGGCCATTCGACTTATATTGTAAAATACATACTTGACATTATAGCACCTGAATTAGCAATAATATTTAACGAATGCATAGATGAGGGTGTGTTCCCTGACCTCATGAAATACAGCAAAGTTTTACCTTTATTTAAATCGGACAGTTCCCTTAATCTGTTAAATCCTATTTAAGCGAAAGAATTCAGATAGTCGATGTGAATGGTAAACGGTCTTCGGGTAAACCTGTGGGAATAGGTGTTCCACAGGGTTCTAGTCTCGGTCCTTTCTTGTTTCTTACATATATTAACGATCTACCGTTTGTGGTAGATGATAGCCATGAGATTGTTTTTTTTGCTGATGATACTTCACTTATTTTTAAAGTGAAACGAAGTGCAGATATTGATGGCGCGGTAAACAATGCACTCTCAAAGATAGTGCGTTGGTTTGAGACGAACAATCTGCACTTAAACGGTAAAAAAACCAAGTGTTTACTGTTCATTACACCAAACACAGCGGAGGTACAAACCAACGTACTTATAAATGACCAGAAATTGGAACTTGCGGACACTACGGTCTTTTTGAGTATCACGTCATATAAAAAGCTTCAGTGGATTCCACATATTGCCCAACTAGCAGATAGACTCAGTTATGCTGTTAGAAAGATTAGAGAGTACACTAATGTTGCGACCGCTAGATTGGTGTACTTCAGTTATTTTCACAGCATCATGATGTACGGTATTTGTGGGGTCAAGCTGCTGACATTGACATAGTGTTTGCTCTGCAAAAGAGAGCTGTTCGTGATATATATCAGCTTGGTTATAGACAGTCTCTCAAAGAAAAATTTTAAGAAATAAATATTATGACTGTTCATTGTCAGTATATTTATGAAAACTTAATATACGTTCACAAAAATCGTCACCTTTTTGCTCTTAATAGTGATTTTCATTATTATAACACTAGAAATAAGGGATTGCTTGTAACTAATTCTAGTAGGCTTTATAAGATACATAATAGCTTTAAGGGTAAATGTATACACTTTTATAATAAAGTCCCAGCCACTGTTCAGGTATTATCTATAAATAAATTTAAATCTTTTATAAAAAAAATGCCTCTGTCGTAAATCCTATTATTCCACAGCTGAATATCTAAATAATCGGACAGCCTGGGACTAGATTGTGATTATTTTATAGCAGTAGCAATGAAAGTACAATATTGTAAATTTTTATCGAAAAGAGCGCAAAAAAAGAATGCTGGGAGAGTTTCTTGCACCGCTTCTTCTCTCTCAGGGCGCCATTTGTTTCCGAAGCGTTAGTAGTATCTAGTATATAAGAAATGACATCAAAAAGAATTCTAAAGGATTCAATTTTGAGAAAATAAATGCCTTTTATGCTAAGAAAATATTTACGAAAACCCTCCTAAGGGGGTGAAATTGGGTTTGAATTGGGTTGGATGAAAGTCTTATGAAGTTCTTCACCGTAGTGGTGTTTTTTGTATAGGCACCTATATAATTAAAATACCTTTGACACCTAAGCCCTTAATAAAAAAGTGTTATACCTAGTGATTTAGAAGAGGGATTGCTTGATGGAGTCAAGACGGCTCATTCTGCTTTCAAATTACCTTTGAACCTGAACACGTGCTTTGAGAAGCCAAAATTATTGTATAGGATGAGTGTACTATGGCCTATAAGAAAGGCATTGAAGCCATTAATAGGACTCTCCAAGATATAAGGAGTTGTAACCGACTTATGGGCGGAGTCACGGTTCTATTGGCTGGTGACTTCAGACAGTCATGTGTAAGGCTGAAATATTCTGTCCTTAAAAGTAAATATTATTTCCTTGCATGGCCAGTTGTATGTGGCGTGCTCCAGAGTCAGTTCACCAGATATTTCTTCAACCAGAAAGAAGAACAAGAAATGTTGTTTACAAGTTATAAAAAAATAGGGCTGTCAATTATTTTATCCTTACCATCGGATTGTCAATTGCAATTTAAACATAGCAACAATTTCTGGTTAAGAAATTTTGCTACTCGATAATCTTATTATAATGATCAAACTTTGAACACAACCGGTGTACCGTGTAGATCTCAGAAATTGTTTCTTTCACGACCATACCTACGTGAAGGCTTATGTAAATTGATTTTTTTTTACGGGGATGTTTGGAAAAAATAGAACAGTCAGCTCTTTATTCCAAAAAAAATGTAAATTGCGACTTCTTTGGGTATGAATTATGAAGTGCGAAAAAGTGTGAAAATTTTTACTGTCTACTGTATAACCTGCCGCAGCGTATATATGTGTTCTGTGGTGCTAAAGCCTTTTCTGAATCCGGGTTGTTCCTTCACCTCCTTTTTGATGAACAACACTCATACTCAACAATCACTATACTTCTTTGCCATGCTTACGGCATTTTGCCCTCGAGGATTACGGAATCTTAAGTACAGGGATACCACCAACTCTCAGAAGCTCAGCTATAATTCCATCATCACCCAGCCTTGTTGTTTTTAAGCTGTTTTAGGGCCATACTAATCTCGTACAGGCTGATGTTTGGGATATCTTCGGTATAGTGTCGGGTTAATTTGGCTCTCGGGTCTTCAGCCTTGTTGGTATGGTAGTGCCCGCGCGGTCGTGTATAACTTTGTGTAGAACTTCTCGACTTCCCTCAAAAGTACGGGATTAGACGAAACGACTCTGCCGTAACCGGTTTTCAGCTTCGTCAGTTGGCTCTGCCCGACAGACAAATCTCGTGCATACTTTTGAGCCTTTGTTACGCTCTATGGCCGCCTTAACACAATCAATCGTATTGTGGCGGCGTATATCGCGAGTCCGGGGTCTGATGGGTCATTTGGCGTCTTACATCCATCAATTTGAGGGTACAGTCTGAGATTGATCCGGTTCTTTTTGAACGGCTGGCCTTGAAGAACTTAGACCCAGCCGTTTGAATAGCTGCCATGAACCTGTTACTATACTCGTCCACGTCTACGCAGTCACCGAGGCATTCGGAGCGGTTTTGTAATTCGCGTTGAAAGTTTTCGGGGTTTTGGATCTGGACGGGTGCGGGTCGGAGTGAGTCGAGACGCTCCAGTTTTGGATTGATATTCAATATGCCTCTTACTATGAGGTGATCACTCCCAGTTTTCACTTAGTTGATCACGGAGACATCATTGAATACATGTCTTTTTTTCGACATAATATAGTTGATCTCATTTTTGGTGGCAGCATCGGGGCTGATCCAGGTCCATTTGCGTTGTTCTGGCTTCATGAAAAAGGAGTTAATCATATAGAGATCTTCCTTCTCCATGAAGTCAGCCAGCATCTGGCCTCGGGCGTTCGGGCGGTGGCCGATTTTCTTAACCAAATTTTCCCACTCTTAACTCATCGCCGCTACGTTTGCACAGTTTAGCATTGAAGTCTCCCATGACAAAGTTGAAGTGGGTATTCGGAGCGTGAAGATACATTGCCTCCACCTCGTCGTCTGAGTGAGTCGAAGTCGGATCGTAAACCTGTATGACCTTCTATGAATACCGTTCAGTAATTCTGAGTATTAGGTACTCTACCCTAGTCGACACGCTCCCCACCTTAGTTACGTGGTTGACGAGAGACTTGTGAACGAGGAACCCGACATCGCCCTAGGACAGTTGGTCGCCCTCCCAGAAGTAGAGTATATGTCCGGATTTGAGGATTATCGAGTCCTCACCCTGTCTTCGGACCTCAGATAATCCCACGACATCCCATCGTAATCTGCTCACAGCTTCCTCCATGGAAGGGAATTGCATGCCGCATTACGGAACATCAGCTGTCATAAAGTCATTCAATCCCTCATACAGCTAAAGAGCTAGGAAAGCATTTCTGTCTAGCGGGGTAGGTATTGACGACAAGAATAAACAGCTAAGTGACCACGACGAAAAACATACACCTCCAGGTATCTCAAGAACAATTATGAATGTAATTCCTTTGCAATAGAAAGCCTTGACAAATTGAAATGAAAGGTTGAGTTTAAAATTGAATTGTGTATAGGCCGTAGCCGTATAAGGTTTACAGAAAAAATAACTGTGATAATTTGTGAAATATGTATGTGTGGCGTCCGGAATGTCTCTTAGTGTATAGTTGTATAGTACTGTATAGTTGTCTGTAGTATACTGAAAGAACTAAGAATAGATAGAAATAGCAGGTAGATACCTAACTGCCACAGAGTACCTTTGTCTATCTAACTGCTCTCTATTCTGATATGCTCTAGGCTCTAAGTCTAATCAGTCAAAGTAATCATTATGACAGTAATCACTTTTCTAGTAGTGGTAATCACTAATCAGTAATCAATTCTTTGATCCCGATTCACGATGCTGTTTTATTACTGATTATATTACTGTTTGTGTGATCTCTCGGTCAAGTAAAGTATAAACATAATATTATTATTATTTAATATTCTGATAACCGCGATCTCATTCTGTCGTAGTCTGACTTCTGAGTGCATTCAAAGTAACAGTAATTTTGTAGGTTTCAACCACAGGCAGAAACTAAAATACATGGAAAGTTTACCTTAAATGCAAGGTAAAAAGCGCCATCACATGTAGTTGATAAAATAACCTGGAGCATCAGCCTTAGTGGAGTTATTTGTTCACCCTATTTTATTTTGTGATTTGAAGTGAGCTGAATGCAAAGTGAGATGATTTTATCATTTTCACTTAATACTCAAGATGCTGTCCAATAAACGTTTGGTATTAGCATGCGCCTTTCTGTTTTCCTGTAATATTGCTCTTATATCTGTATATTTTAAATATAATAGTGGGGAAAAATGCTATATCACAATCGACCAACATCAAGATGTAATATCATACCTACCAGAAAGCTTTTTAAGTATAGGCATAGATGCCTCAGAGATTCAAAATTTTCACACAATTGACTTCTCCAAAAATAAATTTCGAGAACTTGCATCTGCACTTTCACCAGCAAGACTACGCCTTGGAGGTACCATGTCAGAGAGACTAATATTCAGTTCAGATGATAATACTGTGGCTACATGTGACAGCTGCCCTATTAGTCTTTCCAAATCACTTTGCCAAAGTCTTAAAAGGATATGCAAACACAAGTTTTTACCATTTTTTATAATGACAGGTGGGAAATGGAAAGAAATTAATAACTTTTGTAAAGCAACTGGACTCAAATTGCTCTTTAGCTTTAATGTACTTCTTCGCAACGAGAATGAATGGAATACTGAAAATGCACAACAAATATTAGAATATTCAAAAGCTAATGGATTTGATGTGGATTGGCAACTTGGAAATGAACCAAATTCATTTCGTCATGTTTTTAATATAACAATAACTCCACAGATGTTGGCTCATGATTTCAAAAAGTTAAGACGACTTTTAAACCATTCTGGATATAAACATTCTCTTCTTGTTGGTCCTGATACAACTCGGCCTCAAGATCATCAACCCAACTGCCTCAAGTACATGGTTGAGTTTTTAGGAAATATGTCTCATATTAATATCAGATCATGGCACCAGTATTACTTAGATAGTAAAACAGCAACTTTAGCAGATTTTTGGAACCCAGATACATTTAATTTACTGAAGGTACAAATCAAAACTATGAAAGATCATACAAAAAAATACAATCATATTCCAATGTGGCTGACAGAAACTAGCAGTTCTTATGGTAGTGGTGCACCAGGATTATCAAACACATTTGCTGGTACTCCATTGTGGATTGACAAACTAGGTCTTGCAGCTAAAAATAATATCACAACAGTTATAAGACAAAGTTTCTTTGGTGGCAATTACAGTCTTGTTGATCACAATCTAGAGCCTTTACCAGATTGGTGGGCCAGTGTACTGTACAAGAAAGTGGTTGGTAATAAGGTTCTTCACATAGACTGTCATTGTTCTCGCTACCAAAGACTATATGCTCATTGTGCAAACAGAAAATATACAAATGATACAAGTGCTGTAACTGTATATGGTGTCAATTTACAAATGAAAAAAGCTCGATTTCTTTTGAATGGAACTGCATTACATGGAGATAATTTAATTATTGACGAATTTATCATTCGTGCACCATCTAACAATAGAAGGAGTAAGACTATATTATTAAATGGTTGGCCACTGCTTTATGAATCTCCATTGCCAGATTTCACACCTAATCAACATCTTTATGGCAACCATATTTCTATGCCACCCTATTCAGTGGGATTTTGGGTAATAAAAAATACATCTGTTAATGTATGTAAGTAACTTATTAAAATACTGCTTTGCTTAAATATATATTTGTAGTAATGTTGATTCTCAATAATGTACACTTTTTTGTACCATTTTAATTTAATATATATCCTCTTATTGAGGGTGTTTGATATTATCTATCTTGTTAGAGCTCATATTGTAACTACTATATTATTCATATGTTAATAACAATTTTGTTTGTTGTACTCTTGTTACAATTAATGCATTTTTTGTTAAGTTATCATAAGAATATGGCATTTATATAAGATTATTTACAGATTATTATATAAATGAAAAGTAAACATATTTACATAATATTTACTTTATGCAAGTACCACAGAGTTGTGTTCATTAAAAAATCTTTTAGGAAAGTCCCTAATAGTTCATTGTTCTGTTATGAACAAAACTATTAGCCTTAATTAAGTTTAGTTTAGCACATAGTTTGACGAGCAGACGGCTGGTGGGGCAGAAAAGTCCTCAAATGGAGACCACATATCGGAAGATGTAGTGTTGGTAGGCCCCCACAAGATGTACCGATGATCCAGTCAAAAGTTGCTAGTGACCCAGTTGAGACATTATTATGTTGTAGGATTGCACTTTTATGAATAGATTTGAGATAAGGATAAAAAAGTTAAAATGTTAGAAAATAGTTGATTTGTGACATGTCAGTTTTGATCCATTTTAGTGGCAATCTGAAATTGTACAAATTATCTGTATGTATCTCCACTTCATTTTATAATACCAAATTGATATCAGTTATTTTTTATAAGAATTGGTACCATTGAGTTAAATTTCCTTTACTCAAATTAAGTAATATGTTCTCTCCAAGTGGTGTTAAAAATTTATATGTGTTATATGATTTAATTGCATGCATTCTGGTAGTAAAAAAATATTTTGACTTAGTTATTTTGCTATTATAAATAGACACTTGAATAACAAAGGATGCATGAGGATGACACACATATAAATAAAATTGTATTTGATTTATATTAATTAATCTGCTGATAATGGATGTGCACATAGGTTAAGGGCATAACCCTAAACTTTACACTGAACTACTTATATGAGATAAATGCATTTGTCCTTAACAATTATCATATATTTTCATAGCAATGTTAAGTATAGATTATAGTACTCCTTAACAATAATTATATAAGCTTTACACTTGTTCTTTTTTTATATAAAATTATACCTATTTAAATAACAGGTGGAAAATAATATATTTTATCAATGTTCTATAGTATCTAATATAATATATACTAAATAAAATTGTATAAAATATTCCTTCCTTTAACTTGCAGACTCATCAGAGGTGCCTAATGTAAGACTGATAAGATAATGTCATTACCCAGTTGTGCCTGATCTAAAGAATGTGTGCTATATATAAATATATATTATTGCCTTTTTTAGCTTTATGTCTGTTTTTGAAAATGTAATATTATAATTATTAATGTAAAGATGGCTTAATGAATTGACAATTCATAAAGCCATTGTGGTAGATAATAAAAGAACAAAATAATATAGCTTGAGCTATTTTCAATATCAGCAGCTTCAAAACTACTGTTTATTGCTTATTTATAACATGTTGGTGTTGTTATTTAGACTGGTTGTGCTACCACATAGTGTGTAATCTTGCAATATACTTCTCCATGAAATGCCCAATGTCAAATTCATTGTTTAAGGGAGTTTGTTGTTAAATTAACTTTTAACTTAAAACAGGCTTTAATTGGCCCATTCAAGATTATTTAGAGGCAGTTTAATCTCAGTGCTAGACTTCTAATTTCTATTCTTGTGTTTATATTTTTTCATTCTAAGCTAGGCGGTGTAATTGTATAATAACTTATACCTAATAGCCGCTCCTGAGAAATACCTACTTAATATTAGATGTCTAATTATATTATCTTAGTGATTAGTTTGTAAGTAACTCTTAAGTTCCTAGGTTGTAGCAATATTCACCTCTAGTATGAGTTATGAAAGGTTTTTTTATATGTATTTAAATGTCCAGAGCTGTAATTGGAAATATCCGCAAAATAAGAAGTTATCATTAACTTATTAAACTCTCATACTAGAGGAAATGCCATTGAATGCCTTCTTAAGTAAGATGCTTGTTTATTGACAGATTGTCTTAGCAACTTAATGCATTTAATATGATGAATACTTACATAAAATATATTTTGCTATTTTTATATTCTAGCTGGATCTTGGTTTAGTTTACTATAAATATAGATAGTTTATTATTTAAATTATTCTTGTTTTATTTAACTCCATACTAAACATATACAGTAACCAATTATATGGGGGTAAATATGTTAGTAGTAAATACAAATGGGCCTCTGCAATATCAGAAGTAGAAGAGAATTGCATATTTACATAATTTTTTATTCAATATTTGGAAGTACCATGCCCTTACTTAGAACACTAAGCTTTTAGGGTCCAATTTGGCCTTCTCTTTATAGTGACTACGGAAGTGAACCTGTGATTGCCTTTGCAATCTCTTACATTTGATCACATAGAATACTATTGATTTTTTCATCTAAAACTAGTCGGGCCATGAATATTTTTGACACTTAAAAACTTCTAATTTTTATTTGTTAGAATTCAAATAAAGATTGTGGCTACCATGTTAAAAATTTTGAAAATTTCCCGCCAAATCACAATTTTTTCAAGGTTAATATTAAATCAATGTGTCATTAGGTATTCGAGTATCATAGTGGATGTTCAACACTACGGTGCGGATGGTATCGCACCAGAATAGCTTAATTCCATCTTCACCCTTCGGTGTTGTAAGAGACGACTAAGGCATACATAGAATGGAGGATGAGCAGCAGCATCCCCTCGAAATATAAATACAGAAATATCCCATACGTCAGCCTGTACGAGATTAGTATGGCCCTAAAACAGCTTAAAAACAACAAGGTGCCGGGTGATAATGGTAATACAGCCGAGCTTCTGACAGCTGATGGTACTCTTGTGCTTAAGATCCTCCAGAAGCCATTTAATTCCGTCATCCTCGAAGGCAAAAAGCCGCAAGCATGGCACAGAACAGCAGCACTAGCACAGTGGTGCTGTTCTTCAAAAAGGGCGATAAAATGCTTTTGAAGAACTATAGGCCCATGTCACTTCTGAGCCATTAAAGTTGTTTTCTAGGGTTATAACGAATCGTCTCGTGCGCAGTCTTGACGGCTTCCAGCCTCCCGAACAAGCCGGATTCCAAAAAGGCTTTAGCACTATAGATCACATACATATCTGCGTTGCGGCAGGTTATACAGAAGACGGAGGAGTATAACCACTATGCTTGGCGTTCGCGGACTATGAAAAAGCCTTTGATTCCATCGAAACCTGGGCGGATGCTTCAGTCTTTCCAACTGGTGTCACATTGATTATCGAAGTGTTGAAGTGTTTGTATGGAAACGCCATCATGTCAGTCTATCTCCAGGATCAGATTTCGAAGCCCATTCGACTGCAGCAGGGAGTTAGACAAGGCGATGTCATATCGCCCAAGCTGTTCACCGGTGCTTTGGGAGATGTCTTAAAGCTTCTGGACTGAAACGGACTGGGCATCAATATCATTGGCGAATACATCACTTACCTTCGATTCGAAGACGATATCGTAATCATGGCAGAGACCATGGAAGACTAGAAGCCATATGATCGATGGCCTCAAGAAGTTGGTCTCAAAATGAACATGGACAAGACGAAGATCATGTCAAATGTCCATGTCCACGTCACTCGTAACAATTGGGAACTGTAGCTACTCTCGAAATTGTTGACGAGTAGGTACGTCTACCTTGGACAAACAAAAGAGGTCAAATCCAACTCGGATGGGCAGCGTTCGAGAACCTCCATAAAATCTTCTCGTCCCAAATACCACAGTGTCTGAAGATGTAGGTTTTCAACCAGTGTGTGATGACTTACGGTACGCAGACGATGACTATGATCGATATGATTTTGGTTGCTATCTATGGGCCTGATGAGAAAGCTCATAGTCGCTGAGGGCAATGGGGAGGGCTATACTTGGAATTTCCCAGCGAGACCGAATCAGAAATGAGGAGATCTGTAGGAGAACCGACATAGCCCAAATAATTGCCAAACTGAAGTGGCAGTGGGGGGGGGGGGGGGCACATGTTCGACGGACATATGGCCGACAGGGCAGAAAAGTCCTGGAATGGCGACCACGTACCGGAAGACGCAGTGTTGGTAGGCCCACCACAAGTTGGACCGACGATCTGGTCATAATCGCCGGAATACGTTGGATGAGGGAGCGATCGTCTTTAGGGAAGGCCTTTAGATTGATGTTCAACACTATAAATAAATGCTAATAATACAATATAACATTTTATTGTTGTTTTGTAGATTACACTAAAAACCTTTGACTAACTGGAACATGAGGTGATGTGACAAGCCTGAAAGAATTTCGTATTAAGAACAAATTCAAATTTCAAATGTTTACACAAATAGCAAAGCAAAAGTGGGTAAGGAAATAAAATTGGAAAGAGGTGTACGGCAGGGGGATCCTATTTGATCCAAACTATTTACGGCGGTCCTAGAGGGAATTTTCCGCAAGCTGGATTGGGACACCTGTCTGTGTCTACCTGTCACATTTAAAATTTTGCTGATGACTTTGTAATCTTTTCGATATCAAGCAAAGAATTGCAACAAATGCTATGTGACAGAGCTAGCAGCAACGCAGGTTTGGCAATGATCATGCTTAAAACAAAACTGACTAATGCCGTGACTAATGGAAACAAAGAATCTTTTTGAGTAAAAACAACCCCATCAGAATATGTGAATGAATACCTCTATCTCGGTCAAGTTATCTCGTCAAATAACAAGAAAAACAACCGACTTCAAAAACACTATTCCAAAATAATAGATTTAATGTGTACTATACAGTATAAAAATAATTGCGTATTTTTATACAATCTAATCAATTAATCTAATTCTAGTTACGATTATTGTTATTTTGGAATCGGTGTCCTTACGCCGCGAGCCGCTCACGTCTCCTCACAACTCAAGCACATCTCACCTATAACTATGTGTTGTTACAAACCAATCTTGGATGACACCGACTCCAAAAATTACAAAAATCGTAACTAGAATTAGATTTATTAATGCTATTCCTACATCCGGATGATCTTAAATGATAAAGAATTATCAAAATCGGTTCACCCAGTCGAAAGTTTTGAGGTAACAAACGTAAAAAAAAACATACCGACGAATTGAGAACCTTCTCCTTTCTTGAAGTCGGTTAAAAAGGAGTGAAGACTTCAGCCAAAGTGTGTCAATTCACTGTGTCAGATCGTATTACGTAACCTCTTAGCATATGCAAGTTGCTACTTGCAATCTTCCGGACATTATAAGAGCGGATCATCTAGCCCAGATCTGAAACCCTTGGACTACAAACAGAAGTCAGTTTTAGAAATAATGATCTGCTCTAAACGACTTGAAATCTACAGAACAGACAGTGATTAAATATTTCATGGAAATAGTGCCTACACAACAAACAGTGATGACATAATATTTCATGGCCTCTAAATTACTAAATACTTCAGTGCCTAAATCCATACATAAGTGCTCATATTAAAGGCATGAATTAGGCCCAAAGATAGTCATTTCGAATTTATAGTTTTTTTTTGTTTACCTTTTGAAACAAAGTTTTATGATGATATATAATATATTATGCCAAAAAATAATGCATTTGTATTCTAAACAGTATAGCAAGAGTAAGTAGTTACGTACTTAAAATAAACTTACATTCACATCAACACTTGCACATACCGAAATTCATAGTACCTAAGTATAAATGAGTTTATTTTTAATAAGTATTCATGTTCAATAACCACTTTGCTAAGACGTTGTCAAATCGTTTGCTAACAAAAAGGAATTTTGTATTACGACAACGAATTATTTTTTATATTGACAGAGTGCCCCTCAGGCTCAGCTGATGACTAAAATTTGTTGAGTACCTAATGCAATTGTATACAAACATCTAAATATCTACGAATTTCTTTTAAGGCGTAGAGTAAGCAGAAAACACGCAAACATGATGTTTTTAGACAAGTTTTGTGGTGAAAGTATAGCATTTCGAGCTATGAACACTACTTAATCCTGTTACACATATCCTTAAGTCTTATTTGTAGGTGGCTAATGCTTGCTGTTGGTTATAGTTAACACTGCCGAGCCTTTTTGAACTACAACTTTTCTTTGAAGTTAAACAAGTTTTTTGGCATGGCGTGACGCTTTTTTTTGGTACTTCTCTCAGAAAAGTTATTCTTATAGCTTGTACTATTTTGTGTAGGTTCATTTGTTCAGATTAGTAGTGAATAACGAGGATTGTAAGCATATAAACTGTTTTCCACGCAAGAATTTTGAAAATATTGGCTTTGTTACGATGATGATGGCAGATGATATTATTGATGGCGGGCCGGCAGCCGTGAACTCATATCGCTCAAGGTCGCTGGCATTTAGTGTCGCCTTAAATAGATTGTTTATGTTCGATGTACATGTTTTTTAAACATGAAATAATAACAATTATACATTTATTACCTACCTTGGTACCTATAATTTCTCAAACTATATAATACCTATAGCCGGCTATGCTATTTATACCTACTTTGTATATTATATAGCATTTCCTTCCTGTAAGTTTGTAATTAAAATTAATTTATGACAGATAACAATATAACATGCTGTATATCACGCTTACACATAATGCAGTTCCTACCTATTCATAGTAACGTCACTCTATAATTTAAATATAATTTATATTATATAAACGATTTTTGAATGTTAATTGATGTATGTTCCTGCTTGAAGATTCATAATTATGTATTATCTCTGTCGTCTGCATGAATAAAACGGGGTGTTTGATAATATGAGAAGTAGAAGCATATAAGGCATTACGTGCATTTATCACTTCATCTAAACAGGTACTTAGGGGCTTAATATACTATCCCATTTCAAGGGACCCTACATCGGGATGATCTAAAAAGATAATGGGTCTAATCGCCCTCACAATCGAGCACTTATAAGCAAGCGGCTCGCCCTGCTAGCGGTTGAGTAATGTTCATCAATTTTAGTCGACCAGCTCCTTTGATTTCAGAGCACTGGGTATTGGTCTATTGGAAAAGCTATTTTCTTTTTAGGTATTTTTCAAATGAGATTCACCCTCCCATGTTTTACTGCGACTGCTACATTTTCTAAATTTCCTCCTTCGTTACTCTCAAGCTAGACTTGAGTGAAATGAACAATAATCGGCGCCATAGCCAAGGCCAATCCGTTAAAAATATTGGATCTTGAATATCGTGTAGTGTCTGAGAGCCTTAAGTGGGTATGTAGGTTCCTATTCACTGAGTGTTGACCATCACTCTCAATTTAGTTATTTATCTAGATTTAGGCTTGGACACAAATGTATTTTGCTGCATATCAGAGCAACTCTAACACAATTTCTTACGTTAAAAAGTTAAAGTAATGGAAATATTATTAACACAATACATGACTGTACTATAGTTAAAATGCAGATTACTTTAGAATTGTTGTATCTAACATATATTTTTGTCAGTAATGTGAATGGTGATTATAATAACAGTGTCAGAATATATAATGGTAAGATTTAAAAAAAAATGTGTATGTATTTATGTATCACGTACCTACTTATGTACGCACGCATAAGTTACACTTCTGCGTAACAAAACAAAAATCCTCAAAAAAATTATCCCTCATACTATTTTACGTTTGTAGAAAGAAGAATATTGTATGTAATAAAGAAGGTATTGAATACAACCAATGCAAATATTATTATACCGCATAATTTAGTTACATAACTTTTATTTACTTAAATATCATTAAATTATATTTATACAATTAGAAAGAAATGATTTGTTTTTACAACTTGTACATTTTATATTATTCTTGTCCATTGGTTGTGGTTCAGTAGACGTAATATAATATGAGTTACAAGACACTTATGGTAACTGAAGTATGTAGTTATGATACAAATGATCTAGTTGACCATCTAACGTCAGGGTGTCGAATTTAGGTGTTGGTGTGCTCGCGCATCGTTAAAATTTACACTGATAATTTCCTCTGACGCGTCAAACGTCTGAACTATAAATGTAAATAAAACCCGATTAAATTAGGATAACATTATCCACTCAGGTGTAGTATAGATATAGTGATTTTATAACGGTTCATAAATTTATAATAGCGCAATACCCCTCATGTATGATATCTATTCAATGATGAAAAATGATTGTTCTATGTCCGTATGGATTGCATAGTTAGCTGACCTAGAACAGACTTCCGTGCACGGTTATTTTTCAATCAATCGTGTGGTTCAGTACATAGCGTTGCATAAATATATAATATTATCTTTAGAAACTAGACTATTGCTACCAAAGTACTACCATTGAAATCTGTAGTCTCTATTTTCAATTCTTTATTGTAAACATTTGTGACAATTTTTAGTCTTGTATACCTTCTAAATTTCTGGATGTGTCCTTCAATAATTAATCAAGAAAGGCTTACACAATTTTGATTAAAATCAGAATATACTAGTAGCATGTAGTTTACCAAGTAAGTCATTTATATCTTATGATGAAATTTATGCATTGGTACAGCCTATCGAAAAAAATCGATACAATCACACTTTGTGGGACTGTGTATATTATATCGTGAGTTGTAGTTAAATGGAATGAAAAAATCATTTTAATTTTACACTTATAATTAATATATTTTCGTTTAATATGTGCAAGATACCTAATCACTTAACGCACTTATCACATACACAAACAATAACAAACTAAGTAGGATCGAATTCATCTTAATACCCAAGCCAAAATCATTGTATTGTTTTCATATGTATATTAAGACAGTTAGCAACAAAATAGCCCACAAAGATCGTACAGTTTTATTGAGGTATCTACCTAATCATTAAAGGTACTAATATCTACATGGTAAACCAACCTCTTTGGTTGGTACGATATTTCGATGGTTCAATAAAATAAAAACAGCTTGTGTGTTTGTACTTGGTTTTGTTTGTGTGTCTGTCCAATTATCATATTATTAGTCTTAACAAAATCTAGAAGAGTAAGTACTACTGGATAAGTAAAAATTAAATAGTAGTAAAGATTTACGAATTTATTTTGCCATCAAGCTCTGTAAAAAACCAAATGAAGGAGAGTACTCGGTACTCGATTCATGTTTAATTATTTAATAAAATTAGTTACAGTTTAATTTTTGAACGCATTTCCCATATAATAAATGAAGAGTAGATACATCAACGTTGAGTAGGTACTCGACTGAGTTGAGCGCAAGCACCGATAGGTCAGTGTGTCCGCCTTCCCGCTTTCTACTTTAGCGCCCCGTGATTAGCGTCTTATGCATGTTGCATAATTAATTAATTTACTTTTAGTTATGTTTACTTAATGTAGTCCATTAATATCCGATCCTTGAGTCTCACCTATCATGCTGTATAAACTTAAACGTTTTCTAACCACTATGATTCTGTACTGGTAAAAGTTTAATCTATTATTTCGCAGTTTAATAATGTATAATATAATACTTATCTGTACCCATTACCCCTACATTAGGTACTATTATCGTAAAACTCACCGTTTCAGAAGATTTTAAATGCCTAGTTCCTGAGCTAACCATTGATGACCAAGATATGGATATGGAGCAATTTCTTGAGAATTTCGCGAAAGTAAAAGAGGTAAGTGGAATAAATTTTATTATGTGTCAATTTTTTAACTATTTCTATTGTAGACTTACGTGTTAGTAAGAATTCCATAGATTCAACGTGCAGTTATCGGGATAATCGTTCAGCAGAGCAAGCCTCTCTAGCACTAACTTTCACGATTCGAGTTGCTCTCCATACATTACAGTTGTGTAAATACCAAATAAAAGTTCTACTAATATGTTATGTGTCCTTCTAGATTAAATTTCCCATTTCATACGGACCAGTTACTGAGAAATACATTTGCAAGCTGAAGTGCGTTGATGGCTACTGGGTTGGCCCCTTATGTTCCAGTTCGACTGGTGAGTAAATAGAATGTGAGGCAAATATTATAATGAACCATGTGTTCAAATCATACTGTTATATATATCACCTTACCAAGAAACATAAATTAAAATCTTTTTCATTGGGTATTTCGCCTGAATACATCTAAGATTCATTGAATAAGTTTGTGTCTGGGTGAAGTAGGTCTACTCACTGTAGGTATGTTCAACAGTTTGAACCTAAACAGTGGAAAAAATTAAAGGGGAATCACTAAGAACGTGAAAATTCGCTAAAACACGTTTTTCGCTAAAACTGATGGGGCCATTTTCCAGATACATGAAATGTATGTAGGTACATATTACAAGAATTGCTTGTAAAATGGTATAAAATAAAATACCTTGTCCACCATCTACTTTGCGTAGCTTTGCTAAATGCCTAAGTCATTTTGTTATTAAAAGTTTTACATGAAAAACACTGTTGTAACTGTGCAAACATATTCGCGAAGTCTGTTAACTCCATCTTTATATGTAGGCCATAGGTGAAGTAGGATTCATGGCAGTAAGCCCTAGTCTAACCAATTCCAAAAAAATATGACAGTTTGGATCTACTACATCTTACTACAGGCCTTTTGCCCTGCTCTCCTAAATTATGTAAAGTAGGTACATATAATATATATAATGTAGGTACGTCTGGTATACCTAATACACAGATCGGTGGCAACTGTCGAAAGCTTGGGAGAAGGCTTGGCAGTTAGTCTGGATATACCGCAGGCATTCTATCCATTATTTGAGCTTACCGAGGGCTTATGCAAGTGGATTACCAGCTTCCTCACTGGGACATTGGTGGAAATCAAAGCCTGTGAACGCTAGACTCCCAAGGCTGAGTATTACCCATAAACTTGTAACTTTTCTTCTGCATATAGATTATCTGGGTGGCATTACTGAAGAAACATCTTCATACTCCATACACCAGTATACACGGGCTATGCACGTCTCTCTCAGAAAATCTTCGAACAGTGCTAGAAAAAACTATCAAGTCCTCTCTTGAGAAAATTCTGAAAATATATAAAATATTCTGGAATAAAATGAACCTTTTCAATTAAGATTCCCAGAAGACTCAAGTTTGCGTGCTATCTTCTTAGAAAACCCCATTTCTCGAAAATAATCCTCCTAATCCCATGCCTTACCAGAATACTGGGTTTCGAACTCTCAAGATTGCCAAATCCTTAATCATCTGAAAGGTAAAGCTATTATTCGAAGTCGAAAAGTAGTTTAAATAGAGCAAGGCATGACTTGAAGCCAGCCCACGTCCTTACATTTTACAAAGCGCAGGTCCGGGAACATTAAGCGCTCATCTCTAGTCTGGTGCAACTCATCAGCTTTAACTATGAGCTTTAACCATACATGACTGTGGAATATAGAGCTCCTCAAATTGTGGGTGATCCAGCGCGCTCTGGGAATAGTTTGATTATTTGGCGTTGCGTAGAGACGTCACTTCATTGTGTGTCTTCTAGGGCATTAATTACGGGAAGTATTTTGAAGAGCTGTTTGAATCCTTCTGCCAAATTCCACCTTATTAGCTGGATATGTGATGAGCCTGCACGGTGCGTTGTGCGTATTTATTACTTTACGTCATGGGTACCTTAAAAAACAGCTCGTTCACCTTCCTTAACTACAACGTTCCTAAGATTCCTTTGGTATTGCTGAAGAATGTAGACGGCAGCATTTAACAGTGGATGACCATTACACTCGTTGGTCTTCCAGCTGTGATATCCATGATTTTTAAAATCCATAAAAAATCATGGCTCTCACAGCAGTTCATAAAAATAATATAATTTGAAAAAAGTTGCACACAACACATATTTCCTATTAAGATGCAGTTTTGTTAGAAGGTTTTTTTTATGAAAATTAGGGACGAGACGAGCAGGACGTTCAGTTGATGGTTAGTGATATGCCATGCCCAGAACAATGCAGTGTCGCTCAGGATTCTTGAATAACCCAAAATTTCTGAGCGGCACTACAATTGCGCTCGTCACCTTGGAACATAAGATGTTACGTCTCATTTGCCTAGTAATTTCACTAGCTACAGCACAAGACTGAAATACAGTAATGCTTACACATTACTACTTCACGGCAGAAATAGGCGCCAATGTTGTACCCATAATCTAGGCGGCATCCTGTGCAAAGCAGCCTCCCACTGGTACCTAATTTTATCGATACCTTAAAATTGTGTATTTAAGAGCGCTCTTGTTTGAGAGATTTGATCTCAATTATTGACTTAATTCTATAATCATCACGAAACTTGAGCCTTGTTATAATTATTACAGATAATACAAATAATGAAATATCGCGAGTACCTGTATAATTACATAACTGATCTCATAGTTTGCCGTGTACGGTGTGGTGTAATCGATCTTCGTCTTTGATTTCAGATGGAAGATTCAAAACTCTGCTTAAAGAATGTGTTTACAAACACGAGTATCCTCTATTAACAGTCTACTTTAGAAATTCTTCAATTCAGGCAAGTTAGTCCATAATATACAGTGGCAGATCTATGTGATCTATATGAGTGCTTAGAGTGTCCAGGGCCCCGTGAATTTTACCAGACAAATGGACTTACAGATTTACTAAAAAACCTTTCAGCAAAATTTCAGCCAGCAGTCAGAACAAGTAATAATATGTATTGAATATTCGTTTTGACCCATGATTCAGGTGTATTTACAATATGTACCTACGTAAGATTCCCTAACCAATTTTGATTTGTCATATGTACGTTAGCTAGTTACTCAAAATATAAGGAGCTAATGCCAAGCGTGGATGACTGTTTACGACTTGTCAGTCAAAATCAGTTACAGTAACAGCAGATTCGCTTACCTTTTCTGTATTGGTCTATGGTCTGAATCCGTTAGAGATGTTCTTCTCTCTGGCACTATGTTAGTATGAAATATTAAGAATATTTTACCACAAAATTGTATTCTGATTTTAGAATGATACTAACTTTCCTCACAATACGACCATATCAGCAAGATGCAAGTATTTTGGCATGTACAAACTGAAAGGAGACAGTGAGATTCGATGTGAAAATGGCGCATGGCTATCGAAATTTCCTGAATGTGTGCCGACGACTGTTATCACAAATTTTACTGGTAATTGCAAAAATCATTTAAAATAGAAATTTAGCGATACTTTTAATGATGCACGCAGACCACTGACGATTACGTGGACTGACTCTCTCAAGAAGTAAAGAAGAATAAAAAGAGAGAAATTGTATGAATAATAAAACATAATGAAATGAAAGGATCCAAAGCCTAGGAATTAAAATGTACAGTTTGTGGAAACGACCGTACGGGTCAGCTGAACCTAGCAACCCCGCGGGAAATTCAGTAGCGTTGCCGGCTTTTTTAGTGGATGTACGGAATTTTTTTCCAAGATACCCAATACCAATGTCGTATTGTGGATATGTTCCAAATTTAATTTCAAATAACTTTTATATTTATAAAGTTTGGAAGGAGCTGTCGCACATTATTCAGTCTAATAATTTAAGGATCATGAAAAAACTTAAATATTGAAAAACAAAATATTTATAGTTTCCAAGCTTTACTCGTGCAGCCAATTGGTAATTCTGATAATAAGCCCTTTTGACCAAAACTCAAACAATAATTTAACATAAAATAGGGCTTGCACTGCTTGCATACTTCTCGTAGCTAGAAAATAGACGATACCATTGCGTCTATTATTATTACTTTAACTAATTGCTATGAAAAGAATAGATTTTTAATTTATTTATTTATAGGAGATGCTCCCCCAACCATCCGCTACGAAGTCTTAGATGGGTCAGCCATCGTCGAACCGAACGGTGAATTGCTTGTTTTCCCAGATAGCCATATTAGAATCGACTGCATGGCCCTCAGGTCTAAGGGTGACCTTGAGTGGACGTGGACGCAAAGTATGGCAAATTATAAAACTGGTGGGTATACTTTTAGCATTTGTTGGTGAATCTTGAAATTTGTAGGCTTGCTTAATGGCTACCACTGCTGTTGTTTTGGATATTATAACTTCTAGTAATAGGGAAATTGCATGATTTTTTATGACTTAAGGTAATAACTTACATCTTTACCTAAAACACAGAAAAAAGTATAAATTGGCTTGAAAATATTCAATTTATTATTAAAAGTGAAATTTAAAGCATTGAATAAAGAGTCGATTAAACGGCACCATATATTACACGTCTTAAGACATATCCCGTGTTTTTTTATTCTAAAGCGTTTTAGTTACTCACATTTGTTAAAGATATCATTCAAGAAGCTAAAAAATCTTCATATAAGTGTTCTATGGTTTTAAAGTGCAAAAACACTATTAGATATTCACCAGATAAAGTGTTTTTGCTTTTTCGAGGTAATGTATCTTCATTACCGTGTTTATATTAATTTGATCTGAAACAAAGAAGTAGAAGAAAGAAAGCTTCCAAAGAAGCTTCCCTAGTGGTCGGAAGTCGACGCATGTCTAATGATGAACGTCGTAAAGGTTCCTAAAGCAAAAATGTCTTTAATAATTAATTTTATGGAAATGACATTATCGCAATTGATGCAGTTTATATTATCAAAGGAATCAAGTCCTTGCTGAGTACCTTGCGCCCGTACTTCTTATTAATCTGACTAAACATAAGTGATTCAAACATTGAATAATAAAAGCATAAAAAATTGGAAAATCCAAAAGTGCACGCTTCGAACGCTCATGCTATTTTTTTTTAAAGTAAAATTTCGAATAAAATCGAATCACCTGCGTATAAAAAAAAGAGAAATCCTACAGTAGTGATTTTCGAAAGTGATTTTAAAATTCTCTGCTTAATTCTGACAATTATGAAAAAAAAAAATGAGTCGTTTCGTCAAGTCGTTCTCGAGATATCCATACCACGCCGTTTTTTTGAACCACAGACTAATGGGCGTCCACGACATTTTTTTTAATGAACTATTTTTTATATTAATACATTTTCGGCAACTTAAAAAAAGTATCAGGATTATTCATTAGTGTCTCAGCTTTATATTGATTTGCTTTTTATAATTTAAAAATATGCGTTTAAAGAGTGGAAATCGTGTGACCTTGACAGGTCGGTTATAAAGCACAACCTCGCCGTTTCGCGTTGCAGGCGTGCAATATGGTAATTGAAGCCACCTTTTAAATACAAACACATTTAAAGTATATGTTTTAACTAATTTAATAATAAAAAGCTATTATCTGAGATAACAGGTGTTTAGCGGAATTTCCTAACTCATATTTATTTATTATTTATATTAAAATTATTTTCAGGTTGGCTGGATGACTATAGTAACACATTTCGTATCAATCTACCAAAACTTGGTGTTCGTTTTGCTGAAACCTTCACCTGTTCAACACCAGATGGAACGACCAATAAGATCGTAGTTAGAGTTGTTAGTGAGTTTATTGTGTTGTGCATGTATTTTTTTGTTTGCTTTGGATGAGTGAAAATACTTTAAGATGGAAACGGGGAAACGGGAGCAATAATTATCAGCCCCCTCCCTCTAATGTAACTTTTTTTTATTCTTAAACTATCGATTGTTGAAATTAAATTGTCGATGTCGATTACCATTACCCTTCTGGAACCCTCTCTCTCTCCTACTATTGAAGTAAAAATATAGAAGAAAAAAACAAAAACTTTTTTCATTAAACCCACACGTATGGTTTTTTTTCTAAACTGAATAGTATAACACTTCAATAGTGGTAAAGAGTTTCCCTCCCACCCCTGTAACTTCTAAAATAAGAGGATGATAAAACTAAAAAAATATATGATGTATATTACCATGCAAACTTTCACCGAAAATAGGTTCGAACGAGATCGTGTAAGTAGATTTTTTTTAATACGTCATAAAAAACTTAATTTATTAAAAATTCACTATTATTAAAACATCGATCAAAGTTACAACGAACTACAAGAACTTTTATATTATGTTACTTGCTGCTACGGAACCCTTCATGGGCGAGTCCGACTCGCACTTGGCCGCTTTTATTCATACTTTAACTCGGAACTTTTAATTTGATTTCAGATGTAAATTGTGAAATAATTAGCATGCCTGCTCCATATGTTCGACAATATACAACGGGCAATCGTCTCGGAGAGAGCACACACTTTAGCTGTGAACCAGGGTACCATATGAGTGGAGCCTCAATACTCTATTGCATGGGTGATGGTAAGATTAACTTAACATCAGTTAAATTTGTTAAGAGGCTGAAGGATATATATACTTAGATCATCCTGTAAATTGCTGGAGCCTTTCTAATAATGCCACATATTATGTTTATAAGACATTTTCCTTGAATGGCCTTTTGAAACACATTCACCGACTCTTCGGGGCTTGTACATTGTACTTCGTAGCTAATCTTTAATTTTCGGAATAAAATCACACCATGCAAGGCCCGGACTGAATGTTTAATGTGTTATCAGTTCTATCTTTAAGGTCCTCAAAAACTCATTAATAAAAACTCGTTATCATTTATATATATTACGATTGGGGAATGTGAAGTGGTCGTGATGGAATACCTTTTCAAAAACTCTGGGTAAGCACGCATTTAGATACTAATTTGCAGTATGAAAGATGAGGACAAATAAACACACATTCGGGTCACCAGTTACAAAGAACAGCGGCCAATGAAGGCCAGCAAATGAGCTCCCTTCTCTTCTTTCTCTTGCCTCGCTATACTGATTCACTTTCCTTCGTCTCTTCTTTCATTTGCCTGGCTACACACATTCTCTTTCCTTCGTTAGCTTTCTTAGATCGTTCGTTGTTAGGTAATTCCTAAACAATCAAGTGAAGCGTAAAATAAAAGCTTTCAAATTTAAAAGACGAAGGCACGAAGGATGTCGCTTGCTAAAAATGTGAAGTATGAGTGAGAGTGCGTACGTTGTCACTGGCTGAGGAGGCGAAATAGTGTGTCACTGACTGAGGGGGTGAAGTAGGCTTTAGTAATACCTACACGACTCTACCTTCATATTATTTTCACTCACCGCTTCAGATCTTATTTTGATAAATGTCTGTTGCTTCAGGTCATTGGTCGAGCCCTCCACCAATCTGCGAAGAGACATTTTGCCCATTTTTTACCTCCCTTAATCCTCAGCTGAGTATTATAGAACATAATTCATCATTTGGTGGTAGAGCAGTTTTCACCTGTGCTTGGGGCTATCGGCTTGTTGGTGCACCAGGGTTAGAGTGTGAACAAGATGGTCAATGGTCAGGAGAAATGCCACAGTGCATACGTAAGTAGACAGGAACTTTTACCAGTAGGAGAATTCTTTTTACTTCTTTTTTTTTCTATTCTGTCGTCAAGCCGTAATACTTACAAAGCATAATTGTGTTTCGGCTTGAAGGCGCCGTAGCTTGTGAAATTACTGTGCTAAAGATATTAAACCGAAAGAATTAACATTATTTATAGCGCAATTGTGATGTCAAATCCACAGGTTAGTCTCTCCTTCTGCCTCTTCTTCTCACTACTTCTTCTGTTGTAGAGATAACAGTTATTGTGGATATTATTATTATATTTACACTAAATTCATTTTTTCAGCAATCTATTGCCCTGATCCCATATTACCTGAGCATGGACAACTGGTGACAAAAACAATATCGAAAGATGGCAAGTTTCCTGTGGGCGATCTTTTAATATACGCGTGCAATGAAGGCTATGAAGTGATGGGTGAATTGTCAATTGTATGCACGGAGAACGGTTTCTGGTCTCATCCTCCGCCATTTTGTTTGCCACCTACAGAAATCAAGCGGCTGAATACTATATACCTAGAGAATACCACTTTAGTAAACTTAGATTCTGTTTACTAATTTTTATTGATTTTTGAAAAAGCTGAAATATATTAAGATGAATAAAACTAGATGTTTTTTTTTTCAACGTGATTAATAACCACTGAATAATTTTTAGCAGAGGGACAGTTTTCATTAGCCATACTCGGGGCACGCACTGATTAACTGATTGAAGTATATTATTTTAATTTGTGACCTAAGAAAATTAGAACTTTTCAAATTATTAAATTATACCTACATACATTCAAATTGGAAGCAAGATAATATAGAACTCACCACATGTAAATGAATATTACGTAGCTACATAACATTTCTAAGCAAAGTTTAAACTGCATATTGAATATTTTTTTTAATAATACTTTCTGTGTGTTCTACATACAATAACGAATCCAAAAAAGGCACTTTATAGGATTTTGTCTGTTTATCCGGGCAAAATGCAAAAAAAAAACTATTGGATGAATTGAAGATTTGTATGAATAACAACATAAGGTTGGGTCAACATAATATAAGCTGTTATTACGTAATCATGCTAGCTGCAGGTCTACTTAGTATTTTTGCTGCTTACAGCGCAACGCGAACGATGTCGTGGGCAGTAGCCAAGGTAGGCGAATCCATGTGTGATGTACTAAAATGTTGAAATTATATATTTACCATAAATTATTTCACATATTGATATTATAGGTAAGGTATACACTGATAAATGCTTTTATTTATTTGCATTTTACAGTAGATGGGTTATGTTAATAGGGTGTATGCATTAACATAAATTTAGTTCAAATATTATTTTTTTAATGTTTATTTTTATTGATTTTATTTTAAATAGTTTTTTGTTATTAATTTTTTGCTGAATAATAAATATTGAATAAGTACGCGCGAAATATAAATAATATTGGTTGAAGCGCAGTCTGACGTCAAAGTCTAGATAAACACAATCACGGTTCCTAGATATTACTTTCGGTGGTTAGCGATATATTAAATGTTATGTTGATGTTACTAAAATGATTTCTATTATTTACAATGACTGAAAGTGAATTTGTTAAAGCGCCATCAGATAATCTTCCAAAAATAGACGCTATGATGTTATTTGATGACGCGTTTTTTGCGCTGCTGAAACCAGAATTTTATTTGTGCTGATTAAAAGAGTGGAAACTAAAAGATAATTATGTGAAATTCAAAGTCAAATTTTCTGACATCAATTTGTAAAACTAAACATAATCTATAAATGCAGAAAATAGAATTTAACTGTAATTACTATATCCAATGTTATAATATGATAATCATATCAATGTTAAGGTTCTGTTTTAAGGTTACATTTTAAAGAAAAAAACATTTAATTATAAACTAAATAAATAATAACTAAGTAACTATATCCATTAAACTCACTTCAAAATTGGTACCTTGTATAATATACTACAACAATATAAGCAAGTTTTAGGAGATACTTTATCTCTTCTCATTGATTTTTTTATGGAAGAGAGGATAAAAGAGCGTACGGGTCACCTGATGTTAAGTGATCACTCCCGCCCAAATTCTCATGCAACTTGTACCTACACATTTTTTTTTAAGTGATTTCATCCTGGAAACATCGCACAAGAAAGCTGATTCAACAGCTTCGTCGTACTTGGAAGAAAGTTCCTTGAAAGCCATACTGTAGGGGAACCACACATATCCAGAAAAAATACTTTTTCCAGTGCATTTTTGAAGTAGTTTTACACATACACATAGGCACCAAACAATACATATAAATAAGTTTTAGCTTTGGTCAATAATTTTATAAATCACAAAATTTATAAAAATTTATAGATATGTCACATCTACGTTATTCATCTGTTTTAGGCACTGACCTATAAAGAACAACCACTGGACAGTAGACTGTCCATAATATGTTTGACACCAAAGGAGATTGAAACGCTTCCATACATTCCTGGGCCCAAGTGATAACAAGATGAAAGTAGCACCATTTAAAAGATAACATTTAAATAATCCATAATTGAAAATTTTGCAAGATTTGTCAATCTAGGAGCTGAGTAATCGAACATATAAAAATGAGGTTATATCTTAAGCTATATGTTGCCAGCTCATCTATTTTAGGTTTATTAAATGCCTAGCTGCGAAGGAATACCTACCTATCTATGTATACCTATCTACTACTGTAACCACATTTTTTGCATTATAATATAAGACAATTGGTAATTAGATAATATAATATAGAATACCTAAATTAAAAGATAGTTTTATTTGCTCAGATAAGAATAATATATCCTCATTAGCTCATACATGAACTGTAAAACAGACTGCTAGAAACAATTACTTTCCTTGGAATTCAATTAAGTAGGTAGTTTGTAGATTGCAAAATGAGCTAGTTTTTTGTATTTTACATCAGAATTTTTCTGACCCTTTTAATTATTCTTTACCCTTTTTTTAAAGTATATTTCAACTTGTTAACCATCAGGCCCAAAAGTCCCATTCTCCTTTTTGTGCCTATTTGAAGCGCCACTCGCGAGCGTCCAGAGAACTAATTTTGATGTACAATTCAAATGGCTGCGAAGGAACGTACAATACTCTGAAGTATTTTTGCATTTTGAATTAATTTCGATCGTTTTCCGCGTTATTTATACTTCAATAGATTATATAATATCTTAAGTTCTTAAACATCTTCTAAAAAACCTTACTTTGGGTAATAAAACACATAGAGTTCTAAAATTGGTAGCGGACTCGAATTTCCAGCGTAGAGTTCTGGACTCGAGTCAACTCAAAAACTCAGATACTGGGTTCGAACTGCGGATTCGAGTCATGATTTGAGTATCAACGACTCGATCTACCAAAACAGCGACTCGGAACATCACTAGTCTGGTTCAAAGTATAGCATACCCATGAAATTTCACCGTGTATAATAACTAATATATAATATTCTCCGAAACACTCTGCATCTAATGGTATAACTATTATTCCGATCGGTTCAGTAGTTTTTGCAGTATAACCGAAGGAAAAAACCGGCCATACTTTTATTACTACAATATAGATTGTTAATATACGCTCTGACGTTACAGAAACCCCGCGCAAAATGGCGAGTTTGAATAGCCAAAATATATTACCCGAAAAGAATATTTATTTTTTAATTCAATTAGAATATTTTTATCAATAATTTGATGGTTTGATAACTTTTAGGATTTGTAAAAATCAAACTTGATTATATTAAAAAATCATGCATATATTACTTACCCTTACCCTATTACTTCTTACGTTGATGATAAAAGAGGGTGTAAACACTGTTGATGATAATACTTACCTACAAATCTTAGAATATTAACGCTACATTATTCTAATCTGTAAATATTTAAAATGTGAAATATTTAAGAAGTTAAAAAAAGTGAAAGTTTAAAGGTGTGATAAATATTTTACGTTTAAAGTAAAATTTATTTAGTGGCACGACATGCAAGTACAAAATTGAATTCCATCAGGCATTACTAAACACATACATACATATAAATATAAAAGTCAACGAAATAAAATCAAATTGACTATGTAGTCGGTAGGGGTCTGTAGTAGTAATAATCATCGTGTAAAATTATATTCGGATGTCATTTTTTATCTAGAAATACCTTGTGTTAAGATAATTCCTTCAGTAATCATAATCAACAAGTTACTCAACAAAAATCGCTCCGTGTGAACCCTTTTAATAGAGTAAATATAATGTTTTTCTGACCACGACTGTTGGTGACCAGTAAAGTGAGTGAGTTACTGAGTACCTAGTGTGTATTTAAAAACAAACTGTGTATCACTTCAGTCAGGGTATTTCTTTTTATGAAACTAAAAAGTCTTAGTTACCTGGTCATAAAATTCTAAAAAAAGTTATAATATTAAGAATCTGTGGCTAGGATTCACTCCGGCCATCGGCATAAAGTAAACATTCATACTTCTGTCTGCTATCAACAAACATGGTTGTGGCAGTTTCAAATATATTTCGTTTATTTTTATTAATTTGTGTTCCATGTTGTATATGTGATATAAGTTATACTAGGCCTTATGAGAAATGGCCAACCGTTGCGATTTCGATTCTTGTTCGCAATAAAGCCTACTCATTGCCATATTTTTTATCAAGCTTATTAAATTTAGATTATCCTAAAGAAAGAATTTATGTTTGGTAAGTACAAAATATATAAGCGTAAATCAACGTACCGTCTGTTAAATTATTAAGTATAGTTATGAAATTATTATTGAAGGGTTCTTCATGCTAATTGTTTTAATTTTTATATATTAAATCTGTGTGAAGTTGTCTGTCTTAGGTATTTGAATTTTCAATTGAGTAAAACTGATTCAGTCGAATACTTTCTGTACGATTTATTAATAATTTGCGTTATTAGCTTACTAATGAATGGTTTTTAAAATAACTTCCTTAAATTATTTTCTTTAGTAAAATTTAGACATAAACATCAACTTGTTGATAATAGATTAAGTATGTGAACGATAAAATAATTTTACTTTACCTATATTTCGCGTCGCAATCTAAATATTTGTGTAAAAAACGTGCTGAATATGTGAAATTTACGTCACATGGGAATCAAATTTATTCGTTGTAACTATTCTGTGTTATTAAAAATGTTCTTGCACAGTATCAGGGCTTGAATGATAATCTAATTAGATGAATAAGTGTGAATATATGTTTTATCCATTTCAATAAAGATGCATAAGACGAAACAGAATAACTCAGTGATTTCATTTTTTTATGAAAATATGGGATGAGTCGAGCAGGATGATCATCTGATGGTAATTGATACCTGCCCTTTACAATGCAGTGCTGCTCAGGATTCTTGGAAAGCCTGAAAATTCTGAGTGCCACTACAATTCCGCTCACCACCACCAGTATTTTCACTAGATATGGCACCCTTCAAACCAAAACACAGTAATGTTTACACATTATAACAAATAGGTGCCACTGTGGTACCCATAATCTAGCCGGCATCCTGTGCAATGGAGCCTCCTTGGCACTGGTTCATAGGTGGTACAGGAGTGCATTGGAAGCGATAATCACTCACCAACAGGTACCCATATGTAGGTTGCTCCAGACAGTACTTTTTCAAATAACTTACTTCCATATAATATACAAAACTGAGGAATAGCTGTGAAGGAATGTGGTAGTGTATATTACTTATCATGTGACACATACGGTAATTTGTCCACCTAATCTATAAAACTATTACTATATAATATATATATTATAATTCCTAATATTCTTTTTTATTTTGTATTCACTTTTTAATTAAACCAAATAGTACTGCATATAAATTATTGAAGTTACCAATTTCATGTATGTTATCTAATGTTCTATTATTACTAACGACCTAATTTAAGTTGCCTTATCATTTGTTTTTTGTTGCCTTATCATTAAATTATTGCATTGTCAACAGTATTGAATATAAATTAAAATAGTCCATGCTATCTTAATTAAAATTTACTTCTATAAAATTTTATGGATTATATTTGATTTTACATACCAATCCTAAAAATGTTTACTGAATTCTTTAATTCTCATGATTAAGGAAATGAATTTGAACTAGAATTAGGTAAATTATATTCTATATTTGCTAATTCATAAAAATTTAATCAGCATCATACAGTACAAATGGTAAAATGAGCTTATTTAATATAATATTAGGGTTCCTTACTCGATTTAGACACATTGACTGATTAGCTCATAGTCTAACTCATCTTTATTAAATCAACTTTAATTATATTTTATTTTCAGGTTCTACAGTGACTTCAACTCAGACAATAGTAATGAAATTCTTAAGGACTGGATTAAAATGCACTCAAAGGAATACAATAAAATATACATAACTATGAATACAACATCTGGATTTAAACATGAAGATCAAGAAACACCTACTCACTGGAGTGATGGGCGCTTTAGGCATGTGATTGAGTTACGGGAGTCAGCATTGAAGTTTGCTAGACTTAAGTGGGCTGATTATATCTTCGTATGTATACAAGACTACTAATATAATAATATTGCCAAAATACCCATAATAAGAACACACAATTAATAATAATGCCATATATAATTACTTATGTTTCATCAACATCCTTATACCAGTGAGAGTCTTTACTTGACTGTGTGGATCTGGATGTGCGGTGTTCCTACACAGTGTGGTTTACGAGGACCTTATTCCATATACAACTAAGCTGTGAAATGAACTTCTCAACTATATGACATGGGTACCCTCCAATTCTGGTAGTGTTTCTCTGGTGTTGCAAGATAATGTGTGTGGGGCTGATCATGTATGATCAGGTGACCTATATGCTGGTTTGTCCTCTCTTCCATTAAAAAAAAGGTTGGCTACCTAACCTGGTTAGTTTCTCTTTCTGCCTTCAATCTGTTATGTGGAAGCTTTGTTGTATTTGAGCATATTTCTAATGCTGTTCAGAATTAAGGGTATTTCTAGAAACCTGAGATGCACTGTATTGTTATGGGTATGTTATGATACATCAGGAGAATGTGCTTACTTATTCTCATAAAAAAATATTTGTAAAATCTACCAGCAAAGTAAATTAAACTCATGTGAATGACCCGGTAGCAAGGTGTTGGAAGCTAGACACAACATTGAGGAGTAACTGGTTTTCCCATTAATAAATAAATAATTAATGTGACTTAAAATTACAAAACCAGATGGTGAGACAAGGAAGCAGCTTAATGGCTTTAAAATGTGTTAGAGTAAATAAAAGTGGTGCAGTTTTCATTAGCAGTAAGAAGTGCAAGTACAATTATTTCATGTATATGTAGTTACATACAGGGTGTCCCAAAGTTGTGGGACATAAAGGGAAAGTACCTTAAATATCGAAGATATGCTATTTTACTGAAAGAAGATTTTATGTTATTTTTAAAAGTTAGTACTTCTGCATTCAAAGATTTTATAAAAATTACTTGCCTCGTCTGGGAATCGAACCGACTGAAATGCAAAAAAAACACACCTCTACTTTTATAATGCCAATCGAAAGAATGGCCAAAAACTAATAACTCTTCTTAAGTAACATAGTATGCTTTATGGATCAGTGGTAGTAAAAAAAAATATTTAATAATTCAAAAGTGCTTTGGACACCCATCTTGACAATACTATTTGAGTATGACATTGTTAAATAGTTGTTAGATGTGTGCTGTTGAATAATTTGAAAAATGTGGATGTCGTTGACAGTCTGTCCCTGTGCAGTCTGATCAGGTTGTGGTAAACCTCTTTGATGTTGATGGTACTGCATTCTATGTTGGTCTTCCATTCCGCTATTTTGTGATTTGTGCATGAGATAGAGAGAGCAGTGATTCCGGTTTGTATACTACAGCCTTGGATCACTTTTGATCACTTAGACTTTTGGCTTTCGACTTCATCTGCAGCATTATTAAACAGTGAGTTGCTGTGTCCTTTGATCTGTTACAAAGTTACTCCATAAATATGTTTCAAAAATTAATCTTATGATATATTAATAATGCCATCTATAATTACTTATGTTAAATAATTTTAGCTGTCATAGATGGTGTGAATATTATAGTTGCTTTTTAAAATAGAATTAGATTAGGGTGGGGTCACAGAGTATGTTGTGTAAGTATTATGTTACAACAAGCAACAAGAGCATAAGCAAGACCAAACTCAAACACCTGTAGAAACTAAGTAAATATTATTTGTATAAGTTCCTACTGCTTACCACTGGCACGCTTCTAATGCACATAAAGTGCATTAGAAGAGTGCCCTAATCTGTGCTAATACTAAGTGTATAAGAAATCTTATATAATGAGAATTGCATATAGTATGATGGTATGATCTTACTTGTGTTATGGTGATAACATAAAAATTAAAATGCTTAGCTATACCAATATAGAAAAGGAAAAATCTATTAGTGAAAAAACACTTCCATTGCTTTCAGATGTTAGATGCTGATATTTTATTAACCAATACTTTGACTTTGAAACATCTTGTCTCCAAAGGATACCCAATATCTTCACCAATGCTGATGTCGGCTTCAACATACTCTAACTTTTGGTTAGTATTTTTATACATTGTTAGTTATATAACGACTTTTACCACTGGGAGGCTCCTTTGCACAGGATGCCGGCTGGATTATGGGTACCACAACAGTCCCTATTTCTGCCGTGAAACAGTAATGTGTAAGCATTACTGTGTTTAGGTCTGAAGGGTGCCATAGCTTGTGAAATTATTGCGCAAATAAGACTTAACATCTTATGTCTGCATTGTAATGGGCAGAGCGTATTAATTACCTTCAGCTGAACATTCTGCTCACCTCATCCCTTATTTTCATAAAAAAAAGACTAGGAACTATAAAAGTCAACATAATAAAATTTGTCTATGTAGCGGGTAGGTGTCTAATGTAGTGATAATCATAATAATATTATGATATTCGGATACCATTTGATATTATATGTATTGCGTAAACTTAAGAACCCCTTTTTTCAGAATTTTGTTGAGCATTAGGTAGTATTTTTAATGTTTATGTAGAGTAGAATTGCAGTAAACTAAAATAAATGACAAGGTGATATGTACAATAAATTAATAAATAAGTAATTGCTTACATTATTATTTAACTATGTGAAACCAAGACCAAGAGTCAGACATTCATTTATTTGTATGTTCTCAGAGTCCCAATATTTTTCGAATATACATGATGATTTAAAAGTGCCTAGTGTGAGTTAATTAAGATGATTTGAGTTTCGAGTTTATTATTCCATAAATTATGATTTTGTTTCATATGTATAGCTATTGTTTAAACAGGTATATTGTACACTACATAATCCGCTTCTGAATAATCCAGGTAGATTTACCAGTGGGAGGCTCCTTTGCACAGGAAGCCGGCTAGATTATGGGTACCACAACGGCGCCTATTTCTGCCGTGAAGTAGTAATGTGTAAGCATTACTGTGTTTCGGTCTGAAGGGCGCCGTAGCTAGTGAAATTACTGGGCAAATGAGGCTTAACATCTTATGTCTCAAGGTGACGAGCGCAATTGTAGTGCCGCTCAGAATTTTACGATTTTTTGAGAATCCTGAGCGGCACTGCATTGTAATGGGCATGGCGTATCAATTACCATCAGCTGAACGTCCTGCTCGTCTCGTCCCTTATTATCATAAAAAAAAAAGATGACAAGTTTCAGTTCTATTCAATTAAAGAGGTTGTTGGCGGTCTATTGATTAATGACAAAACCTCACTAAGGTTTTAGCCTAATAAAATCATATGTTCAATCAGGCTTTCGTCATGATTCATGCTTTATTTTTGAATATATTTAAGAACTATAGGGACATTCAACTCACGCAATCTGTCCTCAGCATAAAGAGGTTACTTGCAGCATATAATTAATTACGCGAAAAATAAATAGTGTTCATATATTATATTCCAATTTTTGATATTTACCATATTTCTTAAAATCTGGGTTCTTGCAGAATTACGTTTGTATTATCTTTTGGTTTTATTTATCTGAATGAATATGTATTTTTAGGTGCGGAATGGACGAGTACTACTACTATAAGAGAACTGATGAATATAAGCCCATACTCTTCCGCAAAAGTGTAGGATGTTTTGATGTGCCAATGGTTCATTCTGCTGTACTGATAAATTTAAAACATAAATCATCTGAGTTACTCACTTATGTGCCAGAAAAATTAAGAAATTATGATGGGCCAGTGGATGATATAATTGTCTTCGCAGTGGGTGCACAAAGTAATGGTAAGTTTATATAATACTCAAAATAAACGAATCTTATTATAATAATATGTATAATATGTTATGGTAATGTTGTTTGACAAGTTGAGTAGGTAATATAATATGTACAATCAATTATTAAATTAAGAATGATTAAAAATATAGCCGCATAAAAATCGCGCGCTTAAGCCGTATATTGGTATCAGATAGTGAGAACATAATTATTATACACATTTATAGTCCGATAATAAGCATATTAAAAAAGTATTAACATACACAATTATAAAAGCGTAGACACCTGCTATCGGCCATTTTGATTTTCCCTCGCTCACACACCCATTTCATTCATGTTACCTGAGAAAGGCGGGCGGTCGGCGAACGCACATAGCTTGCCGTCTTGCCTCACCTGTCTTGTTTCACGTTTGTTATACAACGAAAATTTTGTAACTAAACTTATGCCGTGTTTCCGGGAGATACGACATGGGCACCTTCAAAAAAAGCGAGTACTGCTTCCTTAAAGGCAGGCAACGATTCTGGGCGGCGGTGATCACTTAACACCAGGTGACCCGTACGCTCGTTTGTCCTTCTATTCCATAAAAAAAACTAATAAACACTTAAGAGTGCGTATTCGATTTTGTGGGCCCGGCACGAACTGGTTGGCTACTGGTGGCGCGCGAGGATTTATAATGCTTTTAAAATAATTGTGTAAAATAAACGGATTGATAAAATTTACTGAAAAAATATATGTATTGTATTTAAATAAAATAAATATTATTGTTATATTTCTATTCAATATCTACTGCTAAAAAAAATGTTAAAATGAATCGATTTTGTATTTTTACTATTTTTTGTATATTGCTATTTTCGTTATTGGGCACTTTAAGCCTATATTATGGTCCGTTGGCCAAACGCATAAAATCAAACATTATAGCACATTACAATGGTTTTATACGCCTTGAAGATAACTCTGACGTCAATTTTCGTGAAATACTACGAGGGGATTGCCTTCTCTGTGATAAACTGTCATTAAAAATGATACTTACTCTATAGTGGCACTAAATCAACACTTAAACTTTCTAAAATCGTTATAATCATCGAATAATCTGCTCACATCATTCCGAAACAGCTCTGAAAATAAATTTAAAAACGGTTATTTAAAAAACTAAAAAACCCGACTGTGTTTCTGTGTAATTTGGAAGTGAAAAAAAACAAGAATGTTGTCATACCTTTTTCCACTTAACTTGGTAAGTTAACTTTGTAGCAGTAAGGACCGATACTAGAAATTGAGGACTTGTGAATAGAGAGCACTTATCTACTTATATTATACATTGTAGATTACTCCAATCTACTGACTAGGTAGTATTGGTCTCGACTGCCACAAAGTTAACTACTACTAGGTACAAAGTAAATACAACTGTGTATAAGTAATATGATTAAATACTTACAACAATATGGCTGCAGCATTCAAACAGAAATCAGGGTGTCAAAAAAGCATATCGCAGTTTGTGTGCATCGTAAAAAAACATAATTTAATTTTCCTCAAACTCTTAATAAGATGTGAGTATCTTCAATAATTATACACCATAGAACTTTCCTTTTCGATCGGTTGACAAACACAATAATTGTTTAAATAACTCGTAATTTGTTTTCAGATATTCCAATAATGATCTGTAATGATTTTGTTTATGGGTTTCTACCAGTACCATTAGAAAAATATAATGAGTTAGAGGACGAGAAAAGTGAATTTGTAAATACAAAAGTTGAGATACTCGGCAATGGCATTATTCCACCTCTTAACAATGATATGGAGAAATATGTTGAACCACCAATACCAGACAATTTGGATTGTACTGAAATTTTCATGATAAACCTTAAAAGAAGGACTAAAAGACGAGTGTTAATGGAGAATAGTTTTAAGGAATTGGGGCTGAATGTCACATACTTAAAGGCATTTGATGGCAAGTAAGTTATCTATCTCATTTTGCTTTGACTCCAGTAATAGTTATTTATGCAACTGTTGTGTAATAAGGGGTATTAAAACACGAATGTGGATTTATCTCACGAGGCGAAGCCGAGTGTGAAAATAGTATCACATGAGTGTTTTAATACCTAATTATCAACAGTTGCATACAAGACTTTATCTACACCCAGAATATGAATCCTCTAAAAGATTCTGAAACAGTTAGCTTACTGCTAACATTATAACACCAGTCCTAGTAGTAACCTAATATCATTCATTACTGATTATATACAAATAAAATAAGTATTAATGAAACAATTATTTATTTAAGTAGTGTTTTACATTTTGTATAGTGCAATAATTAAAATTCACTCGAATATTCACAGTTTAAAATGAATCGCTCATTTTTTGTAAACAAAACAATAAAAATATCGAAGAAAAATGGCGGGGATTCGAATAACTTACTTTTTTTTACGGCGCGCGGCGTTCTGGTAGTGAGGAACGCGCGTAAACGGAAATGTTCTATTTTTGAAGTTCATACAGATACCACGCACCGAGCAATAAGAATGTGGCTGTCTGTTGAAACTCTTTGCGCATGAAGGGATCGAAAAAAAAACATAGGAGTGTTGTTATGAAATTCAGTACAACATTACAACACTCGTTTGGATAATGTAATGGTTATTAGAACATTGGGTGTTATAATGTTGGCAATAAGCTAACTGTTTCAGAATCTTTAATAGAGGATTTAAAGCATGGGTGTAGATAAAATAATTAAGTAATCTACGATATTGTATATTATTCACACATGTTTACTTTTCAGAACTATATCTAAGACATTTTTGGAAAAGTATGACATTACATTGTTGCCTGAATATGAAGATCCTTACCATAAAAGGTACCTTTTAATTATTAATAAATTTTGAATAATTCATATTATATAGTTTACAAACGCGAGAGTATTAATATTATTTATAGAAATGAACATCTCATCAGGGGCCTGCATTAGTTTTGTAGCAAGGTAGGCTATGTGGATCTAACTACTAGTAGTAATTGAGTTTTGGAATAAGCACAGATTGCTTACTGTAGGTATTTAGTATCTAGAGTAAGTAAGGAACAATTTTATGAGTTCAATAGAAGTTTGGCAATAAAATAACGGAACCGAATTATCGGAACTTTAACACTAATGCTATATTTATTTAGGTTCATAACGTGTTAGGCACTGCCTATATCATACGAACACCCCTGCATCTCAGTAAACCCAGTAATAATTAAAAAACGTGGGGAGCAAATAATTTAGATCTAGAATAAACATAAAAGTATAAAAATATACAGTATATGGTAGACTCCTTCGAGTAATTAGTACCATAGACTCAGATAGAACACATACACTTTATTATGTATCGCCTTCAAGTGACTCGGAATGAGCACATAATATGTAACGCCATCTGATGATTTGTAATGAAATGAATACTATGAGTAAAGCCAATTAGTGACGAGCACATATTATATGAACCACCATCTCTATCTAATGGCTCAGATGGATGGATCTCACTTCATATAGTGAAGTGGGATATGTAACACTATCACGTGAATAGTATTGAGTGCATGCACACCAAGTTAGTACCTCTTTAACTTCTATAACCCAATTATTTATCTCCTACTGTTAAATTTACTTTAATATGTAACAACCGAGTTGATTAACGGCCGTTCCCAATATACCATCTACAGATAGAGATAAATTACTACCCTCTACGTTTTTATTATTTTTCGCCTACTATTGGGATGTGTGAATTGCAATTTCCATAAAAACTTCTATCGTCGGTAAGCTATACATCGTCCCATTGACAGACAGCGTGTACGGATAAGTTGAGTTACCGTCGATAAGTTTACTGGGACAGAAAAGTCAACGATACTTAGGATTTTTATCTCAAGTAAGAGATAGACTGAATATTGGGAACGGTCGTTAGTATACCTAATGGCGTACATATAATATAATACATTCTGTCTTTAGGTTTTCGCCATACGAGTACCAGTCAATAAAAACACTGTTTAGTCTATATAGTTCCACCCCATACTCTACATATTGTAATAATATGATAAATATTGTTATAGGCCCATGAAAACTGGAGAGATTGGATGCTTCTTGAGCCATTTCGTTCTGTGGCAAAGGGTAATATTAAATATATTATTAAATAAAATTCGGGTGGTTGTTCAGTTGGCATTTAACACATTCATTTGCACCTACTAAAAGGTTTAAGATAGTGTCGATTTGAGCTTTTAGACTTGATTCCTGTTATTAATAAATTCAAATTCAAATATTTTTATTCAAAATAGAATGTGACATCACTTATGAAAGTCAAAAAACTATCACCCATTCCAAAATGAATGCCTCAGGCCTGAGAAGAACGGGCGCAACAAACTCAGCGGGCTTTTTTTTCTTCAAAAATATGTTTACAAAGCAACATTGTACAATTAAACTTATTATTTAATAGCCTGAGGGCGGTCGCTCCATTCCCAATCTGTGGTATCATTAAGAAAGTCATTTATGTTATAGTAACTTTACCTCACAAATGTTTTTTAACAAATCTTTTGAATAACGTAATACTTTTGTTTTGAACATCTTCTGGGATCCTGTTGTAAAAGCATATACATCGCCCCACAAAAGACTTGCTAACTCGACTTAGCCGAGTAGTAGGCATTATAAGCTTATGTCTGTTCCTGGTGTTAACATTATGGTTATGACAGTTTCTAGCAAAATCACTTATGTGCCTATGAACATACATTATAATAAGGATAACATGCAAATAAATATCTAATTTAAAACTTATCACACACATATTTATTGCTCACACTGAATTAGCAAGGAATTCTTCTTTAAGTTTATAAAAAAAGTCATGACCTGTTTAGAATAAAAGTTTTTATAGCTTCAATAGGAAAAACAAATGTGAACGAAACTATCTCAGATTTTTTTTCCTTTCTACAAGTCAAGTCAAGTCAATTCAAAAAAAAATTTATTCACTGTATAGCTTTATAAGTTATTTATTGCAAGTCAGGATGATGTACATAAGTTACAATAGCATTCAAATGAGTATAACAATATTCATTAACAAAATTTAGAAACATTAATTCCAACTATATTTATCATTCAAATAATCTTTCACATTATAATAGGCCTTAGATGTTAATTTATTTTTTACGATACATTTAAATTTTTAATAGGTAATATTTTAATGTCATTTGGGAGTTTATTATAAAATATAACACAATCCACTTTAAATAATTTAGCAGTTTTACGGTGCCTAGTAGATGGAACACACACTTAAATGGACTTGGACACAGGGGGATAAAACTTTATTTTTAAGGCACCTGTCGTATGATTGCCGGCGAGAAAGCGAGTAACTACTAACTATCATCTCACTCAAGAAACCTACAACAGATACTGATCCCGTTATAGGAAACATATTGACGACCTATATAGCCCAGTGGTTAGTGACCCTGCCTACTGAGCCAGAGATCCCGGAGATATCGAATCCGAAATTAATTTTGTATTACATTTTATTTAAAAGTTGATCGTGTAGTTTTTCCTTAAATTGTAGTATGCTAGGTGAGTTTTTATCACTTCGGGAAGATTGTTTTATATTTTTATTCCCATGTAATGTCATATCTAAAGGACCAATGATATTACTAATATGGTCCTTTAGAAGTTTTATTCTCGTTTGATTTAACTGAATTTTATTTTTTCTTCTTCTGCTTTTAAGTTTGGATTCACCTCATAAGTAAAGACTAATCATGCATTTATTTTTATCTAATCGACATATTTCTAGTATATAGAGACTAGGCAAGGGATGTCTGCTGTCAATTTAAATAAATCGGCAGCTTTTTTTTGTAACAATAAATCAATCAAATCACTACTTATTGCGCATTTAACGCTTTATTGTTTAAATTTTGTTTCAGATTGTGGACGAACATCTGGATGTAACATTAATTTTGGAAGACGACGTACACTTTGTGCCGGATTTTCGTAGGAAATTCCTTCGTATTCTTGATGAAGTTAAAAGCCTTGATTGGGATTTTCTGTAAGTAACCTCGGTCTTCCATAAAATTTTACACTTAATGCAATTGTCTATTTTCCAAAATTTGAATATAAAATATCTATAATTACACCGCTTTTAATTACTTCAATAATAAAATAAACAAAGAACTGCTACAAGTTGCGACTGTGTGTAAGTGTGTAAAATGTAGGTACTTCTTATTAATACGGATAATTGCACCTTTTTGCCTAACTAAGTTAAATAAGTTAGATGTAGAACCGCATGTGCAATGTTCTCCCCGCCTCCGACAACGTATATATATATAGTTCTGCCAAAAAGACATGTGCATTGTTATTGTTTTCCGATTTGAAGGCACTTGGGACTTAATATCTTTAAAAGGCATAAAAGGCATTTATTTTCTCAAAATTGATTCCTTTAGAATTCTTTTTGATGTCATTTCTAATAACTACTAGATACTACAACCGCTTCGGAAACAAATGGCGCTCTGAGAGAGAAGAAGCGGCGCAAGAAACTTTCAGTCCTAAAACGCGTAGTCCGATCTAATTGGTGTCCAGTGTATTTATGATTTGCTGTTATGACTATTTCACGGAAGAGGACAAACGAGCGTATGGATAAAATAAGATAAGCAACACCGTCGCCCACATTGCCGTGCATTACCAGAGATATTTCTGTAGCGTTGCCGGACATCTAAGAAGGTGTATGCGCTTTTGTAAAACACAGCGCAAGGAACCTTATTTCATTTTGTTTGACTCGTACCCAGTTTGGCAAATTCACCATATTTTCAAAAGTCTAAACTTTACTAGTCATTATAAAACTCAAGTGATCTACCAGACTTATAAACGGTTAGAAGATATCTTTCTCTCTCAATTTCAGCACTCGTTTCGTACAATTTTTCACGTTAAGCTGTAAGGAATACTAGCGCTTAAGTCTAAAGTGTAAGCTCGTTATAATAACAAGCCAATTGTTGTAAATGTAAATTAATCATCATAAATATGACGTTTTCGCAGTTCTTTTGTCATTGGCGACAGTGTTACTCTTTCAGTCCCTACCACCATGTTGTGCTTGTGTGCCGCGCCCTCTAATGTTTGCTTTGAGTCTCCATTCATGGACTCCATTTGTCAAGCGACTCTTATCCCTTTTTCATCGCTATAAATAGGCATTGCGCCAGACTTTATCTTTTATTGCGGAGCCAATAATTCCGTTTTCGGCCTTGCGATTTCAAAGCACCGTAATCACCATTACCCTCTGCGTGAATTGAAAGGTGGAGTCTCTGTAAGAGTTTCGGCTTTCATAACTATATACACTTATGGATATACCGGTTGAAGACTAAATACCTTTTTCAGGTACATCGGCCGTAAAATTCTAATGGATGGCGAGGAAGAATATGTTACTGACCATACAACTAAACCGCTCTACTCTTATTGGACCCTTGGTTATGTAATTAAGGAGCGCGGCGCTAAGAAGCTATTAGCTGCAGATCCCTTGTCGAAATTGATTCCAGTTGACGAGTTCATACCAATTATGTTCAATCAACATCCATCGTAAGTACAACCAAATTTGAATTGTATATCTTTTCTCGTCACCTAAGTATCCTTGAAGAACAGGACCTTGACCGCTGCGCGTATGCTGCGATGACCATCTGCGAATCTACGCATGCTTGTATATGCCCATAGTGGTACCATAGAGCCTGACCGGATTCCTAAGCTCAGCCAAATGTCTACAGATTCCGTGTTGCAGCAGCTTCCATAGGCTAACGTACCACCGATCATGCGGGGAGACCTGTTCACGACTTCGCTTTAGTATATGACACAGCTGGTTATTGCGCCAACACGAATCTCAGCCGTGAAAGATCATACATCTTCACTGTTGGCGCTTCTGTTAACGTCACGTCCGGACAGCTAACTAGTTTCCGTTGACACGCCACAAGTTAGGATATCATCCCAACCATCTGGATGTATGGCGGTCCTCCGCAGTGCGGTTTTCAAGGAGTTTCTTCCACGTACTACAAAGATGTGGAATGAACTTCCTTGTGCGGTGTTTCCGGGACGATACGACTTGGGTACCTTCAAAAAAAGCGCGTACACCTTCCTTAAAGGCCGGCAACTCTCCTGTGATTCCTCTGGTGTTGCAAGAGATTGTGGGCGGCGGTGATCACTTAACAACAGGTGACCCGTACGCTCGTTTGTCCTCCTATTCCATAAAAAAACACTCCTGGGAGTCTGCCTGATACGGAGCGCTGTACTGATCAGGCGCCTTACGCGGCTATAGCAGCCTGCGATGAGATGTGGTAATTTTATTGCATCCTACCCATAGAGGTTATTTTCGCTGGGCGATCCAGATGCCGCTGCTGGCGCTTTGGTTGATGAGGCATTGTAAGGTATAGAACTCTATATTCCGTTCTTCTCTGTGCTTTTTGGTGACAGGTCTCAATCAATGGTTTGACCACTCCTGGAAATAGCCTCTCGCCGAAAGCAGGAGTGCTATCAGGCTTGGCTCAACACGGTGGTATCTATGAATGAAATACCAGTAAACTTAAAAAAACATTCATCATGCTTCCCGGAGGCATGATTGTAATGTCGTCAAAACAGTTATTGCCTAGGCAAAATCGAAGCAATTAAGCAGAATTTCCGAGAGACTTGCACTTTTTCCTTCGGGAACTCGTATATTCTGGTCAATCGCCAAGGCTCTCTAAGGAAATCGTCGATGAATCGCTGGCTCATGACGTGGAAGAGACAGCTAATCTTCTGGACTCTCATATCTCGTCCAACACCCCTCTGGATGACAACGGTGCTACACCACCACCGTTCATTCGTGCCAGTGTTAATTCCCGGCGTGGCGCTTCCTTGGATACTTATAAATCGAGTAGGCCTGATAGTATTCCCGATACGTTGGTTCCTTGCCAATAAAATTATTTTCCATTACTAGTAATTTATTAATTTGTAATGCCAAACTTGCTTAATTAACGTGCGTTTGGTAAGGCAGAACAACAATTAACATAAGTTGCTTTAAATTAGTGCCAATTAAATGGTTCTGACATACTGTGAAGCAAAGACATGAATTTAAGAAATAACGTTTAACCGATAGTGCCAAGTGACTTTATATTAATATTCATGATGGAAGCTCCTTGCATATAAATTAATATGAAACCAGTGAACTTAACACAATCTGACGTGCTTTGAAACTGAATAAGACATCACTTAAATTGACGTCAATTTAGGAAATATTTATCAAATATTTATATTAATTTTTAACATTTCGCAAATACATGATTAATTTATCATGTATTTGCCGATTAAGGATGAATGGTTAAAGTTAATCAGGTTGTTAAATAAATTGCTCAGATAGACTGTTTTTCCGTAATAATTAGAAAATCAAAATTAAAATAATTCATTAACCAGTTTTAATGCCACAGTAAGTAAGTAAGTACTGAACTAAGCTAAGAAAGTCGAAACCCCGTAAATACAAACGATCATATGAAAATGGATTTGTTTCCGAGTCATGGATTTTTTGTATGCTTATGCATGCCCTACATGCATAAGCATACAAAAAATTCTTTTGAAACTGCGACAAAAAATAAGTACATTATTAGTTTACGTAAAAATTTAACAAGAGTCTCACATAAGTACCATGCGTATTTACCTATAACTTGTTATGTATATTACAGGCATTGTAAAATACTCTATTTGATAGAAAAGAGTGGCTTTGAACAAACGATGCCCTGTACTTTCTCCGGGGCGTAAAAAGAATAGGGGAGTCCCAGGCCCATGGGTGTCGTAAGAGGCGACTAAGGGCTTTTTAGAAGTGGGAGAGTCACGCTGCCGTCTTATGACGTCAGCACAATCGGGCCAGACTCGTCCGGGTTAATTACCACACTCGCACAGAATACCGGCGTGAAGTAGCGGCCTAGTGCCGCTATGTTTCGCATAGGTTAGTGTCGAGGACCGGAGGCCATCCCTTCCCCCCCCCACACAAATTATGAGAGCGGTCCGTAAAAAGATATTACCCCAGGAGGGTACCAGCTCTACCAGAGCCGGAGAATCCCTCCCCGAGCACTCTCGCTCGGGCCGCCCTTCGTATTCTGGGGTGGGCACAGAACCGCGCATGACCGAGGACAAACGAGGCAGTAACACCACGGCACCCCGCTCCACGCTCAACGTGGACTTTTGCAATATCAGGGGAATTCACTCCAATTTAATCGCCGTCCACCACCACCTTGAGACGGCGCAGCCGGCCTTGTGTTTCCTTACGGAGACGCAGATATCTCGACCTAGCGATACGTCATATTTAACGTACCCCGGGTACAAATTTGAGCACAACTTTTTGCCTCATGCCGGGGTATGTGTGTACGTTAGGGAGGATATCTGCTGTCGCCGTCTCGGCAATTTTGAGGGTAGGGACCTGTCTACTCTCTGGCTCCGCGTAGATTTAGACGACCGCGTCCGTATCTATGCGTGTGTCTACAGGTCCCATAGTGGTAACGCAGAAACCGATCATCTCATGGGCTGCGTTCAAGCTGCAATTGACGTCGTGCTTGCACAGATCCCCTCCGCTGAAATCGTGGTCTTGGGTGATTTCAACGGGCACAATGCCGAATGGCTTGGAACACGTACCACAGACTACGCAGGGCGATCTGTGCATAATTTTGCATTGGCGTATGGTCTGTCCCAATTGGTTGAGTCGCCAACGCGGCTCCCGGATGTGGATAGCCACATGCCGTCCTTATTAGATCTTCTGCTGACTACACATCCCGATGGTTACCAGGTCGTTGTCGACGCCCCTCTTGGAACGTCCGACCATTGCCTGGTCAGGAGTGTAGTGCCTATCCGACGCCAACGTTGCAGACCACCAGCGACCCGCCGCGTTTGGCACTACAAGTCAGCAGATTGGGATAGGATGCGTTCCTTTTTTGCATCCTACCCTTGGGGCAAGGTTTGTTTCTCTTCGGATGATCCTAGTGCCTGCGCCATTGCAGTAGGCGATGTGATACTGCAGGGCATGGATATTTTTATACCAAGCTCTGTAGTACCGATCGGTGGCAGATCACAGCCCTGGTTCGATGCGTCAGTTAAAGCAGCATCTGACTGCAAAAAACAGGCGTATCGAACTTGGGTTGCGGCGCTGGGCACAAAGGATCCGAACTGCAAAGTTCTTAAGAGGAAATATAACCGTGCCTCCAGATTTTTTAAGCGGCAAATCGCCCGTGCGAAGTCTAAGCACGTCGTCAAAATCGGCGAGCAGCTTTCCAGTTACCCGACCGGAACACGCAAGTTCTGGTCGTTGTCGAAAACTGCTCTTGGTAACTTCAACCAGCCGTCCATGCCGCCGTTGCACATGAGGAATGACACCCTGGCCCATACGGCAAAAGAGAAAGCCGAGCTCCTGTGCGCTCTTTTCGCCTCCAACTCGACTCTTGACGACAACGGAAAAACACCGCCGACCATCCCGCGGTGTCAGAGCTCTATGCCTGAAGTACAGTTCAGACAGAAAACTGTTAGGCGAGCTCTGTTTTCGTTGGACGTCAGGAAGTCGAGCGGGCCGGATGGCATTTCTCCAATCGTGCTTAGAACGTGTGCCCCTGAGTTGACGCCGGTGCTAACGCGTTTATTCCGGCACTCTTATTCCAAAGGCGTAGTCCCTGACTCATGGAAGTCAGCCCTTGTCCATCCGATCCAAAAAAAAGGAGACAGTTCGGATCCGGCGAACTGCAGGCCTATTGCTATCACCTCCCTGCTCTCCAAAATCATGGAGAGCATAATTAGCCACCAGCTTTTAGTATACCTAGAGGGTCACCAGTTGATCAACGACCGACAGTACGGGTTTCGCCATGGACGGTCGGCAGGTGATCTTCTGGTATACCTAACACATAGATGGGCGGCGGCTATTGAAAGCAAGGGGGAAGGCCTGGCAGTTAGCCTGGATATAGCGAAGGCCTTTGATCGTGTATGGCACAAGGCGCTCCTCTCAAAACTTCCATCATTTGGGCTTCCCGAGAGCTTGTGCAAGTGGACCTCCAGCTTCCTCACTGGGCGTAGCATACAGGTCGTTGTCGACGGATATTGCTCGAACCCGAAGCCCGTGAATGCTGGAGTGCCCCAAGGCTGTGTGCTATCTCCTACGCTGTTTCTTCTGCATATCAATGATATGTTGGACACCTCCAACATGCATTGCTATGCAGATGACAGCACTGGTGATGCCGTATACACGGGCCATGCAGGTCTCTCTCGGGAAATCGTCGACCAGTGCCGGGAGAAACTTGTGTCTTCTATCGAGTCCTCTCTCGTGAAGGTCGCGGAATGGGGTAAATTGAACCTTGTCCAATTTAACCCCCAGAAGACTCAAGTTTGCGCGTTTACCACTAAAAAAACCCCATTTGTCGTATCACCGCTCTTCGAGAACACTTCTCTTAAAGCCGCGCCTAGTATCGGAATACTGGGTCTCGAAATCTCGAGCGATTGCCAATTCCGTGGCCATCTGGAGGGCAAAGCCAAATTGGCTTCGAAGAAGTTGGGCGTCATCAATAGAGCACGGCAATACTTCAAGCCGGCCCACATTCTAGCGCTCTACAAGGCGCAGGTCCGGCCACACATGGAGTATTGCTGTCATCTCTGGTCTGGTGCACCCCAGTATCTGCTCGATCCATTTGACCGCGTGCAACGTAGAGCAGCTCGAATTGTCGGGGACTCAGTGCTCTGTGAACGGCTGGATCACTTGGCGTTGCGTAGAGACGTCGCTTCATTGTGTGTCTTCTACCGCATTTATCACGGGGAGTGTTCCGAAGAGCTGTTTAACCTGATTCCTGCCGCCGAATTTCACCATCGCACGACACGCCACAAGTTAGGATATCATCCCCACCATCTGGATGTGTGGCGGTCTTCCACAGTGCGGTTTTCAAGAAGCTTTCTCCCTCGTACTACAAAGCTGTGGAATGAGCTTCCTTGTGCGGTGTTTCGGGGACGATACGACATGGGTACCTTCAAAAAAAGCGCGTACACCTTCCTTAAAGGCCGGCAACGCTCTTGTGATTCCTCTGGTGTTGCAAGAGAATGTGGGCGGCGGTGATCACTTAACACCAGGTGACCCGTACGCTCGTTTGTCCTCCTATTCCATAAAAAAAAAAAACGACTGTACGGGTCATCTGATGGTCACATTCTCTTGCATCACCAGAGGAATCACAGGAGCGTGCGAAGGTGGAGTTTGGCGGCAGGAATCAGGTTAAACAGCTCTTCGGAACACTCCCCGTGATTCATGCTGTAGAAGACACACAGTGAAGCGACGTGTCTACGCGACGCTAAGTGATCCATCCGTTCACAGAGCACTGGCACTCCCTGACAATTCGAGCTCCTCTGCGTTGCACGCAGTGAATGGATCGAGCTGATACTGGGGTGCGCCAGACCAGAGATGACAGCAATAATTCATAATAATCCATAAGTGCCTGTGACCTGCGCTTAGCGTAGAAGAGTGCTCTAGAATGTGGCTTTAAGTACTGAGCACGCTATTTATGACGCCCAGCTTCTTCGAACCCAATATGGCTTTGTCCTCCATATGGCCGCGGAACATGCAATCGCTCGAGATTTCGAGACCGAGTATTCCGATACTAGGCGAGGCTTTAAGGGAAGTATTGTCGAGGAGCGGTGATACGACAAATGGGGTTTTTTGTGGTAAAAGCGCTAGATTGAGTCTTCTGGGGGTTAAATTTGACAAGGTTCAATTTACCCCATTCAGCGACCTTTTTAAGAGTGGACTCGATAGAACACAAGTTTCTCCCGGCACTGGTCGACCATTTCCCCAGAGAGACCTGCATGGCCCGTGTATACGGCATCACCAGTGCTGTCGTCTGCATAGCAATGTATGTTGGAGGTGTCCAACATATCATTGATATGCAGAAGAGACAGTGTAGGAGATAGCACACAGCCTTGGGGCACTCCAGCGTTCGTGGGCTTCGGGTTCGAGTAATAACTGTTGACAACGACCTGTATGCTGCGCCCAGTGAGGAAACTGGTGGTCCACTTGCATAAACTCTCGGGAGTCCCAAATGATGGAAGTTAGAGAGAAGCACCTCGTGCCATACACGATCAGATTCTTCGCTATATCCAGGCTAACTGCCATGCCTTCTCCCTTGCTTTCGATAGCCGCCACCCATCTATGTGTAGGTACCAGAAGATCGCCTGCCGACCGACCAAGGCCGTACTATTGGTCGTTGCTCAACTGATGACCTACTAGGTACACCAAGAGCTTGCGGTTAATTATGCTCTCCATTATTTTGGAGAGCCGTTTGCCGGATCCGAACTGTCTCCTTTTTGGATCGGATGGACAAGGGTTGGCTTGAATGAGTCAAGGACTACGCCTTTTGAATATGAGTGTCGGAATAAACGCGTTAGCACCGGCGTCAACTCGAGCACATGTTTCTAAGCACGATCGGAGAAATGCTATCCGGCCCGCTCGACTTTCTTACGCCCAACGAAACAACGCTAAACAGTTTTCTGTCTGAACTGTACTTCAGGCATAGAGCACTTGGGGTCTGTTTACAAAATCGAAAGCCGATGTTTTAGTCCGAAACGAAAGAACGAAAACCTTCGAATTAAATCCTATTCCCAAAGTAGTTCAGATCCGAATATTGTGTAACCATAGATATAATAAAATTGCAAAAAGATTATTTGGAAATCGATACGAAATTAGTAATTTATAAATAAGTTTTTCGTTATGTACACTTGTATTTAAAAAATGGAATTGCTTTATGTGCTTTAAGTTATGTATTCAAAAATAATTTTATTTTCCAGCAAGAAAATCTGTCATATTAAATTTGATGTAACTTATCATCAACTGCATTATATTTTTATTTAATCAGTGGTTAGTCTATCATAGTTTTGCGGTTTTCGTGATTTAGTTTAATATTTTTCAGTCTGAACAATTACTTATTTTATTAATTTACAGTTATAGTGACATTTATTTGTTAAAGCGAAAATTTTATAAGTGTGTAAATTAACATAGGATATTTGAAAATAGGTCAATAACATGAATATTATACTTAACAATGACCAATAAATTAAATTTTTACACAATTAGGACTTAAGTAACGAGTACCTGTAAGAAATGTGAATAAGTTGGAAATTACAACTAACCTTGATAGTGGGATCAATCCCTCTCGCATTTTTATTGGGAGACATTATTGGGATAATCTCTTCGCAAAGTTTTCCAAATAAACTTCGACTAGGTTGGTAATTTAAAACAAATTACCCATTAGGAATTTGTTTATTAAATAGATATTGCCGAAGACATCGTCGTTCTTTTGGTCTTTCAAGATTAACTTCGTACCAGAAGACCTTTTCGTATAATATAAAATGTGCCATTTAAATATAAAATAAGTAAATTTTATCTTAGACGGAAACTATAAAGCTGTCGTAAAAAGTTAGGTTGTAGCACGATCATAATAATGTCAAGTGAATTTGGGAATAAGCTAAACAAAAGACAAAATGGCTTATCGCGAACTTCGTATAGATCTTCGCATCCGAAACACTTTCGTAATAGGAAAATGTACGATGAGTAAACCGAAACTTCGTATTTCGATTTACGTATTAGACCTTCTAATAACGGATGGTAGGCGGTGTTTTTCCGTTGTCGTCAATAGTCTAGTTGGAGGCAAAAAGAGCGCACAGAAGAGAGAAGCACGGCTTTCTCTTTTGCCGTATGGGCCAGGGTGTCATTCCTCGTGTGCAGCGGAGACAGGGACGGCTGGTTGAAGTTACCAAGAGCAGCATTCGATAACAACCAGAACTTGCGTGTTCCAGTGCCGTGCTTCGATTTCGCACGGGCGAATTGCCGCTTAAAATCTGGAGGCACGGTTATACTTCCTCTTTAGAACTGCACTTCAGATCCTTTGAGCCCAGCGCCGCAACCCAAGTTCGATACGCTTGTTTTTTGCAGTCAGATGCTACTACAGATTGCTCAGGACTGTGAGCTGCCACCGATCGGTACTACAGAGCTTGGTATAAAAATATCCATGGCTTGTAGTATCACATCAGCTACTGCAGCAGCGCAGGCACTGGGATCTTCCGAAGGAAAACAAACCTTGCCCCAAGGGTTGGATGCAAAAAAGGAACGCATCCTATACCAATCTACTGACAAAAGCGCTTAGTTTAAGCCAAATTGAATAAAGTTTATTTGAATTTGACTTTATTAAAATTATAATTAATGTTAATGCTTTAAATTCAATGTTTCATTGCAGGCAGGAATTAAAGCAACATTTTCCGGTGAGAACATTAAAAGCCCTGTCAGCATCCCCACTATTAGTGCACCCCACACACTATGTGGGAGACATCGGCTACATCAGTGACACGGAGGATTCTATTGTCGTATGAATACCCTAGCGATCAAGACAATTATATACGTGAAATGTTTTACATAAAATAAAATGATCTGATATATACAGGATGTCATATTACATTATTACAAGCGCTGCTATAATATAACAGTCATTGCTAACAAATATTTGACTTATGACTTTTACGTACCTTAAGTACATTAATGGAATACAAACTTATGTTAAATTTTATTTTAATGTGATTAAATGAGACCCTGTATAGTCGCTATTTTTATTATGAACTAAGGTTATAAAATCGATCTGATTTTTTTATTAGTGTTATTATTTTTATACACATTACATATTTATATATGTACTTTATGTTCACATTGATCGTATGTGATCGCATTTAATCTATTTTTTGTTATGTGCCATTTTATCGATGTACTTATAAATAACCAAAACATATTTGTCGCGTGCTGGGTTTTTTTCTATATTAATTATTATTTGATTCAACGAACTTATTTAAATCAAAATACAAATGACACCAAATTATTTTTCTTATAGTATTCGGTTATTTTTTTTTAGAATATTAACGCAACCCGAAGCGCTTGCTAATGATTTTTTAGCTACCTATATTTAAAACTGATTTAAAAATATTTTCAGGTTTTATAAATGTATTATAATATTTTTAACAATTAATTTTTCTACATTATATGTCACATTTTAGGTAAGTATATTTTTTATATCGCATTTCGATTTAGTACCCTCAAAAAATACCAAAAAAACATGCCATTTTAATTTTTATTGATTGATTTAAATTTTATATCATTTTATTAGTGAACTAAGTTGTTTAAAGGTGCCATTAACGTTAAGCTAAAAACTGTTAAGTAATATATTTTTATATTTTTTTACTAAATAAGTATTGTAACCTTTATTAATATGCATTTATTTTTTTAATATTTAGTATAACCTTATTATACTTTTTTAAACTTTGACGTAATGTTATTCTTAATGCCATTAATGAAGTTCCTGTTATTAATGTATTATATTATAAGATGATTAAATTCATTTACTATGATTTTTGTAATGTTTTATTTAACTGGTTATTTAAAAAAAATAGATGCACGTGAAAACTTCTTAACTCACACAAATCATTTGAATTAAATTATAATTAATTCACATCTAATATATAAAATTCTCATGACGTGGTGTTTGTAGTTAAACTCCTTCGAAACGGCTTGACCGATTCTCATGAAATTTTGAGTGCATATTGGGTAGGTCTGAGAATCGGACAGCATCTATTTTTCATCCCCCTAAATGTTAAGGTTGGTCCACGGCAATTATTTTTTTTATTTTTTTTTACATTTATTTTATTATGAGTCAGCATTAAAAAATACATACAACTTCAAATTTTCACCCATCTACGATCAACAATTACTTTTGTATCGCGATTTTAATATCGGCAATACAACGTTTGCTGGATCCGCTAGTTTTATTATAAGAGATATCTACAGATTTGCTCAAGTTTATATAAGTAATCGATGCTAGCAATTTGTTTACACAAACTAGTTTTTATTTTTATAATATTAATTGTTTTGTATTGGTAGATAAATATTAAAAGATCTGTTTAATTTTGTTCAAAATTTTGAAGACAATTTTCACGATCGCTTTTCTACTAACGTTCATCCATATTTCTGTATAAAACATAATTAAATATATATACATAATAAAATAAAATCTTTACAATATAAAACCTCTATATTCTATATACATAAAAATGAATTGCTGTTCGTTAGTCTCGCTAAAACTCGAGAACGGCTGGACCGATTTGGCTAATTTTGGTCTTGAATTATTTGTGGAAGTCCAGAGAAGGTTTAAAAGGTGAATAAATAGGAAAATGCTGCTATATTAAATAAAAACAACAAATTTGTTTTTCCTTTGATGTGTCCATACATAATTTATATGAGAGAATTTATTGACGCACGGTTTGACAGTTCTGCTGTGAAATAATTTCATTACGACAGCAGGGTGCATATTTTACGAAGTAATTTTCGATGTTATGATATATTATTGACAAATTCATATAAAACATTATTTTATTTAAATTATATACAGATCAACGTCTGTCGGGTCAGCTAGTACATAATAATAATAATGAGTTTAAAGTAAAATTGATGTGCTTGTAACAATACCGAATCCATCAAAACTACTTCGTAGAATTTTGGCAAAACGAACTACTGAATAGATTTAATTGTAATGTTGCAAGAATATTATAACAAGGCGTAGTATTATTGTTGCTTTTTAGCAGTCGACGTCACGAAGAGAGCCTTATACTGTACATTTATTGAAGCGTTGATCGACAAAAAAGTTCCAATAGTTAGTTTAACTTGCAAAAATATGGGGTCGATCGGATCTTTACACTTTGTCTACATATTTAACTACACAATTTTTCATGATGATCGCTTGTTGGTAATTTTAATATATATAAATTACGTGACACGTTGTTTGTCCGCGATGGACTCCTAAACTAATAATAATATAATAATATTGACACACTTTTTACACAAATTATCTTGCCCCAAATTAAGCATATATAGCCTGTGTTATGGGGTGCAAGACAACGATATATTTAATACAATATACTTACTTAAACATACATAAATACATAGTATAAACATACATAAATACATTTAAACATCCAGGACTCCGAAACAAACATCCATGTTCATCATATAAATGCTTGTACCTACCGGGATTCGAACCCGGGACCTCTAGCTTAGTACCTACTAAGCTAGAGGTCCTGGGTCACTCGGCTATACATGTGTCCAAAGCTTACACCCGTTTTTAAATTTAAACTAACGACATTTTAACAGTTATTACCTGTTAAAATGCATTTCTTATTTCGTTCGGAGTGTTGTTTTATAACTCTGGTTGTTTCCACAGGAATCAAAACGAGCCGAGTGTAACTACAGAAAGGTAGACGGTGACTGAGCTGGGTTGTTAAACAAATATAGGTAAATATTATCATCTATGTTGAAACTGCTCGGCGATTGAAAATACCGTTCTTAACCAGTTTATCCTTATAATCATTTAATATCCGGAAGAAATCCGAGCCTTGCTCGGATTTTTAAAAATGTACAAAACTTGACCAATAGAAAACTAATAGGATATCTGGATTCGAGCCCGGGTATTCTGTCTTCCGGATCACCTAATGTCCCATCTGATCTCTCACCCCCGAAACTACCTGTATACTAAATTTCATTAAAATCGCTGGAGCCGTTTCCGAGATTCATATTATATAATATATACAAGAATTGTTCGTTTAAAGATCTTAGATTTAAATAACTTTAAACCGTTATTTCAAAAGAGAGGACGGGCTAAAATTTTGTAATACTTACCTGGGATACAATAATCTCTAAAATGAGGACACTTTCAGTAAATTTTGCCAAAAACCATCTGTCTATAACAAATACCATCTCCGAAGAAACAAATTGCGCTGAACTCCATAATGACAACTATGACAAATACTATCTTGACTCCTGTCAACAGCAATCCCCCTGAAAACGTACTCTGGAAACTTCACGAAACGTAGAAAGCTAAAACACAGTTGCAATTACATGCGTTTTAATCCTTTAAAAAGTATTTTATACGTATTTTTTTATGTCGTAGGGTATGACAAAACCTAATTAAAAGTTATCCATATACTTAAAGAATTAACGGTCAGAATATTTTATCAGCATCCAAGCCTTGGCGACTTCTCTTCGCTGCTAAGCGAGAACCACCGTTCACATTAATGTGGTTCCACTCGGTCTGATATTGAGCATACTCCTTATAATAGTGTAAATGCATAGGTTTTGTTATATTAAAGTGGCCTCTAGAATGTAAATATATAATTTATTTACTAATAATCCAACAGTTTTATATAACATTACAATAGACTTAAAAATAACTTTACAAATATGCCAATTTAGGAATAAGAATAATAATTACAAAACTTTGATAGGAATACATCTGTAATTTTATGCTTGTAGAATTACGTACGTTAATAATAATAGTATTTAAGAGGTGTGTGTATGTATAAATGTAGGGGAGTGAGGGTGTACCCCACACCTTGAGTGTTTTCGTGTTTATGTTATACAATTTTATTTTCGTGTGAATTCTATGAGACCTTTTGTCTACGACGCGTTATCGAAACTAGTGTTAAGAAAAAGTGGATACAACATTTATGAAAATTTAACGTACGTAATGCGTACAAGGCAAACACGTGGCACCTAGGGGCGCATTTGTAGGTGGAGCCGTGTCCTATCGCCATGTGTTGATCAGCAAGCTGCCACAGTCATTCATGTAACACTGACTTTCGTGCAATAGATACGTCGGCAAACTCGTAGAATTGCACGGAGAAAAACCGAGTTTGGGCAAGATGCCTTACTCCTCGTTTCAAGGGCTCAGACAGATACCTTTTCGTTTGCTTCGGTCCATTCCTTGGTAGAAGCTACACCCGTAACATCCCTTTGTAAGAAGATCCCTTACTATAGATCCACTTACATACTCTTGGGAAGTTGCAAATAAAATAGTTGAAAGTCATTAATTTAACTTAAACTACATTAGAATACAGGAAGGTTGAACATTGCATTAACTCATAGATTATTTAAGATGGAATTCATATATTATTTAATATTAAAAGTATCGAAATAGAAGTTCTATAGATATAAACTATTTCGAGTTCATTGTTGTGATAACTTTTTTGTGGTGAATGATTTCTCTTTTAAAACAATAAGGTTAGTGGTTAAGAAATTTATTCGTTAAATTCAATACAAATTTAAAAGAATATTCCACAACATGCATTTTGTATAATAATTTTATACTTATGCAAATTACAACTTTGAATCAGTTAACATTTGGTACATAAGTTCAATAACAGTGCGTGTCGGACGCCCGGTCATGCCGCGACGGAGATAAGGAAAATCCCTTCCTTTGGTATAAGCCACGTTATAGGTATCTAAGTGAATCCATTTGCTGTCGCAAACAAATTGTTTTAAAAATGCCGCACAATTTGGCGAATCTCCGAAGATGTGCCTTCCAGTGTTTGCCACGTCGGCAACCTGACAATCTTTAATACGCTGCTCGTAAATATTCCATAGTGGCATCCGCCATACTCTATCACCTGTCAGGCTGCTAGCTGATTCTAAATAATGAAAAAGCTCTTCAGAATTTGTATAACAAGCACAGGCAGCGCCATCGAGTGCTTCTATTAATTCTTCGGACATTGTGCCTATATCAACGATGAATTTTGGCCAATAATTTCGAGAATAAACTAAACTATCTGCAACCAAAAGGCGACCTTCTCGGGATGGCATTCTTATATGAATTGATTTTCCATTTGCAGATTTAACAACATCACCAAATTTAGGACTCTTACCGTTTGGCATTAATTCGCATAAAGGTAAGACTCCGCGAATATTGACAGGTAACTTGAGAAGTGCTGCTGCTCTCGTTATTGCAAGAACACAAGCTGCTCCAGCCATATCTCCTTTCATATACTGTAATTCGTTTCGGGGTTTTAAATCTAAACTGCCACTGTCAAAGGTTACACCTTTTCCAATCAAAACAATGGGGCGTACACATTCATCCGTTCCGTAATAACTTATCTCGACATATAGGGGTGGTTGAATGGATGATTTACCAATAGCAACAAATCCGCCCATTTCATGACTGGCAGCCCAACCTTGCGTTTTCACCTCAACATTTATATCTAATTCACAAAGAAGATCAACTGCAGTCTTTGCAAAAGCCGTCGGCGTTAAAATATTTGGTGGCATTTCTTGGAGATATCTGGCTAAATTTTGGGATTCGGCTTTTAATCTCCCCACATTCCACCCGAAGGCGTCACAATCGTCAAATAACTCTACATTTGTAGTTGTCATCATCGGTTGCTTTTCACGTGATTTATACTCTTGAAATTGCCAGATAGCTAAGTTTGATCCCTCAGCCGCAGCTTCGGCATTGCCGAATGACTCTACATGTATTGATGACGGATGAAGTTTTTTTAAAGCATGGGCCCCTACCCCTGCAGCGATACGTATAGCTTCTTTACTTTCGTCTAATTTTTCTACATCATTATAAGCTAAACATTCTGTACCTAGTCCGGCAACAGCTACGTATGCGTATCTTGAGTCTAAGTCATAAAATATTCTATGCTCCCCGAGTTTCGGTATTGGTGCTAGTTTGAGTTGCCTCCAAAGTTTGCCGTGGGTTTCTTTATCAAATTTCTGTGCACTTGCTGTTAAAATGGCGCCTTCGCCTTCGACGTGTTCATTATAATATACTCCAAGTACTAGTCCTTTATCTCTTACAACACATGCATTTGGATCGTGAAGTTTCTTCTGAACAGTTGGGTGAACACAATCGGAGCGTTGGATACGAAATTGTGATATCAATCGAGAGCTTATTACAGTATAACGTCGAGACATAATAAAAGATTATTAAAAACCGTAAATTTGATCTATTGAAATAGTATTTAAAATTTATGATAATTGAAATAAAAAACCGGACTAAAATGTTATCAAGTCATAGCTTACTAGATTATAGAGAAAAAAAAGTAAACATTCATGGCAAGAATACTTTAAACCTCCACACAATATTTATTAGATAGTACATAATTAAGTGATAACACCCTCGTTGACACGTCAAGATGTTTTCTTCTTTAACCATGGTGGATTATAACGATTAAATAGTTGAGGAATATTAAAATATATTGTTTCTTGTAACTGCCGGTATATTATGAGAAACAAAAGTGGTATGGCTAGTCGCTCGTCTTTGAAAAAGAAAACCCAAAAAGCCAACACCAGTAAACATACATCAACTGTGTAGTCTATGGCTGATCTTACCTTTAACTTTGCTTTTTTTTCTAACTTTTGATAATCTATAGGAATTACAATGGTTGCCCGTTCAGCCGTTTTAAGAATAACTTGGGCGCTTTCTAAAGAGCTTGCATGTTTCTGTCGATTATTTTCTTGACAAATTTCTTTAATATTAACTGTACTTTTCATTTTTTCTAATTTTCGAGCCCTATCTAGTTTCTGTTGTTTACCCTGGATCTTTTTAAATGTTGTTTTTTTATTTTTCTTTACTAAAGATACATGATTTTCATCAAATTTGCTTGATGATTTTGCTTCTGTATCTTCTCTCGTATTATATTCCTGATTTTCAGCAACAGATTTTAAATCTTCAGTATTAAGATACAGGGGAGTATTAGACTTTTTGTTACTTCCATATTCTTTCACAATGTTCCCATAATAATCAATAACTGTTTTTCCTTCATCATCCAGCTGATCTTGTTTTGACTCCATTGCACTCACTTTTTTAGTAACATTTACTTCAATAGCTGTATCGGTTGATTTTGGTTTGTCTTTTCTGCTTATTAATTTCGGTAAACCAAAAGGTTTTTGAATTGGCAAATTTGTTAATTTTTTTAAAATATTAATTTTATCTTCCTTCTTATTTAGTTTGTTTACTTTTTCATTTGATTTATGTAAATAAGAGTTTTTTGTATTTGGCATATGGGTATCTTTTTTTTTAAGTATTGGTTTAGGAACAAAATTGGGATCAGGGAGAGGTATCGGTTTCATTATTAATTCTCTTTCTATGTTTTCGTCGCGTACTTCTATAAATTCATTATGTGACTGATGAATTATTTTATCTCTTGGGTTATAAGTTTCGCCTTCGTAGGAATACTGGCTTTGTCTATCTATGTCTTCTATTAAACTTTCACCCTCTTCATCAGAATACTCACCGCCTGATGAAACAGTGCTGGCCGTGTAATCCTCATCGAAGGACATTTGCTGCGAATTATGAACTGTGTCTTCGGACTCCTGGCGGTCTTGGGATTTATATCTGTAGTGCCTATTCTCTAAAGAATCTGTTTTTATAAATATATCTGGTGTTTTTATTGTATTACTCGGTGTTTTAGATTCAATCGCATATAATTTGGGACTTTTGTTTTGTTCTATTTCTATATTATTATTTCTATATTCTATCATTTTTTCACTCTCTTGTTTTTGTTTACTTTGTTCTTCTTTCATGGCAACAGCTGTATAAAACCTTGCCATTGCTCGTTCATGCAATAATTCAGTTGAGCTGACGGCATTTCGTAGAGCTTTGAATGGGAAAACATTACGTGAACTAAGTTCTGGTGCTGACAAAGAAATCGGTGGGGGTGACAGCGCGTCTTCCAAATCTAGTTGAAACGATTTTCTTTTTTCTGAAATGAAATACACTCAGATAGATAACGTATAATATGATGACAATATAATATTCTACTTAAAATAATAATTATATTTTATTAAAACAAAATTCGCGTCACCATATAAATAGTTCGCTGTATAATTTAAATTATTTAAAATCGCAACTTAGGGATTAGTCTAGAGTTCAGTCCAGATTAAGGTCACACGTGGAAGAATATTTCTCGTTTGAATGAAGAAGTAAGTATTACATTGCGGATGATACCGGTACCGATATTGCGGTGATTGTTAATTTTATTATATATGAAAGTGAAAGAGTGAAGTGAAATGCAAGTAGCTCACGTGGTTGGAATTGGTGAGTCAACCGCTCATGAAAATCCACACCACCAGGTCAAAAGATGCGTTGCCAGCCTTTACTTTAGTAGTATACATGCTCTAAGCTAAGGTCCCTAAGGTGTATCGGACCGGTAAAACAGCCAGTAATTGATTCCACAAAGTGGCTGTGCGAGGTAAAAAAGAATATAATAATAAAGGTTCGAAATTCATTTCTGGTTTGACCATGACATGATACTCTGATTATTGTATTTTACTGCATAAACTTAACTGTTTACTACTTATGCGAAGAAATTTTTGTTAAAATATGTAATAAATGCGTTTACAAATAGTTGATGTCGTGATTAAATCTAATAGTAATTGACATATAATGACAATTGTATCTTGTATACAATTATACCTACATAATTTCGCTTAGCTTATTTTAAGTCATATTTTTGTATAATACTCACCAGCTTTTTCTGCTGACTTATTATTGTCTGGGTAAAGGACCAGCATAAACTCATTGCTTTCAGATGGATCACGTGCTGAAACTGACCTCTGTCGTCTTCGAGGCACTGGTGAAACTTGTGCCTCTGATATATCTTTCGATGGCGTGTAGACTGGAGAACTTGATCCAGCTAAAGTACGCTTTCGTCGAGGTGCTGGTGATACTTTAACTTCCATTGCATTCTCCTTTGTGAGTTCTTCATTTATTATCTTCGATTCCACCGCTAGAAACTCCATATCCACAGGTTTTCCTGGTATTCGTACGCATGCTGACTCTTCACTTGGTGCACTCATGCCATATGGACTTTCTGCTTTAACACGAAAACGATATTCACTGCCTTCTATCAAATCGAACAGAATAATGCTGGTCTTCCGACTTGTTGTAGCTTTTAACCAAACGTTCCAACCAGTTCTGTAATATTCAATGACGTAGTTGCCAATGCGGCATCCACCGTCATCTTCTGGGGGCTCCCAATCTAATGTTACGGACTTGTCAACTTGCCTGGTGACAGTAACTCTTTGTGGTGGATCAGGAGGGGCAGTTATTGTGACTAAAAATGCAGCCGTGTCTTCGCCTATGTTACTTTTAGCAAGTACTTGGTATTCTCCTCTATCACTTCTTCTAGCCGAGTGAATTTTCAAAATGGAAAACTTTGAAGTGGTTGTTATTTCTATTCGGCCATCTGGTATCAATGGTTGTCCATCATGTCGCCACTCAACACTTGGAACGGGCTTGCCTACGATAGTGGTTTTCAAATAGACAGTTTCATTAATCTCATAAAGAAGGCCATCTTCGTATTGGCGCGGATAGCGCAACTTGGGCGCAGCTTCTAAAGTGAGATGCGCTTTTGTTATTGTATGTCCTAAACGATTCGTGGCTGTACATTTAATTTCACCTTCATCACTGGGAAGCGTTTGATGAAAAATAAGAACGCTAGTAGCTTCAGTTGTACATATTGCCGTTCTTCTACTGCTAAATATTTCAAAATCATCTTTAAACCATGCGATGGTTGGAATGGGTTTGCCCGAGAATGATACTCGAAACTCAGTTTTATCGTTTTCTAAAGCTATAACATCATCTAGATATTGAAGAAATATCGGGGCTTCGTTCTGTACGCTATCGGAGTTAACATTAAGTACGTCAGATAGTTCGCTATAGTCCGACTGTCCGACGGCATTAATCGCTGCCACACGAAATTGGTACCTATGTGGGGGTTCAAGGCCAGACAACACCAACTCGGGGCGTAGAACAATAGGAGGTGAAGTGCGCACCCATTCTGATGACCCGAGACGATTACATTCAACTTGGTATCCTCGTAAAGGTGCCCCTCCATCATGGACGGAGGTAGTCCAACGTAACGTCACAGCATTAGGTTCGTCATCCGAACGTACCGGAATCACATCTGGTTTTCCTGGCGCAGACGGTCGCCCTGAAACCATAGAAGAAACATTGAATCCCGCTATCGATCAGTTGATTTTTAAAATTTAATATATTCTACTTGGAATACCTATGTACTAAGAAGTCACCAAAAATCCTAACATTAATATGATCATCATTTCAATCACAAGTACCGACATTAATCAAATGAGAGTCATTGGGCAATTGATTTTCAGCAAAATTAGAAATGAACGCAAAACGATTAGTTATTTGTTTTGTTGTGCCGCGCGCGCCAAAGAAATCGCAGCGGTCGGACCTTTTAAAAATAGCTCTTCAAGCAGGGTCGGCATTTGTAGTGCACGTGTGTGATACACATGTGTTATGAGTCGTAGTGACTGTCGGGTGAATGGGTTGATATTCACCTGCTGATCTCCAATGAACGTTTTTCTTGGGCTTTAGACCGGCGTAGGAGTTTGAGTGTTGGTTGCCCATGGCGGCCGCGATATCCGCCGGCACACTGACCGCTACGTAAGTCACCAAAGCCCCTCTGTACCCTCGCCTCACTCCGCTTGCGCTGGGAATAACTCGCCCGCCCGCCCAGATGCAAACTTTATCAATCTTATGGATCGCTTGTGATTGATTTTGATTGACGTTTGCCCACACCAAGACACAACATACACCCACTTTTTATTTAGGTACATGTAGATATACGTACTGAATTAGAATCAATCCAATTCCGTAAAATTGAAATAGTACTGTAACTGAGATTAAATTTGTTTCATATATATATACGGTATGCACTGTATTCCTAACAGAACTTTGCTAAATTAAATTATAACTACTGAATAATTAATGTCCAAACAGTGACATCTATTGAAATAGATAAAGCTTACTCTTGCACACAATAACTCTGAAGCGAATGAATCCAAGACCAGAAAATTATTCAAGTCGTGCAGTCCTTTGAACAGTGAAAGTAATTCACGCTCTATTCTATAGATGGCGTTCAAATTAAAATGTGCCTGAAAAGCAGAATTCGTATTTCATTTTACTTTTCTTTAAAAAGAAAATAAGGCAAGCTATTCTTAGTTCACAGAGTACTTTTCATTTTTACTAGCTCTCGTCTTACTTACTAGTTGATATGGGCTGTATCATATTATATTCTGATATTTAATTGATTAGGCTATCAAAGTTAATTTACTTAAAGTCGTTAGTCTTCCCTGAGTGTAGGAATTTACGTATATTTAAATCTTTGAAATAAATTCTGACAGAGAGTAAAGAACTATGATGTCAATCCATCGCGCCATTCGTAGTTTTAGAGTTAGAAGTTGTTACGTGACGCCAGTGAAGTTTAATTGAACTGCCAAACATTAGTTAGCGTTTCCTGGTGTATAACATATTCTTATACTAAAAAAACTTAGTGCATCCTCAAAGCTCACAGAAGAGCCCATCTCTTAAAGGAAAGTTCAAAACAGTTACCTACTCATTATTTTTAATGACTTATTGTATTCTGTTCTTACCTGCATGGCCATTCACATACTGCCAACAAAACTATATTATGTTCGTGGTAATTATTGAAAAAATATTTAAAAAAATTCCAATATGATTGCAACATTTAATTTTTATTATAAGTATTAATAAGTATTTACTTTAAAAATTATATTTCTTAAACCATTGTTCGACCAATAAACTTTTGTGATTCAAATCAAATCAAAATAAATTTATTCATGTAGGTTACGCAAATGACACTTACGAATGTCAAAAAAATATCTGCTTATTGAATCTACCGCTACTTCGTAATAGTTGAGCTAATGAGAAGAAGTAGCAAGAAACTCATTGCCACTCTTTTATATCATGATTTACATTTCCATCGATAAACAAATCATTTCAATTACAATATAATATGTAAAATGATGCAACAAACATACTTAAAAAACAAACATACATTCGATATAAAAAGTACTTATTCGAAAAATAATGATGGTGTCGCGAGGTTTTGTGTAATTTAATTAAAACTCATTACTCATTACCTCAGCTACCAAATTGCAGTACAACGTATAATACTACGTACATCGTGACTAATCATGTTTCTTTCTGATCACATTTCATTTTAAACCGCTATTAAAGCAGTAAAGTTATATTTTTCTCATGAATCAAACTAGGTACACATGATACAGAGCAGGTCACGACAGAATGTATCTAAAAATATTTATTAACAATAATTGTTGTGCAATCCTCAGTATTATATTAATCTAACCATCGCCGAGTGGCTCAAATCTTTACTCAAACCCACTCACGGCATATTTTTAGAAAACTATTACAAGTAAATTCGGCCGCATATATTTAGGACTGTTAATCATGTTTTTTCTGGTAGCTTCATAAGAATCAAATTTCAGCTTGAAATAATTACTTATGTATGATTTGCACATGCTTCTAATATATAATATATATTAGATAGATTGATGAATTTTTTATACTTATGCGGATTAGATTATAGTCCCTACAGCTCTTGCGTTGCAGATCCGACTACAGGTCAGGTGGTGGTTTTTTACTGGACGGAGGTGATCACCTACTACTTCGTCTGGTGATCACTGAAAAAAAGTTTAAGCTTGCTATGCATCGTAGGTATTTGTTTTTATATTTTTAAATACTGTTCTTAAACACTGCGTACCATCAGAGTTTATAATTATGATTTGAATCAAAGATTTGAATATTAGATCTTGATAGCCGTCGTGTTTTGCAGCTTAGTTTTAGATTTAACCTCCTGTTTGCTGATGTATGAGACCACAGTTTAGTACTCAAGTTATAAAGTTAGCACACAAGACATTAAAATCAATTTAAAATGTTTAGTACGAGTAGCAAAGAGTTTGTCAGGTGAAGATGAAGATGAAGTGGCTTCATCTAAGAGAAATAACTCTTAGATGATGCCACAACCTGAGAGTTGAACAAAGCACACAAGATTTTATGACGATACGTCACTCGAACGGTTAGGTCAGTTGGCAGTGCACTGCCACGGAACCCCAGAGGTCGTGGGTTCGAGTCCCGAATCGTTCATAAAATTTTGTTTTTCAAATTTTATTTGTATCACCATAAATTAAATTATACTGCGAAACACGCTGCATCTTATGATATAAATCTTATTCCAATCGGTTCAGTAATCCGCTTTTTTTTTTAAATGAAAATAAGGGACGAGATGATCAGTACGTTCAGCTCATGGTAATTGATACGCCCTTCCCATTACAATGCAGTGCTCCAGATTCTTGAAAAACCCAATAATTCAGAGCGGCACTACAATTGCGCTCGTCATATTGAGACATAAGTTATCAAGTCTCATTTGCCCAGTAATAGTAATTTCATTAGCTACGGCGTCCTTCACATAGAAACACAATAATGTTTACACATTACTGCTTCACGGCAGCAAAATAGCCTCCCTCTGGTAAAATGATTACTTTTTATTAATATTTTTCATTTATATTTCGTGCTTACTGCAGAATTCGATTGGTTACGTTAAATTTATTGCACTCCAGCGTTGTGTCTGAGTTATTACTTCATCATGATTACATTAACATAGTTACGAATTAATCAATGCTAATTACCAATCATAATTTACTTTTTACGCTCCATTAGCATTCTAAACGCATGCCAATTAATATTTAATAAAACATTATCTTGTAGATTAATTTGTTCAGTTCTGTGATTAATTACTCTACGTTAGAAGTTGAGTCCACCTTGGTATCGAAATTCCCAAATATATTGATTACAATTACAATACAAGTCTTTGTTCGCGTAGATTTTATAGTGAAAACCTCTTTACGCACGTTGAGAACTTTGATTTGTGGGTATCAGCTCGAAGCATTAGACCGTTAGACATTAGAACTGTTCTGTGAACGGCTAGACAACTTGGTGTTGCGTAGGGACATCGCTTCATTGTGTGTCTTCTACAAATATCACGGGGAGTGTTCCGAAGAGATGTTTAACCTCTGACCTGAATCCTGGCGCCGAATTCCACTTTCTCACGACACGTCACAAATTAGGATATCTACTCCAACATCGGGTTGTGTGGCGTTCCTCCACAGTGCGATTTTCAAGGAACTTTCTTCCACATACGGCCAAGCTATTAAATGAGCTTCCTTGTGTGGTGTTTCCAGGATGATACGACATGAGTACCTTCAAAAAAAGCGCTTACACACTTATAAAGGGCCGGCAACGCTCTTGTGATTTCAATGGATTACAAATACCAGGAGAATGTAAGCGGCGGTGATCACCTAACATCGGGTGACCCGTACGCTCGTTGTCCTCTCTTCCAAAAAATAAAAACAAATTGTGGAAAGGGAAAATTTTCAAGGAAGTTATTGGTTTTACCCCGTTTTGCAAATATCGAATTCTCATCTAGGTAGATAGTAATAATTATAATAATAATTAAAAGGTTTATTTGGTTAAAAAAGTTAACACAGATCTTATTAGTAATAACAATATGAACATTAAAGAATTAGTCGGGGTTATGTTTGGAATGAATTTCCATTTACGCTGCGTACGTAAATGCTTACGTAAATGGAAAAAAAATTGGTATATTGAACTTGTTCAATAATAATATTATATGTCTTCTAAAAAGCGTCTCCTACTAGGTGACCTTAATTCCCGTTTATCACGTCTAGAAATACATCACTAGATTTGTTGACGAGCCAGTTGCATTTCATAACCAGGTTTTTGAAGTATTCGTTTTAATGTAGGTTTTTAGTTAGCGCTATTTACTTAGATGTACGCATTACAAGCGAATGCGTATACGACCTACATCGAGTTGGACGGTAGCCAGATCCGTCGATATACACGGATAGTTTCTTCAAGGTGACATTGCGCTTTCCAGCAATACATGAAATTATGTGCCGACTTTTTGATTTCAAAAGTTCGTATTGAATTTGGATGATAGGATAAGATTAGCGTTGACGAGTTTTCTTATATGATTTGAAGGCGTTATGGCTTCTGATAGCAACATTTCTATCGCAATCTTTACTTTTAATACTCCTAAGGCGTAAGTGAAGTAAAGTAGAGAAATATGTTATAATAATAATACATTACAATCCTCGAATTGAGACCACGTAATATTGGTCCCACAAAATGGACCGATGATCTGGTCAAGATCGCCGGAATATGTTGGATGAGGGCAGCACAGGACCAATCTTCGTAGAGATCTATCAGGAGGCCTTTGTTCAGCAGTGGACTACTTTCGGCTGAGATGATGATGAAGGCATAACGTGATAAATACTAACAATTGTATCATCTGAATTTATTCGCTACGGACATTCTTAACCTAACGGGTGTTACCGCCAAGCTAGATGTCCGCAACCGTATCGTTCATAAATCTTGATATGTTGCTCCATCCAGAAGATCTACCTAACAGTTGATTGTCAATCCCAACCCTAACAATAGCATGAGATTTACTTGATTTACTTTTTAGAAGTTTTGAAAACATAATAGTTATAAATAATTTAAAAAAATACCAAAATGAAGGAAATCAATTGAGTGTAACAAATTAATTAAAAAAGTTATTTAATTTATTAAATTATTAAAATTATTTTTTTGAATTACTGACTGTTGGTAATACAGAAATAGGACGATAATTATTGTAGACAGAAGTGATTCGAAACTTAAATATTAGTGTAATTTTACAATGTCTCAGAAGGTCAGGAAACACAGCATTTTTAATACTACTAAAAGTATTGCAAGATAAAGTGCAGTATTAAAACTAATAAATTATTTCTATGTGACAAACAAAAGTGAAATTAAAATATTGTTTACGTTCTTTGATATTTTTTAAAAGAAGTGACTCAGCAACGCTGGTGAAGGAGATAAAAGTATCTACTTTCTGCTCAGGATTGATTTTCGTATTATTGAATATAAGATTATGTAATTAAGATCTTTCAAAGTTTCAGATACCCGTTAAATAATATTCCAAATCGTCTTTATTTATTCCATACATTTTCTCTTGTCACAAAGGAGAAAGCTTTAAAAAAAAGCGCATACACCTTCATTAAAGGCCGGCAACGCTTCTGTGATTCATCTTGTGTTGCAAGAGGATGTGGGCGGCGGTGATCACTTACCACCAGGTTTCCATAAAAAAATAAAGAACTCAAATAACGCTCGAAGGAAAATCAAGGCTGAAAATGTTTTCATTCTAAAAATTCTGTTCATCACAACCAATGTGCCATATGAGATTAAACAAATTCAATTTCTGCTTCGTCCTGCCATCGATCCCACATGTCACAAGGCTATTCCTTGAATCTCAGCGTCAATTATATTAGCATACTAGCTGACCCGGCAAACGTTGTTTTGCCATATAAATTATTTTTAAAATTAGACCGTTTCTTAGCGTAAACATAACCTAAGTTACTCGTTATTACACCAGCTACGTGCCAATTAAAGTCCTGTCAAAATAGATCCAGCCATTTCAAAGATTAGCCGGAACAAATAGTCAGACAAAAATTGTAAACAGAAAATGTTATTTTGGTACACCAATTCTATTATATTTCATACATGTAGTAAGTATAAAACGGTTATTTCAATTTTACAAACAGACACTCCAATTTTATTTAGGTATATGTGTCTATAGATTCAAATGCCGGCTTTGTTCTTTCGATAAACTGAACAGAAAAACGTCGTATGTATATTTTTTATCACAAAGTATCAAACATTTAATTAAATTTGAGTGCAACAAATTTATTCAGCAAATAAATTAATACAGTTTTAATTCTGAGGTGTTATGAAGTCCACCTTATCAGCATGTGACAATGAAAATTCCAATGAGGTAGTTAAGTATTTCATTTTTTATTTGGGAATCGTATGAAATATAAATACATGAAGGTAAATAGATTGAAGAAATAAAATAAAATCGAATGCTATTCGCGCTATTTATAACCAAGGTCCTAAAGAATCATTGAGAGCAAAATTTAAAGAAATATGCATTTTAACTGATGTCTCTGAATATTTTCTTGGTAATGTTATGTATTTATATAGGCAGTTACTTAGGTAACAATTAAAATAAGATTTACCTTTAAAAATATGTTCTACTGTACAAATTTTTAAAGGTAAGTACTGTTCTAAATGTTCTGTCGATAAATTGTGTCTACGAAGCATATGCAATATGCATTTGCATATAATCCGGTCCCTAGTCATAACCGTAACGCTATAAAGTTATTATGCGTATTTACTATTCGGCTTTACAACAATATCCCAGAAAATATTCAAAACAAATGTATAACGAAATTCAAAAGAATTTTAAATAGACGTTTATGTGGCAAAGGTTACTATTACATAAATTACTTTCTTAATGATGCCACAGATAAGGATTGGAGCGACTGCCCCCAGGCTACTTAAATTAAATAATTATTTAAATTGTATTGAATAGTGATTTAAAAAACAAAGAACAAGCTGAGTTTTTTGCGCACGTTCTTCTTGATTCTGAGGCTTTCATTTCCGAATAGGTATAAAAATGTTTGATAATGAAATTTGAATAGATAGATACTGGAAAGATTATAAATATTTTAAGAACTTGTAAGATTATTTATTAATTTCGGCTAATTATAAAAAACAATGATGTATAAAAATGATATAAAAGCAACAATTTCAGAGTTTTCAGGACTGTAAACATCGCAAAATGGATTGAACAGTTGCCAAGTGAAAGAGGCAGCATTCCAACACTCAAATGATGAATAAATAGCGACATGCGTTAGTAATGTCCTTTCTTGTTGTCACAAAATTTCTTAAATATAGTGATGCAAAATTAAAAAGATGTGAATTGACTTGTATGACGAGAAATTATAATATTATGTGATGATGAAATATAACTTCCCAGTCTTCTTAAGAGCAGTTAAGTGAAGTATTTTATTGAAAATATCGTCTTAGTTTGTCAAACTGCTCAACTCAAAATTTAATTGGAATCCTTGTAAATTAAATTGGATGTCATAAGTCTGGTAAATTTTACGGTGAAAAATTCCGTTATGAAATAAAAGAAACGTATAAAAATAAAACTTTGCCGACTTGGCGCAAGTATCATACTGGACAATGTATTTGACAGGGCATTTTCGTAATTGCACAATATTTATTTTGCACTCATAATCTCTCATCTTCGTCGGGGAACCAGTACTCTGTGAACGGGTAGATCATTGGCGTTGCGCAGAGAAGTCGCTTCATTGTGTGTCTTCTACCGCATTTATCACGGGGAGTGTTCCAAAGAGCTGTTTGACCTGATTTCTTCCACCTTCGCACGACAAATTAGGATATCATCCCCACCATCTGGATGAGTGGCGTTCCTCCACAGTGCGGTTTTCAAGGGTGTTTCTTCCATGTACGATCAAGCTGTAGAATGTGCTTCCAGACGATATGATATGCGCAACTTTAATAAAAGCGCGTACACTTTTCTAAACCGCATAGCATCTGTGATTCCTATGATGTTGCAACCGAATAAAAAAAAATCTAAGGCTTACAGACAACGTCAAAATAAACTTAAAGTTAAAAAAGACATAGCTTATTTAAGGTATAAATTAAAAAAAAAAACAACCGACTTCAAAAACACTATTCCAAAACAATAGATAATAACAGGCACTAAAAAGTATAAAAATAATTGCGTTCTAATTAATTAATCAAATCCTAGTTACGATTATGGACACACCAGCTTTCAAATAAAAAAAGAATTATCAAAATCGATTCACCCAGTCGAAAGTTTTGAGGTAACAAACATAAAAAAAAATACCGACCAATTGAGAACCTCCTCCTTTTTGCAAGTCGGTTTAAAAGGATACTTATGAATGTCCAGTTAAACATTTTACCTCAAAATATATTCAACCGTTTGGAGTATAAATTTTTTTTTAAATGAGTTTTTGGTGTAAATATTGTACAGATCGTTGATACTGATTCAGAAAAAAAAGTGTTGATATTACAAACGGATAATTCAATTTCCTCTAGATGTATAGATTATAGTCAAGGCGACACTGGCTTTGCAATAGCCTCATAAAGCTGACATTAATATGACAGCAGCTGTCGTATACTTAAGTTATTTATATCATACAGTCAAAATCGTATGTGATATCACAGGAACAAACAGCTGGTGTGCCAAATCATTAAATTTTCCCACAAACAATACGTTTTTGGCAAGCGACACGTATTATTTCACGCTTGCATATCACAGTGGTATTAAAAAATGATATCGTTTTAGAATAAAATTATAATTACTGTAATAATTTAGTTTACGTCGTTTCAAAAGCAAAATTCACCTACATTCATACATTCAGCCTGTGCACCTGCCGCTTTCAAATAACTGGATTTCCTTCATCTGCCATTGATTTGTTACCGGCAACCCTAAGCGGTAATGATTATTACCACTGACTGTTTATTGTCTCTATATTTATGAAAATTTCACGAAAATCGTCATCTTTTTGCTCTATGTTTTATAAAAAAAAGCTCTGTCATAAATCCTACTACTACACAGCTGAATAAGTGATCGGACAGGAGGGACTAGATTACTAGACTAGGTAGACTATGACAGCTGTGTTTTACTTGAGTTAAATCTGAGCAAAGTCTACGTGCGTTCTATTAAACGTGTTTCAAAATACCCCGTAAAAATTATAATTAACTAGCTGACCCGACAGACGTTGTTCTGTTTACATAATATAATAATAAAATACTATTTTTTTTTAATAATTTGTCAATAATATCTCAAAACATCAAGAATTATTTCATAAAATATACCTACTCCCTGTTGTTATAATGAAATTGTCTCACAGCAGAACTGTCAAACCGTGCGTCAATAAATTCTCTCACAGAAAATATGTCTATACAAAACAAATATTGGAAATAAAAATATTTATGGGTCCCAAAACGAAATAAAAAGTATCCTATCTCTCAAGTTGGACTAAACTGCACTCCATGAAGTTATCCCAATTTAAATCCGTTCATTAGTTTAGGAGTCCATCGCGGACAAACGTGTCACGTAATTTATATAAAATACTAGCTGCCCCGACAGACGTTGTTCTGTAGATAGTAAAAAAACAACTGTTTTATATTTCAAAACATCAAAAATTATTTCGTAAATATGCTCCCTGTTGTTCGAATGAAATTGTTTCACAGCAGAACTGTCAAACCGTGCGTCAATAAATTCTCTCACAGAAAATATGTCCATACAAAACAAATATTGGAAATAAAAATAATTATGGGTCCCAAATCGAAATAAAAACTACCCTATCTCTCAAGTTGGACCAAACTGCACTCCATGAAGTAATCACCATTAAAATCCGTTCATTAGTTTAGGAGTCCATTGAGGACAAACATTGTGACACGAGATTTATACATATTAAGATTATCAAAGCCAAAACTTTTGTCAATACTAGTACCAGATTATTAAACAGAAAGGCCTACGTACCTATTTTACCTAATAATTGTCTACTTTAATAGTTTTTCTATAATTCATTCATAAATGTTTGCTACCTTTATACAAGAATGTCATTATAGACAAGTATAGGCTTCAAAAAATGTCAGTTTGGAAAAATTGTTATGTGAAGGACAGAGTGTATTTCCCCGAATGCCCAACGTTTGCCCATATGGAACAGCGTGTTGGATCGGTTTTCGCATCAATAGCACCAAGGTTGTGTATTGGGCAAGGCGGAGCAGTCTTTGAGCCGTTGCTGTAAACATGACGTTTATTATGAAAAAGTAAGTGTTCGTTTAGGTGGTTTCGATAGGTTAGGTTTTTTATAAGGCCCCCATTTAGCCTCTTTCGGTTTTTATGGGTAGTTTTGTAACAACCTGTACAGCTTAAGACTTACTTTAGCAACTGGGCCATAATGGGGTATTTCGGAAACTGATTTTTGTAAAGAATCGACGACTTTTTGTAAAGAATGAAGCACGTGTATAGAGTGACCTGCCCGGTCTTGTAATACTTTTTTGTACGATAATTTTAAATAACACTGATATTACATTAGTCTTTAAAATGCCAATGGTTTGTCTATTCAAAAATATACTATGACAAACAGCCACAATAACATATAAGGTTGAAATGATAATGATTCTCAAAACAATATGTCTTACAAGCTTTGTGAAATCTATACCAACCTGTATGTACCTACTTCTTTACAAAAAAGAAAAAAAAAGATGCTAAGTTGTTTTTCAGATAGAAAAAAAATATTATACGTATTCAGAAATAATGTGTATATACATATTTAATTAGTGAAATATAACTTATTTAATATGATAATAACTTATTTTAAATAATTAAAATTGTATTTGTGTAAATAGCTTTTACATTGCCGCTTTATAATTGACAATTTTTTTAAGTCTTAAAATGGACATAGTATGTTATCCTTAAGAGATAGGCGTCGCGGACTTTTCTGTAGAACTCAAGTAGAACTACATAAGATACACAATTCCAGCATACATTATTTTGTTATGTCTCAAAGGGTTTAAACAGCGTTTTCTTTTAAAGCTCCCAGATGGCTTATATTTTTCCGTCACCTTCAACAAATATCACAATATATACAAAAATGTATACAAAAACTTATAAAAATATATAATAAAAAATTATGAGAATCAGCGCAGTTTGAGTCTATCGCGAACAGACAGACCGACGCGAACAATATAAATGTAATATATATATATATATATATATATATATATATATATATATATATATATATATATGTATTTCATAATTTTAAATTACTTAAAACTACGAGAAATAAATTATATTTGTCCTTGGAAAAAAGAGCATAGTAAAAATAATAATAAGGGCTCATCAAATAAATCATTGTTAATACATTGGTGACTAAACTGCAACATAATACATATTTACACATATTATAAGCTTTCGAGTGAGGACTTATCAAAAAAAAAATCAAAATTTCTATATTTGATAGTAAAATATATATACAAAATTACTTATAATCTACTTATTAAAGCAATTTACAATTAAGCCTTATATATGTAGGTATCAGAAAACTTATTTCTACAACCCTATCTACGTGTTGAGGGATAAAACTTTATTATGCTTAAAAAACTAATACATAAGGTTTGTGGGGGAAAATCCAGGAAACTGGGAAAACCTGGCTATTTGCTATCACTTAACCTACAAGAGGACTTATCAGACTGCTGTATTTTTACATATAACTAGCTGACCCAGCAAACGTTGTATTGCTATATAAAGTAATAATAAAAGTTTTGGGGTGTAAAAAGTAGATGCAACCGATTCTCAGACCTACCAAATTTATCGTACCACAATTATTGTAAGTATTGATCCATTGCCATCTTGCAACCCTATAGCGGATTCGTGGATGGAACAGAATAATATAAAAATCGCGATACAAAAATAGGGGTTGATCGTAGAGGGTTGAAAATTTCAAAACAAAAAGTTATGTCCAAAAAATAAAAATTTGGGATGAAAAATAGATAGTAGCCGATTCTCAGACATACTGAATATGCATATAAAATTTGGTAAAAATCAGTAAAGTGGTTTCGGAGGAGTAAGGTAACTAACATTGTGAAACGAGAATTTTATATATAAGTTTTATTTGTTAATAATGTGTATGAATTGATGCACCCACTGGTTGTAGGTGTGGGGTAGTTGTTCTAGTAACGTTATAATATATAGATTATGATATACATATTTGATATTGTAATCTTGCACACAATCTTACACACAGTACAGGCTCTGCCTAGATTGGAGCAAGTTAATTAGTAATTGTGTCAATATTACAATAACCATCTTAATTTTTAATCGCCGAGTGTACAGAATGCCGTGGGAGTGGACTAGTTCTTTGTACAGGATGCCGTCTAGATTATGGGTACCACAACGGCGCTTATTTCTGCCATGAAGCAGTAATGTATACGCATACTCTGGAGGCTTTCCCTTTTTTATACTTTCACTTAAATAAGTTGCAAATTTGAGTATTGTTTTAGTTCACTTAAAATAGATTGTATGAAAATTTGTTGAATTAACGCACATAAATCTTGGTCGCCCGCTAGCTATAATGTATTCGTGTTTTTTTATGAAAATTAGGGACGAGACGAGCAGGAAGTTCAGCTGATGGTAATTGATACGCCCTGCCCATTACAATGCAGTACCGCTAAGGATTCTTGAAAAACCCGAAAAATTCTGAGCGGCACTACAACTGCGCTGGTCACCTTGAGACAAGATATTAAGTCTCATTTGCCCAGTAATTTCACTAGCTACGGCGCCCGTCAGACCGAAACACAGTAATGGTTACACATTACCCATAATCTAGCCGGCATCCTGTGCAAAGGAGCCTCACACTGTTGTTTGTCACATGAACAGGAATAATCCGAAAATCGATGCGACATGGAACTCATGACGCACGTATGATATCATCGTAAATTAAAACAATTTGATTGAGCTAATTAAACACTTTCGGGATGAGTAATTTGTTTTTCGATATTTTTTCTGTATACTATATATGGTATGTATACTATATATATCTGTATATGGTGTATAGGTATATAGTGAAACAATAAGTTGTTAGTCTGTCGCAACATAAATAATATACTACAAAGCTGTGGAATGAGCTCTTGAAAACCGCACTGTGGAGGAACGCCACACATCCAGATGGTGGGGATGATATCCTAATTTGTGGCGTGTGGTGCGAAGGTGGAACTCGGCGGCAGGAATCAAGTGAAACAGCTCCTCGGAACACCGTAATAAAATGCACAAAATGTAATCAATTTATAAAATGCAGTGAACGGTTGCCAGGCTTCTTGTAGGTGGATGATATTTTAGTTGAAATAGAAAAATATGCGTCGCCCACGGTTGCTGATATCATTGGGCTTGCTGACTACAAGCATTAGGTATTCGGTGAGCAATAAGTTTGCGCAATCCAGGTGATCTATTTTTACACTTCGCGTTCATATTTCGCACCTGCTCCGCGTGGCTATCTCTGTATTTTTCATATCACGATGTTTTCGGTGGAATTTATACCGTAAGAATTGAACTAGGACCTATATCCTATCAGATGTATGCCTTCTTTGTTTCGTCAATTCTTATAGATGTCAGTTAGGGCTATATTTCTCCGAGACACCACAGTGACGTAACCAGTCGCCGTTACCAACAAGATGTATCCAGCTCTATAGGGAGTTACTCACCTGGTGTCCGTGCCATCCTGGTATTTGGTTGCGCAACCACTTTACTGGCGCAACTAGCTCGGACTGTGGTGTCGGTATGGTGTCTAGTTTGGTGGCGTTTACGGACACCACGGTGGTGCGAATGGTAGCGCCACCATGGTGTCCCGGTGTAATCCCGGTGTATAGTAATATATATATCCCGGCTATATTTATTAAGGTTCTCCAGGTTAGACAGAAATAAAACTGATTGCTTATTTACAAACGACGATATCCTTTAAACAAATACTTTCTCGATGTTATCTTATCTTATATCTTTAAACGAGCAATTCTTGTATATATATATATATAATCTGAATCTCGGAAACGGCTCCAACGATTTTCATAAAATTTAGTATGCAGGGGATTTCGGGGGTGATAAATCGATCTAGCTAGGTTTCAATTAAAAAAAATTGTTTTATCCATGTTTGAATGAGAAACAGCTACAATAACATTAGAATACAAAGGTAAATTTCGCCACTATATACAAGACTATTATAGCTCAGATGGGACATTTTGTGATCCGGAAAGCAGAAGACCCCGGTTCGAATCCAGGTGTTTTATTAGTTTTTTTTGTTCAAGTTTTGTACATCCTGAAAAATCCGAGCAAAGCTCGGTCTTCTGGATATTGATAATTTAATACATAATAGCCGCCGTTGATTTGCCTACAAAAATATCGATTGTGTACGTGGGGTTCTGACGGATTAATCTATTTTCGTTCATATTTTTTTTTATTATAACTATTTATAACATCAGATATTTGCAAATAAAGCCGATGTGGGATTTAAACGCTCTCCTTTCGGGATACGCTCCAACATAATTTCTAAAGCAACTATAGGTTATTGGTGTTGAGCAAGTTATCAAAGTTAGTTACAGTTTAATGAACACATTACGTCGAAAAAAATTGCAGCAAACTGTTAACCTCTGTTTTTAGAAAAGCACGCACACTAAAACAAAGTGACTGACATGTCGCGATTGTACGACGAAGCTTGTCATGCACACTACACTAATAAATTTGGCTTATTGTCATGCGTTGCCTAGCAGCAACAGGCTCTATCTAGACATATAAATTTTCTATTACAAGCATAAAAACATATTTACCTAATGTCATGGTTACATATGACACTTACTACGGGTATTTTATATGAGCGACTAACTTACACGAAACATTATTTTGTAACACAGAAACTACACACAGTCTCCAGTTGAAATTTATTACTAAAACATTCTCAAAACTTAAACTACGCAGGATAATGAAAAATTCTCAGCTTTATAACAGCAACATTATAACAAACGGACCGTTCGGTTTTAATAAAAATGAAAACTGAAATCCATTTTCGTGAGTGAAATAATTTTAAACAAGAGAAGTATTTTCTTCTTAGGAACAGTTTATTAAAGTACTATTCTATAATTTATATTACATTACAAAGTGTATTGAACTGTTACTATTTTTAAATAATTAATTATATATATATTATATATAATGAAATTACAATTTATAAATTTAACACCGCGTGATTGCAATTGTTTTTCGTAGAATTTGTACATTGGGTGTGTAATAATAGTATTATTGCGACGAGTATAAATATATATTAATTTAATACAAATTGTATTATTGAAATGAAGATATTGCAGTATCAATTCTACCTACTATACGTTTTATTTCAAAGTACTAACATGACCTTCGATAGCTCAGTTGGTAGAGCGGTGGACTGTAGAGGTTAAAATCGGCTGTCATCCATAGGTCGCTGGTTCAAATCCGGCTCGAAGGAGTTGTTTTTTTTTTTATTATTTTTTTGTCAGCTATTGCTGGGTTAAAGTGTGGTGCTCACTTTTACTTAGGTGGTCACCTTTTGGTACATAACACGGTGAACAACGATTACTTATAAATTTTATTTTTACTCTGATTTATAGTTTAGAATACAAATTTGTAGCAATAGAAGCATAAATTCAGTGAAAATAAATAAACTCCGATATTTTGTAACTAGCTACCGCCCTCGACTTTGGCTGCGTAGAGCTCCTTGTGTGACAATCTGACTATAATATATTCAGACTAAGTTCACAATCGCATATCACTTCTAGAATTAGCTATCTGAACGAACTTATATCAATTTTAATAATAAAATGATAAAAATAATAATAATAAAATAAAAAATGGTGAATAATGGGCAAACGAGACTTATGTCTCAAGGTGACGAGCGCAATTGTAGTGACGCTCAGATTTTTTGGGTTTTTCAAGAATTCTGAGCGACACTGCATTGTTATGCGTAGGGCGTATCTTTTACCATCAGCTGAACGTCCTGCTCGTCTCGTCCCTTAACTTGACAGAAGTGAAGACTTCATCGAGGTGTGATAATAATACCAAAACTTCACTAATAATACCAACTTCATTCTATATTTATAAGGGGTCGCTCAGAGGTCGAAATTCGACCATAAAATTTATCAATTTATACTTAATTTGGGTTTATTTGTTAAAGACTATACCTCTATAATGTATTTATTTATTTTTAAGGCCACTTACACTAATCAGACGAAACACAAAAAGAAAAAATTACAAACTAAAAAGCAATATTAAAGAATAATTTAATGAATTAAACAATATGTGTATGTTGTGTGTCATTCAAGCAGTAGTGTGTGTAATATTCATTTTAATCAATTTAATGTATATATAAGGCATTTTCATAAGAAAAATAGCTTTATGCACTTATTCTCCACATAAACTTTAATTGTGTTAAATTTCACCTTCATCCGTTCGCGCAATTTTTCAAAATAAGGGTGCAAACTATTAACGCATTAATATACAGGGTGTCCCAAAGTTATGAACCTTAAATATCGAAGATAGGCTATTTTACTGAAAGAAGACTATGTTATTTTTAAAAGTTAGTACTTCTACATTCAAAGAGTTTCTAAAAATTACTTACCTCGTCTGGGAATCGAACCGACTGAAATGTAAAAAAAAAACCACCCCTACTTTTATGATGCCAATCGAAAGAATGGCCAATAACTAATAACTCTTCCTCTTTCGATTGGCATCATAAGAGTGTGTTTTTTTTACATTTAAGTCGGTTCGATTCCCAGACGCGGCAAGTCATTTTTAGAAAATCTTTGAATGCAGATGTACTAACTTTTAAAAATAACACACAGTCTTCTTTCAGTAAAATAGCCTATTTTCGATATTTAAGGTACTTTCCCTTCATGTCCCATAAGTTTGGGACACCCTGTATAGATTATGATATACATAATAATTATTGATATTGTAATCTTGCACACATAGTACAGGCTCTCCCTAGTTTGGAGCAAGTTAATTAGTAATTGTGTCAATATTACAATAACCATCATAAGTTTTAGTCGCCGAGTGTACAGAATGCCATGGGAGTGGACTAGTTCTTTGTATAGGATGCCGGCTAGATTATGGGTACCACAACGGCGCTTATTTCTGCTATGAAGCAGTAATGTATACGCATTACTGTGTTTCGGTTTGAAGGGCGTCGTATCTAGTGAAATTACTGGGCAAATGAGACTTAACATCTTATGTCTCAAGGTGACGGCGCAGAATTTTTGGATTTTTCAAGAATCCTGAGTGGCACTGCATTGTAATGGGCAGGACGTGACAAATTACCATCAGCTGAACGTCGTCTAACAGCTCGTCTCGGCCCTTATTATCATAAAAAAAAACTTTAAATACAAACATACGGATTGGGCTAATATTATAATACCATAGGATGCAGCGTTTTTCGGAGAAGGTTTTAATATAAAATTAATGGTGATAACTTATCCGGAACCAAAATCTTTTTGACTTAGAAATACTTTTAAATTTGCAATACTAATAATTCAAACAATAACATTTCATTAGATAATTGGCAATTAACGAGGGGTCGCGGGTAAATCATACATTACTAAAAACTATGTGCAGAAAACATTGAAAATATTTATTTAATTTATAATTTATTTTAATTTATTTAGGCATGTTGTGAAACGGTCTTATTTAGCTGTTAGTTTGCACGTGAACACGGACGAGTAAAGAAAGGACTCCGCGCCGTGATATTAGCAAGTGAAGCACCGTTATGCTAGTGTGTGTGGATACGGGGGATACTAGTTACACAATTTTTCTCTCTTAAATAATCATATTTGGCCACAAATACTTATATAGTATCGTTTTTACACTTTTTCACAACGCACGACGGCTTTTTTAAAATATTTTATTGAGACGCAAACTGATCTGTCACAGACGATGACAATTATCATAATGGCCGCCTATCGGCCTGTAGTAGTAGTGTTATGTGCGTGGGGCTATGTATTTACACGTTAATCGGCTTGTTTTGGTGCTACACTGTTATGTAAGGTGACACGGAGTCCTTATTTTATTACAAGTACGTGCACGTGAAATGTTAATTATTATAAACTAATAATATTTTACTATTATTTAATTAGCAGTTAGCACGGTAACCAAGATTTACGATTTTATTTGTGAGTCTGATCAATGCTCGTAACTGAGATAGGATAGTGATGATGAAGATGATACTTAGGACCAACCAAATCATTGTTGAGGTTTTAATACATTAATTTATTCTACAGATACATTACTACCTTCTACTGTCAGTAATGAGCTGTCAATATTCTGAAGCGATCCCAATATACCCGATAAGTCATTCTTATCGCCTTATATTGGGACGCGTGAATTGCAATTTCCATACAAACTTCTATCGCTGGCAAGCTATACGTCGTCCAATTGACAGACAGCGTGTACGGATAAGGTGAGTTACCGTCGATAAGTTTATTGGGACAGAAAAGTCATCGATAGTTTTTTATCTCAACTAAGAGATAGACTGAATATTGGGAACGTTAGTAGGTCTAATAACTGGGTGGGTCTGTCGTAATTATTTTAAAAATACTTATAATCTTATAATTAATGTAATTAATTAGTTTGAGTTAAATCAATTTATGTGCATTATCTGCATTGGTAGGTACTAACATAATTTTTATTAAATCCGTTTATTATGTAACGGAACCGCCAGTAGTAGTAACTTCGTATGAAAATTAATGAATTGAAAAAACATTAAAATTTAAATGACAGCTACTTTTAACAAAAAAAATCATGAGATTATCTCGTTTTAAAGTTAATTGGATATTTACATTTTGAAAACGTAATATTCTCATCTATAAATAATTATGCATCGGAAATAGGTATTTTAATGGTATGTATGTACATAGGAACATAAGCGAATTTTCTAGAAACTGTTAATTTGAAAAAAAAAATCCGCTCGCAACATAGAACTGCTTTAATTATTGTCGAGAATCCTATGCTCTGTGACGGATCATTTGGTTTTTATGACTTTAAATGATTTTTTTACAATAAGAAAGAAATAATTTTTTTTTCAATTGGAATGAGTATATCTATATTTATTTAATTCTTATCATAATTATTTGATAGGTTGTGGCTTAGAACACATATTTATGAGTTACAAGAGTATATTTGACCAAATAACGTCAGGGTATCGAATTTGGGTGTAGGAGTGCGCGCGCATTGTAAAAATTAACTTTGCTAAGTTTTCTCTAACACGCCAAAGTTATAACTTGAATAATAATGACGCACTTTCACCCAAATACTCTAGTCCCAAACAAGACATATTAATACGCTATTGAAGAGCGGAATCTTCTAACACAGGCGCTACAGTGCCTAAAAGGAGGCTTCAATTATGAATATTGATTTATAAACATACTTGATAAAGAAAATAATCATAATGTGTTTGTAAAAAAAACGTAAATACACAATATTGTAAACATTTATGAATCCTAAACAAACATTCATATTCATCACACAAATGTTTTCATTACCGGGATTCAGCCCTGGGCTGGACTTGAAACTTGACGACCTCTATAGCTCATTGGTTAGTAGTAAGTTAGTGCCTACTAAGCCAGAAGTCCCGGATTCGAATCCCTGCAATCATTTATATGATGAATATGAATGTTTGTTTCCGAGTCATGGATGTTTATAATATAAGTATTAAATATATCGTTGTCTTGTGCCTTGGCTATGCCTAGTTTGGGCCAAGATAATTTGTGTAAAAGTGTGTCAATATTATTATTATTATTACTTAAAGGTCACATTACTGTCACTAATGTATGAGGCAAATAAATTATTTTTTAAATTGGTTTACATTCTATAATAAACTCCCCACGAACATAACAGAATTGTATTCAAAACATTCAAGAAAATAAATATAAAAATCTTTAAATGGAAAGGGGTTTCTTTAATATTAAAGAGTTTATTGACGATGAAATAGTTAAGGGTATTCTCTGCGACCCCGTAGCTTCTGACTAATTACAAATACTTTTATAAGATTAAATGAATTAAAAAAAACATTTTCATTTTCAACAGAGCCTTTGCGGCGTTGATTAATAACCACCTACTGTTCCACTTCTATTCAAATTAAAATTTTATTTTTGTTCAAAATAGGATTCAGAATCACTTATTGAACGTCAAAATTTATCAACCATTCAAAACAGAACGCCTCAGACCTGAGAAGAACAAGAAATTCCGCGGCCTTTTTGTTATAAAAAAATGGATTTCAATGTGTTATCGTAAAATAAACATTTATAATTAAAGAGCCTGATGGTGTTCGCTCCATTCCCAGTCTGTGGTATCATTAAAAAAGGCATTTATGTTATAATAAACCTTTCCCACACAAACGTTTCTTAACCATATCTTGTAAATTTCGTAACACATTTGTTTTGTACATTTTCTGGGAGCATGTTGTAAGAGCATATATATCGCCCATTAAAACACTTACTAACTCGACCCAACCGATTAGTAGGCATAACAAGTTGCACCTCGTGTTAACATTATGATTGTCACATCATCTATAATATCCATAGAGACAAAAACAATATCTCAGGTGAGTAGATACTCGATAAGTTGAGGTAACACGATGCGAAATCCAAAATACACGATAGTTTTAATATAGCTTGGTTTATATTTAATACACCTCGCGCCGAAGCTGTTTTGCGCAATTTCGTTACCACCTGAGTGAGAATACCAAGAGACACCCACGCCTATATTGAGCTGGAGCGAAAATACACATCTCCAGTTTCATTTGCAGTGTATAATTGATGAAAACAGCTTATGTTTTGTTACATCGCAGTCGTTCGAGTCTTATGGCCGACTAGCTATTAATAGAATTCTTGTGTCTGTTACATGTAATTTGTAAGGCACTGGGCCAAACATGCTGCGTTTAACTCGAAAATTAACTTATATAAAAACTTTATTGTTACAATTTTATCATTAATTATAATTAGTGAAATTAAGACTATTTACTATATTGACGTTTTGTTGATTTTCCAATCAAATCAGTCGTTTCTGACTGTGTTATATATATGATATAGGTCTTGAGCGATAAACGCAACGTTTTTGCGTACTTCTTAGGCTGGGATCTGTAGAGCGTACATAAACTTTACTCAGACTTTACTTTCGTAAGGCTTAGCTGAGTGTAAGCTTAGCATAATATTTGATTTCATTTTTATAGCCATACTAGCCGTTCCCGCCCGAATTTTAAAAGGAAGGAACGTTGGAAAAATAAGTAGCCATAAACCATCTAGGATAAATTTCGCATCGAATGGTGGTAGTTTGTGGCTTAGGCGTGATTGAGCCTCAAACAATGACCATTTTCATCTATCTATCTATATATATAAAAATGAATTGCTGTTCGTTAGTCTCGCTAAAACTCGAGAACGGCTGGACCGATTTGGCTAATTTTAGTCTTGAATCATTTGTGGAAGTCCAGAGAAGGTTTAAAAGGTGAAAAATTATATGAAAATGCTTGGAATTAAATAAAAACAACAATTTTGTTTTTTCCTCTGATGTGTCCCCATCGTTCAGAAATCAAATTGAAAGAATAGCTTAAAATGAATAACTAATTAGAATCTTTCAATCTTTCTTAGGAGGTAAAACAAACTTAAAGTTAATTGCCTATAGTTGGTAGGTTTTATGTACGATTATATGTTTTATATACCCCAAAATTTTTAATTCTTGATTTTTTCTTTTTACTTTATATGGCAATACTACGTTTGCTGGGTCAGCTAGTTATATATATGAGTATATAGAAGATAGATGATAGCTGAAATTATGCAGAGCTTAAGCTAATACAGATCACACTCATCTAAGTTTTACGTAAGTTTAGTCTGAGCAAATCTAAGGGTGAGATCAATAGAGCGTACTTAGAGTTTGCTCAGACTTTAGAGATCTCTATAGATCTCGGCCTATGCTCGATCACCTATTCAGCTAAAAATTTAGCTTGGTACAATTATTGTACCACAAAACAATTGTTTCTGGAGACAAACTTCTTGAGGCGAGACTTGGGGGTACCTCAGATTTGTTTTCTGACGGTCACGTAACGGTGACGTCAGGCAGAAAAAAAATCAATTAAAACAATTTGTAACCGTTAAAATTTATTGATTTAAAAATATATCAAATTGCCCAGTAATATTTTTTGAAAATCTTCAAGTGTATTTGTTTACTTATTATTACTTTGGAATAAATTAAATATTGAAAAAGTTTTAAGAAATTTTCTGACGTTTGCGATGTTCAAAAACAACGGTAAAGCCTTCACTTTCTTTTTCTCAATTTTTTTATTTAATAAGTGAACATTTTTAAAATGTGAAAGAAGTATTAATGCTTTTTATATAGATTAGAAAACGAAATAATAATCAGTTTAATGAAATGGCAGAATCCCTGGTACATTTTACTATTTCATAAATAAATAAGAATAAAAGAGAAAATCAAGAACCTAATTAAGACTTGGCCTGTAAATAATGTTAGTGTTTATTTTATGAATGAAAAATATCAATATAACATTATATTACTCTTTGTAAAACATATAAAATGTCCCCCGTTTAAATAATATAATTATATATAAAGATTTTTTTTATTCTAGGTAGTTTATAGATGTTTTGTTTACATATTTCTGACATTTCCGTATATAATGAACCCATTGTAATATTAAAACTATTTTACATTGAAAAAGGTATTTTTTTCAGGACATTTTTCATGTCACATACTATTCTTTTATCATTTATTCACTAATTCGCTAAAGAAGACTTCAAAAATGTTATAACGGTGGGGATTTATTTATAACGAATTTGAACACTTACTACATCGTTTGCCTAGTTTCGACCACCTTTTAAAGTCACGTACTTAGATCCAGTTGGAGTGCAGCGGAGACCAATCCTTAATCTAACGCCACGTTTATATCGCTTCAACCTTTTAAAACGTATAAAATTATTCATATAAATGTTGTACACATTTTACAGAGTGCTGAACGAGGTGACATTTATTTTTCTTATTGAATCTACTGCTACTTCGTAAAGGGTTGAGCTAATGAGAAGAAGTAGCAAGAAATTCATTGCTACTCCTTTATTTAGTTTATTTACATTTTCATCGTTTTACAAATCATTTCAATTATAATATAATAGATATGTAAAGTGATGCAACAAACATATCTTTGATTACTTTGGCTATCCAGAAAAAAGAAATTGTTTTACTGCCTAAATAATAAATCTATATACCATAAAATATTTTTATACACGTCATGTAAGACAAAAATCTCTTGGCAGCATTTCAGGTGCTAATGTGGATGAAATTTTAATTGGTGTCCGTTTGGTATTCCAAGCTCGTTTACTGTTTTGGCGCCATAAAAACGTTAGTATATCGCTAAGTGCTACTGTTGAAGCTTGAAGATTTCATCTCGAATTGCAATGCAGCTTGTTATTAAGATTGGCTAAATATAACACAAAATGCGTCACAGGATGACCAATCCCTCGTTTACTTCAGAGAATATAAGCGACAGTGATTCAATGCAGACTCGCGAAGTGACGATTGTCTAAAATTGAATAACAAATGCAATTATGCGAATAATGTTTGTTTTTGCTAACAGCGCATTGGTATATTTATAACTAAACGGGAGGCCGACACAGACACGTACAAGTCACTTATGTATGAGCATTGAATAGGATATTATTCATAATATTGTAAAGGTTTGGTAGAAGGCAATGCAGAAAAGCATTAGGGGATATACTTTCGTATTGCGGCTTACATCTATCATACGCGTCCATAGCTTAATAATACCACTTGAAATAATCTATCGAATATTGTAAATTATTTAGCCCAGTGTAAGAAAAAGTACATTTTAGAGTATTTTCGTAGCGTCACACTATTTCCTTCTAGAATATGTTTTGATTTGGTGAAGCAATGGTATTTATATATAAATTGTCTCTTGTTGAGATCTATCAATTGTGCTTTATATTTTTAGTATGATATTGTCAAAGCAGACCTATACTCGTCGAATATACAAATAAATATAATCGTATATATATATATATATATATATATATATCCATAAAACGCCTTATGACAGAGTGAAGTGGTGCTGTAAATAAAAACGTCTGAGCGCTTGAACGATACGGAGATATCCTTATTCTGTGTTTGTTTGGCGAAAAAGCTCAGCTCCGCAGCAAACGCAGTTAAAAAAATTCGGAAACTAGGGATTTAGCGAGGCTAGTCCACTTCAGCTATTTTCATAGTCTGATGACATAATGGCATTTTACTTTTGCGACATGCTGCCGATGTTTACACTTTTTTCAGACTTTTACTCCGCAATACATATATGAAAAGCTTGTTTATGAAAAAAAAATTAAAGATAGTAGAGATTCGAGAGATAGATAGTAGAGAAGCTTGCTCGTCATGTTAAGTGGACTTCAAAAAGTCATAAATTCATTTAGAGGTCTATACGGTTTCACAATAAGGTCCCTGTTGACATGGAGAACCCACCAACCTTGGGACTGAGCTGCTGGGCTTGTTATAATATATCTGTCTCAGATGGATAAATGTATTTATAGTTAAATAAATTAAATAGATAGAATAGATAAGAAAGCCTGTGTATGAATGCCCTAAATAATTTGAGCTTTAAATAAGTCTTAATATAAATACTTATTACGCATTTATCACGGGGAGTGTTCCGAAGAGCTGTTTAACCTGATTCCTGCCGCCGAATTCCACCTTCGCACGACACGCCAAAAGTTAGGATATGATCCCCACCATCTGGATGTGTGGCGGTCCTCCACAGTGCGGTTTTCAAGGAGCTTTCTTCCACGTACTACAAAGCTGTGGAATGAGCTTCCTTGTGCGGTGTTTCCGGGACGATACGACATGGGTACCTTCGAAAAAGCGCGTACACCTTCCTTAAAGGCCGGCAACGCTCTTGTGATTCCTCTGGTATTGCAAGAGAATGTGGGCGGCGATGATCACTTAACACCAGGTCGCTCCATAGTCCTCCTATTCAATAAAAAAAAATTAATAATTATGGGTTATATTATGTAAATTTAAACAAAATGGTCAAATTGCAAGTAATAGCATTTAGTGAGTACCTATTGCATAAAATCTAATAGTGGGAGGCTCCTTTTCACAGGATGCCAGCTAGATTATGGGTACGAAAACGGCGCCTATTTTTGCCGTGAAGCAATAATGTGCAAGCATTATTGTGTTTCGGTCTAAAGGGCGCCGTAGCTAGTGAAATTACTGGGCAAATGATACTTAACATCTTAATAATATTGTCTCAAGGTGACGAGCGCAATTGTAGTGCCGCTCAGAGATTTCGTGTTTTTCAAGAATCCTGAGGGGCACTGTATTGTAATGAGCAGGGTGTATCAATTACCATCAGTTGAACGTCCTGCACGTCTCGTCCCTTACATTAAAAAAAATGTGTAGATGAACGTAGAGTTCTCATGTCAGGCATGCTCGCTTAAATGCCACTGCTTGTGGCAGCGACGTGATGCGGGTCGTGCCCTTCCCTAAAAAATGGTCGAGGGAGGCGATAGCTGGTCCATTCGTCTGGATGGTCCCGTTACCGGGAAGTCCGTTTCATGTTTTATATTTCTTTTATTTTACTTTTTTTAATTAAAGTTATTTTTTTATATAATAGCTAATAAAAGGCTCGCATAATGCCTTTATTTATTTGACGCTATGTGCGGATTTGTGCATCTACTGTAACGTAGATCCTGTAGATGAAGCCACAACCTAAGAATTGAAAAAAGCATACAAGATTTTATGACGATACGTCACTCAAACGGTAAGCTCAGTTGGTTAGAGCACTGGCACGGAACGCCAGAGGTTGTGGGTTCGAGTCCAGCATCGTTCATAAAAAAAATGTTTTTCATTTTTTATTTGTGTATTAATCCTAGAATTGAGGGTTATCACATAAAAAACATAACGCATTGTTTAGATTTACAAGAGCGACATCTCAAGTCAATTTCCTAATATGCAAATATTGGGGTTGAGAAGGTAAAGTAGATCCTGTAGATGAAGCCACAACCTGAGAGTTGAACAAAGCATACAAGATTTTATGACGATACGTCACTCAAACGGTTAGCTCAGAGCACTGGCACGGAACGCATGAGGTCGGGTTCGAGTACCGCATCGTTCGTAAAATTTTGTTTTTCAAATTTTATTTGTATAGATATTTATGCATTCAATAACTCTTGTATTTTTAAGAGCAACCTTATAATATTTTTCCTCGTTCTTCTCTAAGGAAATCTGCCTTCCGAATGAGCTGTACGAAAAAATGACATATTTCGGGTGTAATCTGATTGATTTTTTTTTATTTTGAACTAGTTGACCCAGCAAACGTTGTATTGCCATCTTAGTATCATCATCAACTGTAGTTAATCTATCAACTATAGGTAGCTAAAATTAAGTTCGTTTTTTTAAATCTTGAGAAAGTTAGACAGATACAAAGATTCTAATTAGTTATTCATTTTAAAATATTCTTTCAATCAACAAGACGGGGGCACATCAAAGGAAAAACAAAATTGTTGTTATTTTAAATTCCGAACATATTCATATTTATTCAAACCCTTTAAATTCAACCCAATTTCTTTTAAATCTTCTCTGGACTTCCTTCGGTCAGGCTAAAAAGTTTGCGATAATTTATGAAAATCTAAAGGATATAAATAAACCGATTTTCACTCAGTTTTCAGTCCATCGATAAAGCCGTATTAAAACCAAAAATTTATTCCAAAAAAGCACATTTAGAAAAGTGATTTCTCAAAGTCTACAATTCCAAATTGTATTAAAAATCACAGTTTGGTCAAGCCCTTTCGAATGGCAACACACACACACAGTCAGACATACAGACACCATCTTAAAAATCGTCAGGAACGCCTCCTAGGTACTTAAAACTTCGATATCTGATGACAACACGATTTTTTAAAGACGGCGTAAAATCGATAATTTTCATTAATTTTCAATTTTCTCAGCAGGAAGTTGGAAGTTTTTTTGTAAAAGTTTTTATATTACAGTTTACTAAATTATATATTTTGCGAATTAATTCACAGATTTTACTACATTTGGTAATATTTAACAAAGCTTTATTTTATTATTTTTTGATATCTCTTGAATAATTTTATCGATTCCGACCAAAGTGGCAACGACACAGGATTTTTATATTCTATAAAAAAACTAAGAACACGCATTTCATCAGATATTTAATTTCAGAGTAATTTTAAAAAACTTTCTGAAATACATGCCTGATAAAAGTTTAATAAAACACTATTTTTAATTTTCAAACGGCAATAACTCTTGAATGAATGAATCGATTTTCACAAGGTTGGGACATTCGACGTAGTTTTTTTAGTCTCATAAAAAATCTTTGAGTTACAATTGATCGAACTCGGTATTTCGAAGTAATTCCGAAAAAAAACTCTTTTCGGTTTTCTTTCGTCAAAGATAACTCACGAACTAATCAACCGATTGTGACCGGCTTGATGGCGATCGACGTGGTTTTTTGATGCTAAGAGCCGATTCATTTGGAATCGATCGGTAAAGCCGTTTAAAAATATTCCAAAAAAAACACACATGAAAAAAGTTTTTTTGAGATTTTTTAAAATCCACCGATCTGAATCGTATTCAAAATATAAGTTTGGTCAAGCTTTCGAATGGCGCCAACCGATTTCTTTCCGTCAACCGTTAATCTCTGGAGCCCTATTACGAAAATCGAAATACGAAGTTTCGGTTGACGGATCGTACATTTTCCTGTTACGAAAGTGTTTCGAATCCGATGATCGAAACGAAGTTCGTGATTAGACATTTTGTCTTTCGTTTACCTTATTCCCAAATTCACTTAACATTTACGTTTTCGTTGTTGGACATTGTTATGATCGTAACAACAACGTCACTTTTTACGACAGACATATAGGTTTCGTTTTAGATAAAATATATTTATTTTACTATAAAATGGCACGTTTATTAATATACGAAGAGGTCTTTTTAAACGAAGAAAACCTTGAAAGAGCAAGAGAGCGACGTCGTCTTCGGCAATATTTATTTAATAAACAAATTCCCGATGGGCAATTTGTTTTAAATTATCGCCTTAATCGTAGTTTATATGAAAAACTGTGTGAAGAGATCATACCACTAATGCCTCCTAATAAAAATACGAGAGGGATTGATCCCTCAATCAAGGTAAGTTATATTATTATATTGGATATATAGGAACTCGTTAGTTAAATCCTAATTGTAAAAGATTAATATATTGGTAGGTATTGTCTAACTGCCACTGTTATGTTATTTTTTTATATTATAAACATTTTAATTTACATACCTCTTAGTTTTTCCTTTATTTTTGGGTACAAATAAATATCAAATACTTGGGCAACTAAAAGGTCGATGGAGATGTCTTTTGGCAGCGCGGCAACTCCATTACAAGCCAGAAATGGCCGCAAAGATAACAATCGCATGTTGTGTTTTACATAACATGTGTGTTCAGTCGGGGTTAGATCCTGTAGAATTAACACAGGACGAACTTCATGTAGAAGCGGAAAGGCAAAGAAGGGTGAATCAACATGTTACTGGGCCACCATTAGAGCAGGGGCAGCGCACACGAAATGAGCTAATACAATTACTCAACAGAAATTTAAGGTAATCAAGTAGTTTTCCACTAGATTTAACTATAATTGCAATCTGCCTGTAAGTGATAATATAAGAAGTTGAGATGAAGACTACTCTGGCCAATATTCAACGAATTGTATTCTAAGAAATCATAAAAATTTGTGTTTAATCATGTAAATACAAATAATATTATTTCTTTTGTTGCAGATAAAGACAGAGGTTTTTGTACATATATATATTTAAATAAAAAAGGGACCAAAGTTTTTCAAATATATATTTCAAATTATTATTCAATTCTTTTAATTCCTCCAGGATGCCTGCTAGGATATCCCTTTTATCTACTTCAAGGCGAAGGATTTGTTGCTTTATGTCGGGCTGTGACACACGTACCCGTCTGCGTGGCCGCCTTGATGCTGTAAAATTTTGGTAGAAAATAAATAACTTAACTACATATTAATAGTGCTTGTTTTTTTGTCTATACCTTTTTATTACCTTGAATATTGTGTACTTCTGAATCAATATCAGGAGTAGCTTCAAGGGTCTTTTTGTTAGTAGAGGTGTTTGATATGGTTTCAGTAATTGTCATTGGTGTAGGCTGTTCTAAAGGCTGCAAGTGGAAATGAAAAATATACAATTGATTAAGCATTATATCATAAATAGTCATACACAAATAACCATATGAATAACACTTATAAAACATATAATATTGATAATCCTTTATCTCAGATATAAGTAGGTTGGTATGTATATTATATTTCTTAGTATATTAATTACTCATTTTTTATACTATGTTAGTATGGTTAGTAACACATACTTTGAGCCCAATGGTTGTTTCCATGTACTGCTTAAAGAGGAGGGAGTTATTAGCAAATATATAGGTATATAAACATAATATAGTATATATCTGTGCAAATCATAAATAACAAGCATTACCTCAGGAAAAGCTGGCACATTGCAACCTGGTATATTTGGCTCACCAAAACCATGTCCCATTACAGCGATGACCTTTAAATCGTTCTGGGATAATATGCCAGCTGTTGGTGGCCCACCACCAGTGCCAGTGGCAGATCGAAGCGCTGCTGCATTGGCTTTTTTGGCCAAGTATTTTTTATCAGCCCACACCTTAGCACGAACATGCAATAATCATGCAAATGCTAATATAATGAGTAAATAAAAGCGAAATGTTCATAAATTAAAACAGTTACACATATTGTTAGTGATTATAAGTTAATTTAACTTAATATTTTAAATCGTTTATTACCTTCTTCCACTGCTGCACAGTTTTTACAGCACCTCCAAGGCTATTTAAATGGCTTGTGATATTATCCCACAATCTTTTTGATTGAACACGACCCTCTACGCTATGTATAAGGCTACGGGCTAAATCTGGATTTTTCATCATGAAATCCATAAGGGTTTCGATTTGAGTACCCGTGGCAGACATTTTATTTAAACTGTAAAAAATAGTTTAAAAATTATGTTTCTAAGATCTATAAGTAGATATTTTTAGTTTAATATTAATAATTAAATAAAACTTACTTGCTTAAAACTTTTATATTACTACTGAAAAATTTTAAACCAAATAACCGCGACACTACCACAGATTAAATTAAAATATAATGACATGTAATGTCAAATTTAATAAAAATAGCATATTTTCTTGCAGGAAAATAGATTTTTTCTTAAATAGATAATTTAAACGTAATATAAGGCAATTCCACTATTTAAATACATGTTAACATAACGAAAAACTTATTTTTATTTTTTTTAATTTGTTTTCGGTTTTCACACGATTTATCGGTAATATAAGTATGTACATTAATATCATCTTTCTGTAATTTTTTTATGTCTATGGTTCCGAAACGAATTACGTCCGCACTATTCGGATCCGAAGTACTTTGGTAATAGGATTTAAATCGAAGTTCGGCGTTCTTTCGTTTCGGACCGAAACTACGTATTTCGATTTTCGTAATAGACCTCCTGTTCCGGGGAAGATTATTGACGGACCGAAGTAGTCATAGTATTATTTGTATGAACGCTCGTGCAATGCGTCCGATCCGAATCCGAATTACAGGAATGTTAACCTTCGTACTTATAAGTAAACAATAATAAATATTGTCTGATTAAGAACTAAGTTTTGCTTACATTGCCTAAGTTTTGTGTCTTCTCGCAAAATTTTATCTTTTATATGATGTAAAATAAAATCGAAAGTGGACACACTCATTCCGTAGTAATTATAAAATTGCCTGTCGGTGATTGTAAAAAATACTATTCTATAGTGGTGAAAAGCTCCTTTTAAACCTCGGACCACCCAGAGAGAGTACATCCAGAATTATTTACGGAGTTGAGGTGGATTGAAAGGATTCACAATAAACGACGTGAATGCTCTGGTGTGGTTTCGCGTAAAATGCCGTATGCCAAAAAGTTGTCCCTGAATTGCTTGGAAATGGATCAGAGATCGGACTAGTGCGTAAGCAATATCCGAATTTGGACCGAGATTTCTAGACCTGTATTTTCACGGGTACGGATCGGACTCAGACGTAGTGCGAAAGTGATCTTACAGGTCAATCTTTTTACACGCTTTTTATTAGTCTCACCTGTATGTTTATCTGTTTGTAACCGACCCATTTTTTGCGCTCATTTTTTAAATGGCCAGATGTCGTTCTAACTTTGTGGATTTATCGAGGACCGATGACAATACATTAATTTGATCAAATTATTCCATTTTTCAACGTGCAAAATAATATTTTTGTTAATTTATATAATTTCTTCATTTATTATAAATAAGGCAGCAATTGATGTTCCTTTTAAATTTCAACCAATATCTTTCAACCACAGCGTGTTTTAGAGTTTTTTTTTCAAAATACTTTTATTATATGTGTAGATTGTAACCCAATGGTCTGCTAACTTTAAACAGCCGCTAAGGAGTGTTTTTTCTCATTCTGACTTAGGTCAATAGAATAAGACAGAGTGAGAATTAGCAATGCTTATGTTAGTAGACTATTGTGAATAAGGGGGTAAATGTATAAATAAATTTAAATTTCTAGGAAATTGCAATCAATCATTTAAAGCAGCTTTTTTGATCGAATGTTAGTAGTTAGTAATTTAAAACTCAGATATTCATTTAACTAACGAAGATCTATTTAACTAAGAAGACTGCAGTTGCTTTTACATTGAATTTAATTTTAAAATATAATAATATTAGTATTAATATAGACATATTAATTAAGGTAGCTGGTTCTCGCTATAATTAATTGATTTTGATTAAATTTTACAATATTGTACTTCATTGCTATTGCTATAAAATAATCATAATCTAGTCCCAGGCTGTCCGATCACTTAGCTTTTATATTCAGCTGTGGAGAAATCCTACTAGGTTTTACGACAGAGCCATTTCTTAATAAAACATTTAAATTTACTTATAGATAATGCTTGAACAGTGGCTGGGATTTTATTATTAAAGTTTATACATATAACCTAAAACCTATAATGTATCTTATGAAGCCTACTAGAATTAATTACAAGACCAGGGCTTGAGATCTCACAAATCCGACCACATTTGACAAGGGCGAAAATGATGAAATTGGTGTTTTATTGTTTTCTACCCTGCATTAATTTCACTCTCCATTAAAAACCTATCCTCGCTCTACATAAAAATATCAGTGTAGTGATCCCCTTTCGGGGATCGAACGAACATCCTACTTATAAACAAGCAGTCGCTCTGAATAGCGGTCGGCCAATCGGCTATTACAGAATCATCTATAGAAAGTGATGAGAAATCGATTCGTTCGTCGATATACATTGTTTGATATAGATTAATCTTAATTTCCATATATGGGATCTAATCCCACGGTAAGCGCCGATTAACTTAAAAAATTTTGAAAATTTTTCAAACGGCACTACTTTTTTTTAGAAATTACATAGCACAAATTAATATTAAAACATGTGTAATTCATGCGTAAGATTTTAATTTGTATCTATTATCATAGCGGCGTTATTCTCAGCTATGAAAAAGAAAACAAACGGCGCTGTTTACAAACGGAAACATTGTTTAATTAACCTTGTGTATTAGTCGAGCTAATGAACTGTTTGATTGCTTCGAGTTCATCGCGGAGATTTCGGGAGAGCGCAGGCCGCAAGAGGTCCGACGATGACGTTGGGGTTGGTTGGCGCAGACTCTAAGGAGGGCGGAGGCACGCGGGAGTGCTCGTCTCGAAATAACCGTCGTATTTCGGTCGCAACGCCCCCCTCCTCGAGCCGCGCTCACTCCCAGCGCTCGCGCACACTTGTCCCTCGCGCACTATCCGCTAACTATTCGCAATCGACCGACGTCTTGGTTGTTGGACTGGGTTATAATGACTTGACTTCTGCTAAATGAACCCGTGGACTTTAAGTTTATCGCAGTGGCGTATTTATTTCACGTTTGGAGAGCTACATAGCGAAAGCTTTCGATTAAGGACTTAGCGTCGAGTGTGAGTTTTTTCGTGCGTTGTGCTGCTGTTGCGGCAAGATGGAGAAGCAGTCGAGGTGGTCGGAGCAGCGCACTGAGCGCCGGGAGCAGGTGGTGCAGCAGCAGGAACGGATGCAGAGAACCGAGCACCATTACACACACCAAACGCTCTCGCAGCAAGGTCGGTCAGCTCACTCATACCAACCGCCTAGCACTCACACTTCAGCTTAACATTAACACATGCCATGCCATCGCGATTTTATTACCTGACAATAATATTCTTAGAGATAAGCGATATCGGACAGCGCCGCTAGCTAGGTGGCGACTGTCTTGGGTTACATTAGTGGGACGTACTCCGTAGAGCAGCCGGTAGCCGGACGGCGCTATCTTTTTCGTCTCGAGCGGACACTGCGTCTATTCTGGGGAGTGCGTGGGCGACTCTCGCGCCCGCCCGCCCGTGGAATGCGATCTCCTTGGACATTTTTCACACTTGATTTCTTGTTACATTTCGGGGAATGATCTCACTGTCCGCTTGGGGTTTGGTGTAATTAATAACTTGCGAATTGCATCATTGTGGTCACGACTCGGAGATCACAGGGAAGCGGTAAACTCACACAGCGGAATAAAGAAGTTGCGACTGCGCTGCCCGCCGACTATACTATACGACCCCGATGCCGTGTTTTATGCAACTTCGATTCTTAAATGGCGAACCGGCTGGTATTATCGCCGTGTGAGTTCACTCGTCCCTACATTAAGGTTGCAATGCGAATTCATGCATTAAAACTTGTTTACTTTTATGGCGCAAACTTCTATCCATATATGGCTCCGAACAAATGTCTTACCAAGCAAGGATTATTTTTTCTTAACGTAAAGCTTAAAGAAGTAGGCTGAATAATAATTAAACATTATCCGGTCAAGGATTTTTGATTTATTCCAATACAATCAATGGATCTTATTTAATTGATGTAATAACAAAACTTAAACACGCCCAGTTATTGAATTGTAAAGAGTTATAAATATGCAACCGACAATCAACAACAGAGCATAAAATTACATTTCGTAACAATGGAAAATTTTAATTTTTAACGCATTTTTATACGAGACATGGCACATCGCGTGATCTTTCATTCATTTCAATTGGCGGATAAAAGTAAAACCAATTAATGAATACTGATTGAAATATGGCATTAACGATGTTAATATAATCATTAATAAAATAAAGTTTCACGTATCATATTAAATCTTGAAATATGACAGCATTATAAAAACTAGAATAGTTTAAGAAGAAAAAACCTTTACTGTCTTTGGTAAAGATAAATAATTAGCAATTAGAAACAATTGCAAAATATTATGTATTTTGTTTTTAATACCAACAATCGGGTTGTATACTAACGAAATCGATTCGCATTTTAGTCATTCCGTTTAGTAAATACGATGATGCAACTGTAAATTAGGCGTATAACAGAAATTAACTAATGTTAAAAACATTTAACACCACCTGTGTAAACTGAATCACACGTTTGATTAAGTATGGGTAATGCAAACCGTAAACAGTGAATTTAAATAATAATTCATGTCCCTGAAAATATGCGCTGTTATCGAGAAAACATAATTTCTCAAAATCATCTCTATCTTATATTTTATAACGAGTTGTGGTCACCTGTTGGTGAGGTGACACAGACCACTTAGATTTCCGTATTTCACGTGACAATCCGACTATAGAGTCGGTGTTTGGTTTTCTTAAAATTTTATTTTATTTTCACGGAACCCTAATCACTATTTTGGTCCAGTAACTTAGGCTTACTTTGTAATAGTCTCAATAGCCGTTTTGCAGATTAGCCGGTACATACAACAACTTTAACGTTTGGTAATGTGGTATAAGTACCATGTCATTATCAATGCTTTTAGTAAAAATACCTTAATTTGATTAAGCAAAAGATACTTGATTATATATACGTACTATTTTCTTTTGGCGACTTAGTACGAGTTAAAATATCATAATAATACTAGCAGACCCAGCAAACGTTGCATTGCCGATATTAAAATCGCGATACAAAACTAACTGTTGATCGTAGATGGGTGAAAATTTGAAGTTGTTTGTATTTTTTAATGCTGACTCATAATCAAACAAATTTAAAAATGTAAAAAAAAATCGTGTGGACCACCCTTAACATTTAGGGGGATGCAAAATAGATGTTGTCCGATTCTCAGACCTACCCAATATGCACTCAAAATTTCATGAGAATCGGTGAAGCAGTTTCGGAGGAGTTCATAGTTTACCACCATGTCAGATACTCTGAAATAATTTCATAATAAAATAGTAGGAAAACTACGAAAAGTAATGAAAACAAATGATTATAGCTACTAACACAATCCGTAAGAAAATATTAATTTTCATTTATTCTTATGTCCAAAGGTGTACGAACATTTGCATTTATATGTTCTTTAGTAAGAACATACAGACATACATAATAATCATAGAATTGGTGTGAGTGATTCGTAAAAGGAATTATATCACAAATTTGACCAAAAAATACAGAAAGAGCATAAGTTGTAGAATCTAATACTTTTCTACACAACTATTATAATACATCTATTATAATAGTTGTGTAGAAAAGTCTATTTTAATAAATATGTTTTCTATTAATTCGTTACAAACAAAAAATTCTTATAGTTTTAACGACCTCATTATTTGCGCAGGTTTTATCTGAGAATATTATTATGACGATAAATAAATAATTTCTTTAATATTTTTAATCTACTAACCTAATATTTATATTAGATAACTTTACATAAATAACGTACACAGTTATATAAATTATTATAATAGTATATAAAAAAATAACGTAAACAATAAAGTTAATACATCAAAGTTAAATTGTTAAAAGTGATTTGTAGAATAGAGACTACAGAGAACGGGTTCTTTAAAAATAACATAACTTTTTTACTATAATGTATCACTCTGTTATTTCTTCATTAACATGTATAATTAATATACCAATTTCTTTCAAGATAAGTCAAGCCGTTCAATAAAAAGAAAAGATAGAAAATAACATTAATATTATAAGAATTATGAATATTTTGTTTATATTAAAAAAAATTGTTTAGGAGAGTGTCGATTCGGTCAATTTGTTTCACATATATAGAGTACGTATTTATTAAATAAAGAAAATTTATTGAAGTAGGCGTTACTTTGCGGAAATCCATTACTATCCAAATGTTTTGAGCCTTCTTTAGTGTTAATTCCGCCAATACTCGTCCTTAAACAATTCGACACGTGCTTCGCCTCTACACGAGGCATCCTCAAGAGATGGTGACTCGCCAAACTGTGGCACGAGAGTCTCTAATTACCACTAAAGAAGGCTCAAAACATTTGGATAAATAAAGAAAGTCTTATATGTTTGCGAGTTTACTCTTGAATACAAATTTCACTTCATGTCTTCGTTGTTCATACATCACATGAGTACGTAACCCGTGATCAAAGCTAAAAATTGTTTCCTGTTCTAGATCGCCGGGAAAGAAACCACGGATAGATACACTATGATAAAATAAATCAAATGCCGTGTGTCTATTATTATAGTAACGTTTGATAGACGCATGCATCGTTTTTGCTTCACATTTAATCATCCGTTTTCTATTTCAACGTACGACTGAGAACTACAGAATAATGACGCTATTATCGCGCGTCGTGAAAAACGGCGAAATTCTGCATTTAGTTTTCACTTTTCCTCACGACCCATGCAATGCTATTTGTGTCATTCACTTCATCATCATATTATGAACAACAAATAAATACATTATTGCACACCAAACAGACCTAAAAATAAAGAAAAATTATAATAAAGATCTTAAGATAATTGTCACAGGTACGGTTAATACGTTGAAGAAGAAATTAATATTCCTACAAAACGGCAATAGCCTGGAATTAATTAAATTGTATAGATATATTTTATTTACATATCTATAAAACTATTTTTTACTATTATAGCTTCTTAGCAAAGATTAGTTCCAAATATATTTCTGACAAAAACTTTGTTGCATAAAAACATTATGTGTTCTTTCAACTTAATAATTTTTACAAGTTTTTTTTTTTTAGTTTTTATAATATAATCCTGTGTGTTATAGTTGTTAAACCAACAATAAATAAAATTACTTATCCTAACTGTCTGATTGAAGGATACAAACTGGAAATTGACAAAGTATGCTCAAATGATATAGAACATAACCCATGAAGGGGATTTTAGGAATTTAAAATATTGGTTTCTGTTCAGAAATAAAACACACAAAGAATCAGAAGTATAAAAAAGTTAGACGGATAAGGTCGTTCATCTAAACTAATATTATATAGGAAACATTTTAATGATTTCACACAAAAACTACTGGACCGATTTCAATAATTCTTTCACCATAAGAAAGCTACACCTTCACGTAGGATATATAACAAATATAACAATATAATTAAAAAAAAATAGGGATCCCTAATAAAAATCCAATAATATAACCCAATGTGTGAAAAAATCTGTCATTGCGTGCAGTGCGGAAACTATTGATAATAGACCAAAAAATATTCTACAGTATACGTATCTATATCTATAAAAGGTCCGCTATACCATAATATGTCCAACTACTGTAGTTATTCCACTATAACTACTTTCTTACATTTTAAAAGTTGATAAAAATGCCGACAATAATCAAACCATACCTCTATATTAATCCTTATCCCATTTAATGATATTTTATTAAAGACCGTTTTAATATCTGTAAAATACTTTTAAAAAATTTAAAAAAGTCTACTTAAAGAAAATAATAACTAAGTGAAATAAAAACCCCATTTGTCGTATCACCGCTCTTCGACAACACTTCCCTCAAAGCCTCAGAGCACAGCAATACTTCAAGCCGGCCCACATACTAGCGCTCTACAAAGCGCAGGTCCGGCCACACATAGAGTATTGCTGTCATCTCTGGTTTGGCGCACCCCAGTATCAGCTCGATCAATTTGACCGCGTACAACGCAGAGCAGCTCGAATTGTCGGGGACCCAGTGCTCTGTGAACGGCTGGATCACTTGGCGTTGCGTAGAGACGTCACTTCATTGTGTGTCTTCTACCGCATTTATCACGGGGAATTTGGAATTGTTCCGAATTGGGAATTGTTCCGAAGAGCTGTTCAACCTGATTCCTGCCGCCGAATTCCACCTTCGCACGACACGCCACAAGTTAGGATATCATCCTCACCATCTGGATGTGTGTCCTCCACAGTGCGGTTTTCAAGGAGCTTTCTTTTAGGAGCTCAATTCTTCCACGTACTACAAAGCTGTGGAATGAGCTTCCTTGTGCGGCGTTTCAGGGACGATACGACATGGGTACCTTCAAAAAAAGCGCGTACACCTTCCTTAAAGGCCGGCAACGCTCCTGTGATTCCTCTGGTGTTGCAAGAGATTGTGGGCGGCGGTGATCACTTAACAACAGGTGACCCGTACGCTCGTTTGTCCTCCTATTCCATAAAAAAAAAAACTTTTATTTTAACAAAAATAATTCAAAAAAGTGAAACCGCGGCACATTGCTAGTATTAAATAAGACTAAGCCGTAGTTAAAGCGTGTTTAAATAGTCTATATAGGGTCAATCTTTTCATTCGGACAGTATGAGCAAGTTTTCATAACTGGACTTAAAGCGACATTCTTTAGTCTTTTGTTTTGAGTAAATATTACTACTTTGCCCGCATATAGTAGTAAGTACTATATACAAAAAAAGATGACAAGTTTCACAAATTTCACCGAACGTCCAATGCAGGTAAGATATTTTTCATGTGATAACATGATTCGATTGAGACTCGAAGTGGTGTCAATTTATGAATTTAAAAAAAACAAACATTTATAATTTTTGGAAGAAGCTCGCGCTTGGCCAAATTTTATTTTTCCACAATTATATTCAAAAATTTGGGTCATAACCCGAAGTTTTCTTACGATCGTCTAGTTCACACAAAGTCAATTTCTAAAACAGCCCTAAGAAAAAAAGCCACGAGTTTAATTTTACGTAATACATGCTTTATGAATATGTACATATACTTTATGAACACAGCTTGAGTTTTAACGTTGACTTTTACTTCTGCCAAAACGAACTGATGCAAAACTGTTTCACTTGCTTTTATAACGAAATAAGAGATTTACGTGCTTTTTAATATATGCAAAACTGTGCTATGTTTTAATATAACCGCAAACAGGTACGAATAAAGTTTACTTTCATCGCATTAAAATGTATTATTCAAATACGTTCTTCATCAAACCTTGATTCGGGCCGAGCTTCAAGTAATCTAGTTTCTTAAGTTAGATGGCCATCAATTCGCGCTCAAAAGCGTATAAGAACGAGATCATTTTACGTAGCTAACTGTTATGCGTTGCGGTTGTTGCATTCAACTCAATTTTAATATAAAACTGTTTCATCAAGACTAACGTTACATATTTGTAAGATAATCACAAAAAGGTAGTTCTCAATTCGTCTGTTTCCTTTTCTTGTATGTTACTCGATGTTTCCGTCAATTTAAAAGCGATTTTAATAGTTATTTCGGGATTTATTTTTATCTTTTAGGTTTTTCAAATAATATACTCACAAACTGCTCTTTCCGCTGCTCGCAGTGCTCTTCTATGATACAGCGCATATCACTTGTGGACAGTCTCTTTAATAGTATTTCCCTGTGAAGTTTAATCTCCTATTTCATCCCCATGTCGGTCAAAGTTTCAAAAATCTTCGAATCTTCTTGTTTATAAATTATTTCTTATCAAGTGCCAAAATCCAAAGTTTAATGGTTTTAACTTTTATCTTTGATAATGACGAATTTCCATACAAACTGCCATCCCCTATTTCAACCCCTTCATTTATTGTTTGGCAATAAAAGGTAGTCTATGTCCTTTTTCAAGCTCTAATCTATCTCTGTACTAAATTTTATCACAATCGGTTCGGTGGTTTAGGCGCGAAAGCGTAACAAACAAACTTACATTCACATTTATAATATTAGTAGAGATTATTACAATAGGTACTCTATAGAAAGTCAAAATGAAAGTGTAAGTCCGCTTTCGAAGGCTGATCAAAATGTTGTCGAAGACTCACTTAAACAAATTGATTACTTGTATATCGTGATAAACTATTGAAGAAATTGACATGTTTTTGTTGAATAACTCGGTTGATTGACCATTTGAATACTTACACAGGTCGCGGAACAAATGTATTTCAGACTACGTCACTATCAGTTAGAGAGTAAGTTTAATCGAATCAATACTAAATTGAGCATTTACCGTTAGTATTCGTTATATTCGCAGACTGTACACTTTTACTTTGACTTATCTCGTAATTCACAATCGCGAGCAGTTAAGGCGGTTTCTAGACCGAAATGAGAATTTCTGTGCCTATTAATAAAATATAATATCAAATACCATGCCACTATTGAATATCCTGCTTATATTATGCTTTTAAAAAACCATTGTTTGCTTTAGACCACAGAACTGTATTGTATCAAGACAATATTAATTAAACGGAATACAACATTTTTTTTAAATTTGACATGTATAAGTGTTCTTACTTTGAGCTACATCAATAAAGTGATTTGATTTTGTTCTATACTTACTCATCAAGTCATAACATTTCAATAAATGTAATTATAAATATGAATAAATTACTCTGATAAATTCTTGCACAGTCTTATTGTTCTTCATTCGTGCTTAGACAACTCAGTGGTAGACCGGTCTCTTTCAATACCCATGAAATATCGCGCTCGGCGTACCTAAAAAAGTTTTTATCTAAAAAATACAGATAAATTTGTATCCTTTGTAAAGCCACTCTTAGGAATATGCTATGGTAGTCGAAAATTCTTTATTTTCGGTGATGAGCTGATGATGTTAAGTGAAATCCTATCCTCTACAATGCAGTTATGCTCAGAACTATTGTAAATCAAAAAAATTAGTTATTTACTGAAATTAAGTATAAATAAGTAGCCATATACCATCTAGGATAAATTTCGAATGCTGCTATGAACATGAAACATGCTCAGATGATCTCACCTGAGCGTGTTTCAAGTTGTTATTGAAAGTGAGGAATGAGCTTATCCGCAGCACTTTTAGAGCCAGGCCAATCCCAGAAAAGCTGTTGGAGACTAGATTGAGATGGTACGGACATGTCATAAAACGGCCAAAAGATCATATGATCAAGAGAGTGCTTGATATTAACACTGGACCAAGAGAACGCGGAAGACCGCGATTAACACGGCAATCAGTTATAGACCAAAAGCCCGAAAAGATCCGCAGACGACCCAGGACAGAACGTTCTGGCGAAGACTGTCTAGGAGAGCCGACCCCAACTAAAATGGGGTTAAGAAGAGGGCGAGGATAAATAAGAAGAAAATCTATGTTACATTTTCGCGGCGAAGTGAGGCGCGGTTCGGTAACTTCCGGTGGTCGGTGACGCCCGCGATACTTGCGGAACACGAACCCTTTCGGCCACAAATTCACGTCCAGGAAGGTCGATATATGTTCTGTCAGGACGCGAACAACAAAGAGTTAAAATCTACGGGAACCTTGTCTTCTCCACCAAGTACTGATCAATGTCGAAGGCCTTGGTGGTGTAGTGAAAGCGAGAGACGTAGACATATGTCGCTGGGACTACGGGACGCAGGAGCTGGTTTCATGACGGTCGGCAACGCTCTTGTATTCCTCTGGTGTCACAAGAGAGTATGCCATGTAGCCTTACATTTGAACCGTAAGCTAATTTGCCATCTGTCGTATCCATTAAAAAGAACGTACAATGTAATAGTAGTATGAACTATATAGCTATTTTTTATGTTGGCAAAGAATAGAGATAAAATCTTCTATAAACCGGCTCGATAAAATTTTTGGTGCGGAGACCGTCTTAAGCACTGGACCCTACTTTAAATGCTTCCTATAATTGCTTGGATAACTGTTACCTTTTTTGTTTATTACATATTATTACAGTTTGCTTGCTAGCGGATTTTGTTACAAAAAGATATTGTTCACATTTACTGTACATTTTTATTGTGTTGTTTTCGATCTGGTGATACTTAGATGGAGTATGACATCTCGCGAACACCGTTAATATTACCAGAGCATAGTATGATTTTTGCTGACTCACTAGCAGTCACTAGCCACCTAGCTACAAATGGATGAATAAAATTCAAATAAACTATGACGGCCTTAGAGATAAACTTGGTATAACTCACATACCTTAGAATAAGCGGAGAATATGCAAAATATTGACTATATTGCTGTAAAAACTGTCAATAAATGATAATTCTGAAGATTTTCGAATGTCAAGCAGCCTTGCAAATAAAAAAGGGAAATATTATACGTCCGAATAAACCAGTCATGTCTTAAAGCTTTTTAATATATAACAATAATTTTCATAATATTAAAATTGCCACTAAATACTATTAAAATATTATGACTGTACGACAATAACTCTTGAAAAATAAAAGCAGGTTTATCCGACTACATATAATTCATTCAAAGTACTTAAATATACGGTACCGCTATGATTCATAATATGTTTCTACAGAGCCAATGGCCATATGGTGTACGGGGTCAAGCCAGTATACTTACGGTCTCGACTCTCGACAACGCAAACACTATTACTCTAACATCTAAACCATTATCTCATTACATAAGTATTTCGATTCAATATAAAACGCATAACATTGCCTTTACATAATATGAATATATTGTAGATTATAAAAAAAGGTTTTACTGTAAATAACTACGAGATATATTCTGCGAACGTCTTTTTGAAGTATTTAAAGAAAATATAGCTTAAATTTCTAACCAAATCAGGTTCCACTTATAACAGCACTTCAATTTTGAAAATTTTTAAGTCTATTCTCCGGAAATCGGTTCAGTTAAAACCGATTAAATGTCTATTGCTCATGTTATTAGAATAAACATAGGCTTTCTTCTTTTTTAGGAAACTTAAAAAACACAATGTTAGTAACTGATTAAAATGATTTAAAGATGTGTCAATTAATGAAAAATAAAAATATAATTTCCCACATAACCTTAATTCGATAATTATGTAATCTATTCCTTTTTTTAATTCAGTAAATGATTTATTAATCCCCTCGCAACAAAAACAAAAAGGATTAGGATATTGTAATTGAAATTGCGCGTGTCCTCGTGAAGTATTGTTTTAATAACTTACACTAATAGAAAGACAATAATTTACAAACGAATATTATGTACATATATTTCTTTACAAAAGGACAAAATTTAGATTAAATAAGAAATTATTCTTAAATATGTGCGTGACTGCAATGGTACTTCGATGCAAGTCGTAACTTCGTAAGATAGCGTGAGTCAGTGTGCTACAAGAGCTCGAAGGTGAAATTCGTGTCGATCGTGTTCCATAGAGTATGAAACTACAGACATGGCCATTCACATTGAGTCAGTACATCATGGTTCACTGCGAATATTGTATACATTTATATAAATATATTACAAGAGTTTTTAAGGCCAAGTGAAGTAGGCCCCTTAACAACACCATGTTCAATAACCAAGAATGGTCCTTCAGCAAGACTCTTTGCCGGGTCATAAAGCTCGGTCTACGCAGTCGTGGTTGGAAAGGATTTTATATGTTTTATTTTAAATAATATATATTTGAACTTGTAAAGGCGGGCGAGAAATTTAATGTATTTTCCTTAAAAATCCCAAAATATACTCACATACAAAACACTCGTGAAATTTTGAATTCCTTTTTAGATACTTACTAGAACAGCTTTGAAATCAGTCTCTTAGCGACCGTTGAAAACTACCGCCGACGTTACCGCGGTGTCAGTCTCTTTAAATTTTTATATACCAGGAACGGACATAAACTTATAATGCCTTCTACTCGGCTAAGTTAAGTTAGTAAGTCTTTTGTGGGGTGATGTATATGCTTTTACAAGTAGTAAAGGTTTCTTACTATAAAATAAATGACTTTCTTAATAATACCACAGATTGGGAATGGAGCGATCGCCCTCAACAATATCACTTTGTAAACATATTTTTTGATGAAAAAAAATCCCGCTGAGTTTGTTGGGCCAATTCATCTCCGGTCTCAGGTATTCTTTTTGGAATGGCTGGTTGTTTTTGACTTTCATAAAGTGATGTCACATCCTATTTGTATAAAAATATTTGAATTTGAATTTACTGTACAGTTTTGCTGTGAAATCTTTACAAGCGTCTTACTCATCAGCTCATTTACAAATCAGTTTAAGCCCCTAAGCAATTTCTATATTTAGTCCAAAGTTACAAAAAATCCTCTTAAGTACAAAGTCGAATGATTTTAAGATTGGAAATGAAAGCAACAATGTTGCCAGATCACTCTGATAATAATCTATAAGAATTATACCCATGACCTTGACCCAAATACATATAGGGATTGTCGTTAGCAGCATGTTGGTATGCAGAACAGTTGCCTAATGTATTTATCGTTATCAAAATTTATATTGTTAAATATCAATCGAATTTCAAAATGTTTCTTCATCTTTAGTGTAGTTTGATTAGACATGGGTATTTATTAAATTTTACAAAATTATACGCATAAAAAGGTTGGTCCTTTATTATATGGCCAATTTTATTGCTAATCACAATTATGAATCGTAAAATATTCCTTAATTAATATCTTAAAATGATATAAAAATAAAGGATACTAAAAAACTACGGGTTGCACTCCGGGAGTGCCGGCAGAAATAAAAAGTTGAAGTATAACGTTGTGCATTTTTGAATATTTTGGAATGGTTAGGGAATGATTTCGCACGAATTGCTTTATTTTTCAGCATAAAAGTACTAGCATTTATATGTTTAAATACTATTAATATATTATTTTCATTTATTGCATAAAATTGTCAATTTATGAAATATAAAATTAAAAGTAAATTTCTCAGAAACATCAAATTTTCGATCAGGTCACGTGTTCTGGCCCGATTTTAACATTTTATACCGATCCCAAGAAAAGTGCTCAAGCTCCGCTAAAGAACTTTTCACATCAAAAAGTTTCGAGTAAATTATTTGTTGTCAGCTACTTACTTCTAACTTGCTTAATACATATTATATTGCATTTGGAGGACTTACCCTGTACAAATCAATTATAATATAATATACTTTCAAAGTATCAAAATCATACATTCTATATGTCGCTTCAATTTTATTCATATCCATATAGATATAAAAAAATTATCTCATCTCCGAAATGACTGAACTGATTTGGACAGGTTAATTTAACATTAACTGTCACATAGATAATACTTGTAATAATACATGTCCTTTAAAAATGTTTTTAACCGTCAAATTACTATGTAAATGAAGCCTGCACTATTGAATGTTACTTAATAAATATTATTGTTTTCATCCAATCCATCCACCAAAAATGGTATTCGAAACAAGATCCGAGTGGTGCGAACAAAAATAGCCACATGGTACGAGCTTGAACGCGTGCTTCGTCACGAATGGTGACTCACACCCATCCAAGAATTATTGTTTCAGTCCTGGAATGTGTTATGTGACATACTTACATTAATATCCAACAATATTTTAATACACACGAACCGTGAAAAAATAAATGAAGCACAAAGAAAGGTGTTATATATTTATTTGTTGTAGAATAATCGAGATTTTTTAATAATTGATCAATTTAAAAGGGCCTTCAATTTAATTTTTATACGTTGCTAAAGCTCTGATCTGATTTGGTTTGTTTAAATTAAGTCTTGATTCTATACCTTCAACACATTACAAAAATTAAATATTCATAAGGAATTTATTTGTTGCAGTTGGAAGTGTGGGTGGTGAACGTTTATCCATCACATCTGGCAGACCTGGAGATCCCTCCCCGCCTATATTTGAACAAATATTTAAAAATGCAAGATTCGCCCAAGGAGGTAACGCTAAATTTGAGGGCAAATTGAGGGGAAATCCCACCCCAGTAGTATCGTGGACCAGAAAGAAGGCACCATTAGTAGAATGCAATAAGTATAGCATGAGCTATAATGAGCAAACTGGTGATGTGTCCCTTCTTATCAAACAGATAGGTCCGGGTGACGAGGGTGAGTACACTTGTACGGCTCGGAATCAATACGGTGAAGCTATTTGCTCCGTTTATATCCAACCGGAGGGTGTTCCCATATCAACTCAACAAGCATCTCAACAGCACCAAAGCTATAGACATGTTAGTGAAAGTGTAGAACATAAGTCATACGGTACACAGGGATATACTACCGAACAAACAAAGCAGTCACAAAAGTATGCATACACAAATGGAACAGATCACTCGTCCATTGACGATTTCAAAGTTGACACTTTCGAATATAGACTTTTGAGAGAAGTATCCTTTAGAGAAACAGTTACAAAACGTTATATTGGTGAAAATGACGTCCAAATTAGTACAGAGATTGATAAGACTTTAGGTCCTGTATCACCACCAAAGATATCACAAAAACCAAGAAATTCTAAGTTGCAAGAAGGAGTTGACGCGCAATTCCAAGTACAATTATCAGGAAACCCTCGCCCGCGAGTTACTTGGTTCAAAAATGGACAACGAATAGTCAACTCAAATAAACACAACATTATTAATACTAATAATCAAACAATTCTTAGGATACGAAGCTCACAAAAGTCTGATTCTGGTCATTATACGTTATTAGCTGAAAATCCCAACGGATGTATCGTAACGTCTGCATGTCTTGCTGTTGAGTCACCTCACGAAACATATGGTCAAGAACAGAAATCACAATATAGTATTGAAAATCAGCAAAATGAGTCTGAAAGAATAGAAATAACTGAAAAAGCTCTCGCTCCGCAATTTGTTAAGGTCTGTCAAGATCGTGATATCACCGAAGGTAAAATGACGCGATTCGATTGCCGCGTCACAGGCAGACCTTACCCCGAAGTCACGTGGTTCATTAATAATAGACAAATACGAGATGATTACAACCACAAAATTCTCGTTAACGAATCAGGTAATCACGCTTTGATGATTACAAATGTCGATCGAAGTGATAGTGGTGTAGTTAGGTGTGTTGCAAGGAACAAAAGTGGGGAAACTTCGTTCCAGTGCCGATTGAATGTAATTGAGAAAGAGCAAGTGGTTGCTCCTAAATTTATTGAGCGATTCAGCACCGTGAGTATACGAGAAGGAGAACCTGTTGTTTTGAATGCACGCGCAGTTGGCACACCTACACCACGAATCTCATGGCAGAAGGATGGTGTACCAATTATACCCAACCCAGAACTACGAATTTATACCGAAGGTGGGGCCTCGACATTAGACATTCCGAGAGCCAAGGCGTCGGATGCGGCATGGTATCAGTGCACAGCTCAGAATGTCGCAGGTTCCACAGCTACTAGGGCAAGGCTTTATGTAGAAGTACCTAAAGAGCCTCCGCCTGAACAAAAACGTCTGCACTTCCCACGGCCTACAAAAATAATTGAACCAGAGTAAGTAACATGAAAATTCTTTATAAGGTTAAGTTGAATAACTATTATTTTATTAAAAAAACCAGGCAATACTTCTGTGATTCTTGCCGTTTACAAAAAAGCATGAGCGGCGGTAATCACTTACCATCAGCATAGTACGTAAATCAGTATTGGACAAACGATATGACTTACAATTATTTATTTTAACAATGGTTGCAATAGCAAAGACTAATATAAGAATTGTATACATTAAGAACATTAATGATTTTATCACAGTTGTGGTAAAATATGTATATATATATATATATATATAAATTCATATAATTCTCTATTTGCGACATTTATATTTTAATTTTTAGACCTGCACCAGGCCCTGAAATCATTTACTTGAGGCATGTGGAAAGAGCACGACCATTCGTTCCTCCAGGTGAGGAGGACCGAATTTACCCTCCTCCTCAGTTTATTGTGCCCTTGAAGAGTGTATCACAAACAGAGGGGGGTAAAATACACTTTGAAACAAGAATAGAGCCAGTGGGTGATCCATCAATGAAAATAGAATGGTTAAGAAACGGCCAAAGCATAGAAGCAAGTAAGTAATCACGATTGATTTGCTAAAATAACTAATCCTTAAGTGTTATAGAAATAATAATTATTTGCTTTTCCGTTACAGGTTCTAGGTTCACATCAATATTCAGATTTGGTTATATATCCTTAGATATGCTTAGCTTGAACATTCAAGATAGTGGGGAATACACTTGCAGAGCAATCAGTGCGACTGGTGCTGCGGAAACTAAGGCCATACTACAAGTAACGCCTAGAGCCACTATTGAGAGAACTAGTCAACACCCTGAGAGTTTGCAATACATTCAACAACTGGAAGATTATTCAAAATATCAACATCAAGAATCAATTGAAGAGCAAACGTCTCAAAGACCTCAGTTTATCAGACCCTTACAAGATCTTGGTGAACTTCAAGAAGGGCGTAATGCTCATTTTGAAGCACAACTGACACCTGTAAGTGATCCTACTATGCGAGTTGAATGGTACAAAGATGGAAAGTCAATCACAGCTAGCTCGCGAATCACAGCAATCTTCAACTTCGGATACGTCTCCCTTAACATCATGCACCTACGGGTTGAAGATGCAGGTTCGTACACAGTTAGAGCTGTGAATAAACTTGGTGAAGCCATCAGTACTGCTTCAATAAAAGTAGCTGCTAGAAGCACAGTTACAGGTGATCTTGGGATACCAGAACAAAGAAGGTACATAGAACAAACTGAGCAACTTGAAGCATATCAACAACAACAACATCAAAAATATTATCAAGAAGTGCCTGAAAGCACACAAAGACCAGAGTTTAAGACCCCTATTAAAGACCAAATAAATATAAAAGAAGGTGGATTCGCCCACTTTGAGGCACGTCTTGAACCAATTGGAGATTCTTCGTTGAAAGTTGAATGGTTGAAGGATGGACGCCCAGTTGAAGCAAGTTCAAGAATAACTACATTCTTTAACTTTGGATATGTCGCATTAACAATTAAATCTGTATCCGTTCACGACGCTGGTCATTACACATGCCGAGCGTTTAATGCTTTAGGGCAAGCCACAACAAGTGCTAATCTTTCAATTATTACGAAGAAAGATATTATAGCCGAATCTCAACATCCAAGTGGCTTAGAAAAAATACAATATTTGGAAGACTCTAGTAGATATTCAAAACGTTTGGAAGAAGAAACTAAAGTTACCCAGAAGCCTAGGTTTTTAGGTCCGTTGAAGGGTACAAACAAAATTGTAGAAGGACAGAGTGCTCATTTTGAAGCAAGAGTAGAACCACAAAATGATCTTACAATGAATGTCGAATGGTATTTTAACGGGAAACATATAAAGTCCGCTAATCGCATTCAAACATACCACGACTTTGGATATGTAGCATTAGATCTGTCTAACGTAAGAGCTGAAGATGCTGGTGTTTACACAGTAGTTGCTAAAAATGCTGCTGGTGAAGCACAGCTAAGCGCGTCGATGATTGTTGAAAGTAAGTATTAGCTGTATAAACGTTTTAGGATTTAGGAACTACTTTAAAAACATCAAAAACATTAATTTATTACATTTTATTTACAGCACGATCAAGTATTGATACATCAAGTATACATCACGGCTTGTATGAAAAAACACGACAAATGGAGGAATCTAAGTTCGTTGAACCTATTTATCATATTGAAGAAATATCAAAATCAAAGCCTGTATTTGTGCAGCCTTTGTCAGATCCCAAGCCAATATCAGAAGGTAAAAACATTCATCTCGAATGTAGACTCGAGCCAATGGGTGATCCCACAATGAGAGTTGAATGGTACCATAACGGTAGAGCGGTAACTGTAGGATCTCGTTTTAAAACATACTACGATTTTGGATTTGTAGCACTTGATATTGTCCATGCTACATCGGCTGATACTGGAGAGTATACAGTTAGAGCAGTTAATCATCTGGGATCCGCACATACGTCTGCTATGGTCAGAGTTATTGAAAGATCCGATATTGTAACGGATACACAAAATGAACAAGCAGTTGAACAAATTCAAATGCTTGAGGACGCTGCACGTCGCACAAGGCAGGTTCAAGAAGATATTACAGTGATGCAAGCTCCACAATTCTCTAGAGCCTTACATAATATAGAGACTGTGGAAGGAACTAATGTTCATTTGGAGTGTAGACTACAGCCAGTTGGAGACCCAACGATGAGGGTTGAGTGGTTTTGTAATGGTAGACCTATAAAAACTGGACATAGGTTTAGGCCCGCATACGAATTTGATTATGTAGCTCTTGATCTTCTTAGTGTCTACCCTGAAGATTCTGGTGTATACACATGCCAAGCAACAAATCAACTTGGCGAAGCCGTAACGTCTTGTGCTTTAAGAGTAATAGCAAAGAAAGATTTGATTTTTGAATCGCAACATCCTTCAGGTTTAGAAAAGATACAATACCTGGAAGATACATCTCGGTACAAGAAATCTGAGGTGGTTGACGAAATGATAACTATAAAACCACATTTTGTCACTAAACCCAAATCCATTGAAAATGTTAGAGAAGGACAGCACGTTCATTTTGAATGTAAGCTTGAACCTGTTACCGATTCTAATTTAAAGGTAGAATGGTTCAAGAATGGACAGCCCGTAACTATTGGGCATAGATTTAGGCCCATTCATGATTTTGGATATGTCGCCCTTGATATAATTGATTTAATTGCTGAGGATTCAGGAATTTATACATGTCGGGCAGTTAATCTTCTTGGAACTGACGAAGTTAGCTGTAAGCTAAGTTGCCGAGAAACAGCTGACATTATTCGCGGCACACAAAATGAAGCTGGCCTTGAACAAATTCAAGTTTTAGAAGATAGATCCAGGTATCAAAAGAATCAATTTGTGGATGAGATGACCACGCAAGCCCCAATATTTACGACTTCTCTGAAAAATATTGAAATAAAAGAAGGACAACGTGCTCATTTTGAGTGCAGGCTAATTCCTGTGTCTGACTCAACTTTAAAAGTGGAATGGTATCATAATAATGAACCACTTAAGAGTGGTTCAAGATTTACAGAAACTAACAACTTTGGATTCGTTGCATTAGACATTTTTGCTTGCTTGCCCGAAGACTCTGGAACATATACTTGCAGAGCCATTAACGCTCTCGGAGAAGCTGTCACATCTGCAACAGCTATTGTGAATTCCAAAAAGTCAATTTACTTGGAATCACAGCATGAAGAAGCTTTACCAAGGTTACATCAACTAGAAGATTCCTCACGGCACCACAGACCAAGTGCTCCTGAAGATGTTGTTACTCAAGCTCCTGTGTTCACCATGCCAATGAGAGATATTAGAGTTGCGGAAAATCAGGCTGCTCATTTTGAAGCCAGGCTGATTCCAGTGGGTGATCCAAAGTTGCGAGTAGAATGGCTTCGTAATGGAGTGCCCATTACAGCATGTAAGTAATTATATTTATCATTTTCAAATACTTCTATATATACATAAAATATTAAAGTAACGAGATAAATTATCGTAACAACTACATTAAAACTTATTTTATTTTTACAGCTAATCGTTTAACAACAATGCACGACTTTGGCTATGTTGCCCTTAACATGAAGTATGTCAATCCTGAAGATTCAGGAACTTATACATGTCGTGCTGTAAATGACTTGGGAGAAGCTGTTACGTCATCTACAATGTTTGTTCAATGTAGGTATTACTATTCCGCTTAAATGGTTTGTTAATAATGTGTATTTAATTTTAATAGTAAATAAATACCTAAGGCTAATTAATATGATCATAGTGTGGCTTCATCTTTATCTTTTGTAGATATAGATTCTGAGGTTATCAAATATTTATTTACTTACACTTATTTCATTTGGTTGCAGCTAAGGCATCTCTTCTATTAGAATCACAAAATGAAGCAGCCTTGCAAAAAATACAACAATTAGAAGACACATCCCGATATAAGCGTAAGGAGGATATTGAAATGGCTATCAATCAGGCTCCTCGATTCACCACTCAGTTGAACGGGCCTTCTAAGTTGATGGAAGGACAAAGTGCTCATTACGAATGTAGAATTGAACCGTACCCTGATCCAAATATGCGCGTAGAGTGGTATTTTAATGGTAAAGTTCTGCAAAGTGGACATCGGTACCGCACTGCATTCGATTTCGGTTTTGCAGCACTCGACATCTTGACTGTTTACGCAGAAGATTCTGGTGAATATACCTGCAAGGTGATAAATAATTTGGGACAAGCGGTATCATCAATAAAATTAAACGTTCAATGTGAGTTTAATATATTTACAGTTAAAATATTATGGGCTTTTAGACAACCTGCAACATAGTTTGCTTTTTTTATTTTATCTGACGAAATAATATAATATAAAGTTTCCATTACTATTCCAGGATTTGTTGTATTAATAATTTTATTTATTTTATTAATCATATCCATAAATAATTTGGAATGACACATTGATTAACAAAATGTTTTAATAACTTATTTCTAGCTAAGGAAGGTATCATCCGAGATACCCAACACGAAAGTGCTTTGGAGAAAATTCAATATCTGGAAGATGGCAGTCGATTCAAGAAGGCTGTACATGACGATAGTTTCATTGCTGAAAAACCACAGTTTGGTAAACCTATTAAGAGCGTTGAAGCTGCTGAAGGCCAACCAATACATCTAGAGGCAACTTTAACTCCGGTCAATGATCCTACAATGAGAGTTGAATGGTACTGCAATGGTAGACCAATACAACAGGGTCACCGATTTAAGACTACATACGATTTTGGATACGTAGCTTTGGACGTGTTGTACGCATACTCTGAAGATTCTGGCACTTACATGTGCAAAGCTACAAATGCTGTTGGTGAAGCCGTAACAACCAGTTCGGTAAAAGTTGACGGTAAGTATTATAAGATAAGTGCAAGCATGTGGTTGCATTTAGTTTAATGTTAACTAGATTAAAATGTGATGTTTTGTTTCTATAGCTAAAGCTGGTCTGTACCTTGACACTATGGATGAACAACGTCTAAAGAAGATAAGAGAGTTGGAACAATTTGAAAGACCAAAACCGGTAGAGGAAGAAAGACCAGGACAGAGACCGGTATTCTTAACGCCTTTGGCAAATCTTGAAAATCTGAAAGAAGGCGATCACGCTCACTTTGAATGTAGAGTTGAACCTATAAATGATCCGGATCTTAAAATTGAATGGTTCATAAACGGCCAAAAAATAAAGACTGGCCATAGATTCAGGACTACCCATGACTTTGGATATGTGGCATTGGATATATTGTATTCGTACTCTGAAGATTCCGGTACTTACATGTGTAAGGCTACAAACAAACTTGGAGAAGCAGTCAACACATGCACGTTGAAGGTTGCAGGTAAGTTACTATTTACTTTCAATATAAGTGCTATACTCTGACAAGTACAAGCTAATAACGTAGTAATGTTAAAATGGATATTAACTAAAAATGACTAGAATATTTTACGTATACGAATACATTTACTAGGGATTATTGCCACTGCCACGCACTGACTTTAATTATAGTGGTTCACCAAAATTTATTTTTCTCAAAGACCGAGTAAAGAAAAATTAGACCGAGTAGAGTAAACAAAAAAGTAAAATTGCCGAATTAAATGGGTTACAAAACTCTCCACCCGTGAAGTGGTAAAAATAAAAATTAAGACAAAGGAGTAACGTTTTGCTTGGCATTCGTATTTATTTTTGTGAACTAGAAACAATTTCATGAGAATTTGCAAGCACGCAAATAGTATGCCGTCCCTTGGAACGTCTTTACAAGCGTTGCAGTTGGCGGTTTGCAAGTCTCGACACGTAGTACTGAATATGTAATAACACATATATTAAGCGAAAGCACATTGGTTTTCGTGGACTCCCCCTTACGAATTGTTTGCCCCATTTTTTTTGGGTTTAACTGAACCATATTGGGAACTAATGGCTTAGAGAACAGTTTTATATAGAATACCCACGCCTTGTGCTATAAGTAACGAATCGAATTGTAAAGAATTAATTAAGTAACTTTTTTATTTGATTGTATTATGATTCTGATTCTTCTTATTATCTTAAACAGGGCACAGAAACATTATTTTAGATACGCAACATCCTAACGGTCTTGAAAAGATCAGACAGTTAGAATCACAAGGGCATCAAGCAAGAATTGAAGTTGAAGAGCCTAAAGTTTATCCTCCTCGATTTATTACTGAACTAAGAGGAACAACACATGTTTACGAAGGACAAACCGCACATTTCGAATGCCAAGTTGAACCAGTACATGACCCCAACTTGCGCATTGAGTTCTATCATAACGGTAAGGCCCTGCAATCTGCGTCAAGATTCCATATCACTTTTGATTTTGGTTATGTGTCTTTGGATATCCAACATTGTGTGCCGGAAGATGCAGGCGAATATTCGGTGAAAGCTATTAATGCTCTTGGGCAATGTACTTCATCCATATCCATGACAGTAACCGCAAAAGGTAGTATTATAATGGAATCGCAACGTCCAGAAGGCTTGGAGAAAATTCGCGAGTTAGAATCAGCTGAACCCTTCAAACGTCCAGAAATCCCCGAACCTGTAACGAGGCAAAGGCCAGTTTTTACGCAGCCATTACAAAATATTGACAATATTCAAGAAGGTGAAACTGCTCACTTTGACTGTAGACTTATCCCTGTTGGAGACCCAACACTCAAAGTAGAATGGTTCCGAAATGAGAAATTGATTGAAGATAGCTCGAGAATTACTAAAACACATGATTTTGGTTATGTATCAATGACCATACAACACGTTCGTGACGAAGATGAAGGAGTTTATATGTGCAGAGCCTCAAACTTATTAGGAGAAGCTGTAACAACTGCCGCGATGAAAATTAAAAGTAATTATTCCCATTTCTTTGGTTATGTTTCAACATTTTTTTTTAATTCAACAAATAGATATTCAATAAATACAACTTACTTTGCAGCTAAAGCCGCCATTCAAATGGATACTCAACACCCAGAGGGGATGAAAAAGATTCAAAAGTTGGAGCAACCAGTGTTGAAGAAAGGTGAAGAGCCTGACCGTGAATTCGAAAAACCAATCTTTACTCAAGTTCTTACAGGACCTTCTGAGTTATGGGAAGGCCAACATGCTCATTATGAAGCACGCGTTGTTCCAGTTGGGGATCCCAGCTTACGTTTTGAATGGTACATTAACGGTGTGGAGCTTAAAATGGGTAAGTTTCTCTATATAATGAAATATATTGTACTTAACGTCAGAAAAGTGGTGGCTATATGATATAATTAAGCGATATCAAGGACACCATGTACCTATATAGTGAGTCAGTACCCAAAACGCTTTTTGCTTGCCAGAGAGTGCAGTGTAATACCTATGTATATATAATTATACTTATTGTACTGTTAATAGTATTCCTTTTAATTGGCGTATCTATTCTGTATAATTTTTAATGTACTCTTTTCATTTTGTTAGCTGTAAGGAATCATAAATAAATAAATAATGTCTAATACGATTTTCGAGGGCTGAATCTCTCTTTTTAGCAAGCTAAACACAATTTCTTTACATTTTATGGTCTGACTTATGTATATGACCCTAATCGATATACTAATAAATTTAATACCAATCATTTTACCAGCGGGAGGCTCCTTTGCACAGGATACTGGCTAGATTATGGGTACCACAATAGTGCCTATTTTCGCCGTGAAGCAGTAATGTGTAAACATTATTGTGTTTCGATCTGAAGGGCGCCGTAGCTAGTGAAATAACTGGGAAATGAGACTTAACATCTTATGTCTCAAGGTGACGCCAATAATTATTGGATATTTAAAGACTCCTGACCGGTACAGCATTGTAATGGGCAGGGCGTATCAATTACTATCAGCTGCAATTAATTCCTGCTTGTCTCGTCCTTAATTTAAAAAAAAAGTATGTACTGCTGAGTGATCACCGAATTAAATTTATTTTCAATATTTTGCTTTGATTTTTACTTCTGGTCTTCTTCTGTAAATGTCAAATGTTATAATAGTATTATTTCGTAGGATCGTGCTGAATATTTTTGAATATATCTTTTATTTTTCATTTTGTAGGTTCCAGATTCCGCACAACACACGATTTTGGATTTGTTACACTGGATATAAATTCAGTTGTGTCAGACGATGCAGGATTATACATGTGTAAAGCCATTAACAAGGCAGGAAGTACAGTCTCGTCTACATCTCTAAAAGTAAAAACTAAGTCGACTATTGTTGACCAAGCGATGAGACCGGAGTCATGGGAAAAGATACAACTCAAGGAAGCAGCAATGAACCAAGTACCTGAAATGTTTGTTGATTTAGGAGTGCAGCAGGCTCCAATATTTACTACACACTTAAAGAGTTATGATAAACTAATAGAAGGACAACATGTTTACTTGGAAGCCCAAGTAGAACCACGCACAGATCCAAATCTTCGCATTGAGTGGTTTAAAAACAGCGTTTCTCTAACAACTGGTTCAAGAATAAAAAGTACATTCGATTTTGGTTTGGTTACCTTATCTATAAATTCAGTGAGATATGATGACTCCGGCATTTATACTTGTAAAGCAACTAACTTGATGGGAGAAGCTGTTTCCACAGCTTCAATAAAGATTGAGGATCGTCATTGGCTTCTCGGGGAATCTCTACATCCTGAATCTCTTGACCGTATAGGAGCATTGGAGCAACCTAAACCAGCGAAACCTGATTCACCTGAGCCAGTATATGAAACACCAGTATTCATAACACACTTAAATAATATTATTTGCAAAGAAAGTGATAATATACACTTTGAATGTAATGTTGAACCATCCAGAGACCCAACTCTTAAAATTGAATGGTTCTTTAATAACACACCTTTACCATCGGGTACCAGATACAAGAGTACTCATGATTTCAGTTATGTTTCCTTAGATATAATGCATACATATGAAGAAGATTCAGGTATATACACGTGTAAAGCTACAAATAGTAAGGGCTCAGCTACCACATCAGGTTCCTTGCGTTGTACTGGATATAAACATATATACTTTGATACACAACATCCACAAGGTAAAGCTGGTCTCGAAGCAGTAGAACAAGCCGAAGAAGCTCGACTTTCTAAAGGCAGAAGACCATCTGTACCAGATGCAGAATATCCTAAGCCTGAGTGGGTGGTTCCCGTCGCAGCTGAACATAAACTCATTGAGGGGCAACCGCTCCACTTAGAAGGTCAAGTTGAACCTAAGAATGATCCTGATCTAAAAATTGAATGGTACTTCAATGGTAAAGTATTAGAACAAGGCTCCAGATTTAAGCTCGCTAGCGATTTTGGTTTTGTCACATTGGATGTGACAGATGTATATGAAAGGGATAGTGGAATTTACACCTGCAAAGCTTATAACAAGCGCGGCGAAGCTTTCACTTCATCCACTATTTACTGTACCAGTAAGGAAAACCTAATCGAGCGAACGCAACATCCCAAAGGAAAAGAAGGACTAGAAAAAATCCAAAATCTCGAAGAATCACTTCGTAAAGAACCCAGTCAAAAGCCAGATGATGACACAGGAAGAGCTCCAGAATTTACTACTGTATTCCAGGATATTTTAGATATAAACGAAGGACAAATTGCCCATTACGAGGCTTCTCTTATTCCAACTGGAGATCAAACTATGATCATAGAGTTCTTCTATAATGGTCATGCAATAGAAGCAAGTCATCGTATTCGAACTGTTTATGCCTTTGGAATGGTAGTTCTTGAAATTCTGGGAACAAAAACATCTGATTCAGGTGTATATTCTTGCCGTGCTACAAACAAATGGGGCCAGGCTGAAATAAGTGTAAAATTAGAATGCGTTGACAAAAGCAAAGGTCAAAAGCCGAGGTTTACAACACATATTAAAAATATTGAGGGTCTTAAAGATGGACAATCAGCCCACTTTGAATGTACGGTAGTCCCAGTTGATGACCCTGATATGAAGGTTGAATGGTATCATAATGGTCAGCCTATGCGCCATTCTAACCGAATTAAAACAATATCAGACTTTGGTTTCGTTGTCCTCGATATTGCATACACGCAAAATCATGATTCTGGTGAATACGTTTGTAGGGCATATAATAAGTATGGAGAAGACTTTACTAAAGCAACTATTAATTGTTATGGTAGAGGAGGCGTCTACTCTGATAGCCTTCAGCCTGAATCATTAGCTAAAATTAGGGAAATGGAGAGTTTACAAGGAATTCAGCAACAGGCCCCAGCCACAGCCTCAGCCGTGCCCCCTCAGTTCATAACTCAAATACAAGATGTTACTAAATTGGTTGAAGGCCAAAGCGCCCATTTCGAGGCTAGACTTGTGCCCGTCGACGATCCAGATCTTAAAGTCGAATGGTTCTATAATGGAAAAAAATTGCCACATGGCCACAGGTACAGAACCTTCCATGACTTTGGTATCGTTATCCTCGATATACTATATTGTTATGAAGAGAACTCTGGAGAGTATGAGTGTGTTGCTACGAATAAACTAGGTCGTGACTCAACAAAGGCGACGTTGAAATGTACCTCGAAGGAAAATTTGATCTTGGACTCGCAGCTACCGCGGGTAAGCCTTTCAAAATATAAAAAGAAATAAAAATTAATAACTCAAACGAAAGCTATATAAAGTATATAGTGTCTGTTTAATATATGTTCAATTTTAATATTTGCTTTATTTCTATTTATGAAATGTATAATTTCAGGGCATGGAGGGTGGTTTAGAGAAATTACAGACACTAGAAGATTCTATGATACGAAGGAAAGACGTCGAAGTTACGGAGGCTCGAGGAAAAGCTCCTGTTTTTACCGTGCCATTATCAAATATTGAAACTCTAAGAGAAGGTGAAAATTCTCACTTTGAGGCTCGTCTCACTCCAACTGATGATCCAAACCTTAAGGTAAATACTTATGTATTCAATTTTTCAAATATACCATTACATCATTTAAGTCCATTCAATAAACGAAGTAGATTGTTAAACAACAGCTTAACATTGTTTGTTTGTAATATTTCATTGAACTCACTTTGTTATCTATATTTTTTACTATATGTTTGAGATTTTCTAAAAAAACTAAATCTATTTTTAGGTTGAATGGTATTGGAATGGCAAGTCATTAAAGGCTGGTTCAAGATTTAGAACATTTTGCGATTTTGGATTTGTTATACTTGAAATTTCACCAACCTACCCTGAGGACTCTGGAGAATATATGTGCAGAGCTCACAACAATTATGGTGAGGCTGTAACTACAGCTACAATGAAGGTACAAGGAAAGCGAAATATAATCTTAGACTCCCAATTACCTAAGGGTATGGAAGGAACAATTGACAAAATTGCTGCTCTCGAGGGCTATTCTGGTACCGCGGATAATTTAAGCCCTGAAGTTGAAAGTGGAAGTCCGCCAGAATTTGTCACTACTCCTTCTGATCTTATTTTATCAGAAAATTCTTCTGCACATTTCGAATGTCGTTTAGTCCCAGTCAACGACTCTAGCATGAGAGTAGAGTGGTTCCACAATGGAAAAGCGCTTTTAACTGGATCAAGAGTTAAGACAATTAACGACTTTGGATTTGTTATATTGGAAATAGGTGGAGTTTATCAACGTGATGCTGGCCTCTACACCTGCAAAGCCACAAATCGGCATGGTGAGGCTACAGTTTCATGCAAATTACAAGTCAAAGGAAGGCAAGGAATCATTCTTGAGCCACAACTGCCAAGTCAATTTAAAACTGGTACAGAAAGCATTCAAAGACTCGAAGAAACATTGCATAAGCGTGAAGAGATAACCATTGAAGATGAAAAGCCTAACCCACCAAAATTCATCGTTGATATTAAGGATAATCTGGACGTAGTTGAGGGTGGACCTATTCACTTTGACTGTAGAGTGGAACCTGTTGGTGATCCAACTATGAGAATTGATTGGTTCCATAATGGAAGACCATTTGCAACTGGTTCTAGAGTTCATATGTTAAATGATTTTGGTTTTATAGCTTTGGATATCGATTATATTTATACCCGTGATGTGGGAGAATATACATGCCGCGCCACGAATAAGTGGGGTTCAGCTACCACAACTGCAAAGATTACTTGTAGTACTAAACGCGATATTATTTTGGAATCACAGCTGCCTCAGGGTATGAGTGGAGAGAAAATTAAGGAACTCGAAAGGGGTCGAGTGAGTGATGTTCCCAAAGAAGATAAATTAATAAGCAGTCCTCCCAAATTCATTACTCAAATACAATCGCATACTATAGAAGAATCGGAATCAATACGCTTCGAATGTCGTGTAGAACCAAAAGAAGATCCTAGGCTACGCATTGAATGGTATAGGAATGGTAAATTGCTACCGTCTGGTCATCGTTTCCGAACAGTATATGATATGGGATTCGTTTCATTAGATATACTGTATGTATACGCTGAAGATTCTGGAGAGTACGTATGTCGGGCGGTTAACGAGTTTGGAGAAGATTTTACCAAGGCTACAGTATCTTGCAAAAGTGAGTATTTTTTGAAGCTTTCAAACCCTAAAAATAATTTGTGTGTCAAAACCAATTTTCACCAATAAATAAAATTACTTAATGTTACACAAATAAAATTTGTAAACAAAATTGCAACCTAATAGGGAAATATTGGGGTTGAGCAGGTTATCAACTGTAAAATAGATCCCGTAGATGAAGCCACAAACTCAGGGTTGAACAAAGCATACAAGATTTTTAACGATACGTCAGTTGCTAGAGCACTCGCACGGAACGGGAAGGGTCGTCGGTTCGATATCCGCATCGTTCATAAAATTTTGTATTCAAATTTTATTTGTGTATTAATCCTGTGATAAGTAAGTGAGGGTTATCACCTTAAAAATATTAACAAACTAAAAGTTACTCAAAGTTATATATATATAATATTTGTTTATTAATAAGAAAAATTTTTGCGAAAAATATTCATACACAAATAAGTTTTACAGAAAAAGTACAAGTTAATAAAATTATTTTAAGTAAAGTAAATAATTTAATACACCGAGCACCATGAACTAATTACGAAAAGAAAAATATTATGTACGAAGGCGTTCAATTATATAATTAGCTCCCCAGTGACATAAAAAATACAGAATCTTTACAATCCTTTAAAAAAACTCTTAAAAAATTACATATTGAACAATTATCAAAATAACAAATAGTAATCCTTTATTACAAAATATTAGATGAATACATATCTATATAATTAATTAATATGTGTACAATACTATAGTAATAATAACTATATTACAATATAACACTTATAACATGTATGTACGATTATATAAATAAAATAAAAAACTTACGGAAATGTACACATATATTTACTATACATGCTGTGGATACTATAAATCCTATCACTACTATTCTACATGACATAAAATACAGTATTTAGTGTCATACGAAAGAAAAATATAAAATAAAATATATCACACTATATATATATTTATAACTATATATAATATAACTATCATACTATATATATATTTATAACTATACTTACCCCGACGTGCATGTTTTGTACGCGTCGCCCGTGCACCTACGTAGCTATTTCATTTCTACCCACATCGTTTTTGTATAAAATCGCAGTACCTACTATAAACACAAGATACCCATCGCTTATATCGTTAATAAGTCATGTAAGTGAATTCTGTATTCTTAATTAGAATAAAGTAATTTAACCATAACAATCATTTTCTCAGAAATTCTCATATAATTTCAAATTTGGCGATGAACCGTGTCTTACAGTTAAATTTATTGTTAGTTGATAAATTTAGAAATTTCAGCAAACTAACCTCATCGTTCATCAAGAACGCTAACGTTCTTGTGATTTCCGTATAATGTTATGGTGCAGTTCCTTATGGTCAAGTAGCTTGTAGAAAATTATATAAAATAAGGGTTACAATTATTAATTTTCCATATAGGTTTACCGGATATCATTCTACAAAATCAAGTACCAAAGGGAATGAAGAAATCAGAAGCCTTGACCCAAATGGAGGCTACCATCAAAAGATATATGTCAGAGAGTTTCCTCACCGAAGAAGATCTTTACGATGCGGATAAAAAACAGCCACCACGATTTGTTACTCAGATCCAAAGTCAAACAAATCTTGTTGAGATGCACAGCACTAAGTTTGATTGTCAGTTGGCTCCAGTTGGCGACCCTAACATGAAAGTCGAATGGTTCTTCAATGGAAAACCTTTATTGCACAGTAAGTAACTTTAATGTTCAGCAATGCACCTTAGATTTACGACCCAAAAATGTACATCTCAATCGGGTATTTAAAGTATTTATATCTTACCAGCTTACCTATATATGAAAATGCACATCACTAACTTGAGAAACGATATAATAATATGAATATGGATTCGGATCTACAACAACCGAAAATTATTTTTTACTCGTTCGAGTTCTTTCAATTGAATAAAGATGTGGGTGCATATTTACAATCTCTGTAAAATAACCTTTTTATAATAATTATCATTAAATATTTTTACAGAGACACGGTTTACACCTATATACGATTTTGGTTATGTTGCTATGAATTTCGGCTGGGTTTATCCCGAGGATAGTGGAGAGTACCTTTGTCGGGCCACGAATTTGTACGGCATGGATGAGACCAGAGCTGAGATTAAGGCAACAGGAAAACCAGGAATTGTATATGATTCGCAATTACCTAAACATATGAAGAGTATTGAAAAGATCAGAGAAATGGAAGCATCTTGGCAAGCGTATGTATAAAACATATATTTTATTTCTATACTTATTATTTTACTTCTTAGAGATGTAAATTTCCTATTCTATCTCTTATTTAAAAACATAGCAGTGGTTTCCATCCTACGTTAAGAATAATATCTTTTTTATATTATCCAATATAAATTAAACTGACACATAATGATATTTAGGATTGCTTATCTTCATATCTATCTAATATATAAAATTCTCGTGTCTTGGTGTTAAACATTGAACTCCTCCGAAACGGCTTGACCGATTCTCATGAAATTTTGAGTGCATATTGGGTAGGTCTGAGAATCGGACAACATTTTTCATCCCCCTAAATGTTAAGGGTGGTCCATACGAATTTTTTTTTAAAAATACATACAACTTCAAATTTTCACCCATCTACGATCAACAGTTACTTTTGTATCGCGATTTTAATATCGGCAATGCAACGTTTGCTGGGTCAGCTAGTATTATATAGATTTATTTACTTCAAAGACAGTCAACTCGGGTGGTCTCTTGTCATTTAACAACTGGGCAACAGCTGGTATTCATAGGAGCAGACAACAGTTATATGAACTATATAGTGAGTGATCATCATGTAATCATGATGTATCTTTCCTTGTATATGTGAAAACATATTCAAAATTATTTAAGAAAGTATGTACTATTGCTAAGTCAATGCATATTAAAGAAATAATTAAAAATGCTTCAAATAAAATAAAAATGACTTGGAAAGTTATTAATTGGGAATCTGGAAGAGCGAAAGACTACAACTGAATATAATCTAATAATAAACAATACAAAAATCCACTCTGAGCAGGAAGTAGCTTCTGTTTTTGAGAATTTTTTTTCTGACATTCTAGTTTCCATCTCAAGCACCCTTGTCTCCTCCACCAGTGTTGCCGAGTCACTTCTTTTGAAAAATGTTAAGGAATGTAAACAAAATTTCAAATTCAGTTGTTAGCCCAGCAGAAATAATTAAAACTTTCAGATCCTTAGAAATAAAAAAAACTGCTGATATATGGGGCATATCTGCAAAAATAATAAGTTCTGTTATTGACGTCATAGCACCATATCTAGCACTAGTTTTTAATTTAAAAATTTTATTTAATGTAAAATTTTTGAAAAAATTATTTTAAGCCAAATGCTTACTCACTTTAACACTTATAAGTTACTTCATATAAAGCAATTTGGCTTTACTAGGGGACGCTCGACTACGGATGCAGGTGTTGAACTCATCAGGAATATTTTTGAGGCCTGGAAGGAATCACAGAATGCACTTGGTATCTTCTGTGATTTATCTAAGGCTTTTGATTGTGTTCAGCATTCAACGCTGGTTAGGAAGCTGTGCCACTATGGTATAAGAGGATCTGCACTCGATCTTCTGATCTCATATTTAAATAATAGGATTCAGAGGGTCGAGGTGAATGGCAGGAGATCTCCCGGGACTCTTCTCGGTATGGGGGTACCACAAGGGTCTATTCTTGGACCCTTCCTCTTCCTAATTTATATAAATGATCTACCTAACCTTGTATAAAAAAAACACAAGGTGGTATTGTTTGCGAATGACACTTCACTTATATTCAAAGTGAAACGAAGCGAAGTTTTGTATGACGAAGTAAACAATGCTCTATCTGACATCGTGTACTGGTTTAGCGCCAATAACTTATTGTTAAATAATCATTAAACCAAATATATTAAATTCACCGCGCCAAATGTCAAAAATGTAGATGCGAATATTTTATTAAATGGAGAGGTGGTAAAACCAGTGGAATCTGCAGTGGGGCCCCCATATTGAAGGATTGGCGAATAGGCTTAGTTCTGCAGCATATGCGGTTAAGAAAATTAGACGGTTAACTGACATAGATACGGCGAGATTAGTATACTTTAGTTATTTTCATAGTATTATGTCCTATGGTATATTGTTATGGGGCAGTGCGGCCGATATTAATACTATCTTTGTGCTGCAGAAGAGGGCTATTCGCGCGATTTATAACCTAGGTCCTAAAGAATCATTAAGAGAAAAATTTAAAGAAATAAACATTTTGACTGTTGCTTCTCAATACATTTTCGATAATGTTTTGTATGTTCATAAGCACATTGAGGAATTTTCTAGAAACTGTGACATTCATAATGTTAACACGAGGAACAAACATAAACTTGTTATGCCTACTACTCGGTTGGGTCGAGTTAGTAAGTCTTTTGTTGGGCGATGTATATGCTTCTACAATATGATCCCAGAAAATGTACAAAACAAATGTGTTACGAAATTTAAAAGAATTGTTAAAAAACGTTTGTGTGGGAAAGGTTATTATAGCATAAACGATATTCTTAATGACACCACGGACTGGGAATAAAGCGAACACCCTCAGGCTCTTTAATTATAAATGTTTATTGTACGATATTACATTGTAATCCATATTTTATATTTAAAAAAAAGCCCGCTGAGTTTCTTGCGCCCATTCTTCTCAGGTCTGAGGCAGTCTCTTTTGAATGGGTGGTAGATTTTGACGTTCAATAAGTGATTTTAAATCCTATTATGAATAAAAATATTTGAATTTGAATTTGAATTGAATTCGTTTGTCGGGTGAGCTAATATTAAACTAATATATAGTGGTTATTGTTGTGTATATATTTTCTAGAAATATATTTATAAAACTATCATCTATGTTAAAAATAAATCAAAGCAATTTAAAGAGCCAGTAAAAGGAACTATTGATAATGCTTACAAAATCTTGAACCTGACACTCTCTCTCTTTAGATAGATTTTAATTTTTTTCATTAGATTTTAGACCTTTTCTTAAAAAATAACAATGTAAACCCTAATATCAATTTATATGTATTTTTAAATTGGGATCAGCAATTAGCATTGGGATCTTACTATACTAATACCCAGAAAGCTAACATTCTGTTGATTTCCGTATAACTTTATGGAGCTATTATAAATTTATATAAATTTGTTGTATTAAAAGGTTACCAGATCAACCTTCAGAAGCAGTGAAAGACCGTGCTAAGCCAACATTTATGAGCTATCCCGAACCAATGACCGTGGAAGAAGGAGAATGGGCAAGATTCTGCTGTCGCGTTACAGGACATCCTAAGCCTCGTGTCATGTGGCTTATCAACGGAAACACTATTGTCAACGTATGTATATTTTATAATCATCTTTTTAAGTTGTTTGATGTTGCAATTAATGATATAGGTACGTGATAAGTAACCCAATCGACATACTTGTATACAGTATTGTGACGTTATTCGACCACGATGAAGTAACAAATACTGACAGAATAATATAATATAACTCCTTATTTTAGTTTACAGAGCTTCAGCAAAAAAGCCCACAGTAATGACTGCCAATTCTCGAAAAGTCATTTTTCGTGTAGCATAACACATTTTCAACTTGTGTCTAAATAGACTGTGACAGCTGTGAACTCGTTGAAAAATTAGCGGCATACTGTTGTTGTCATGCACACTAAAGCAATGGAACCTGGCCTGTTTTCATTCGTTGCTTAACAGCAAGAGGCTCTACCTATTTTGAATTATACTTTCTTTGAACATCATGAGTAGCTCACGTGTTATTATGACTAGTCTTTCTGTTATCTGATCTTATCTGTTAAATAAATTTAAATTTATTTTCAACACTTTAATTATATAGATGCATTTAAATAACTTTAAAGTATCTTATTTCATCATTTTGATTGTTTAAATTGGCTTCACAATTTCAATGCTCGCACCGAAATTTGTACATTGACTTTTACATCACAAAAAAGCTATATTGTAAAGTCACTGAAAATCCATATATGTTTGAGAATTGTCTAAAGCACAATATTTTTCAGACAAGAGGTTCAGTACAGTTCTTTTATTTCATTTAAATGATTTAAACAATTTCTTCTCACAGCTATTTTAAGAGAAAATGCTATGATTCTAAGAAAACTTTGTATAAAAAATATGTCTGATTATAGGGCTCCAGATATAAATTAACTTATGATGGAATGTATCACTTCGATATACCTAAAACTAGACAATACGACACTGGAAAAATCGAAGTAATCGCTAGAAGTTCTGTTGGCGAGGCATTAGCTACGACCGAATTGAAAGTCATTCCGAGACACGATGATTATAGAAGCGTATTGAAAAATGCGCCAAGACGTAAGTACTTTACATTGAAAACAAGATACACGATCAGAGTGAAATCACAAAACGCTTAATGCAATTGAGAACGCTTAAAACAAGATATCTTAATGAATAAGATTTCTATATACTACCGCTATTTTACTTACCTACACTAATACAATGGCACAAATATCACGCAAACTATAATTACTGCTTAGCACAAACATTTCCTAAGCTTCCTCCCTATCACCTCCTTACCTGCTGCGCCGAACTGCCGTCAAACCAATGCTTCCACCGGCTTTGCATCGGAATCTTTGAGAGGTATGTTTTTAATTTGTATGTAGCTATCAATTTTCAACAATATTTTAATTTATTTATTTAATACGCAGCTTGGTACGATGAAACCACACAATATCAGCGCTCTGATACTGAATTAGAAAAAACTTTTGAAGAGAGACAAACTGTGCAACGCAAGGGAGTTATTGATCACAGACCCGAGTTGAAAGCGAAGGTAATTAAAGAGCCTGAAACAGAATGGCAACACGCTGTAAAGAGGAAGAAGGGTGAAGACTATTACAATAAACTTCAAGAGCTTGAAAATGAACAAATTGTTAAGGAAAGTCGGCTTCGAGAGTCTTCACACCAGTATGCTATCCCTGGTGAAAAGGTTGCTAGCTCTTCCCTTGCAAAAAGTATGGCGCAACAATATCAAGACAATCTGTAAGTTGATTTTTTAAATACTTATTCAATGTAAAATATTAATATCTATTTATATTTCTTAGCGTACAAAACTAAAACCACTTAACCAAAAGTACATAATATGCATTTTATTCAATACTTTAACTTAACCATAATATGCTCATGAAAAACATGCATTTTTACAGAGAACAAACGGAGGAAGTCAATGAAAAACAAACTGTTCATAAAAAAATTCAGAAACCTAGACTTCCTGGCCCATCCGAATCAACTGTTCATGGCAAGGAGGTTCATGTAGCCAAGCAGAAGCAAATACAAAAGGAAGTAGTCGGCGATACTGAAATCACTCGCAAAATCACATCCACTGAAACAACTGAGGTTGAACACAAAGCTCAAACACAGGAACGAGTTGTTGAGGGCCCAGTGAAGCCAAGCATACCACCCGTATTCACTAAAAAGATGCAACCTTGTCGGGTATTCGAACATGAACAAGCAAGATTTGAGGTCGAATTTGATGGTGAACCGTTACCAACAATTAAATGGTATCGAGAGAACTTCCCAATCAATAACTCTCCTGATTTCCAAATACACACTTTTGGAACCAAATCCATAATAATAATAAGACAAGTATTTGTCGAAGATTCCGCTGTATTTGCTGCGGTGGCTGAGAATAGGGGTGGAACTGCAAAATGTAGTGCTAACTTAGTCGTAGAGGAACGTAGACGCCAAGGTAGAGGTGGAGCAGCGCCACCTAGCTTCACATTGACGGCTCAAAGTGTTAATGTTATCGCTGGTCAGCTCGTAAGATTAGACACTAAAGTAACAGGAACGAAACCAATTGATGTCTACTGGCTGAAAAATGGTAAGAAAGTACAACCAGATATTAGAAATAAGATTCTTGAAGAAGACGGAACCTACACACTCCTTATTCTTGAAGCATATCCACAAGATTCTGGAAAATATGAGTGTGTTGCAATTAATAATGCTGGTGAAGCCAGGTGTGATGCTGAATGTACTGTTACTGCTCCGGCTACTAAAGAAAAGCCAAAACAGCATACTAAAGCTGCTAATGCACCACCAGAAGTAATTGAGCCGTTGAAAGATCGTTCAGTTACTGAAGGACAAGCGATTGATTTTAGTTGCAAAATAATTGGTAAACCAACACCAACAGTGCAATGGTACAAAGGCGATAAATTGATAAAACGGTCAAAATATTTCCAAATGTCCAGTTCTGCGGACGATTATACACTTCGTATATCTGAAGCTTTCCCAGAAGATGAGGGTGACTATCGCTGTGTTGCATATAATTCTGCTGGCAGAGTTACAGTTGCTGCGAAACTTAAGGTGTTGCAGCCAGATCAAGCTGATAACTTACCCTCCTTAACTCAGCTGCGAGATGTCGTTGTCTTCGAAGGCCAACCAGCACAGTTCAAGACTCAAATCACGAGCAAAATAACGCCAACAATTCAATGGTTACGAGAGGGTTGTCTTATTCCATCAACACCAGATTTCCAAGTAAGTAACAATGTATTTACCATCAACTACTATTATAAAGAGATTATTAATGTCAACAAGTATTTGATGCTATTACTTAGTCTACATTCCTGTCAGTTAAAATATTTTTCTATGAAAAGACAATACAATCCTAATCTGAATAAAAGTAGAAGAAGGTTGAACCCTACTTAGTGTAGGTTATGAAAAATTCGTTTCATATTTTGCATTCACGGGTTCTAAACGCTTTCTGATTAAATTACGTATCATATTATTTTAAAATGTGTTATAAATATTTCAGATGATCCATGAGGGCAATAATGCAGTGTTGTTAATTGGTAGCACTTACGAAGAGGACACCGGAGTGTACACGTGTCGTGCTACAACGGCCACCGGACAAGTGGAGACGTCTGCTAAACTTGTCGTCAAAAGTAAGGCATAGATACAGGCAGCGAGCGCGTCGCGCACTTTTAATCCATTAATGATTGTAGAGTTTCTTTGTTCCATATCTATATAAACGAGGTCGGGTGAAAACTACAAAATTGTAACTTAGTTGACAAGCGATTTTAAGATCACATTCAATCGTAGCGGTTACCGCAGTAACGATTCCGCCCGCTTTTCAGACTCTCGTCAAGTCGTGATTATATGACACATAGACTGTTACCACTTGCATTCATAAATATTCATCTATCACATCAGACATCAAAATTGTACAGAATCCAGACATCAATATACCAAGTTCACTCTAACATCATCAAAGTGAACTCAACAGTATACAATTAACTACGTAATTATTTGCGCGAATTATGCATCTAACAATGCTGTACATACAAGCTTTTTGTGTAAATAGTTTAAATTTATATTAGCACTGCGGTTTTATCGATCCTAGGAGCTTTCGCGAGCAACAGTTAAACTATATTCAGGTGACAACGTTTTAGTAAATTTATTATATTTTAATATATACTAATATTCAAAATTTTATGTATCTCAAAACGAGCAAAAAATATTGTGATCATTCAAACTAAATATTGATCATATCTTTCTTATAAATATATTTTTTTTAAATAAATAACTGCGAACTAATAAACTAAACTTTATAGATTGTATATTTTTTAGAGGAGAGTAACATAATATGAGATACCATTTTGTTTTTGGTCCAAAAATAAAATGTTGGTATCTATAAATATTGTTTGCTGAAAGTAACAATTAATTACGAATATTAATATTATAAATTATTAGACAGTAAAAAAAACTGTCAGATGTCAGATAATTGAAATATATTTAAAAAAGTTCTAGCATTAAATAAAATTGCAATTAGTGCTCAATATGAATATAGTATGACTATAATAATAAATATTTCTTTCAAGTCAAGATGAAAGTGAGTAAGAAAATATAAATTGTCAAACTCTGGCTCAGCAATATCACTTTCTATTGAGTAGGCCCTCCTAATCACTAAACATCTATTTCTCCTCGTGCGTCTTAGGAAAATAGTTATCGACAGAACAAATTCTTTTTCTATGATGATAATTAGTTCACCTTCTACGAATCTTCTACTGATCAAAGCGGATGTTAATATCTTGTTTTTTCTTGTCTAAATTGCTTTACTTTTATTTAGTTTATTTTCTTTCCTTTCATTTTAGATTTTATTTTTGATTACGAGTATTCTTGTTTCTCACATTTTTGTGAGCAACCATAGCCAAAAGTCGAAATTTTGACCAAAATAATTTTATTTTATAATTTATTTGGTTTTTACAAAAAAAGTTATCAATCTGTATTAATAAATACTGCATATTACAGATAAAATTCTATAAAATAAGACATGATTTTCGTATTTGAACTAATTATTCAAATACCGTACTCTTGCGGTGGTATCTGAGGAAGTTTTCTAACATCAGCGAAACAAAATAGACCTACATATTATAATGAGATAACACGCCAGTCACTGACATAGTAATAAATCTGATGTTAGGGCCAGAGAATATGATAGAAGTCCCATTGCCTATTTTAAAGCACCAGCTTACTCGTAGTAATTTTCCTCTTATATTAAAAGATAAAAGTTTGAATTAGTTTTAATGTCGCAATACAATAATTGACACCTAAAATTGGCTTCACGTGTACTAATTTCAAAATATATGGTTGTATTTGTAAAATCGAGAACTTTCATCGGATCGATAAGATCGCGGCGCCACTATAGCGTTAAGAACAGAACAGGACAGACGACGCGGGTGTAGAGCAGATCTTCGTGTGACGTAAGCAGCTGTATAATTGGGGTACACGTAACATGTGATTAACACGTACACAATCGATGACTGTTTTGTTTTGCTTTACCGCTACGATGTTTAATAATGTATTCGATATTGAATATTGTGGTATTTATCACATACGTGAAATACAAGTCTTGTATATTGGCACAACGCCAGATGTATTTTTCACCCAATACTCTTACGTTAAGCCTGCGCTAATTTAACTATTTATGGGCCTTATTAACAGAAAATTTTATATCATTTCATGCTTTTTGTGTTATATACAATTATTTATAATTTTGATGATGTTAATCAATTAAAATACACATACACAATCAAATGTAACACCTATCATTGATACCAGGGCTTGACAACATATTAAAAGTAAAATCATAAAATAATACTTCTTTTATAAAAAAAAATCAATTAATCGAGTCCTGGTTTCAATTATTGTTTTAAGCATGTAACATTGTTTTAGCACAATGCATATAAAGGGCATTTAAAAGCCTACACCTAACTGTTTGCACATAAGCTGTTGTTTTTTCCGTCGCCATATAAAGTCATCTAACAGCTACGACTAACTTTGTCAGTGTCACGTTATCCGCGATATTTATAAATAACGATGTTGTATACATAAAGCTCAGCGTTGGTAGGTGCCGCGATTTAAGGGCCGTTATCGAGGGTGCAAAGTTAATCGTTGCTAGTAGCAGTCTGTTACTTCAATAGTTATATCCGCTGTCAACTTCCCTCCGACAAAGAAACCTAGTAGAGTTGGTCGCGCCCTTTTTGGCGATGCATTAAATACAAAAAAGTACGCACGCATTTCTTGCCTTGCCCGTCTCTATGTTTGACAAACACTGCCGATATTTACCTAATGTTTTCTGCAAGTACAAATCCGAATTGAATGAGATTTCATAGTTTAACGTACAGTGATCTTTAACTTAGTTTGTTTTAAGTGCACGACATTGTTTAAAATAAATTGTGTTTTATGTTTCACCTAATTGTAATAAGTTATTGGGCGTGGCAGTATTTTATAACTAATTATTTAAATTATTTACTGCCCACCTACACATTTATAATATTAATAATTATTGATCACGTAAATTTTGTATGTTACCTTTATGTGAAAATGTTTAATAAATGCTATAAAAATTAATCATTTCGCATTTTTATACACACATTAAGATCGTCCGATAAACGAAATATAACTACAAAATGTAATTTATCAATATACGGTTTTGATACAGCAAAGATACAAAACGACGCACTGACACTAAACCTCAATTTTCCATCACGATACTTCAATGAACAAGTTTTACAAATACTATTTTGATTAAACTTAATAAGTTCAGTGATCGATGATGGATAGATAGAGGAACAGTTGCTTAACATCATATATTGGCACACTTCAACATAAACTTCTTATTCTGTTCATATCATTGAGAACTTAGATTAATAAACCATAGTTTTTGCTACTGTTGTAACTAAACAGTATTAACTCTAATTTGATGTAAGAATTACATTGATTTATGTTAACTAATTGGTTATTGCAAAGATACTACATAATATATTCTTAAACTTGCTTCTGAACCTGGTAGTAACTAGTTATAAACAGACAAATACATTCATTTTATGTAATTTGACAAGAAGCATAAAAAACAGTTAAAGGCAACTAAATAATGTTAATTTACACAATATTATAAAATACCTTTCAATTACACACATTTCCCTACAATTTCCTGAATTAAAATGGGAGACACAGAAATAAAATTGAGAAGAGACTACCTTCAAGAACAATTTCCAAAACTCAATCCTTCCGTAAGTATGATGGTAAGTTCAATGAATTTAAAAATTGTTTAAATACCATTCGTCATCCAAAAGTCAAAATTTGGAAAAAAAAAAGTTATTAGCAGTTAGGCTAATAAGATTGTAGAAAATATACACAAAAAAATACTGACTTAAAGCATGCCTATACATTATTTTTATTTCTTTTTTTAAAGGCACCAATCTGGAACTGGAACTATTATATTCAAACGTAAAGAAAATAACATGTATAAGGAGATATAAGATATACAAAAAACAAACAGTCGAACAGAAACCTCCTCTTGATTTGAAACCTGAATTGTATGTAGGTATTACAGTGGTTACAGGCATAAGAGACAGTCCACCTTGAGTCTTGAGTGACAAGCGCAGTAATGTAATCGGAGTTGTGTTGCATTATGCTACAATATTAAGTCGTTATTACGTCTTTTGGCCAGTATATTTCAACTAAATTCATAAGTGCTAATATTTTGTAATGTGTCATGGAAGACCAGACGTTCCTATGCGTCATTGCTCTCCCTTGAGTAGGGTCCTAACAGCTTGCGATTTTATTTAAATATAAAAGTCGTTTGATGCTGAATTCTACTATTTAACAGTCGTAAACATTGGAATTGTTTTTACACGCTGAAATGTAGTAGCAGTTTTTCGATTGGTAGTTTATATTTCTTTTTGTTTTCATTCAAGTTTTGTTGTCTTCCAACATCATTCGCAATGAGATATTAAAGAAGTACGAATAACAAAATAACTCTAATTTCATGTTTTTTTCAAAGAATTGTTCCCACGAAAACTGCGAGCCTTCTTCGTTCTACTGCATTCTGTGCTCATTCATGCTCTTGAGTGCTTCCAAGTTCTTGATTTTTTTAATTATTTGTATATTTTCTAAGAATTGGAAGGATTTAAGTTTTATATACCATGCCGAAGGTACTGGAACTATGGCTACTGTCATACCCTTTACCACAAGCTATATAAGCTTAATCACCGCTTAATTTGGTTCATCTTTGAGTCTGAGGGAATTAGGGGCACCACAGTGTCAGTCTTTTATGGTTTTACTTTACGAAATAACTTATTACATCTAAACTCATTAATGCAATGACATCAGAGTAGAATTACCTCATACTAAAAAGTATAATATTAAGTTTCCTGCTTCATTCATACTGAGCATTGTATGTTAAATGACGCTAGGTAAATAAACAGCTTTAAAGATAGACATAGGCGAGAAAGATAGTGCTCCGATCAATAAGCAATCGAGGTATTCTAGGGTATTTTAATTTAAAGTATTTTAAGGTACGTTCTTGATTGGTTTTCGTGTGCTGTACAACATAGTAATATATAACATTACTTACTCACTTATTCCTGCGGCGCATCGACCCAAAGTAGGACTTGGTAGTTCTCCACCTATTTTGATCCTGCCAATTTATGATTTTCATCTCGCAACGGTCTGCTTTCGACCGGCCTTCTACAAAACCCGAGTATACTTTGCTCACTCCACGATCCTCTCCCATGCGTTCTACGTGGCTGAACCAACAAAGACGGTGGGCCTTAACTTTTCCAATCAGTCACCATCAATCAGTCACGAGGTCTTCTATCCCGGCTTTTTTACAGACTCTCCATATTCACACCGGCCCAAGATCTTACGAAGAATATTTTGCTCTGCTACAAGTAGTTTGGTCTCCTCATTTAGCGTAAGTGTCCAGGCTTAACAATAATACAATAATGTTGGTCTTGTGTTGGTTTTATATAATCGGATTTTTGTCTTTCTACTGAGTAGCCTGGTTACTAGGACCTTGTGTTAGGCTGCACTATAACTTAGCGCGGTGTTTTTGTCCGTTACTGTGCAGCCTAGATATTTGAATCGGGATACATCTTTGTTGCTAGCATTACCTATAGGCAGATCCTGTATATCACCATGCCCTTACTATAATTATTACTATTCATGATTGTATAATAAAACCTAAGGATTAACCATGGATTTAATGTTCCATTTCTATGCAACCAAGGACTTGCACGCAACCAGTGCCATTATTTCTCATCACTGGTCCTATGTCTGCATTACAGGTGAGTTATTTTGCAAGTATAACTCTCAAGTATACATTAACCTTGGAGAAACTGCACCTTTCATTAAAATAAAGTTGACATAAGCTTTTTGTGTTTTCGTCAAGGTCTTATTTTTCTTCGAACATTTATACCAAATAAAATATGCATAGTCTTTGAACGATACAAAAAGCTGTTTGAATCAGTGTCCGGATATAGAAGTGGCGACGACCGACGACAAGTTTAGATAAACCCTTATCATTGAAGTACCTTGATCTCATCTGCTGCATTTCTGAGAAAATTTCATTCATCTTACGTTTTTTTTTCGCTGCGCTCTTGACATAATTATCGTGAAGCAATAACAGGGTCAGATATAATGCACCTACCTGTTTGATGTAATCCCTTTATGTGCCCAATGGGAATCACGAGTGAAATTCCAGGCAAATTTTTCACACAGACCCGCATGATCTCCGAGAAGAGTCCTTTATGTGTGACATAATTCTTTGGTGTATTATTTTCTCGGGAACATCAAAGGCTCATGCATGGGTGAGACCTTGTATTGGTCCACCCTTAACGTATCAAAGGCTTTATTAAAATCCAAACACATTTAAGGATTATTTCCTTTTCGCCATTCTGAAGCCTGCTTGTGTAATAATTATATATGGAGTGTTATCGTGATCCGTATACAATCGATTGGCGGGGAAACTTGTTCGATAGTATATTCCTGCTAATTTTGCGTGGTAACTAGGAGGGAATTTCTAGTAATGTGATATTTCTTTAGTTTTTGAATTGACAGAGATTTTTCCCTATTTTGGAATCCTGATGAGAAGACCTGTATTCGAGTCATATGATAGCACTTCATGGCACCAGATACGATGAAGCAAGGGAATTGTTTAGGTTAGAGCATTTGTGGCTGATATCCGCCTATAGCATTCCTGCGCGGACGGCTGTAACATTTTACCACTATTCGATGTTGACCATCAAGAGGCTTAATAGCATGATAAACTCTAATAAGTTTAACAGATTTCGTAAATTAAAACTGTTAGTTGGCATGATATGAGCGGGTTTCAATGAGAATGGGGAAGATTGGTGATTTGCTTGTACCATTTTATCTGTCCTGCCAGGATCATAATAAGCAGGAAGTTCCTTCTCATCAAAGGTTTTTCCCTAAGCTTCGTTATTCTGGCAACGTATTCTTGGCTTTGTAAGCATCCTGCAGTTCATGGCCAATATCCGCTGGTCACTGAGCAACATCAGCAATACCTTCTATTGTAGCGTGTACTACGAAAGATGCTTTTTTGGATTTTCTGGTATTGCTGTCTGAGATCTGTCTGAACATTTGCGTCATGGGGAAATAAGCTGTAGGCTTACCTCTTTTAAGCATCTATCTTTAGCCACGGTCACTGAAATATTTCAAAAATAACAGGATTGAGTTATAAATACTGTAGGTTCGGCTTATTTTGGTGAACCTTTCTATTACTACATCTAATATTTTGTATTTGTTGTGATTCAAAGTTAAGTAATTAATAGTTTCCTTTTTGTCTTAGAAACTATTTGATGTAATTTGCGTGCATCAGTGCAGCTATGGATGCGAGCCTATTAGTATAGTTAATAATTTAAAAAACGTGTTAACACGTTACTATTAAAAAAATGAGCGAGCGGTCTTTTGATTCTAAAGTTCTGAACGGCGTCTAAAAAGGCTAGATAATGGGTAGCCAGTTAAATGACTGGGCAAATGAAACTTAACATCATAAGCTTCAAAGTGATGTGCGCAATTGTAGTGCCGCTCAGAATTTTTGGGGTTTTCAAGAATCCTGAGCGGCACTGCATTATAATGGGCAGGGCGTGTCAATTACCATCGGCATTAAATCTCGTCCCTTACTGTCATACAAAAAGACTATATAAAACTAATCAAATCGTAGACGTGCCGTGTGGATTAAATATTAACGTATTCATAATAATTCATATATTATTTTGTTCAACAAGAGGACAATCGTACGAGTGTTTATCTTACGCTAGGCGAAGCTGTGGGTCTCAACACACTCGAGTAGTGTGGTCACACTTTATCCCCAGTGATACAAAGTGCTGTATTTTACACCTTCGATAAAAATAAATAATGAACGCAATGACTTTTTCAATGCTTATATAAAAATTTTACATCCCAACATTCAGACTCCATATAAAAAATTGATGAAGAACATGTAGATGGAATGTATTTTTATACGATTTTCCTCTTGCCTGCTAAAATATGGTAGAAAATTATTTTCATATAACTTCTCTCGTTAAGTAATATTTGATCGCGATTGAATACACAGGCTTTATCCGCATCAACTAATTTTAGCAATAGCAAACATGTTAAAGAACCAACTAAGCAAAAAATGTGTTGCACCATTTGATATGATCCCACGGCTCGATTCTGTAGTTGTGTGTTTTGATAAAACTAATTTTATATCAACATGTTTTTACTGGCAGCCATGGGCTTATCGCACTGACCTCTACTATGTACCACTGGAATGGTGGCTCTCAAAGTGCTTTTGTGCCTGTTTGATATTCGCCATTATGGCGCTGTTGTCCATGTAGCGAGAGTCTGCGGCACTAAAACCAGTATTGACAACCTCAGCTACAAAACATCTATAGGAAAACTATTTACTAAAATAATTTATACTTTATTACGTTGATGCCTGCAGTATAAATAACATGGGTAACGACCGAAATTAATTAATTATGCAAAAATACTTCAGAGTATTGTACGGTTTTCTCGCAGCTATTTGTATTATACGTCAAAATTAGTTCTCTCGACGCTCGCGAGTGGCGCTTCAAATATGCACAAATAAATTGCTGTCAAACTTAACGAACAGCCTGTCCAGTGGTATTTAAACAGGTCAGTGGTTTATCGTAAATAGTAAATAAAAACTTCAATTCTATAATAAAATTAAAAAAGGTCACCGTAAATAATCAAGAATAGAAGGTATACCTGTTTACTCCTGGCAGCCCCAATGTTTCAGCTGACTGAGAGCTGGGACCCATATTTTATTAAATTCTTTATAGGATTTCCTAATGAGATAAAATTTATTTAAAAAAGTCGGATCTTGTATATATATATAACTTTTTAACTTTAACTATGCCAGGGAATACAATGCTGCAACACATTCCGCAGTATATGTTAAAGTCAGCGTTACTGTTAACGTTAAATTTGACTTTAACCTTAACTATAACAGCTAATGATGCAACCCAGCCTTAAATTACAAGCTATTGTATCTGTCATAGATAGGACAATATGATTTTATAACGTTGATGTTAAAAAACAAGTTAGAGGACGAAAGGTATTTAAATGTTAAATTCAATGATTTAAACAGCAAATAATACTACATATGGTTATGACAAAGGTACACTTTGAATTGTTAGGCTTTAATGCTAAATTTGCGAGGACTTCATTATCACGATTCAGCTGAGAAGAAGCCACAATAAACTCAGGGAGCAATGTTTATTTTTGTGATTGCAAAAGAATATCAGATGATTTCAACATAAATGAATGAATTAATAAGATGATTTAACTGCTAAGCAGCTTTATCATGAATGAAGCGATTTTAACAGTAATAGGCCTCAAAACCCCGCTTACCCTTAACGTAATGCTTAAATCTATCAATTCCCAAATTTTAAAAGTCATTCTACTTATTTTTTTAATCTTAGTTTTCGGCACTTCTGTTCTATCCGTTTTTCAATTTGTATTGAGTTGCTATTTTTCGAAAATTTAAATTCTTTGTTTTTATCTACATTCGAAATATATTGTAAGAATAAAGAGTCATTATTTTTATCTTTTTGAACATGTTTTATCAGCGACTCATATTATGGGCCCATACGTGGGGCACTCAGAAAGTTTGAAGTTGAGAAACTGCAAAATTACCTTAAATGGATCAAATAACTTCATTAAATCTTTTCAAAGTACTCTCCACCAGCCTCTATACAAAGTCTCATGCTCAGTTCTCGAAGCATTTTTTCCAGTCTGCGGCAGACGCCTCTTCTATGGCGTTCTCGAACGTTGTTACAGCATATTCCAGAGACGAAAACTGGATTCCTTTCACAAAACTTTTATTTTAGGGAATTAGGACTGTAACCCGTGACGTTGTCCGGTATGGTGTCCAGGAAGTCCCTTGGATTGAGCGCGAGTGCGTGAGTTTTTGTGGTGAAGCTATAGCCCACGAAGCCTTGTTCTATCGCCTGTCGCTCGTGGCAGTGAATAATTCTGGCAGGCATATTGAAGTATACCTTTCGGCCTTAATGCAGCTTTGATTTTGTAATAGAATCGACATTAAATATCCCGTCTCAGTGAAGAAACTAGCGAGCAAAATTTAAGCTGAGCTTCTCGGTCGCTTCACTTTGGTAGGCGTTGGTTCGTTTTGAGACAGCCTTACTGTTCACTGACGCATTGTTTCGGGGTCAAATTGATTAATATAGGTTTCGTCATCTGTTAAAATATCGTAAACGCACCGAGACAAGCATGCTTCAAATTTATTAATTAAGTTAGTAGTTGTATTTTGCCTTATTAAAATTAATATAAAAAATTCAATCATTAAAATTTTTGGGGTATAAAAAATTTACCGAAACTGATTGTAAGACCTACCAAATATATCGTACTACAATAATCATTATATTCGATTGCCATCTTGCAACGCTATTGCGTATCTGTGGATGGAATAGAATAATATTTATTTCGCGAAACAAAAATAGGTGTTGATCGTAGACGGGTGAAAATTTGAAGTTGTGTGTACTTTTTAATGCTGAAACAAAAAAAAATTACCAAAAAAATGACCAAAAAAATTAAAAATATATATTTAGGGGTGACCCTTATCGTTTAGGGGTACGAACATGTAGGCCGATTTTCAGACCTGTCCTATATACACACATAAACAAAACAAAAACACAATTTTTAAACAAATTGGCTTAACTGTTTGGGAGGAGTTTGGTAACAAACACCGGGACACCGGAATTTTTATATATAAGATTTCACGGAACCATTCCACACATTTAAGCTTCGGTGAGGTTGTGAGCCACCCAGCGCGAAACTATCCTTTCTCATGCGAAGGTGCTCGTGTCGAATCTTGTGAAATCTTCTGATATCCAATCTGAAATATAATATGCTGAATATTTTCGTATGTAATTCGATTGTTTTCTTGAATTAAATGTTTAACCGCTAGCACATTTTCCACGGTAACAGCCGTCGATGGATGACAATTATTTCTTTCTTCGTCCCTCGACGATAGACGACAGCGCTTAAATTAATTATGCCAACGGTGGATGTTTGCTTCAGAACGGCCTTCATCCATAAACGCCATTAGGAGTCGATCAAATTGACTCGTGTCATATAATCATAAAATACATAGCATGAAAATGATTCTGACGCAGATACATTTTTCATGAGACACGATTATTTAATTTAGCTCTCGAAAAAATATGGAGAGATATTTGAAATTCGTATGCTGGTATTTTTACACGTAAATAATCACATATTTTAAATAATTACAATTAGCCAGGGCTTCATGCATAAAACTTTTTTCACAAAACGTTCTGAGTGACCTGGCATGCCGTGGGTAGTACTCTTCTGCATCACAAGGCTGCAGTCAATATTTGCATTATTACTCAACATAATGCTGTGAACGTAACTAAATTAGACATGGCGTGTGATTTTTACGTATGTAAGGCTGCATGTAGTGCTCGACCAACGGTCAGCGCTGATGTCGATGAAAATTACAATGAAAACATATTCAGAACGTATACAGTCCAGCGCTGATGAATTGCTACGCGCGTACAGCTACGTCGCGCTCACGAGAATCGTCGGTCGAGCTCATCGGTCCGGCGTACGAAGGTCCGCTGACGCACTATGGTGATAATATACTGCAATTGTACACGCGTAATCAAGTTTGCTGTCAGCTGAGCACTAAACACAACATGATCAGCGCGTACGGATACACGCTACGGTCGACCGACGTCAACGCCAACCGTCGGTCGAGCGAGTAAATGCAGCCTTAGTTATGGAATTTTTTACATCATACGCTGCATCACTAAGCCGGTACGACAACTTGCTCATATAAGGTACCCATTGATGTTTATAATATAAAGTTATATCCTGAAAGACAGTATCTATGGCCACCTCTAGATTCTTATCTTTATTTTTTACAAATGGGTCTACCTCGTTTATAGCAGGCATAACACTGAAAAATCGCACACATACAGTTTTTTTACATTAAAAATAATAAATTGTTGGTTCAAACCAGTGAACAACCAGGATTCCCCTTGACTAATTTTTATTTAATAATTGAAATTTATTTCGTAACATCGCTTTCTCGTGGCAAGTGAAAGAAACATACATTATGCCAAAAAATTCGATGACATAGCTATTACGTATTAAAACTAGCCTGCAAAGAGAAAAAGACCGGGACGGTTAAAAAATGCGATAATATTTTAAATATTTGAGTTTTTCTTTATTATATTATATTCAATATTACAACGTTTATATCATCAGAAATATATGTACAAGTAAAACTTTTTAATTATTTTTGCTGATTGTTTAATTATAAATAAAAAATAATGGAGATTCCTCTAATTTAAGCAATTTTTAAAAAAATCGTTTTACTTTTGTTTCTGCATATATGTAAATGTGTCATTTCTTATTCAGTAATTCCGATCAAATAAAAATAGCTGCCATTTGTAGAGAGTCTACAGAACACTCCAAGAGACCGCTACTAACCAAGGTCGCACTGAAGAGAAAGTGCCATACGGCGGTCACTATAAAGACGTGTGAGCTTGAATTTCTTCCGAACTCCGAAACGCACTGAACTGGATGGTGATAAGTAATGGTACTTTAACTGCAGAAAGATGAATGAAATGTTCAATGAGTATATTGGCACCTTTAGTAACCATTAGTGAAAATTACATCTTCATGCAAGATAAATAAAATAAAAATAAAATAAAATAAAAAAAATAACGCTTATCCCCACAAATCTCGGATGGTGTATGACTACTTTGAAGACGTCACTATCACACTCATGAAGTGGTCAGCACGCAGACACGACATTTGCGACAATCATATTGTTAACATGAGGAACAAACATAAACTTGATATGCCTTCTCCTCGGTTAAGTCGAGTTAGTACGTCTTTTATTGGGCGATATGCTTTTACAACATGATCCCAGAAAATGTCCCAAAGAAATGAGTTACGAAATTCAAAATAATTGTTAAAAAATGTTTGTGTGGCAACCATAAATGATTTCCTTAATGATACCACATACTGGGAATGGAGCGAACGCCCTGAGGCTATAATAATCATAAATTTTACTGTAGGATATTACATATACTTTAAACTGAATAAAAAAAAGCCTGCTGAGTTTCTTGCGCCATTTCATCTCAAGTCTGAGGCATACTATTTTGAGTAGTAGTGATTTTATATCCTATTATGAATTTAAATGTTTAATTTGAATAATAAACTATATTAAAATAAAAATTCACACAACAAACAATATATATATATATATAAATCTCATATAAATAGGTAGAGGGCCTTGTGCGTAAAATAAAATTAATTCATTGTGCCATAATTCCCTGAACAGGATACTATTTCCAAATTAAGTTAAAACTTCACATGACAAAAACACAACGAATAAATAGGATATATATACTAGCTGACCCGAAAGACTTTGTTCTGTAGATAATAAAAAAATACTATTTTATAATATTTCAAAACATCAAGAATTATTTCGTAAGAAATGCTCCCTTTTGTTATAATGAAATTGTTTCACAGCGGAACTATTAAACCGTGCGTCACTAAATTCTCTCATCAAAAATATGCCCATTCAAAAGAAAAATTTAAAATAAATATAATTATGGGTCCCAAATCGAAATTAAAACTATCCTATCTCTCAAGTGGGACCAAACTGCACTCCATTAAGTAGTCCCCATTAAAATCCGTTCATTAGTTTAGGAGTTCATCGCGGACAAACAACGTGTCACGTAATTTATATATATATAAGGAAAGTACATATAAAATATTGACCTCAAAACTGCATTATATATTTGTAAACGAAGTACCTAATTAGAAAGTAAAAATTATATGATTTTATATTTTGAAGTTGGGGCGAAGTTTGAAGCATTAAAATCAAGTATGGCATTACAATACTTATACACGAGTATGAGTCCAATTCAATATACGAATATTGAATTGGACTCAGGTAGTACTCACCAAAAACTTTTTATATTTTGTTTTGTCTAGACGTTAAAGCATTTTACAAGTAGCGCCAAGGAGAAAATACAAATATTAATATTATATAGATCATCAGTCATCACGTCTCATGGTTGTTCAGAATATCAATTATTTAAACTCAACACATTTTTTACCAAAATTACTTACCGTGTTTAGGTCTTGGTTAGTAAGCTTAAGTTCTCAGTCAAATAAGATATAGGTACTTCAATAGGGTTTGTGCCAAATTGAGTATTTTTGAGTTCCCGCCACACACAACACCCACCACAAAAAATCCCAGTTCTCTTCTTCCAAAATATTTAGGATAATCCAGACTACAGCAGTTGTTTACGAGTCTAGACACAGTCTCGAGACTGTCCTGTTTAATCTATAGCAGAAAGAGCAGGATGACAGTTTAAGTGAATTTCAATAGATTGAATGACGCAACTTTTACGATGCCACATATTCAATTATGGCATATATGCATACCACCATGTAATAAATTTTCTATGTATTATACAGCCAACGCCAGATCCTGACTTGGATCCAACGGTGACCCTTTCTAGGCTTTCATTTTTCTAACTAATTTTGTTACTTAACCAGTCTTCTCTTCAATGCAAATATTGTCAAGTAGATATTAGTGACTTTCTTTTGTTACTTTTCCTACTCGTTTCCTTTGTACATAAATTAGTTACTTTTTCCATTTAAGATAATTTAAGATTTCTCAGTAAATGAATTGTTAATTCTTATGAGAAATACAGATTCTTAAACCATTAAGTCGGCAGCATAGGGTGATTCAAATGTCTACTTAGGCTTCATGGCAAGTATTGCTCAAATCTACGAGTTTGAGAGCCAGTAAGACTGAATGTGGATCATTATTCTATGCGTGGTAGCCTTCCCCTCCTTCTGCAGAAGAAAGTGTAGGGGTGATAGGTCTAGAAGAGCACTTACAGCTGCTACCGATGTTGTCGTCATAGCCCCCGTTGTTATCGTGGTAGCAGTGATATTATGATATTAGTGATATGGCTTGTTTTGCCCTACAACACGGCTTTAACTACTTAAGGCCATGTTTATTTTTTGCGCAAAACCGTTCACTTGGAGGCTCTGGAGCTTGTGGTGTAATGTCAGGTATGTATTTACTGTCTAGTGGCGGAGATGTGAGGCCATCCGATTTTTGCTACCTAGTAAAAGGCACCAAAAACATCCTCTCTGCATTGTCTGCTACTTCAGACTCCAGACAGTCAGGACAATCTTGACACTTGCTTTTTTGTTTTAGGTACTAGATAGTCCTTAGTTACCTCATATTGTATTTATCATTAGGTCATCTATCTTGACTAGCAGTTGAGTATCGATATGAGGCTCATACATCTTGAGTGATTGCGAGTGCAGTGACGCTATTTTATGACCAGGACCGATATTAGAGGCGAGATTGTGCATCCTTATAGACATCCCGTTTTTGCCTGAAGATCACGAGAAACTTCGTGTAGCCAAAATCTTACAATCCAGTTAAATCGTAAGATCGAAAGAACGATGCTTTCGATACGACACATCTGACTGTAGTAGGATCGGCTATTTCATCCTTAATCGAAGCCCTTAGTGTTTTATCGATGTTTCATTCAATGTCAAGTAAGGAACAAAATGTAATTAGTTTGTTCTCAAGCGCCCTTCAACCCCCTATATGTACACCCTATTCACATGCTGTAAAAGGAAGGCTTCTGTAGATTAATTTTTACAATAGATATAATTGTGTCGTACTCAATACGCTGAATGGGTATACTAATAATTTTAAGCATCTCTGGAGGACCTATCTATAACTATCTTGCGTCTTTTACTGTTTTACCCTTTCTTTAACCACGTCCGCTGCTCTGGAATATGTTCACATGCTTAGCTCGCCCTGATCCTGAGCAGCAAGTAAATAGGCTTATGTTACTTTCAAAGAATTGCGATCTAACACCTAAGGTAAGGTGAAATGAGGCCTAAGTTATCAAACAAAAGTGAAAATATATGCGAACAGCACACCGAATTTGCCAATTCCACGGTCATTTGTAAAGCAAAGCCAAACTGTCATCAGAGCTGCTCTAGTTGTCGGGGACTCAGTGCTCTGTGAACGTTTAGATCACATGCCCTTGCGTAGAGGCGTCGCTTTTATCATGGGGTGTGTTCCGTAGAGCTGTTTCACCTGATTCCTGCCGCCGAATTCCAACTTTGCACGACACACCACAATTTAGGATATCATCCCTAATATCTTGATGTGGGGCGTGCCTCCACAATGCATTTTATAAGGAACCTTTTACCAAGATTTTTACAACCAAGCTATGAAATGAGCTTCCTTGTGCGGTGTTTCTATAATCCAGGACATGGGTACATTTAAAATGTGCGTAAACTTTTCTAAAGGGCCGATAACGCCCTCTGGTGTTGCAAGAGAATGTGGGCGTCGGTGATCACTTAACATCAGGTGACCTGTACGCTCGTTTGTTCTCTGTTCCTAAAAAAAAGTATTTTGAGTATTTGAATAAGTCTATATTTTTGGCGTAAAAATCAATTGTATATCGTACTTTAATGTCGTCATAAAATGAAAGTTATTTCGTGCCACAGACATCTGAATCTAGGTTAGATAGGGTAATATGTAGTACATACTATACGACATACATAATATTTCCATGTTTAAATCATTAGACTAAACATTTCAAAGTCAACTTTAAAAAAATACTCATTAATAAAATTTGCCAAGATGCAGCTTGGTAATTTTCATATTTACCGTGTTGGCTGTATGGGTGTACCTTTGCCATTCCGTGAAGTAAAAATAAAACAACTCACCAGAGAATATCATGTATCCTTTGCACCAAGAGGTGCCACTTATTGCGCAACCCACACACTTATGTTTTTAACTCTTCTTATACAACTGATGCCTAAAATACTGTAAATTATTTTATTATATTCTTAAGGTACATCACAGTACAGTACACGACACGTTTACGTTCTTATTTTATGTACAACTTAAATTAACAGGATCCTTTCATTATCTTTCAGAGTCATCTAAATTAAAAAAGAAAACGATACATGAAGACAAAGTGGAAATTGAAGATTTAAATTCCAATGAAATAAACAAATCTGTACATCGTGTAGAATATTCAACATCCGAAGATACAAATATTTTAAGATTAAACAATTCACAAGATGTTCTTACACGGAAAATGAGTAACGTCCCATGGAGGAAAACAGGTTTGGAGCAAAACGTACAAACAAAATATGAACAAAAATTAGAAACTAAAACATGGCGAAAGAATCGTGAGCATCAAAGTACTTTTAAAGACAAATATTCAAATTTTGAAGACCGTAACATACTTCAAATCGATCAGGATGAATCTATTTCAACAACTTTAAAATGTAGAAAGGACCATGAAAATATTCAAGAGGATTTGTTTGAGGGTCGGAATGATAAATTAGAAAGTCTGAAACATAAACAAAGGAGAGATTCAATCGATACAAAACGCAAAGAGGCAGTACCATGGACTAAAGAAGCGATAAAACTTAAACCTGCTAAAATTGTAAAAGCTCCAATTGCAAAAGAACAAATAGAAGATGTTATTTTAAAACCTCTGAAAACAATTGTTATAGACGAATGTTTTACATCGGAAGAAGATATGGTTATCCTGAAAATAACGGAACAAAAAGAAAATAAAGAATCGCAACTATCCAATGAGACAAAGAGTCTTGTAGATGAAACAAAGTCTCCGAGTGCTAAACCAGCTGAAGAATTGGTTTTGAAGCCCATACCTAAATCGAAAAAAGCGCCAAATGAAGACAAGCCTGAAGAAGTTCGATTAATGCCTATAAAGAAGGAGTCACACGTTGAAGAGATAAAAACAGAGGAAGTAACTTGGCGAAAAGGCCAAAGGAAACCCAAAGAGCAACAACCTGCTGAAGAAGTGGTTTTGAAGCCGATACCAAAATCCATACAAGAGCTAAAAGAAGAAAAACCTGACGAAGTTAAATTAAAACCTGTTAAGAAAGAGACAGAGGTTGAAGAGATCAAAACAGAGGAAGTAACTTGGCGAAAAGGTCAAAGAAAACCTAAAGAGCAACAACCTTCTGAAGAAGTGGTTTTGAAGCCGATACCAAAATCCATACAAGAGCCAAAGGAAGAGAAGCCTGAAGAAGTTATATTGAAACCTGTGAAGAAAGAGACAGAGGTTGAAGAGATAAATACAGAGGAAGTAACTTGGCGAAAAGGTCAAAGGAAACCCAAAGAGCAACAAACTGCTGAAGAAGTGGTTTTGAAGCCGATACCCAAACCGATACAAGAGCCAAAAGAAGACAAACCTGAAGAAGTTATATTGAAACCTGTTAAGAAAGAGACGGAGCTTGAAGAAATCAAAATAGAGGAAGTAACTTGGCGAAAGGGTAAAAGGAAGCCCAAAGCACAACAACCTGCTAAAGAAGTGGTTTTGAAGCCGATACCCAAACCGATACAAGAGCCAAAGGAAGACAAGCCTGAAGAAGTTCTATTGAAACCTGTTAAGAAAGAGATGGAGGTTGAAGAGATAAAAACAGAGGAAGTGACTTGGCGAAAGGGTAAAAGGAAGCCCAAAGAAGAACAACCTCCCGAAGAAGTGGTTTTGAAGCCGATACCCAAACCGATACAAGAGCCAAAGGAAGACAAACCTGAAGAAGTAATATTAAAACCGGTGGAAAAAGAGACAGAGGTTGAAGAGATAAAAACAGAGGAAGTAACTTGGCGAAAAGGTCAAAGGAAACCCAAAGAGCAACAACTTGCTGAAGAAGTGGTTTTGAAGCCGATACCAAAATCCATACAAGAGCCAAAAGAAGAGAAGCCTGAAGAAGTTCTATTGAAACCTGCAAAGAAAGAGACACAGGTTGAAGAAATAAAAACAGAGGAAATTACTTGGCGAAAGGGTAAAAGGAAGCCCAAGGAAGAAAAACCTGCTGAAGAAGTGGTTTTGAAGACGATACCCAAACCGATAGAAGAGACAAAGGAAGAGAAGCCTGAAGAAGTTCTATTGAAACCTGTTAAGAAAGAGACGGAGGTTGAAGAGATAAAAACAGAGGAAGTAACTTGGCGAAAGGGTAAAAGGAAGCCCAAGAAAGAACAACCTGCTGAAGAAGTGGTTTTGAAGCCGATACCCAAACCGAAACAAGAGCCAAAAGAAGAGAAGCCTAAAGAAGTTCTATTAAAACCTGCTGAGATAAAGAAAGATGTTGAAGAGGTTACAACAGAGGAAGTGAGTTGGCGAAAGGGTCAAAGAAAACCCAAAGAGCAACAACCTGCTGAAGAAGTGGTTTTGAAGCCGATACCCAAACCGATTCAAGAGCCAAAGGAAGAGAAGCCTGAAGAAGTTATATTGAAACCTGTGAAGAAAGAGACAGAGGTTGAAGAGATAAAAACAGAGGAAGTAACTTGGCGAAAAGGCCAAAGGAAACCCAAAGAGCAACAACCTGCTGAAGAAGTGGTTTTGAAGCCGATACCAAAATCCATACAAGAGCCAAAAGACGAGAAGCCTGAAGAAGTTATATTGAAACCTGCAAAGAAAGAAACACAGGTTGAAGAAATAAAAACAGAGGAAATTACGTGGCGAAAGGGTAAAAGGAAGCCCAAGGAAGAACAACCTGCTGAAAAAGTGGTTTTGAAGCCGATACCCAAACCGATAGAAGAGCCAAAGGAAGAGAAGCCTGAAGAAGTTCTATTGAAACCTGTTAAGAAAGAGACGGAGGTTGAAAAGATAAAAACAGAGGAAGTGACTTGGCGAAAGGGTAAAAGGAAGCCCAAAGAAGAACAACCTGCTGAAGAAGTGGTTTTGAAGCCGATACCCAAATCGATACAAGAGCCAAAGGAAGACAAGCCTGAAGAAGTTCTATTAAAACCTGCTGAGATAAAGAAAGATGTTGAAGAGGTTAAAACAGAGGGAGTGAGTTGGCACAAGGGTCAAAGAAAACCCAAAGAGCAACAACCTGCTGAAGAAGTGGTTTTGAAGCCAATACCAAAATCCATACAAGAGCCAAAGGAAGAGAAGCCTGAAGAAGTTATATTGAAACCTGTGAAGAAAGAGACAGAGGTTGAAGAGATAAAAACAGAGGAAGTAACTTGGCGAAAAGGTCAAAGGAAACCCAAAGAGCAACAACCTGCTGAAGAAGTGGTTTTGAAGCCGATACCAAAATCCATACAAGAGCCAAAAGAAGAGAAGCCTGAAGAAGTTCTATTGAAACCTGCAAAGAAAGAGACACAGGTTGAAGAAATAAAAACAGAGGAAATTACTTGGCGAAAGGGTAAAAGGAAGCCCAAGGAAGAACAACCTGCTGAAGAAGTGGTTTTGAAGCCGATACCCAAACCGAAAGAAGAGCCAATGGAAGAGAAGCCTGAAGAAGTTCTATTGAAACCTGTTAAGAAAGAGACGGAGATTGAAGAGATAAAAACAGAGGAAATAACTTGGCGAAAGGGTAAAAGGAAGCCCAAGGAAGAACAACCTGCTGAAGAAGTGGTTTTGAAGCCGATACCCAAACCGATAGAAGAGCCAAAGGAAGAAAAGCCTGAAGAAGTTCTATTGAAACCCGCAAAGAAAGAGACACAGGTTGAAGAAATAAAAACAGAGGAAATTACTTGGCAAAAGGGTAAAAAGAAACCAAAAGAAGAGCAACCTACTGAAGAAGTGGTTTTGAAGCCAATACCCAAACCGAAACAAGAGCCAAAGGAAGATAAGGCTGAAGAAGTTATATTGAAACCTGCACAGAAAGAAACACAGGTTGAAGAAATAAAAACAGAGGAAATTACTTGGCGAAAGGGTAAAAGGAAGCCCAAGGAAGAACAACCTGCTGAAGAAGTGGTTTTGAAGCCGATACCCAAACCGATACAAGAGCTAAAAGAAGAGAAGCCTGAAGAAGTTCTATTGAAACCTGTTAAGAAAGAGACGGAGGTTGAAGAGATAAAAACAGAGGAAGTCACTTGGCGAAAGGGTAAAAGGAAGCCCAAGGAAGAACAACCTGCTGAAGAAGTGGTTTTGAAGCCGATACCCAAACCTATAGAAGAGCCAAAGGAAGAGAAGCCTGAAGAAGTTCTATTGAAACCTGTTCAGAAAGAGACGGAGGATGAAGAGATTAAAACAGAGGAAGTAACTTGGCGAAAGGGTAAAAGGAAGCCCAAAGAAGAGCAACCTGCTGAAGAAGTGGTTTTGAAGCCGATACCCAAACCGAAACAAGAGCCAAAGGAAGATAAGCCTGAAGAAGTTATATTGAAACCTGCACAGAAAGAAACACAGGTTGAAGAAATAAAAACAGAGGAAATTACTTGGCGAAAGGGTAAAAGGAAGCCCAAGGAAGAACAACCTGGTGAAGAAGTGGTTTTGAAGCCGATACCCAAACCTATAGAAGAGCCAAAGGAAGAAAAGCCTGAAGAAGTTCTATTAAAACCCGCAAAGAAAGAGACACAGGTTGAAGAAACAAAAACAGAGGAAATTACTTGGCAAAAGGGTAAAAGGAAGCCCAAAGAAGAGCAACCTGCTGAAGAAGTGGTTTTGAAGCCGATACCCAAACCGAAACAAGAGCCAAAGGAAGATAAGCCTGAAGAAGTTATATTGAAACCTGTTAAGAAAGAGACAGAGGTTGAAGAGATAAAAACAGAGGAAATTACTTGGCAAAAGGGTAAAAGGAAACCAAAAGAAGAGCAACCTGCTGAAGAAGTGGTTTTGAAGCCAATACCCAAACCGAAACAAGAGCCAAAGGAAGATAAGCCTGAAGAAGTTATATTGAAACCTGCACAGAAAGAAAAACAGGTTGAAGAAATAAAAACAGAGGAAATTACTTGGCGAAAGGGTAAAAGGAAGCCCAAGGAAGAACAACCTGCTGAAGAAGTGGTTTTGAAGCCGATACCCAAACCGATAGAAGAGCCAAAGGAAGAGAAGCCTGAAGAAGTTCTATTGAAACCTGTTAAGAAAGAGACGGAGGTTGAAGAGATAAAAACAGAGGAAGTCACTTGGCGCAAGGGTAAAAGGAAGCCCAAGGAAGAACAACCTGCTGAAGAAGTGGTCTTGAAGCCGATACCCAAACCCATAGAAGAGCCAAAGGAAGAGAAGCCTGAAGAAGTTCTATTGAAACCTGTTAAGAAAGAGACGGAGGATGAAGAGATTAAAACAGAGGAAGTAACTTGGCGAAAGGGTAAAAGGAAGCCCAAAGAAGAGCAACCTGCTGAAGAAGTGGTTTTGAAGCCGATACAAGAGCCAAAGGAAGAGAAGCCTGAAGAAGTTCTATTGAAACCTGCAAAGAAAGAGACACAGATTGAAGAAATAAAAACAGAGGAAAAGAAATCAACTCATGAAAGTAAAGGTATTCTTTCTTTTTTAAATGTTATTGTATGTTTAGACATAACATTTTGGAAAATGTTTATTTATTGTATGAACAGTTTTTATGTGAATGCATATTATTCTATTTTATCCGGCATATCTTTAACTTTTACTTCACATCATTCATAAAGCTGAAATATTTAATCAGAAAATATTAAATATTTTTATAAGAGACGATTGTTCATTATTTCAACAAAATAGTTACATAGATATTTGTTTTTCTATTTATATGGGTTATTATTAATTTAAGTTTTATCTGGTCGAAATAAATTTAATATTCAAATGATTTGCATAATATACTTGGTTTAGTTTTGTTTTTGTCATAACTAGCTAAGCATGCTGAATTATTTCAATTGATACTGGACTCAAGCACAGCAAAATTTTGTGGTTCTCCCACGTTATATTCTGTTTAAATTTCTAGCTACTTAAAGCTAAAATATGTTTATGTGGTGGCTTAAAACTACATATATAATATTTACTATCTAATACTATCTTTTATTAATGCCTTATAACATGTGAATATTTCTTAAAATTTAATTAAAAAAATATACTTACAATATATTTTATGTATAATATATTCTTATACTATTCTCATCAATATGCCTACGTATTGAACTCAAAAATCAATCTTAATTGTAAAAAATGTACTTCATCATAGTAAATAATGTAAAATACAATTCATGTTGTAGAATTTATAGTCATGGTGCCAATAAGCAATTTTCTAGTTTATAGTTAAGTTGTTCCTATTCTCAAAATATGAATCATACTTTTTACAGAATTTGGGCCAATAATAATCCTACCTATTCAAGCAGCTATTGTAAAAGAAAACGATGATTTCCAACTTTTAGTAAAGTTTAATGATGTAAATATTACTAAAGTGGTGTGGTACTGCAATAATAACGTACTGGAAGATAATGATGACTGCTGCATTACTACAGAAAACGGAACTTCCATTATAAGAATTAATAGGGTTAATAAAAAGAAAATAGGCAAATATGAAGTCGTTATCGAAAAGGATGGTATCATTGCCAAATCTGCTTGTTCTGTTAAAATGAAAAAGTCCTTAGATACCGAAGATATCATTCCACCAATTTTTCTTCGACCTTTAAATCCCAAGAGGGTTATTTTAGGTGACATAGTCCTCATAGAAACGGAAGTAATCTCAATGCCTTGCGCCTCGTTCCAGTGGTTTTTAGGTAATAAGGAAGTCACAAGTTACATCAAGGAAAATAGATTGCAAGGCAAAATATATATAACAAGTGGAGAAAACGTTTCATGTCTCTGTATAGAAAATATAACTTCTGATATGACAGGTATAATAACATGCAGAGCAGAAAATTTCGCTGGATCTGTATCAACTTCATCTTCCCTTCTCGTTGAGGATTATACAGAGACTGAATTTGGAAAAGCTCCTGTATTCATTAGTCCTTTGAAATCGACTACAGTCATGGATGGTGATCCCATTTTACTTAAGTGTATTGTTATTGGTGAACCTTGGCCAAAAATCAGTTGGTTCCAAAACGAAACGCCTATTACAGTGGCTCGAGATATTACTATAGGCCGCCAGGAATCAGGATTGTGTGAACTATCCATAAAAGAAGCATTTCCAGAAATGTCTGGGACTTATCGTTGCATTGCTTCCAATTCATTTGGCCAGAATATAAGTGAATGCGTTGTCGATGTGGAAGGTAGCCTTGCTTCGAAATATTTATAAGCATGTTCAATGCATTATTCAATTTGCATGACAAAGCAACATAATGGAAAGGGAAAATAACTACTTATTTAAATTTATCGATAGATACATAATTTAGTTGACTAAAGTTTTTTTACTTGTTATTTATTATATTAGTTATTTTTTTAAGACTAGTTAAATTGTTTGTTGTGCACCGATTTGCTATACTCTACATAATATAGTTATAAACTTATTGTAACATAGATCACTTTTAACTATTACTACATTGTACACTATTAACGATAATATTGCTGATTATTTCGCACAAAGCACAGCTTTTTGTTTAAGAGCTACAGAAAATTACTGTTTTGGCGCACTTTTAATTACCTTTTATAACTTACTAATTTTTTTGCAGCATATGAGTATGTACCGAGTGCATCTGAAGAGGAAGTGAGTGATGAGGTAAGACATTAGTAGTAAAAATATATCGCCACAATAAGATATAAGAAGAGACCAATCATTGAAAATTTATAGTTTCTTCTATAATTGTTTTGGATGCTGTGGGAGTGTGTCTGAATTATTTTCAAGTAATCAATTTAAACAAATGTATGTTACTGTAGGTTCTTTTGTGAATTAAAAAGAAGGAAATATACTATGGCAAACAAAACAAGCTTTGATACAAGCTGAAGTAAAAAATATTCAACTGTAAATTTCACTGAGTGAAATCTAACTTTACATAACTATAGAACGAACTCTCCTAATCAAAAAAATATTTCTATCTACTTTTTAATTATTTTTTAATATAATTTCATTACTTGATAATTTCAATGAGCATCCACAAACGTAGCTTAGTTCTATTACATGAGTGAAGTAGTTGGTATGTATTTTACGAATTATTTTTTTGCAGAGAACTAGTGATATTGAAGAGTTTGCTCCAAGAATTGTTAAAGCTCTCCCTATTGTTGTTAAAACACATGAGGGAGAATTGACAAGGTAATAATATTTTTAAACTTTTTATTTGCGAATTTCCAACGAGATTCGATTTCGATTTTCGACTTTAGATTAATTTTATTTTTTAAGCTCGTTATAAACGTTATCATAAAACTAGTGACAAATCAATGGCCTTAATTAATATATTTACCATATATTTTTTATATTATTTAATTTTGTATTCAAGAAGGAAAAGTTAATAATGAAAAGCCAAATTATAAATGACAACTTTACATTATACGAGGTAATATAAGCCAATATCCATTGAATGGATAAATTTGAAATTTGAAATTATTGTTAAAATTATGTTTCACAGGCTTGAAGCTAGAGCTATAGGTATGCCAAAACCTCAAGTAAGATGGTTAAAACAAGGGTTGGAGATAAAAAAATCTCAAGAATATCAAGTAGAAGAAATGGAAGATGGCACTTCCATATTAATTATATCCGAAGTCTACGAAGATGACACAGGCGACATAACATTTGAGGCTCACAATCCGTTAGGTGTCACCACAACGATTGCCGCTTTGTCTGTCGAGAGTAAGTCTCACGAGGAAAAAATGTACATTTCAAAATTTAATAATAATGCTCTTATTATGATGATATATTTCACAAATAAATTTCTAAAACAAAATTTTGTGAACGATGCGGGATTCGAACCCACGACCTCTGGCGTTCCATGCCAGTGTATACGTGTGTATTAATCCTAGAAGTGCGGGTTATCATTTTAAAAACATAACAAATTGTTTGGATGTTATAGTTATTTATGCAACAGTTATAACCCTTTTTACATTATAGGGTATTAAAACACGAATGTGGGTTATAATAGTATCACAAGAGTGTTTTAATACCTAATAATTATAATTAATAATTAATAATAATTATAATTATTAACAGTAGCATACAAGACTTTATCTACACCCATAATATTAATCCTTTATAAAAAGTTCTGAAACTGTTACTTTACTGATAACATTAAAAAAGCCAGTCCTGGTAACCATTACATCATCAAAACGAGTGTTGTAATGAAAACTGAGGATTTAAAGCATGGGTGTAGATAAAATATTTACAGTACTATTACTACTAGTAAATATTTACTGCTTGACATGTATATTTATTTTATAGATTCTAAAAAGGCAATTTTCAGATATTGTTGTAATAACTTTAGACTTTAGAACTCGTGTCATTTTAATATTGTGGTATTCAAATTTCATTGTCATATAATATGTCTCTAATCATATTTTGTATATTGAATAACTTCTTATAATTAACTTTACATAAAATTATAAATATAACATTTCTCAACAAAATTTTTGTACATGGGTTATACATAATTTATTTTGATTGCTTTTATATCTACAAATAAGAATAGGAGTAAAAAATAGTTCTGAATTTGTTTTTCTGAGTGAAATATGGAAAAATTAAAATCAGTGAAAATACATAAAGTGTGACAAAGTGATGATATATGAAATGATACCGAATATCCTTTTCTGATATTTTCTTACAAGAGAAGTTTTAAAATAGAGTTAAAATTTTTAAAATTGACAGTTTTATTTGTCCTGTTACGTTCAGTAGAAGTTTCTCTTACGAACCCCCAAATAAAGTCTCCTACTATGCTTTCAGTTTACTGGCTTAGGTAACCTCTCTCAAATTCTATTATATCTTGATGCAAGCGCTCTACTTGTTCTTCCGAATAAGCTGTTTAAATGTTTAAATTTATATTTTATATATTTAGAGACTCCCTACACATCCAATAATAGAAAAAATTGTATTGATGACCTACAAATATATACGTTTTAATTTTCGCCTCTAAACGCTATGAAAAAATCTCTTCAAATATTCGAATCCTCCGGGATCATGAATAAGAGCTTTCTAAGAGACGCAATGGCATCATTAATAAAGTCTGAGGATCGACAATTGCTTCTCATTTAATATTGTATATTCCAACTTCGTACTAAATACGTACAGTCCAATGATTTGTCGGTAGTGAGTGGCATCATTTCTACTATCCTTCCGACTGGCAAAGATAACAGCAGTGTAAAGTATATGCGTTCCAGACAAAAATAATACCATCTTCATGTTTTCAGTAACTTTGCACTTGTTTTTCATATATTTAATTGCAATTTGGAAGTCGTAGTGTTGGTAGGCCCCCCACAAGATCGACCAATGATCTGGTCAAGATTGCCGCAATATGTTGGATGAGGGCAGTACGGGACAGATCGTCATGGCGAAATGATGCGTCCGGCCGGAATGTAGATGATGATGATGATGAAAAGCATTTTAATACTGTCGTAATTATAAGACCGATTTTTATTGGGCGCGTAAATTTAAAATAGTCAATACGCTCTAAGTTCTGAAAATGCAAATATTTTCGATATGTTATCACATTATTTATATGTAATGTATGTAAAACCCATGCGCATTTTTTTTTGCTGACTGGTTATATTATCATGGTATAAAATTAACAGGGTTGTTCTTATAATATTTGAAGGATATCAAAATATTTTAATAATACTTTATAATTATTATTTTCAGAATTTTTCCCGAAAGTCTCGATTCACCAACCTTTATCCTTTCCTTTTTAACTTTCTTTAAACATATTTTGGACTTCAATAGTAAGAAACATTGCTTCACCTCTGCAAAATAGTGCCTTCTTGATATTACAATTAGTGTGGTGGGTCATTATTATGATCAATTACATTAAATTATTATTACCAAGAGTGTCATAATCAATGCACTCACGTTTCATACGATGTTTTTCAACACACTAAAATTAATTTATTTAATAATTATGCATACATTTTTAATAACAGCATATACAAATATAGTGGCCTCTATGTGTATGTGAATATTATTCGTATTTATAACGTAACTTATTGTTATTTTAAATATTTTAAGTTATTTAGACCTATTTACGTATTTTTTATATATTGCTCTAAATTAACACTCTTTTTTATTTTAATAAGTACTTAAATGTATACTGAAGAGCTTAATAACGTTTCGTATACATAAATATTATTATATTACTAACTAGTTGTACCAAGGTAACATAAATAAGCATAAGATTAATCACTATTTACCGCACTAGTGCAGTTAAAGGAAAGGAAAAAGCACACATACCTAATAACTTTGATATGTGCGTAGGAACGATCTAATGAATAGTAAATAATAAAATAATAATCTAATAAATTAATGGCAAGTGTGATGAAACATTTTAATTTTTGCAAACATTTTGGCCCACAAATAATTAAATGAAATAAATACATCAATGTCAGTTTTAATCTCTCTTCACTTCGACACAATCAAAGAACGACGTATCCATACGACTCAATTATACTTAATAATCAAACATTATCTACATTTAATAGGCATATAAATATATTACTATATTTCATAACTATATCAAATGCATATATTATATTCTATACATTATAATTTTGACTATTTAAAAGACTTTTATTAAGCAATATTTATGTATCAAGGTTTAGTTGGGACGAAAACATATCGAAAACCAGAGTGGGTGACGCACATGGAAGATATGGAGGAAACTTTTAAAGGTATGACTAATACTAGGTATACATAATAAAATATGGTACACTATCGATTAACTGAATCCAATACTGAGAGATCTTAAAGAGCCACATCTTGACCAACTAATTCTATTTGAGCTTAACCACTAATTGAGCTTTAGGACTTAGGACTATTATCGTTGCATAAATGTTTTAAAATTTAAACAATAGCAATTTATTTTATTTTATTATAATTTGTATGTTTAACCTTTTAGCTATGCATTCAGTACCAACGTTTATTCAGAATATTCAACCTCAACATGTTCAGGAAGGAGACAGTGTTACACTTGAGGCAGTTTTTAGTGGTTCCCCTAAACCAGGTTAGTTCTCAAAATTTTTACAAATTTTAATGATGAAATTGACGCTCTCAAAGTTAGTTAAAATTTATTTATAATTGATTGTATTTTTATAATTAATAATAAAAGTGTTAATTATAATAATCATATTAATTATCTTGACTATATAGACTATTTAAAACTCTCAAAGTTAATTAAAATTTATTTATAATTGATAGTATTTTTATAATTAATAATAAAAGTGTTAATTATAATAATCATATTAATTATCTTGACTATATAGACTATTTAAAACTCTCAAAGTTAATTAAAATTTATTTATAATTGATTGTATTTTTATAATTAATAATAAAAGTGTTAATTATAATAATCATATTAATTATCTTGACTATATAGACTATTTAAAACTTTTAAACATGCTCAATAATTGTGTAACTAAACATTATTGCAGAAATCATTTGGTACAAAGACGAAAAAGCTATAAAAAGTAACAGAAACTTAGAAATAGTAACGCATGAAAATAAAACAATTTGCAAGATAGCCAAAGTAAATAAATCACAGGAAGGAACTTACACGTGTAAAGCGGTTAGTGATGTAGGCACGGCCGTTACCAAAGCACAATTGCAGGTATATAAAGGAATTGAACACATTGAAAAAACTAAAACAAAGAAAGCTAAATCTGTTAAAGTTGAAGAATATCGTGCACAGAATGCCTCTGAGAATATCGAAGATATTTCTAGTTCAATAATAAAGTCTGAAAATATGGTAATAGAAAGTACTGAAGAATTACAACAAGTTCTTGAAATGAAGAATACGGCTAAGGTTGTTCTTACTGAAGCAAGACATGTTGAAACAATTGATATCTCTACACTTAAAAAAACTGATTCGAAGGAGAAGCCAATAGAGAAAGAAAATTTTGAAAAAATTGAACCCGTTTTAACTCCCAATGAACATATAATTTCATCGCAACAATTGAGTGATGAAGTAGCACAAACACTGGAAAAGTTATCTTATGACCTAGAAAAGGGGGTCTCTACACAAGAAGTCAATTCACGAATGGTTGCTGAAATAAATGAGTTACTAGAAGTAATAAATGCAAAAGAATTTGGCCCAGGTGAATCTCCGTTACGGGAACTTGCTACAATTGGATACATGTTAAGGAATGGCGTTACTGTTGATGTTATAGAAAGCTTGTATGACTCTCAGCGTTTCCCATCTTTGCGCATGCCACAGTCACAATCCGCACTGGTGCAGTTAGTTGAAAGGCAGGGTCACGGAGCGCTTATAACAGAAGTACTTACTGAGGAGTCCGCAGACAGTGAAGACATTATAGCAGCGAAAGTGGGATTTAAAGCTTTTATGAAGATGGTTGAATTGAAACATACCTCTGTGGAAGAAATTATAGCTCATTTATATCCTGAAGACTTCACTCCCCGATCCTGGGAAAAGAAAGAGGCTACTGAGGTAATTATATTATTATATTTTTGGTATATTTTTTAATTATTTCATATTCAATGAGTCCATAAATAGTGACTTTTAACGGTTAACAGAATCCTGATCGACACTGCATTGTAATGGGCACGGCGTATTTATGATTTACCATCAGTTGAACGTCATGCTCGTCTCGTCACTTTTTCTCGTAAAAAAATTAATCAATTGAGGTTTTGTTGTAATTTCTTATCATATCTACTTTATTAATTAAAACTAATATAACGTATGCTCTCTACAGGTCATCGTTGAGTCTTCAATAAAAGAACATGCTAAAACTCACACATCGCTAGCTAAACAAGGTAATACAATTTGATATTATATTATATTATATTATTTGATTTTTTCACGACTGTGTCGGTAACTTATCTTAATATCCCGTCCCAAGACCCTCAGGAAAAAGGATATCTAGAGTTATGATCCTGTTCTGTCCCCCCATTTAAAATATTGTGTGATCGAACGGTCGATCCTTGGAGTTGAGTGTCAGATGTGGATGAATGATATGAAGACGTTGACTGTGTGTTTGAGTGTGTTGTGTGTTGTTGATGTGTCTGCGATGATTGTGAAACGAAAACGGTATCTCCAAGCACCTTACTAATTATGGTGGAAGGATGAAGTGCTGCTTGTTTTTGTAGTATGTGTATGTTAATGTTTGCATCTAATTTGTCACAATACCGCTTAAGGCTCTTCGTCACTGCACCCGTGGCTCCTACTACAATCGGAATAATTGAGACGGTGGTGTTCCATAGCCTGGAGAGTTCCACTTTTAGCGGGTGATATTTGCTAATTTTTTCTATTTCCTTAGCTCCAATGTTATAGTCCGATGGTACCGAGATATCTATAAGGTAAGTATGGTTGTTTTGTTTATCTATGTGAATAAGATCTGGTCTATTGTGAGTAATTGTAATGTCAGTTTGGACAGGGATTTCCCACATTAGTTTGGCTATACTATTTTCTTTTAACATCGGTTGCTTCAGTTCTTTCTGCCACCATAACTTGTTTACATCGATTTCGTTCTTCTTAGCCAAGCACCAAAATACATATTGAACTAAATTATTGTGTCTTTTTACAAAATATGTTCGAGCGAGTTTTTCGCATCCTGCTAAAAGATGTTGTACGGTTTCGTCTTTATTTGCACACAAGCGGCATTTGCATCTGTATTTCTTTTCAATATATCGCGTTCGTGCTGTCGCGTTAGCACTGCCTGATCTTATATAGCAAATAGAGACGACTCCAATGTTGGCGAAATAGGTTGTTTCTTCAGCCATTTAAATGTAAGCTCTTTGTCCACATTGGCAAGGTCGAGGACCTTTTTAGGGAATTGCCCATGCAGGCTCTTGTTTCTCCAGGCTTCATTCTGTTTCTTTATTATGCTATTTTTAATTTCAATTTTGGTGTGATCTTTGCCCGTTGTTAGCTTCAGTTCTTTTTCTATTTCATACGAATCTTTATAAATTGAATGTGTTTCTCTGTTCTTATCGTGTTGTGTTATTGCTTATATGAGTTTATCATTTTTCTGTTCTAAATATTGTTTATATTTCAAAATATGAGCTTTGTATAAGTTTTCTAAATTAATCAATCCTCTGCCACCCATTGCTATGGGTAAATAAATTCTATCCACATCTGCCTTATGCTGGTGAGCCTTCTTTATCGCTAACAACTTACGCGTCTTCATATCGATTCGTTTTAAGTCGCTATTTTTATAATTTATGACTCCAAATGAGTACATCAGAACAGGTACAGCGTATGTATTAATCCCTTTTATTAGATTTCGCCCATTTAAATAAGAATTTGTAATCTTTTTAACTCTCCTAAAATATTCTTTCGTTAGTTGGTCCCTAATGTCGCTATGATTTATTTTCCCAGATTCGTTAATTCCTAAATATTTGTATGTTTGGTCTAATTTTAATTGCTTAAAGGTATTTCCGTTCAGTAGTATATGTTCATTGCCATCAGTATGGTTTCTATAGCCAGCGGTTATATGAAGTATATTACATTTATCCAGGCCGAACGACATGCCTATATCTGTAGTGAAAATTTCGACACTATCTAGTAAAATTTTAGGTTAGTTTTATTATTTGCATAAACTTTAAGGTCGTCCATATATATTAAGTGATTAATCCATACGCTGTCCTTAAGATGATATCCTTTGTTTTGATATTTCTCTAGAATAGTAGAAATCGGATTAATTGCTAAGCAGAATAACAATGGAGATAACGAATCTCCCTGAAAGATATCCCGCCTAACATAAATCGGCTCAGTAGTGTAAGAGTCTGTAGAGCCCTTTGCCGTCATTATAACTTTCCATTTGGGCATTGCCCTTTCAAGGAAACTTTTAATTACCGGCGGGCATCTATAAATGTCCAAGACGCGGAGCAACCACTCATGCGATACACTATCAAACGCCTTCTGATAGTCTATCCATCCCATGCTTAAGTTCTTTTGAGCCTCATGTGCATCCTCCAATATTGCCTTGTTTAGCATCAAATGATCTTTGCATCCCCGAGCCCCGCGCCGACATCCTCTTTGCTCTGGGGCCATGATATTGTTTGTTAGGCAGTGAGAATACAATTGGTCGGATAATAGCGAAGTTAGGAGTTTGTACATGCTCGGTAAACATGCGATTGGGCGCCAGTTCTTTGGATTTTCGGTATCCTTATTCTTCGGTATTAAAATTACTTTGCCTGTTGTTAGCCAATCTTCTAATAATTCTTCCCCTTTCAGAACTCTCGTATATAGCATGGCAAGGTGGTCGTGCGTCTTGGTAAAATATTTAAGGTAGTAGTTCTGAACTTTATCCTGCCCTGGTGCCTTCCAATTTAACATTTTACTTAAAGAGTGTTTAATCTGTTCAGAAGTTATTACATCAGCTGAGCTCGTGATAATATTGTTATTAGATTGTTCCATGTCTAAAATCCATTTTGCTTGATGATTGTACTCAACCGGTTGTGATAAAATGTTTGTCCAAAACTCCTCGGTGATGTGTTTACTCGGTACGGGTACTATATGTACATCTATATTTTCGTTATTACTGTCTAAACTTCTATATAACCTATGTTCGTCTTCTGTAAACATTTTATTTTGTCGTTTTCTGCTATTTATTTCTTCATAACGCTTTATTCTGCCTGCCAGAGCTTTTATTCTTTGTTTCATTATTTCTTCTGTACTTTTTAGTTCTATTTCATTCTTTATCTTATATTTTGCGTATAGTTTATCCCTGATCTTTATCATTTTCCTTGAATTAACTCCTCTTGAAATTTCCACCATCTGTCCTAATTCTTTCCTCAAACGTTCTATCTTTATCTTTATCCTATTTTTCCATGGTGGGTCTCTATGCGGTTTTATTGTGCTGCTAGGCGAGTAAGGGTGTTGGTTGTTGTTGACTATTAAAGTTCTCGCGGCGGAATAAATAATGTCATTAGTACCTCGGAGAGTGCAATTACTTGCTAAAATTGTTGGTAAATAGTTATCGATTATGGTTAAATTTTGCAAAAATTGTCTATTGATTTTAGCTTTCGGCAGGTAATCGCGCTCTTCGATAGGTATTTCTTTTGTTTCAGCTAAACATTGTAGGAATTGGATAACAAGAGGGTTCTGCTCGGAATTATATTATATTATATTATATTATATTATATTATATTATATTATATTATATTATATTATATTATATTATATTATATTATATTATATTATATTATATTATATTATATTATATTATATTATATTATATTATATTATATTATATTATATTATATTATATTATATTATATTATATTATATTATATTATATTATATTATATTATATTATATTATATTATATTATATTAATATAAGGCACGGGTAACATATTATTATTATAATTTTAATTATTTACAGATGATTTAACGGAACTCGAGCAGAATATAGTTCAAGGTAATTATTATAATTTTGTCAACAGTACATATAGATAAAATTAACTTCTAATATGCTTCAAATACTTTTTTCATTTTAAAACAAGAGAAAATATTACCTCGGTTTAACGCTTTATAACTAAAATAAAAATAAACATTCTTTAAAAAAATTCATAAGCTGTGACTTGAAATTTTATCGATAAATTAAAAAATTTGAAACTCACTCTTATAGTATTATATTAGATACACAGTGTCAAGTCACGGCTCGTGAAAACATATTTGATGTAATATTTCATCAAGCTAATTATTTTTTCTGAAGAATTTAACAATACATAATTATTTAATAAATATAACATCGACAGAGCTTTGCAAGCTGCTTTTTTACAATATGCTACAATATTTCGCGACTTAATCGTTGAGGTATAAGATAGCGGTAATTTGTAGTTTTTTATAGTAATTTCTAGTTTATTAAGTAATATCCTGTCGCAGATACTAATTCCTTTTGATAATGCTTTTTAAAGCAATTCGTACGTAGAGTTCAGCTTATTTATTCTTGAAGTTGTGCGTATGTTAAATGTAAGTACAAATTGACTTATTAATTTTGGTTTTCATCAAAGCACTAATTAATTTTAGTTTTGAATGCTAACACGACAATGCTATATATGTATGCTATGAAAATAGCTTGAGTTTCATAATATTTTAAATATTATATTTTTCAATAAAAACAAAAGACTTATTTACAATACCATATTCCACAGATATTAATGAGATCAAACAAGTAAAACGCAAAAAGCACACAAAACAAATAAAAACATCTGAAAGTATCGAAGAAGAATCAAGTGCCATATTATTGAAACCAACACAAACAACACACTTACAAGAAGAACTGGGATTAAACACACTGGATATACAACCTTTTCCTTTTATCAAATCTTTACCAACTGATTTTCACAAAAACAATATAGAAGTTATTTCCTCTAGTGAAGTTTCAAGTATAACACCAGATAAACCTAAAAGCAATGTGCAAGCTCATACCAAAGTAGATGCAAATCTACCGTTAGTAAGCAATTTACAACAAATTCAAGAAAGTGAAGAAGCTTTACACATTGTTGAAAATCGAAAAGCCTTCGGTAAATCAACTGTAATCGAATCAGAACACTTGCAAACATCACATGTGGACGTTAACGATTTCATTGAAGAATATTCAGATGAAAAGTTTAATACTGAAAACCTTACAGACAGTTATATTGTTCCTTTGGAGAGTCTTAAAACTGAGGAAACAGTACCCCAAAGTTCAGTGAGTACGATTGATACATGTCAAATTCATAGAGATAGTGCAAAAGCGGTCTCCGCAAAATCAATAAACTTAAGAGACGCCATCAATGTATCTCAAGAATTTGTACCATTCAAAGAGAGTTCCTTTGAAAGCACCACATCAAAACATTCTGTTGCAGCTGTCTCTATTGCACCATTGACAGGCATTACTACAATAGAAGAAATCAAGCCCGAAATAAAAGAGCATGAATTAATACAGCATACATTGGACAAAGCTGTTATTCCAAAATCCAATTTCAATTTACTGGAACCTATTGTAGTTGGTGAAGTGTATATTGAGGATAAATCAGGAAAATATTATCCAGAACTAATAGTGCCTACAGAAATGGCTAGTGCAGGTGTCACAGTTTCTAATCAGATATTCACGGAAATCCACAGTGTACAAGAAAAAGAAGGTTCAATTGATGATTTTAAGCCACCTGGTACACAAGAAGCTGAATTGAAACTAACACCTAATGATGGTGTAGTAGTATCTATTAATACTTTGCACGACAAAGAAGGTATACTCCCACAACACGAAACACCAAAAAAAGCTCAGGTAGAAGAAGAATTTTCGACACATGCAAGTCTTAGCAATACAATAACAACATCACATATGAAGGAAATGGAACTGCAACCAATAGATTACATAGCAAAATTTGCAAATATAAATTATAATGAACACCAACACAAAACTAGCGAGGAAATTCATACACATGAGTCTGAAAAAGTATATGACGAAGATAGAATAGTTGATAGGAATTTTGCAGATGTAAATATAGCTGTTTTGCATAAAAACATTACAGAAGAAATTCAAATACACGAAAGCACGGATAAAATGCCTGTTAAAGAAGATAAGCAACCTATTAAAGCTAATGTAGATATAAAGGAAGCTGATTCAATCATTACATCAGAAGTGGTCGAAATGTCTACAATGACAGAACTAAAATTAGAAGAAAAGGAAATAAATGAAAAAGCAAAAGAAACAATTACAACACAAAATGCAAAAACAGTTAGTGCCCCTTTTGTGCATGACCAAGAGTCATTGGAGATATATGATTCCAGAAAATCTGAAAATGTGGGTATATCTATGGTACCTGAAAAATCTATATCAGTTTTGGAAACAGAATCGTCGTATTCTACTGCTAACCTACCATCAATGAAAAAGCCGATCAGTCTCAAAGCGCAGGAAGCCCCTAGCCATCTACTTAAATCACCCCTATCAGAAATAATTACAGCTGCAGATCAAATAAATGAACTTATAAAAACCGAGCAAAGTAGGGATGTAGCGACTGAACAGAGAGATCTATGTGAGCAAATATCTGTTTCACAAATAACAATTAACGAGCAAGTTAACGAGTTGAATAAATTTGATTTTACTAGGAATAATGCAAAAACTAGTATTATTCAAAAAGAAGGTGTGGGTGTCTTTGAAGTTGTTCCTAATAGTAGTGAGTCTTTACTTCCTGAGGATAAGATTGTAAAAGATACATGTGCAAATATTGATATTGACGTATCTCATAAAATACCTGTCACTTTAGAAATAAGTCCACGTGAAACTGTAGATTTATTAAGTGTACATCGACCTGATACAAAGGAAGCAAAAATTCAATCTACCACTTTATCATCTTTAGTTGTGTCCGAAACTAAATCCTTAGATAGTCAAAGTATCTTACAACAATTTGAAGGTCCTAATGCAAAATCTATTAATTCGGAACTTATTCCACTTGGAGATATTGTTAATATTACAGAAACTTTATGTTCTGAAAAGGAAGGTAAACTTTTGAAAGGTGACGCCCCTGAACTTTACGAAGCTTTACAAAATGTCATTACTCTACCTGTTGCAATGGCTACCGAGTATGTTGTTGATTCGAGTGTAGGCTATACGCAAAATACTGATGATGCTTCTCAATATAAAAAAGCAAAAGTAGAAAATCTGTTGCATAAAGAGGTTGTTGTAAATACTATTAATTATAATGAAATAGAAAGTCCTTTGGAAAATAAGAAGCCTAACAAGCAAATAGCATCTCAAAATATAACGGAATTACAGGGAATAGTAGTGGAAGAAAATAAGGCAGAAATAACTCCTTCAGAGTTAAGTACTAACGTCACATCAGAAGCCAAAGCATATCTTCAATCAATACCTAATAAAGTAATGGTACAACAAGAAACGTTTATCAATATACACGAGGGGATATTAAAAAATGACGATAAAATATGTTTACAAAATCCAATAGTTTCTGTAAGTGCACTAGGCGCTCCAAAATACGATGAACCCATGATGATAGAAAAAGAAGCTGATATGCCTGTTGAAATAATGCCAGACTACCATAGCGCTTATATTTCTCTTGATCACCACCACAGCATTGAAACATCAGAAGTGTTATCACAATCCCATAATTTACAACGATTTGATGACTTTGCAGTATCTCTAAAAATGGCGGAAACAAGATTGGAGGAAAATTATGGAAAAACAGTTAGCACAAAAGAGATTATAACCAACGAATTTCCACAGACTATTCTTAAGGATATCAATCAAGAACAAAAACCCACAGTGACACCAATTACAATATATCCGTTAAAAAATACAGAAACTGTGGCTGCCGAAACTGAACTTGACTTATCTTATGATAAAGTAACTGCGACAACAAATATTATTCCACAAATGTCTGAGCATCAAGCTTTAATGACGGATACGGTGCACATTGTTGAAAAAGAGGAACAAATAGAAATAACATCAGACAAACATCCCAGTCGAAATGCTAAAATTGGAATCCTTCCATTTATGGGAACACTTAATACAGAAGTAGTTCTTACCGATGATTTATCCAACTTGCATAATAAAAAAGAGCCAATTGGAACGGCTACAATATCACAAGACACGTATCAGCGACACGTGCAAGGCGTTGAAATACAAACAGGTGAAAAGGAATCACCTTTTATAACTGTAAAACACTCAAAACAAGAAGCAAAACCTTCGTTAATGGAATCTGTAGCAAAACAAATACAAGAAGTTCAAATAAATGAAAGCGATAAATCGCTACCTAACATAGTGTTGAAAACGGATAAAAATGTGGCTACTATTTCTATTAATGAACAACAATCATTGCAAAATACAGAAATTATTATGCAAGATAATAGCGAATCATTGGTAGTAATTGACATGACATACAATAAAGCTAAACCTATTCATGAGCTTAATGAAAGTATACAGAAGATGGAGCCATATGTAATCGAGTCTGAAAATGATTTTGATGTCAGCCTTAAACCGAAGCCTAATTATACAACAAGTGAAATTGAGTTACATAAATCCTTAAATATAACAGAAATATTCCCATCAGGGTTTGATTCTCCACTATTAAATAATGAAAACGAATTTCAAAAACATGTTGCTATTTCAGAGATTCTTAGTCAGTCGGAGTTGAATACGAATGAAATAGTTGTGCAAGAAAGAGAGGAAGATTTTAATGTAGAATATAATGCTAAAAGAAACTTTGCAGAATTGAATTTGCAATCGTCGGAAAGTTTGAATGTAATGGAAGATGTATTAGGTGAAAAAGAAAATACCATTTATGTTAAAAAATTACCATATGGTGTATTGAATTCCGTGACTTTTGATACTCATCAGCATATTAACATTGACGTTCATGAACCATCTGAATCCGAGAAATCAATGATGAAACCGGTAGCTGTAAAAGAAGAGAAAGGTAATTTTATTTTAGAGGTCTCTAAGCCATTGGCAATCACTAAAACGGAATCTGAAGAAGTTTATGAAAAACTGAAACCTGAATTGACTAAAACTAATACTGCGTCTTACAAAATTGACTTAAAGGATTACATCAATATCGGAGAAATTACACCCTTAGAAGACGGTAGAAGTTTCAAACAAGATATTAGTGAAAAGCCTCAAGTAAGTTGTTTAAATATAGAACCCGTAAAACCACTTTCAGTCACAGAAGTGGCATCATTAGAACAGGAAAATCTTATGGAAAATAAGCTTGATCATCCAAGACATAAAGGTGTTCCTATTTTCGAAATATCTTGCCCAGTTGAAGTAAAAGAAGTACTCACAAAAGAAAGAGAGGAAGATTTAGCGGAATCTTTTTATCAACCCAAAGATGCAAAACCAGAGTATGATTATGAATCACAACGTCATATTATTGTGTCTGATACTTTCCCACAAGAAAAGGAAGAGAATTTAGAACATTTTACTGCGATGTACAAAAAACCCCAGAAAAGCGATATTTTAACATCAAAACACATTACAGTCTCGCAAAGTATACCCATGGAGAGTGACAATGTTCTTAACATTGTCACTTCAACAGAAAATATGACTAACGAGAAAACTGCTAACGAGTCACAAGTCCTGTTAGAAGAACTGCACAATGAAGAAATAAACGTGATAGATAATGTGAACTTCACGAATCAATTATGTCAGCCTGATGTTGAAAGATTGAAAAATAATATTACTGGATTAAATACTGCTCAAAAAACAGAAATGTTTCTTCAAGAACAAACTGACATCTTACTAGAGCTAGTTTCTAAAGGATTTAAAGCTACACCAACAAAATCTGCCGAGAATGGAATTCTCGAGACGCAGTTATCACAAGTTATGGAATCTACTAAAAACATTATTACTGCTCCTTCACCAGTTCCTAATAAAGTGTTAATAGACGTCGAAGCCCATAAAATAATTTCAGTTGAGGAAAAGGCAATTCACGAAATACCTGAAAGTATATTAACTGAACCATTTAACTTGTCAAGTGCAGGTGAGTCTGTTTTTGAATTATTACCAATTCAACAATCGGAGGTTTTATCTTTAGATGAAATTGGAAAATTTGAAGGCTTGGATACAGTTAAAGAACAAAAAGCAAATAAAAGTCTCGTAAGTTTACAAAGTATTGAAAGGACAGAACTCGAACCTCTTGACAGCACCAGTAGCTTAATAAACGCTTTGAATCCAACATTAAGTAAAGCTTTAGTTGATTTAGAAACCCAGACTAGCTACATTACTACAGAAAATTCATGTGAGGAAACTCCAGTAGAAGCTAAATTCGATAATTCAAAGCCCACAAAAATTACTGAGCAAATATTAGAACTGAAATCGTTACAACAAACTGAAATTATAACAAACGAACAAATTACTGAAGGGGAAGAAGTAGCGCCAAGAGAAAAAATAACAGCTCAAGTAAGGCCAATTGAATTGGAATCCATCAAGCAACTAGATATGACGGTACACGAAAGTGAAGTTAATACGAATTTCGATAAGCCCGTTGTTACAGATAATGTTTCTGTAACTTTTTCAATGGTGGAAGGTATTAATGTTTTCGAAATAAATCAGGAAAGTATTCCAACGGATATTGAAAAAATTGACAATAGCCAAGAGAAAGCCCATAAAACTCTTACACCATTTTTACACTTACAATGTACAGAAAATATTTTAACATCAGAAGTTGAAGACTTAGAACTTCAACAAGCGCAATTAAAAAGCTCTGCGACAAAAACAACGGCACTATTGTCATCTTTGATAATATCTGATAACGTACCTTTGCAAAATGAGTCACTATTAATTTCCCCCACTATCCCGGAAAAAAAGAAGGCTGAACAACAAATTACAGGTACTCATGTTCTAGAGATAAGTAAAGAATTTATAAATGAAGAGGCAGTCATACATCAATCAGATTCAACGAATTTCCATCAAGCTCGTTTTAGCATTACGAATCAAAATGAAAATTTTGCAACGATATCGAAGCCCCATGTTGACTTGATGGGTAAGTACTTTTATATTTATTATTATTTATTTTAGTGTATTTAAAACTATTTAATAATAATAATTAAATATTTAAATCCATTTTATTGATATAACATGTGATATGATATTTTGTCAACTTCTTTTTAACAAAACAATGCAAAATATCAAGTTATGAAATTCGAAGATAAATTTACCTATGATCTGACCTAAGGTCAGATGAAACCGGAAAAAGTAGGCATATAAAATTCTTAATATGACGATGTACACTAAAAGTGTTTTTACCTGAATTGATTTTTTCTTTTCATTATAATGGTATTTTCCACCGATACAATCACTACTTGATCGCACTACTTACTGTATGCATATTATTATACGAGTACTTAGTCTGGCCATAAATACTGTTACAATTAAAAATAAACATTTGTTATTGCTTTACACAAAGTAGGTATGGAGAAAAATGCAATTTTTATATCCACTATCCATACGCTCGGTATTAGTAAAATGTTTATGTACCGGTTTATTAATAGGTACAATGAGACCTTCTCTGTTTGTGACAGAAAAAGATCTGACCGTTCACGTAGTATTCGTACGCAATTGGTGGTCAAAGCAGTAAGGGAAAGAATTCGAAGAAATATTGTCCGAAAGCAAAAGATTTCAACTCGGGAGATGAAAACAATTTGTACAATTGGCACTGAAGAATTTTCCCATCGAAAGAGTGCGTGCTTCTATTGATAACTGGACGTTTAAAGGACTGTATTGCAGCCAATGGAGACCACTTAGAATAAGCCTTTTACATTTTAAATTGTTTTATAGTTATGTTTTAAACTAAGACACTGTAGAAGTAATTAATGTTTTTTGCAAAAGAAAGTTCTTTTGAAGTAAAACTTCTTTAGGCGCGACTTGGGGGTAAGTCAGAATTTTCTTATGACGGAAGTAACGCTCAGTACAAAAGTCAATTGAGATTTTTTTAAGCTGGTATAATTCAATGGTTTTAAAAAATATTTCAAATTGCTCAATAATATTTTTTTTTAAATCTCCAAGATTTTTATTGTTTATTTATTACTACTATTGCAATAAATAATATATATAAGTTTTCAGAAATTTTCTGACATTCGTTAATTTGTTCTTGGTTTTTGTTTTTTGTTTCCATTATTAGGATAGGTAAAGGGTTCGAGCCCATACAGCCATATTTGGTTATATTCAATAACAACGTCAATTCAATTTCTTATCATCAATTATTTTATTAATGAGTAAAATTTTAAAATGTGCGAATCGACAATGAACTGAATTATAAATAGAATATATAATGAAAATAATAATCAGTCAAATAAAATGGCGGAATCCCAGGAACATTTTACTCTTTCTTCAGTAAATAAGAATAAAAGAGAAAATCAAAGACCTGACCTGTAAAAAGTGTAAGTTTTTATATTCTGTTGAATAATAATATCAAAATATAACATTATATCATTCTTTGTAAAATATATAAAACCTCACTTGATAAAATAATATTAATTAGATTTTTCCGAGAAAAAAATAGCAAAAAATCTAACAATGCTCCTAGCTCTTCAGTAATACGTAAGTGCTTTTGGTACCACGGCTTTATTTAATGTAAATTTTATGTAATATATTAATGCGTCTGTAAATTATTCCTAAAGTTAATTATTAAGCTTTACTTCAATCGCGTGTAAGAATTACATGCACACACTTTTTTATTTCTTTGTTTCACTATTTATGGCAATACAAGGTACGAGTACATACAATGAGGAGCGGCTCAAAATGTCATCTCCAGCAATACTATACATTTGCCTATGACATTTTCTAAATAATCGACATCATACCATTAAAAAAGTCACGTTTATTTCGGCTGTTAAATGTTCCATTCAGCGTATTTATGTTTTCGTCCGTTGTAACTCAGCGGCCTTCAAATTTAAAAAAATATAGTTACAAAGGGTGGCCTGGACTATAAAGTGGGTGTTTGATCTCCATGAAGACGTTTTTCGTCAGCGATGGAGTCGCTTTAAAGGCCTTTTAAAGCGCATTGTCATCCAAAATCAAAACACCTTCCCTGAGATCTTCCTTTTTTCCTTAATTTTCTTGCAGAGTTGATACAGTACGCCTGCGTGATATTTATGGCAGAGAGTGTATCATCAGAATCCCCTCTATATCCTAAAAAAAGGTTGCCACTAGTTTGCTTGTTGTCAACAAGCAAACTAGTGGCGGGACCTTCAATTTTCTTGGTGGCTTTTCTCCTTGGCATTTTCATTGCATTAACTCTTGTTTTCTTTCAGGATACCACTGCTTAATTCAGATTTCATAACAGGTCACTGTTTGTGATATAATTTCTTGCCGTTTTCCCTTCCCCTCACTTTGTTTAAAAATATTGGGCGATATTACTATTGCCTTTGCTTATCAAAGGCGGTCAAGATTTTAAATAACTAACTTGCGTTCCCTTCGTCATCACCAAATCATCTTTCCTTGTTGATTCCAATATCTATATCAATTGATCAATTGATATATCAATTGCTTCAATTTTCTCTTTTTGGATATCTGCAGAAAAAACCCTCGTATGGTGGAGCTCGTTTTCAGGGTATATGAGTCTAAACTACTTAGACTAAAATTTTAATCACTAACTCAGAATGACATGACAATCCCCAAATACCAATGACGTTCTTGCCAAATACCTTTAACATGCGCTCCCATATCTGAATTGGGTTACTTTCTTCTACCTAAGTAATTTAATCAAGACACGTAGCAAAATTTGAAACAATTTGCTAATTTCTACAAAAAAAAAACAACAAAATTTTTGATAGCCTGAAAATAAAATATGAGTATCTCGAATTTAAAAAAAGGAATTAACAAAGAATATTAAAATGTAGTGTAACTATAAATGTAGCCTATACACGTTTAGTAACTTTCTATAAAATAAAGTAGATTTAATTCAGCCACCACTCGTATATGCAAATATTAATTATGTGTGTGGGATTGATTATTCTAAATCAATTATTAATAAATTGATGTATTAACTTAAGTGTAAATTAAATAAATACAAAAAATTTCGACTTCAAACATGCATATTAGTAGTTCTTTTAAACGAGGAAACTTCAATATGTTGTAGCGACAATATTTTTTACCTTTTAATCAGCTGGTTTAAAATATATCATGCAATTTAAAAGCATGTGGCGGAAGGTATGAAATTGGAATGAGCAGGAGGGATCAGGACAAACAGCGCTTCGGAATACTTCATATGAAAAATACTATCAGACCAGAGATGAGAACTATACTCCACATGTGACTTCCTGCAGCAAATGGGTTTTTTTTTGTGGTTTATAAACAAACTTGAGACTTCTGGGCATTTAATTTAACAACGTACATTTTAACCCATTCCGATACCTTCGCAAGAGGGAACTTGATAGAAGAGATAAGTTTCTTCCGTCATAAGTCAACGTTATCCTGTGAGAGTCCTGCATAGCCGGTATAAACAACATCCCCATAACTATCATCTTGATAACAGTGCATGCTGGAGGTATCTCTTCCTATTCTCCCTCCTACATTTTTTCTTCTGCATATAGTTTATGAACAGAAAAAAAGGTGAATATACCACACAGGCTTAAGGAACTCCAGCGTTCACGGGCTTCGTTTGAGCAATATCCTTCAAAAATTATCTGTACGCTGCGCCCAGTAAAGAAGCTTGTGGTCCACTTGCAAAAAGAGAGAAGTGCCTGATGCCATACACGATCAAAGCTTTTCCCTATATGCAGACTAACTGCCAGGACTACTCCCCTACTTTCGATATCATCTGGTATCCAAGCCTGGAAGATCGATATTATGCCAAGAACTGGTGGCTATTCATGCTTTCCAATATTTTTGGGGAGCTGTGAGGTAACTAATAAGCCTTTAGTGAGCTGGATACAAGCTGTTACCTTTTTAGAGAGCGTATGGTCAAGGGCTGAATTTTAAGAGTCTGCATTACGCCTTTTTGTTACTTTAGCACGTTACATTACGTTAGAGTTACGGCGTTAAGATGGGACGATACCTTAGTGTTGCAGAAGTTCACGTTAAGCGTAAGCTAAACGGAGTGGGGTCCTGTGATATTTTTGCCTTGTTAATCCTTAGCAATCAGCTGAACTGTGCCTTCCCCATGATAGGACGGATAGCCCGAACGATAACGTTTTGGGAGGGATTCTACAATCGTTGCAATATTGTAGTGGAGTGACACTAACCTATGTGAAACATAGCAGCGCTCGGCCGCTACTTGACGTTGGTTTTCAGTACGAACTTGGTATTAATTCGAACGAATCTGATCTTGTGCGTTTTTAAACGGCAACGTGACTTGCATACATCGCCAAGCCCTCAGTTACCTCTAATGACTCACATGGGTCCAGGGACATCACTATTCTTTATGCTCCCCCGCGATGCATAGGTTTTAAATAGAAGGGGTGCTGTTGAAAATTATTCTTTATTGTTTATTGTTTAATGCATAAGTTCAATAAATAAATACAAATAAGTTTTATTAAACATAGAAAAATGTATATACTAGGTAAAAATCAATATTAATGTTAAAACAAGGCAGACTTCGTTTTAAATGTTCATAATCTAATACTAATTTGATAATTTTTTCGTTGGGTATCAATTTCCAGTTTCATGTATTAATATTTTATATACATTTTATACGAAGATTCGAAAGGCATAAAAGATGTGGTGAGCCTTAAGTGTCGAAAATGCTTAATCCCAATGATGTTGAAGCTATAGCTATGTGTTAAAATTATTTTTTATAGAAACCACCATCAACTACTTCTAATTGATACAGAATCTGATGATTAAAAAAAATGGTATATGGTATGGTATGCAGGTAACATTAACACATAAGTATTTTTACAGATTCTGAAAGGATGATGTCGCCGAAGTTGAGTGATGTTGAAGAATGTGAAGAGATAATATCAAAATTTATACGAGCACCTGGCCAAAATGAACCGATACAAATACGAACAAAAAGAACAATTCTACGAAAGAAGAAGCGAAGTAATACTGAATATGATGGCGATGTGGTCATTGAAGAAACCTTGGATGATGAAAATATCAACAAGCCCTTTGAAAAGCCTAAAAATGACTTAAATATAGAAGAATATGATGGAGATGATATAACAAGTATTTTAAGTACAGATAGAAGCACAATCGAAATGCCGGAAGAAATTTATCAAATACCAGAGATGGCATCTAAGGTTGAAATACAAGAAGTCATTGACGATACAAGTAAAATTAAAATAAACAAAATAAATAAAGACTTCAAAAAACGTGAAGTTTCACTAAAAGAAATTGAAATGACTTGTAATAAAAATAAAACTAAACACATCTCGACATCCGACACAGCTCAGACCATTGAACACGAAATTGAACAAACAAAAGACGAAACAATCACTCCATTAGAGGAGACACCTCGGCTGGACATAGCAGTTGTTGTTGAAGACACACCAGAAACAGTCAAAATAACGGAGACAAAAACAGGAACTGGTGGGATTAGTAAGACAAAAACAACAAAACGCAAAGTCAGAAGAAAAGATGGCGTCGTCCAGGAGGTCACAGAGGTGGAGGTAACAGAAGGCCCACAAGAAGACTTCGAAATAACTGAGGAACCAGTTGTTGAAGAAATTCTTAAAACACCCGAAGGTAAGGTCATTACTAAGACTGTCAAAAAGCGCACAAAGAAAACTAAACATATTACCTCGACACCTGACACTACTGATACTACTGTACATGAAATTGAACAAATAAAAGACGAAAGAACCACCCCAATAGAGGAGACACCTCAGCTCGACTTTGCAGACGATGTTGTAGACACGCCAGAAACAATCGAAATCACGGAGACAAAAACAGAAACTGGTGATATTCGTAAGACTATAACAACAAAACGCAAAGTCAGAAGAAAAGATGGCGTCGTCCAGGAGGTCACAGAGGTGGAAGTAATAGAAGGCCCACAAGAAGACGACGAAAGAACTGAGGAACCAGTCGTTGACGAAATAAATAAAACACCCGAAGGTCAGGTCATCACTACGACTGTCAAAAAATGCACAAAGAAAACTAAACAAATCTCGACAACTGACATCACTGATACAAATGTACATAAAATTGAACAAATAAAAGACGAAACAACCACCCCATTAGAGGAGACACCTCGGCTGGACTTTTCAGACGTTGTTGAAGACAAAGGCCCACAAGAAGACGTCGAAATAACTGAGGAACCAGTTGTTGAAGAAATCGTTGAAACACCCGAAGGTAAGGTCATTGCTAAGACTGTCAAAAAGCGCACAAAGAAAACAATACATATCTCGACACCTGACACCACTGATACTACTGTACATGAAATTGAACAAATAAAAGACGAAACAACCACCCCATTAGACGAGACACCTCGGCTGGACTTTTCAGACGTTGTTGAAGACAAAAGCCCACAAGAAGACGTCGAAATAACTGAGGAACCAGTTGTTGAAGAAATCGTTGAAACACCCGAAGGTAAGGTCATTACTAATAATGTCAAAAAGCGCACAAAGAAAACTAAACATATTATCTCGCGCTCTGACACCACTGATACTACTGTACATAATATTGAACAAATAAAAGACGAAACAACCACCCCATTAGAGGAGACACATCGGCTGGACTTTTCAGACGTTGTTGAAGACACGCCAGAAACAGTGGAAGTCACGGAGACAAAAACAGAAACTGGTGGGATTCGAAAGACAAAAACAAGAAAACGCAAGATCAAAGGAAAAGATGGCGTCGTCCAGGAGATCACTGAGGTGGAGGTAACAGAAGGCCCACAAGACGTTGTCGAAATAACTGCAGAACCAGTTGTTGAAGAAATCGTTGAAACACCCGAAGGTAAGGTCATAACAAAGACTGTCAAAAAGCGCACAAAGAAAACTAAACATGTCTCGACACCTGACACGGCTGAAAGTACCGTACATGAAATTGAACAAATAAAAGACTTAACAATCACCCCATTAGAAGAGACAACTCAGCTGGACATTGCAGACGTTTTTGAAGACACGCCAGAAACAGTCGAAATCACGGAGACAAAAACAGAAACTGGTGAGATTCGACAGACAAAAACAACAAAACGCAAAGTCAGAAGAAAAGATGGCGTTGTCCAGGAGATCACTGAGGTGGAGGTAACACAAGGCCCACAAGACGTTGTCGAGATAACTGAGGAACCAGTTGTTGAAGAAATCGTTGAAACACCCGAAGGTAAGGTCATAACAAAGACTGTCAAAAAGCGCACAAAGAAAACTAAACATGTCTCGACACCTGACACGGCTGAAAATACCGTACATGAAATTGAACAAATAAAAGACGAAACAACCACCCCATTAGAAGAGACACCTCAGCTGGACATTTCAGACGTTGTTGAAGACACGCCAGAAACAGTGGAAGTCACGGAGACCAAAACAGAAACTGGTGAGATTCGAAAGACAAAAACAAGAAAACGCAAGGTCAAAGGAAAAGATGGCGTTGTCCAGGAGGTCACAGAGGTGGAGGTTACAGAAAGTCCACAAAACGATGTCGAAATAACTGAAGAACCAGTTGTTGAAGAAATCTTTGAAACACCCGAAGGCAAGATCATTACTAAAACTGTCAAAATGCGCACTATGAAAACTAAATCTATCACGACACCTGACATGACTGACACTACTGTAAATGAAATTGAACAAATAAAAGACGAAACAACCACCCCATTAAAAAAGACACCTCAGCTGGATATTGCAGACGTTGTTGAAGACACGCCAGAAACAGTGGAAGTCACGGAGACAAAAACAGAAACTGGTGAGATTCGAAAGACAAAAACAACAAAACGCAAGGTCAAAGGAAAAGATGGCGTCGTCCAGGAGGTCACAGAGGTGGAGGTTACTGAAGGCCCACAAGGCGTTGTCGAAATAACTGAGGAACCAGTTATTGAAGAAATCGTTGAAACACCCGAAGGTAAGATCATCACTACAACCGTCAAAAAGCGCACTAAGAAAACTAAATCTATTACGACACCTGACACGACTGACACTACTGTGCATGAAATTGAATCAATAAAAGACGAAACAACCACCCCATTAGAAGAGACACCTCAGCTGGACATTGAAGACGTTGTTGAAGACACGCCTGAAACAGTGGAAGTCACGGAGACAAAAACAGAAACTGCTGAGATTCGAAAGACAAAAACAACAAAACGCAAGGTCAAAGGAAAAGATGGCGTCGTCCAGGAGGTCACAGAGGTAGAGGTAACAGAAGGCCCACAAGACTTTGTCGAAACATCTGAGGAACCAGTTATTGAAGAAATCGTTGAAACACCCGAAGGTAAGATCATCACTACAACCGTCAAAAAGCGCACTAAGAAAACTAAATCTATTACGACACCTGACACGACTGACACTACTGTGCATGAAATTGAATCAATAAAAGACGAAACAACCACCCCATTAGAAGAGACACCTCAGCTGGACATTGAAGACGTTGTTGAAGACACGCCTGAAACAGTGGAAGTCACGGAGACAAAAACAGAAACTGGTGAGATTCGAAAGACAAAAACAACAAAACGCAAGGTCAAAGGAAAAGATGGCGTTGTCCAGGAGGTCAGAGAGGATGAGGTAACAGAAGGCCCACAAGACATTGTTGAAACATCGGTGGAACCAGTTGTTGAAGAAATCGTTGAAACACCCGAAGGTAAGATAATCACTAAAACTGTCAAAAAGCGCACTAAGAAAACTAAATCTATCACGACTCCTGACACGACTGACACTACTGTACATGAAATTGAACCAATAAAAGACGAAACAACCACCCCGTTAGAAGAGACACCTCAGCTGGACATTGCAGAAGATGTTGAAGACACGCCAGATACAGTGGAAGTCACGGAGACAAAAACAGAAACTGGTGAGATTCGAAAGACAAAAACAACAAAACGCAAGGTCAAAGGAAAAGATGGCGTCGTCCAGGAGGTCACAGAGGTTGAAGTTACAGAAAGCCCACATGACTTTGTCGAAACATCTGAGGAACCAGTTATTGAAGAAATCGTTGAAACACCCGAAGGTAAGATCATCACTACAACCGTCAAAAAGCGCACTAAGAAAACTAAATCTATTACAACACCTGACACGACTGACACTTTTGTACATGAAACTAAACCAATAAAAGACGAAACAACCACCCCATTAGAAGAGACACCTCAGCTGGACATTGCAGACGTTGTTGAAGACACGCCAGAAAGAGTGGAAGTCACGGAGACAAAAACAGAAACTGGTGAGATTCGAAAGACAAAAACTACAAAACGCAAGGTCAAAGGAAAAGATGGCGTCGTCCAGGAGGTCACAAAGGTGGAGGTAACAGAGGGCCCACAAGACATTGTTGAAACATCGGTGGAACCAGTTGTTGAAGAAATCGTTGAAACACCCGAAGGTAAGATCATCACTACAACCGTCAAAAAGCGCACTAAGAAAACTAAATCTATTACGACACCTGACACGACTGACACTTTTGTACATGAAATTGAACCAATAAAAGACGAAACAACCACCCCATTAGAAGAGACACCTCAGCTGGACATTGCAGACGTTGTTGAAGACACACCAGAAACTGTCGAAATCACGGAGACAAAAACAGAAACTGGTGAGATTCGAAAGACAAAAACAACAAAACGCAAGGTCAAAGGAAAAGATGGCGTCGTCCAGGAGGTCACAGAGGTGGAGGTAACAGAAGGCCCACAAGACTTTGTCGAAACATCTGAGGAACCAGTTATTGAAGAAATCGTTGAAACACCCGAAGGTAAGATCATCACTACAACCGTCAAAAAGCGCACTAAGAAAACTAAATCTATTACGACACCTGACACGACTGACACTACTGTGCATGAAATTGAATCAATAAAAGACGAAACAACCACCCCATTAGAAGAGACACCTCAGCTGGACATTGCAGACGTTGTTGAAGACACGCCTGAAACAGTCGAAATCACGGAGACACAAACAGTAACTGGTGAGATTTTAAAGACAAAAACAACAAAACGCAAGGTCAAAGGAAAAGATGGCGTCGTCCCGGAGGTCACAGAGGTTGAGGTAACAGAAGGCCCACAAGAAGTTGTCGAAATAACTGAGGAACCAGTTGTTGAAGAAATCGTTGAAACACCCGAAGGTAAGATCATTACTAAAACTTTCAAAAAACGAACTAAGAAAACTAAATCTATCACGACACCTGACACGACTGACACTAATGTACATGAAATGGTACCAATAAAAGACGAAACAACCGCCCCATTAGAAGAGACACCTCAGCTGGACATTGCTGACGTTGTTGAAGACACGCCTGAAACAGTGGAAGTCACGGAGACAAAAACAGAAACTGGTGAGATTCGAAAGACAAAAACAACAAAACGCAAGGTCAAAGGAAAAGATGGCGTCGTCCAGGAGGTCACAGAGGTGGAGGTAACAGAAGGCCCACAAGGAGTTGTCGAAATGACTGAGGCACCAGTTGTTGAAGAAATCGTTGAAACACCCGAAGGTAAGATCATCACTAAAACAGTCAAAAAGCGCACTAAGAAAACTAAATCTATCACTACACCTGACACGACTGACACTACTGTGCATGAAATTGAACCAATAAAAGACGAAACAACCACCCCATTAGAAGATACACCTCAGCTGGACATTGCAGACGTTGTTGAAGACACGCCAGAAACCGTCGAAATCAAGGAGACAAAAACAGAAACTGGTGAGATTCAAAAGACAAAAACAACAAAACGCAAGGTCAAAGGAAAAGATGGCGTCGTCCAGGAAGTCACAAAGGTGGAGGTAACAGAAGGCCCACAAGTAGACGTTGAAATAACTGAGGAACCAGTTGTTGAAGAAATTGTTGAGACGCCCGAAGGTAAGATCATCACTAAAACTGTCAAAAAGCGCACCAAAAAAACTAAACATATCTCGATACCTGACACCACTGACACTACCGTACACGAAATTGAGCAAACAAAAGACGAAACAATCAACCCATTAGAGGACACATCTCAGCTAGACTTTGCAGACGTTGTTGCAGACACGCCAGAAACAGTTGAAATCACGGAGACACGAACAGAAACTGGTAAGATTCGAAAAACAAAAACAACAAAGCGCAAGGTCAAAGGAAAAGATGGCGTCGTCCAGGAGGTGACAGAGGTGGAGGAAACAGAAGGCCCTCAAGGAATTATCGAAATAACTGAGGAACCAGTTGTTGAAGAAATCGTTGAAACACCCGAAGGTAAGATCATCACTAAAACTCTCAAAAAGCGCACTAAGAAAACTAAATCTATCACTACACCTGACACGACTGACACTACTGTGCATGAAATTGAACCAATAAAAGACGAAACATCCACCCCATTAGAAGAGACACCTCAGCTGGACATTGCTGACGTTGTTGAAGACACGCCTGAAACAGTGGAAGTCACGGAGACAAAAACAGAAACTGGTGAGATTCGAAAGACAAAAACAACAAAACGCAAGGTCAAAGGAAAAGATGGCGTCGTCCAGGAGCTCACAGAGGTGGAGGTAACAGAAGGCCCACAAGAAGACGTTGAAATAACTGAGGAACCAGTTGTTGAAGAAATTGTTGAGACACCTGAAAGTAAGATCATCACTAAAACTCTCAAAAAGCGCACTAAGAAAACTAAATCTATCACTACACCTGACACGACTGACACTACTGTGCATGAAATTGAACCAATAAAAGACGAAACAACCACCCCATTAGAAGAGACACCTCAGCTGGACATTGCAGACGTTGTTGAAGACACGCCTGAAACAGTGGAAGTCACGGAGACAAAAACAGAAACTGGTGAGATTCGAAAGACAAAAACAACAAAACGCAAGGTCAAAGAAAAAGATGGCGTCGTCCAGGAGGTCACAGAGGTGGAGGTAACAGAAGGCCCACAAGAAGACGTTGAAATAACTGAGGAACCAGTTGTTGAAGAAATTGTTGAGACACCTGAAGGTAAGATCATCACTAAAACTGTCAAAAAACGCACTAAGAAAACTAAACATATATCGACACCGGACACCACTGACACTACTGTACATGAAATTGAACCTATAAAAGACGAAACAACCACCCCATTAGAGGAAAAACCTCAGCTGGACTTTGCCGACGTTGTTGAAGACACGCCTGAAACAGTGGAAGTTACGGAGGCAAAAACAGAAACTGGTGTGATTCGAAAGACAAAAACAACAAAACGCAAGGTCAAAGGAAAAGATGGCGTTGTCCAAGAGGTCACAGAGGTGGAGGTAACAGAAGGTCCACAAGAAGACGTTGAAATAACTGAGGAACCAGTTGTTGAAGAAATTGTTGAGACACCCGAAGGTAAGATCATCACAAAAACTGTCAAAAAACGCACTAAGAAAACTAAACATATCTCGACACCTGACACCACTGGCACTACTGTATATGAAATTGAACCAATAAAAGACGAAACAACCACCCCATTAGAGGAAAAACCTCAGCTGGACTTTGCCGACATTGTTGAAGACACGCCTGAAACAGTGGAAGTCACGGAGACAAAAACAGAAACTGGTGAGATTCGAAAGACAAAAACAACAAAACGCAAGGTCAAAGGAAAAGATGGCGTCGTCCAGGAAGTTACAAAGGTGGAGGTAACAGAAGGCCCACAAGAAGACGTTGAAATAACTGAGGAACCAGTTGTTGAAGAAATCATTGAGACGCCCAAAGGTAAGATCATCACTAAAACTGTCAAAAAGCGCACCAAAAAAACTAAACATATCTCGATACCTGACACCACTGACACTACCGTACACGAAATTGAGCAAACAAAAGACGAAACAACCAACCCATTAGAGGACACATCTCAGCTAGACTTTGCAGACGTTGTTGCAGACACGCCAGAAACAGTTGAAATCACGGAGACACGAACAGAAACTGGTGAGATTCGAAAGACAAAAACAACAAAGCGCAAGGTCAAAGGAAAAGATGGCGTCGTCCAGGAGGTCACAGAGGTGGAGGTAACAGAAGGCCCACAAGGCATTGTCGAAATAACTGAGGAACCAGTTGTTGAAGAAATCGTTGAAACACCCGAAGGTAAGATCATCACTAAAACTGTCAAAAAGCGCACTAAGAAAACTAAATCTATCACTACACCTGACACGACTGACACAACTGTGCATGAAATTGAACCAATAAAAGACGAAACAACCACCCCATTAGAAGAGACACCTCAGCTGTACATTGCTGACGTTGTTGAAGACACGCCTGAAACAGTGGAAGTCACGGAGACAAAAACAGAAACTGGTGAGATTCGAAAGACAAAAACAACAAAACGCAAGGTCAAAGGAAAAGATGGCGTCGTCCAGGAGGTCACAGAGGTGGAGGTAACAGAAGGCCCACAAGAAGACGTTGAAATAACTGAGGAACCAGTTGTTGAAGAAATTGTTGAGACACCTGAAGGTAAGATCATCACTAAAACTCTCAAAAAGCGCACTAAGAAAACTAAATCTATCACTACACCTGACACGACTGACACTACTGTGCATGAAATTGAACCAATAAAAGACGAAACAACCACCCCATTAGAAGAGACACCTCAGCTGGACATTGCTGACGTTGTTGAAGACACGCCTGAAACAGTGGAAGTCACGGAGACAAAAACAGAAACTGGTGAGATTCGAAAGACAAAAACAACAAAACGCAAGGTCAAAGGAAAAGATGGCGTCGTCCAGGAGGTCACAGAGGTGGAGGTAACAGAAGGCCCACAAGAAGACGTTGAAATAACTGAGGAACCAGTTGTTGAAGAAATTGTTGAGACACCTGAAGGTAAGATCATCACTAAAACTGTCAAAAAACGCACTAAGAAAACTAAACATATATCGACACCGGACACCACTGACACTACTGTACATAAAATTGAACCAATAAAAGACGAAACAACCACCCCATTAGAGGAAAAACCTCAGCTGGACTTTGCCGACATATTTGAAGACACGCCAGAAACAGTGGAAGTCACGGAGACAAAAACAGAAACTGGTGAGATTCGAAAGACAAAAACAACAAAACGCAAGGTCAAAGGAAAAGATGGCGTCGTCCAGGAAGTCACAAAGGTGGAGGTAACAGAAGGCCCACAAGAAGACGTTGAAATAACTGAGGAACCAGTTGTTGAAGAAATCATTGAGACGCCCGAAGGTAAGATCATCACTAAAACTGTCAAAAAGCGCACTAAGAAAACTAAATCTATCGCGACACCTGACACGACTGACACTACTGTACATGAAATTGAACCAATAAAAGACGAAACAACCACCCCATTAGAAGAGACACCTCAGCTGGACATTGCAGACGTTGTTGAAGACACGCCTGAAACAGTCGAAATCACGGAGACACAAACAGTAACTGATGAGATTTTAAAGACAAAAACAACAAAACGCAAGGTCAAAGGAAAAGATGGCGTCGTCCCGGAGGTCACAGAGGTTGAGGTAACAGAAGGCCCACAAGAAGTTGTCGAAATAACTGAAGAACCAGTTGTTGAAGAAATCGTTGAAACACCCGAAGGTAAGATCATTACTAAAACTTTCAAAAAACGAACTAAGAAAACTAAATCTATCACGACACCTGACACGACTGACACTAATGTACATGAAATGGAACCAATAAAAGACGAAACAACCACCCCATTAGAAGAGACACCTCAGCTGGACATTGCTGACGTTGTTGAAGACACGCCTGAAACAGTGGAAGTCACGGAGACAAAAACAGAAACTGGTGAGATTCGAAAGACAAAAACAACAAAACGCAAGGTCAAAGGAAAAGAAGGCGTCGTCCAGGAGGTCACAAAGGTGGAGGTAACAGAAGGCCCACAAGGCGTTGTCGAAATAACTGAGGCACCAGTTGTTGAAGAAATCGTTGAAACACCCGAAGGTAAGATCATCACTAAAACAGTCAAAAAGCGCACAAAGAAAACTAAATCTATCACTACACCTGACACGACTGACACTACTGTGCATGAAATTGAACCAATAAAAGACGAAACAACCACCCCATTAGAAGAGACACCTCAGCTGGACATTGCAGACGTTGTTGAAGACACGCCTGAAACAGTGGAAGTCACGGAGACAAAAACAGAAACTGGTGAGATTCGAAAGACAAAAACAACAAAACGCAAGGTCAAAGGAAAAGATGGCGTCGTCCAGGAGGTCAAAGAGGTGGAGGTAACAGAAGGCCCACAAGAAGACGTTGAAATAACTGAGGAACCAGTTGTTGAAGAAATTGTTGAGACACCTGAAGGTAAGATCATCACTAAAACTGTCAAAAAACGCACTAAGAAAACTAAACATATCTCGACACCTGACACCACTGACACTACTGTACATGAAATTGAACCTATAAAAGACGAAACAACCACCCCATTAGAGGAAAAACCTCAGCTGGACTTTGCCGACGTTGTTGAAGACACGCCTGAAACAGTGGAAGTTACGGAGGCAAAAACAGAAACTGGTGTGATTCGAAAGACAAAAACAACAAAACGCAAGGTCAAAGGAAAAGATGGCGTCGTCCAGGAGGTCACAGAGGTGGAGGTAACAGAAGGCCCACAAGAAGACGTTGAAATAACTGAGGAACCAGTTGTTGAAGAAATTGTTGAGACACCTGAAGGTAAGATCATCACTAAAACTGTCAAAAAACGCACTAAGAAAACTAAACATATATCGACACCGGACACCACTGACACAACTGTACATGAAATTGAACCTATAAAAGACGAAACAACCACCCCATTAGAGGAAAAACCTCAGCTGGACTTTGCCGACGTTGTTGAAGACACGCCTGAAACAGTGGAAGTTACGGAGGCAAAAACAGAAACTGGTGTGATTCGAAAGACAAAAACAACAAAACGCAAGGTCAAAGGAAAAGATGGCGTTGTCCAGGAGGTCACAGAGGTGGAGGTAACAGAAGGCCCACAAGAAGACGTTGAAATAACTGAGGAACCAGTTGTTGAAGAAATCATTGAGACGCCCGAAGGTAAGATCATCACTAAAACTGTCAAAAAGCGCACCAAAAAAACTAAACATATCTCGATACCTGACACCACTGACACTACCGTACACGAAATTGAGCAAACAAAAGACGAAACAACCAACCCATTAGAGGACACATCTCAGCTAGACTTTGCAGACGTTGTTGCAGACACGCCAGAAACAGTTGAAATCACGGAGACACGAACAGAAACTGGTGAGATTCGAAAGACAAAAACAACAAAGCGCAAGGTCAAAGGAAAAGATGGCGTCGTCCAGGAGGTCACAGAGGTGGAGGTAACAGAAGGCCCACAAGGCATTGTCGAAATAACTGAGGAACCAGTTGTTGAAGAAATCGTTGAAACACCCGAAGGTAAGATCATCACTAAAACTGTCAAAAAGCGCACTAAGAAAACTAAATCTATCACTACACCTGACACGACTGACACTACTGTGCATGAAATTGAACCAATAAAAGACGAAACAACCACCCCATTAGAAGAGACACCTCAGCTGGACATTGCTGACGTTGTTGAAGACACGCCTGAAACAGTGGAAGTCACGGAGACAAAAACAGAAACTGGTGATATTCGAAAGACAAAAACAACAAAACGCAAGGTCAAAGGAAAAGATGGCGTCGTCCCGGAGGTCACAGAGGTTGAGGTAACAGAAGGCCCACAAGAAGTTGTCGAAATAACTGAAGAACCAGTTGTTGAAGAAATCGTTGAAACACCCGAAGGTAAGATCATTACTAAAACTTTCAAAAAACGAACTAAGAAAACTAAATCTATCACGACACCTGACACGACTGACACTAATGTACATGAAATGGAACCAATAAAAGACGAAACAACCACCCCATTAGAAGAGACACCTCAGCTGGACATTGCTGACGTTGTTGAAGACACGCCTGAAACAGTGGAAGTCACGGAGACAAAAACAGAAACTGGTGAGATTCGAAAGACAAAAACAACAAAACGCAAGGTCAAAGGAAAAGAAGGCGTCGTCCAGGAGGTCACAAAGGTGGAGGTAACAGAAGGCCCACAAGGCGTTGTCGAAATAACTGAGGCACCAGTTGTTGAAGAAATCGTTGAAACACCCGAAGGTAAGATCATCACTAAAACAGTCAAAAAGCGCACAAAGAAAACTAAATCTATCACTACACCTGACACGACTGACACTACTGTGCATGAAATTGAACCAATAAAAGACGAAACAACCACCCCATTAGAAGAGACACCTCAGCTGGACATTGCAGACGTTGTTGAAGACACGCCTGAAACAGTGGAAGTCTCGGAGACAAAAACAGAAACTGGTGAGATTCGAAAGACAAAAACAACAAAACGCAAGGTCAAAGGAAAAGATGGCGTCGTCCAGGAGGTCAAAGAGGTGGAGGTAACAGAAGGCCCACAAGAAGACGTTGAAATAACTGAGGAACCAGTTGTTGAAGAAATTGTTGAGACACCTGAAGGTAAGATCATCACTAAAACTGTCAAAAAACGCACTAAGAAAACTAAACATATCTCGACACCTGACACCACTGACACTACTGTACATGAAATTGAACCTATAAAAGACGAAACAACCACCCCATTAGAGGAAAAACCTCAGCTGGACTTTGCCGACGTTGTTGAAGACACGCCTGAAACAGTGGAAGTTACGGAGGCAAAAACAGAAACTGGTGTGATTCGAAAGACAAAAACAACAAAACGCAAGGTCAAAGGAAAAGATGGCGTCGTCCAGGAGGTCACAGAGGTGGAGGTAACAGAAGGCCCACAAGAAGACGTTGAAATAACTGAGGAACCAGTTGTTGAAGAAATTGTTGAGACACCTGAAGGTAAGATCATCACTAAAACTGTCAAAAAACGCACTAAGAAAACTAAACATATATCGACACCGGACACCACTGACACAACTGTACATGAAATTGAACCTATAAAAGACGAAACAACCACCCCATTAGAGGAAAAACCTCAGCTGGACTTTGCCGACGTTGTTGAAGACACGCCTGAAACAGTGGAAGTTACGGAGGCAAAAACAGAAACTGGTGTGATTCGAAAGACAAAAACAACAAAACGCAAGGTCAAAGGAAAAGATGGCGTTGTCCAGGAGGTCACAGAGGTGGAGGTAACAGAAGGCCCACAAGAAGACGTTGAAATAACTGAGGAACCAGTTGTTGAAGAAATCATTGAGACGCCCGAAGGTAAGATCATCACTAAAACTGTCAAAAAGCGCACCAAAAAAACTAAACATATCTCGATACCTGACACCACTGACACTACCGTACACGAAATTGAGCAAACAAAAGACGAAACAACCAACCCATTAGAGGACACATCTCAGCTAGACTTTGCAGACGTTGTTGCAGACACGCCAGAAACAGTTGAAATCACGGAGACACGAACAGAAACTGGTGAGATTCGAAAGACAAAAACAACAAAGCGCAAGGTCAAAGGAAAAGATGGCGTCGTCCAGGAGGTCACAGAGGTGGAGGTAACAGAAGGCCCACAAGGCATTGTCGAAATAACTGAGGAACCAGTTGTTGAAGAAATCGTTGAAACACCCGAAGGTAAGATCATCACTAAAACTGTCAAAAAGCGCACTAAGAAAACTAAATCTATCACTACACCTGACACGACTGACACTACTGTGCATGAAATTGAACCAATAAAAGACGAAACAACCACCCCATTAGAAGAGACACCTCAGCTGGACATTGCTGACGTTGTTGAAGACACGCCTGAAACAGTGGAAGTCACGGAGACAAAAACAGAAACTGGTGATATTCGAAAGACAAAAACAACAAAACGCAAGGTCAAAGGAAAAGATGGCGTCGTCCAGGAGGTCACAGAGGTGGAGGTAACAGAAGGCCCACAAGAAGACGTTGAAATAACTGAGGAACCAGTTGTTGAAGAAATTGTTGAGACACCTGAAGGTAAGATCATCACTAAAACTGTCAAAAAACGCACTAAGAAAACTAAACATATATCGACACCGGACACCACTGACACTACTGTACATGAAATTGAACCTATAAAAGACGAAACAACCACCCCATTAGAGGAAAAACCTCAGCTGGACTTTGCCGACGTTGTTGAAGACACGCCTGAAACAGTGGAAGTTACGGAGGCAAAAACAGAAACTGGTGTGATTCGAAAGACAAAAAAAACAAAACGCAAGGTCAAACAAAAAGATGGCGTTGTCCAGGAGGTCACAGAGGTGGAGGTTACAGAAGGTCCACAAGAAGACGTTGAAATAACTGAGGAACCAGTTGTTGAAGAAATTGTTGAGACACCCGAAGGTAAGATCATCACTAAAACAGTCAAAAAGCGCACAAAGAAAACTAAATCTATCACTACACCTGACACGACTGACACTACTGTGCATGAAATTGAGCCAATAAAAGACGAAACAACCACCCCATTAGAAGAGACACCTCAGCTGGACATTGCAGACGTTGTTGAAGACACGCCTGAAACAGTGGAAGTCACGGAGACAAAAACAGAAACTGGTGAGATTCGAAAGACAAAAACAACAAAACGCAAGGTCAAAGGAAAAGATGGCGTCGTCCAGGAGGTCACAGAGGTGGAGGTAACAGAAGGCCCACAAGAAGACGTTGAAATAACTGAGGAACCAGTTGTTGAAGAAATTGTTGAGACACCTGAAGGTAAGATCATCACTAAAACTGTCAAAAAGCGCACTAAGAAGACTAAACATATCTCGACACCTGACACCACTGACACTACCGTACACGAAATTGAGCAAACAAAAGACGAAACAACCACCCCATTAGAGGAAAAACCTCAGCTGGACTTTGCCGACGTTGTTAAAAACACGCCTGAAACAGTGGAAGTTACGGAGACAAAAACAGAAACTGGTGAGATTCGAAAGACAAAAACAACAAAACGCAAGGTCAAAGGAAAAGATGGCGTCGTCCAGGAAGTCACAAAGGTGGAGGTAACAGAAGGCCCACAAGAAGACGTTGAAATAACTGAGGAACCAGTTGTTGAAGAAATCATTGCAACGCCCGAAGGTAAGTTCATCACTAAAACTGTCAAAAAGCGCACTAAGAAAACGAAACATATCTCGATACCTGACACCACTGACACAACCGTACACGAAATTGAGCAAACAAAAGACGAAACAACCACCCCATTAGAGGATACACCTCAGCTCGACTTTGCAGACGTTGTTGTAGACACGCCTGAAACAGTGGAAGTCACGGAGACACGAACAGAATCTGGTGAGATTCGAAAGACAAAAACAACAAAACGCAAGGTCAAAGGAAAAGATAGTGTAGTCCAGGAGGTCACAGAGGTGGAGGTAACAGAAGGTCCACAAGAAGATGTTGAAATCACTGAGGAACCAGTTGTTGAAGAAATTGTTGAGACACCCGAAGGTAAGATCATCACTAAAACTGTCAAAAAACGCACAAAGAAAACTAAATCTATCACGACACCTGACACGACTGACACTACTTTACATGAAATTGAACCACTAAAAGACGAAACAACCACCCCAGTAGAAGAGACACCTCAGCTGGACATTGCAGTTGATGTTGAAGTCACGCCAGAAACAGTGGAAGTCACGGAGACGAAAACAGAAACTGGTGAGATTCGAAAGACAAAAACAACAAAACGCAAGGTCAAAGGAAAAGATGGCGTCGTCCAGGAGGTCACAGAGGTGGAGGTAACAGAAGGTCCACAAGAAGACGTTGAAATAACTGAGGAACCAGTTGTTGAAGAAATTGTGAAGACACCCGAAGGTAAGATCATCACTAAAACTGTCAAAAAGCGCACTAAGAAAACTAAATCTATCACTACACCTGACACGACTGACACTACTGTGCATGAAATTGAACCAATAAAAGACGAAAAAACCACCCCATTAGAGGAAAAACCTCAGCTGGACTTTGCCGATATTGTTGAAGACACGCCTGAAACAGTGGAAGTCACGGAGACAAAAACAGAAACTGGTAAGATTCGAAAGACAAAAACAACAAAACGCAAGGTCAAAGGAAAAGATGGCATCGTCCAGGAAGTCACAAAGGTGGAGGTAACAGAAGGCCCACAAGAAGACGTTGAAATAACTGAGGAACCAGATGTTGAAGAAATCATTGAGACTCCCGAAGGTAAGTTCATCACTAAAACTGTCAAAAAGCGCACTAAGAAAACTAAACATATCTCGATACCTGACACCACTGACACTACCGTACACGAAATTGAGCAAATAAAAGACGAAACAACCACCCCATTAGAGGATACACCTCAGCTCGACTTTGCAGACGTTGTTGTAGACACGCCAGAAACAGTGGAAGTCACGGAGACACGAACAGAATCTGGTGAGATTCGAAAGACAAAAACAACAAAACGCAAGGTCAAAGGAAAAGATGGCGCTGTCCAAGAGGTCACAGAGGTGGAGGTAACAGAAGGCCCACAAGTAGACGTTGAAATAACTGAGGAACCAGTTGTTGAAGAAATTGTTGAGACGCCCGAAGGTAAGATCATCACTAAAACTGTCAAAAAGCGCACCAAAAAAACTAAACATATCTCGATACCTGACACCACTGACACTACCGTACACGAAATTGAGCAAACAAAAGACGAAACAACCAACCCATTAGAGGACACATCTCAGCTAGACTTTGCAGACGTTGTTGCAGACACGCCAGAAACAGTTGAAATCACGGAGACACGAACAGAAACTGGTAAGATTCGAAAAACAAAAACAACAAAGCGCAAGGTCAAAGGAAAAGATGGCGTCATCCAGGAGGTCACAGAGGTGGAGGTAACAGAAGGTCCACAAGAAGACGTTGAATTAACTGAGGAACCAGTTGTTGAAGAAATTGTTGAGACACCTGAAGGTAAGATCATCACTAAAACTGTCAAAAAACGCACTAAGAAAACTAAACATATCTCGACACCTGACACCACTGACACTACTGTACATGAAATTGAACCAATAAAAGACGAAAAAACCACCCCATTAGAGGAAAAACCTCAGCTGGACTTTGCCGATGTTGTTGAAGACACGCCTGAAACAGTGGAAGTCATGGAGACAAAAACAGAAACTGGTGAGATTCGAAAGACAAAAACAACAAAACGCAAGGTCAAAGGAAAAGATGGCGTCGTCCAGGAAGTCACAAAGGTGGAGGTAACAGAAGGCCCACAAGAAAACGTTGAAATAACTGAGGAACCAGTTGTTGAAGAAATCATTGAGACGCCCGAAGGTAAGTTCATCACTAAAACTGTCAAAAAGCGCACTAAGAAAACTAAACATATCTCGATACCTGACACCACTGACACTACCGTACACGAAATTGAGCAAACAAAAGACGATACAACCACCCCATTAGAGGATACACCTCAGCTCGACTTTGCAGACGTTGTTGTAGACACGCCAGAAACAGTGGAAGTCACGGAGACACGAACAGAATCTGGTGATATGCGAAAGACAAAAACAACTAAACGCAAGGTCAAAGGAAAAGATGGCGCTGTCCAGGAGGTCACAGAGGTGGAGGTAACAGAAGGTCCACAAGAAGACGTTGAAAAAACTGAGGAACCAGTTGTTGAAGAAATAGTGGAGACACCCGAAGGTAAGATCATCACTAAAACTGTCAAAAAGCGCACTAAGAAAACTACACATATCTCGACACCTGACACCACTGACACTACCGTACACGAAATAGAGCAAATAAAAGACGAAACAACCACCCCACTAGAGGATAGACCTCAGCTCGATTTTGCAGACGTTGTCGTAGACACGCCAGAAACAGTGGAAGTCACGGAGACAAAAACAGAAACTGGTGAGATTCGAAAGACAAAAACAACAAAACGCAAGGTCAAAGGAAAAGATGGCGTCGTCCAGGAAGTCACAAAGGTGGAGGTAACAGAAGGCCCACAAGAAGACGTTGAAATAACTGAGGAACCAGTTGTTGAAGAAATCATTGAGACGCCCGAAGGTAAGTTCATCACTAAAACTGTCAAAAAGCGCACTAAGAAAACTAAACATATCTCGATACCTGACACCACTGACACTACCGTACACGAAATTGAGCAAACAAAAGACGATACAACCACCCCATTAGAGGATACACCTCAGCTCGACTTTGCAGACGTTGTTGTAGACACGCCAGAAACAGTGGAAGTCACGGAGACACGAACAGAATCTGGTGATATTCGAAAGACAAAAACAACAAAACGCAAGGTCAAAGGAAAAGATGGCGCTGTCCAGGAGGTCACAGAGGTGGAGGTAACAGAAGGTCCACAAGAAGACGTTGAAAAAACTGAGGAACCAGTTGTTGAAGAAATAGTGGAGACACCCGAAGGTAAGATCATCACTAAAACTGTCAAAAAGCGCACTAAGAAAACTACACATATCTCGACACCTGACACCACTGACACTACCGTACACGAAATAGAGCAAATAAAAGACGAAACAACCACCGCACTAGAGGATACACCTCAGCTCGATTTTGCAGACGTTGTCGTAGACACGCCAGAAACAGTGGAAGTCACGGAGACACGAACAGAATCTGGTGAGATTCGAAAGACAAAAACAACAAAACGCAAGGTCATAGGAAAATATGGCGTTGTCCAGGAGGTCACAGAGGTGGAGGTAACAGAAGGTCCACAAGAAGACGTTGAAATAACTGAGGAACCAGTTGTTGAAGAAATTGTTGAGACACCCGAAGGTAAGATAATCACTAAAACTGTCAAAAAACGCACAAAGAAAACTAAACATATCTCGACACCTGACACCACTGACACTACTTTACATGAAATTGAACCAATAAAAGACGAAACAACCACCCAATTAGAAGATACACCTCAGCTGGACATTGCAGACATTGTTGAAGACACGCCAGAAACCGTCGAAATCACGGAGACAAAAACAGAAACTGGTGATATTCGAAAGACAAAAACAACAAAACGCAAGGTCAAAGGAAAAGATGGCGTTGTCCAGGAGGTCACAGAGGTTGAGGTAACAGAAGGCCCACAAGACGTTGTCGAAATAACTGAGGAACCAGTTGTTGAAGAAATCGTTGAAACACCCGAAGGTAAGATCATTACTAAAACTTTCAAAAAGCAAACTAAGAAAACTAAATCTATCACGACACCTGACACGACCGACACTACTGTACATGATATTGAACCAATAAAAGACGAAAAAACCACCCCATTAGAAGATACACCTCAGCTGGACATTGCAGACGTTGTTGAAGACACGCCAGAAACCGTCGAAATCACGGAGACAAAAACAGAAACTGGTGAGATTCGAAAGACAAAAACAACAAAACGCAAGGTCAAAGGAAAAGATGGCGCTGTCCAGGAGGTCACAGACGTTGAGGTAACAGAAGGCACACAAGACGTTGTCGAAATAACTGAGGAACCAGTTGTTGAAGAAATCGTTGAAACACCCGAAGGTAAGATCATTACTAAATCTTTCAAAAAGCGCACTAAGAAAACTAAATCTATCACGACACCTGACACGAATGACACTACTGTACATGAAATTGAACCAATAAAAGACGGAACAACCACCCCATTAGAAGAGACACCTCAGCTGGACATTGCAGTCGTTCTTGAAGACACGCCAGAAACAGTGGAAGTCACGGACACAAAAACAGAAATTGGTGAGATTCGAAAGACAAAAAGAACAAAACGCAAGGTCAAAGGAAAAGATGGCGTTGTCCAGGAGGTCACAGAGGTTGAGGTAACAGAAGGCCCACAAGGCGTTGTCGAAATAACTGAGGAACCAGTTGTTGAAGAAATCGTTGAAACACCCGAAGGTAAGATCATTACTAAATCTTTCAAAAAGCGCACTAAGAAAACTAAATCTATCACTACACCTGACACGACTGACACTACTGTGCATGAAGTTGAACCAATAAAAGACGAAACAACCACCCCATTAGAAGAGACACCTCAGCTGGACATTGCAGACGTTGTTGAAGACACGCCTGAAACAGTGGATGTCACGGAGATAAAAACAGAAACTGGTGAGATTCGAAAGACAAAAACAACAAAACGCAAGGAAAAAGGAAAAGATGGCGTCGTCCAGGAGGTCACAGAGGTGGAGGTGACAGAAGGTCCACAAGAAGACGTTGAAATAACTGAGGAACCAGTTGTTGAAGAAATTGTTGAGACACCCGAAGGTAAGATCATCACTAAAACTGTCAAAAAGCGCACTAAGAAAACTAAATCCATCACGACACCTGACACGACTGACACTACTGTACATGAAATTGAACCAATAAAAGACGAAACAACCACCCCATTAGAAGAGACACCTCAGCTGGACATTGCAGTTGTTGTTGAAGACACGCCAGAAACAGTGGAAGTCACGGAGACTAAAACAGAAACTGGTGAGATTCGAAAGACAAAAACAACAAAACGCAAGGAAAAAGGAAAAGATGGCGTCGTCCAGGAGGTCACAGAGGTGGAGGTCACAGAGGGCCCACAAGACGTTGTTGAAACATCGGTGGAACCAGGTTTTGAAGAAATTGTTGAAACACCCGAAGGTAAGATTATCACTAAAACTGTCAAAAAGCGCACTAAGAAAACTAAATCTATCACGACACCTGACACGACTGACACTACTGTACATAAAATTGAACCAATAAAAGACGAAACAACCACCCCATTAGAAGAGACAACTCAGCTGGACATTGCAGTTGTTGTTGAAGACACGCCAGAAACAGTGGAAGTCACGGAGACTAAAACAGAAACTGGTGAGATTCGTAAGACAAAAATAACAAAACGCAAAGTAAAAGGAAAAAATGGCGTCGTCCAAGAGGTCACAGAGGTGGAGGTCACAGACGGCCCACAAGAAGACGTTGAAATGACTGAGGAACCAATTGTTGAAGAAATCGTTGAAACACCCGAAGGTAAGGTCATCACTAAAACCGTCAAAAAGCGCACTAAGAAAACTAAACATATCTCGACACCTGACACCACTGACACTACCGTTCACGAAATACAACACATAAAATACGATACACCAACCCCATCAGAGGAGACACCTCGGCTGGATTTTGCAGACGCTGTTGAAGACACTCAAGATACAGTCGTAATCACGGAAACAAAAACAGAAACTGGTGACATTCGTAAGACAAAAATAACAAAACGCAAGGTCAAAGGAAAAGATGGCGTTGTCCAAGAGTTCACAGAGGAGGAGATACCAGAAGGCCCACAGGAAGACGTCGAATTAACAGAGAAACCAGTTGTTGAAGAAATCGTTGAAACACCCGAAGGTAAGGTCATCACTAAAACCATCAAAAAGCGCACTCAGAAAACAAAACATATCTCGACACCTGACACCACTGACACTACCGTACACGAAATAGAACACATAAAAGACGAAACAACAACCCTATTAGAAGAGACTCCTCGGCTGGATATTGGAGACGCTGTTGAAGACACTCCAGATACAGTCGTAATCACTGCGACAAAAACTGAAACAGGTAAGATTCGTCAGACAACAACACCAAAACGCAAGGTCAAAGCAAAAGATGGCGTCGTGAACGAGATCCCAGAGGTGGGGGTAACAGAAGGCCCATTAGAAGACGTCGAATTAACAGAGGAATCAGTTGTTGATGAAATCGTTGAAACACCCGAAGGTAAGGTCATCACTAAAACCGTCAAAAAGCGAACTCAGAAAACAAAACATATCTCGACACCTGACACCACTGACACTACCGTACACGTAATAGAACACATAAAAGACGAAACAACAACCCCATTAGAGGAGACACCTCGGCTGGATTTTGCAGACGCTGTTGAAGACGCTCCAGATACAGTCGTAATCACGGAAACAAAAACAGAAACTGGTGACATTCGTAAGACAAAAACAACAAAACGCAAGGTTAAAGGAAAAGATGGTGTTGTCCAAGAGCTCACAGAGGAACAGGTTACAGAAAGCCCAAAAGAAGACGTCGAACTTACTGAGGAGCCAATTGTTGAAGAAATCGTTGAAACACCCGAAGGTAAGGTCATCACTAAAACCGTCACAAAGCGCACTAAGAAAACTAAACATATCTCGACACCTGACACCACTGACACTACCGTACATGAAAAAGAACACATAAAAGACGAAAAAACAACCCCATTAGAGGAGACACCTCGGCCGGATTTTGCAGACGCTGTTGAAGACACTCCAGAAACAGTCGTAATCACGGAGACGAAAACAGAAACTGGTGACATTCGTCAGACAAAAACAACAAAACGCAAGGTTAAAGGAAAAGATGGCGTTGTTCAAGAGCTCACAGAGGTGGAGATAACAGAAGGCCGACAAGAAGACTTCGAACTAACTGAGGAACCATTTAATGAAGAAATCGTTGAAACACCCGAAGGTAAGATCATCACTAAAACCGTCAAAAAGCGCACTAAGAAAACTAAACATATCTCGACACCTGACACCACTGACACTACCGTACACGAAATAGAACACATAAGAGACGAAACAACAACCCCATTAGAGGAGACACCTCGGCCGGATTTTGGAGACACTGTTGAATACACTCCAGATACAGTCGTAATCACTGAGACAAAAACTGAAACAGGTAAGATTCGTAAAACAACATCACCAAAACGCAAGGTCAAAGGAAAAGATGGCGTCGTCCAAGAGATCACAGAGGTGGAGGTTACAGAAGGCCCATTAGAAGACGTCAAAATAACAGAGGAACCAGTTGTTGAAGAAATCGTTGAAACACCCGAAGGTAAGGTCATCACTAAGACCGTCAAAAAGCACACTAAGAAAACTAAACATATCTCGACACCTGACACCACTGACACTACCGTACACGAAATTGTACACATGAACGACGAAACAACAACCCCATTAGAGGAGACACCTCGGCCGGATATTGGAGACGCTGTTGAAGACACTCCAGATACAGTCGTAATCACTGCGACAAAAACTGAAACAGGTAAGATTCGTCAGACAACAACACCAAAACGCAAGGTCAAAGCAAAAGATGGCGTCGTGAACGAGATCCCACAGGTGGGGGTAACAGAAGGCCCATTAGAAGACGTCGAATTAACAGAGGAATCAGTTGTTGACGAAATCGTTGAAACACCCGAAGGTAAGGTCATCACTAAAACCGTCAAAAAGCGCACTCAGAAAACAAAACATATCTCGACACCTGACACCACTGACACTACCGTACACGAAATAGAACACATAAAAGACGAAACAACAACCCCATTAGAGGAGACACCTCGGCTGGATTTTGCAGACGCTGTTGAAGACACTCCAGATACAGTCGTAATCACGGAAACAAAAACAGAAACTGGTGACATTCGTAAGACAAAAACAACAAAACGCAAGGTTAAAGGAAAAGATGGTGTTGTCCAAGAGCTCACAGAGGAACAGGTTACAGAAAGCCCAAAAGAAGACGTCGAACTTACTGAGGAGCCAATTGTTGAAGAAATCGTTGAAACACCCGAAGGTAAGGTCATCACTAAAACCGTCAAAAAGCGCACTAAGAAAACTAAACATATCTCGACACCTGACACCACTGACACTACCATACACGAAAAAGAACACATAAAAGACGAAAAAACAACCCCATTAGAGGAGACACCTCGGCCCGATTTTGCAGACGCTGTTGAAGACAGTCCAGAAACAGTCGTAATCACGGAGACGAAAACAGAAACTGGTGACATTCGTCAGACAAAAACAACAAAACGCAAGGTTAAAGGAAAAGATGGCGTTGTTCAAGAGCTCACAGAGGTGGAGATAACAGAAGGCCGACAAGAACACTTCGAACTAACTGAGGAACCATTTAATGAAGAAATCGTTGAAACACCCGAAGGTAAGATCATCACAAAAATTGTGAAAAAGCGCACTAAGAAAACTAAACATATCTCGACACCTGACACCACTGACACTACCGTACACGAAATAGAACACATAAGAGACGAAACAACAACCCCATTAGAGGAGACACCCCGGCTGGATTTTGCAGACGCTGTTGAAGACACTCCAGATACTGTCGTAATCACGGAAACAAAAACAGAAACTGGTGACATTCGTAAGACAAAAACAACAAAACGCAAGGTCAAAGGAAAAGACGGCGTTGTCCAAGAGCTCACAGAGGAGAAGGTGACAGAAGGCCCACAGGAAGACGTCGAATTAACAGAGGAACCAGTTGTTGAAGAAATCGTTGAAACACCCGAAGGTAAGGTCATCACTAAGACCGTCAAAAAGCGCACTAAGAAAACAAAACATATCTCGGCACCTGACACCACAAACACTACCGTACACGAAACAACAACCCCATTAGAGGAGACACCTCGGCCGGATTTTGCAGACGCTGTTGAAGACACTCCAGAAACAGTCGTAATCACGGAGACAAAAACAGAAACTGGTGACATTCGTAAGACAAAAACAACAAAACGCAAGGTCAAAGGAAAAGATGGCGTTGTCCAAGAGTTCACAGAGGAGGAGGTAACAGAAGGCCGACAAGAAGACTTCGATCTTACTGAGAAACCATTTAATGAAGAAATCGTTGAAACACCCAAAGGTAAGATCATCACAAAAATTGTGAAAAAGCCCACTAAGAAAACAAAACATATCTCGACACCTGACACCACAAACACTACCGTCTACGAAACAACAACCCCATTAGAGGAGACACCTCGGCCGGATTTTGCAGACTCTGTTGAAGACACTCCAGAAACAGTCGTAATCACGGAGACAAAAACAGAAACTGGTGACATTCGTAAGACAAAAACAACAAAACGCAATGTCAAAGGAAAAGATGGTATTGTCCAAGAGCTCACAGACGTACAGGTTACAGAAAGTCCACAAGAAGACGTCGAACTAACAGAGGAACCAGTTGTTGAAGAAATCGTTGAAACACCCGAAGGTAAGGTCATCACTAAAACTGTCAAAAAGTGCACTAAGAAAACTAAACATATCTCGAGACCTGACACCACTGACACTACCGTACACGAAATTGAACACATAAAAGACGAAACAACAACCCCATTAGAGGAGACACCTCGGCTGGATTTTGCAGACGCTGTTGAAGACACTCCAGATACAGTTGTAATCACGGAGACAAAAACTGAAACAGGTAAGATTCGTAAGACAACAACACCAAAATGCAAGGTCAAAGGAAAAGATGGCGTCGTCCAAGAGATCACAGAGGTGGAGGTTACAGATGGTTTAAAAGAAGATGTTGAAATAACTGAGGAACCAGTTGTTGAAGAAATCGTTGAAACACCCGAAGGTAAGGTCATCACTAAAACTATCAAAAATCGCACTAAGAAAACTAAACATATCTCGACACCTGACACCACAAACACTACCGTACACGAAATAGAACAAATAAAAGACGAGTCAACCACCCCGTTAGAGGAGGCAACTCAGCTGGACTTTGCAGACGTTGTTGAAGACACTCCAGATACAGTCGAAATCACGGAGACTAAAACAGAAACTGGTGACATTCGTAAGACAAAAACAACAAAACGCAAGGTCAAAGGAAAAGATGGTGTTGTCCAAGAGCTCACAGACGTACAGGTTATAGAAAGCCAACAAGAAGACGTCGAACTAACTGTGGAACCAATTTTTGAAGAAATCGTTGAAACACCCGAAGGTAAGGTCATCACTAAAACCGTCAAAAAGCGCACTAAGAAAACTAAACATATCTCGACACCTGACACCACTGACACTACCATACAAAAAATTGAACACATAAAATACGAAACAACATCCCCATTAGAGGAGACACCTCGGTCGGATTTTGTAGACGCTGTTGAAGACACTCCAGATACAGTCGTAATCACGGAGACAAAAATTGAAACAGGTAAGATTCGTAAAACAACATCACCAAAACGCAAGGTCAAAGAAAAAGATGGCGTCGTCCAAGAGATCACTGAGGTGGAGGTAACAGAAGGCCCATTAGAAGACGTCGAATTAACAGAGGAACCAGTTGTTGAAGAAATCGTTGAAACACCCGAAGGTAAGTTCATCACTAAAACCATCAAAAAGCGCACTAAGAAAACTAAACATATCTCGACACCTGACACCACTGACACTACCATACACGAAATAGAACACATAAAAGACGAAACAACAACCCCATTAGAGGAGACACCTCGGCCTGATTTTGCAGACGCTGTTGAAGACACTCCAGAAACAGTCGTAATCACGGAGACAAAAACAGAAACTGGTGACATTCGTAAGACAAAACCTACAAAACGCAAGGTTAAAGGAAAAGATTGCATTGTTCAAGAGCTCACAGAGGTGGGTGTAACAGAAGGCCGACATGAAGACTTCGAACTAACTGAGGAGCCATTTAATAAAGAAATCGTTGAAACACCCGAAGGTAAGATCATCATAAAAATTGTGAAAAAGCGCACTAAGAAAACTAAACATATCTCGACACCTGACACCACTGACACTACCGTACACGAAATAGAACACATAAGAGACAAAACAACAACCCCATTAGAGGAGACACCCCGGCTGGATTTTGCAGACGCTGTTGAAGACACTCCAGATACAGTCGAAATCACGGAGACAAAAACAGAAACTGGTGACATTCGTAAGACAAAAACAACAAAACGCAAGGTCACAAGAAAAGATGGCGTTTTCCAAGAGCTCACAGAGGTGGAGGTAACAAAAAGCCCACAAGAAGACGTCGAACTAAATAAGATACCAGTTGATGAAGAAATCGTTGACACACCCGAAGCTAAGGTCATCACTAAAACTGTCAAAAAGCGCACTAAGAAAACTAAACAAATATCTACACCTGACACCACTGACACTACCGTACACGAAATAGAACAAATAAAAGACGAAACAACCACCCCTTTAGAGGAGACACCTCGGCTGGACTTTGCAGACGTTGTAGAAGACACACCAGAAACGGTCGAAATCATGGAGACAAAAACTGAAACAAGTGAGATTAGTAAGAGAAAAACAACGAAACGCAAGGTTAAAGGAAAAGCTGGCGTCTTCCATGGGATCACAGAGGTGGAGGTACAAGAAAATGTCGAATTAACTGAGGAACCAGTTATTGAAGAAATCTTTGAAACACCCGAAGGTAAGACCATCACTAAAACTGTCAAAAAGCGCACTCAGAAAACAAAACATTTCTCGACACCTGACACCACTGACACCACCGTACACGAAATAGAACCCATAAAAGACGAAACAACCACCCCATTAGAGGAGACACCTCGGCTTGACTTTGCAGACGCTGTTGAAGACACTCCAGATACAGTCGTTATCACGGAGACAAAAACTGAAACAGGTAAGATTCGTAAGACAATATCACCAAAACGCAAGGTCAAAGGAAAAGATGGCGTCGTCCAAGAGATCACAGAGGTGGAGGTAACAGAAGGCCCATTAGAAGACGTCGAAATAGCAGAGGAACCAGTTGTTGAAGAAATCGTTGAAACACCCGAAGGTAAGGTCATCACTAAAACTGTCAACAAAAAGCGCACAAAGAAAACTAAACATATCTCGACACCTGACACCACTGACGATACCATACACGAAATTGAACAAATAAAAGATGAAACAACCACCCCTTTAGAGGAGACACCTCGGCTGGACTTCGCACACGTTGTAGAAGACACACCAGAAACGGTCGAAATCACGGAGACAAAAACTGAAACTGGTGAGATTCGTAAGAGAAAAACAACAAAACGCAAGGTCAAAGGAAAAGATAGCGTCGTGAACGAGATCACAGAGGTGGAAGAAACAGAAGGCCCACAAGAAGTCGTGGAACTAACTGAGGAACCAGTTGTTGAAGAAATCGTTGAAACACCCGAAGGTAAGACCAACGCTAAAACTGTCAAAAAGCGCACTAAGAAAACTAAACATATCACGACACCTGACACCACTGACATTACCGTACCCGAAACTGAACAAATAAAAGACGAAACAACCACCCCATTAGAGAATACTCATCGGCTGGACGTTGGTTACGACACAGCAGAGACTGTCGAAATCAAAGAGACAAAAACAGAAACTGGTGAGATTTGTAAGACAAAAACATTAAAACGCAAGGTCAAAGGAAAAGATGGAGTCGTCAACGCGATATCTGAAAAACCAGTATTTGAAGAAATCGTTGAAACACCCGAAGGTAAGATTATAACTAAGACTATCCAAAAGCACACTAAGAAAACTAAACATATATCGACACCTGACTCCATTGTAACCACCGTACACGAAATTGAACAAATAAAAGACGATACAACTATCCCTTTAGAGGAGACACCTCGGCTGGACTTTGCAGACGTGGTTGAAGACACATCAGAAACACTCATAGTCACAGAGACAAAAACAGGGACTGGAGAGGTGCGTAAGGCAAAAATGACAAGTCACAATCTTATTTACATTTCCGCAAAGCATGACGTTTCCAAGAAAGTTGCAGAGGTGGTTACCACAGAAGGACCACAGGAAGAGGTCGAAATAATTGATGAACCAGTTGTAGTAGATATCCTTGATACAACCGAAGGTAAGACTATTACTAAGAATGTCAAAAACACACTAAGTAATCTAAACATATTACGACATCTTATACCACTGACACGACCATACCATAATCTAATCATATCTCAAAACCTTGTACCACTGACACTACAGTACACAAAATTGAAGAAATATTCGATGAAATATATCTCGGAATTAAAGATACAAAGACTGAGACTAAAGAGTTTCGAAAACATATAACAATTAGCAAAACCGTTGACCCTAAGGCCACCCGCTTCCCGCTAATTCCATACCTAAATGGTTCAAATTGTACTTATGACGTTCTACCTCAAAAATATAATTTCTATTATTTTGAGCTCTTCTGTTTTCGGGCCCAAAAGTCTGATAAAAGTTAAATATAACCCTTATTTATAAATTTAAATTTTCAAGCGACAATAACTATTGAATGAATGAATCGATTTTCACGCGGCATTCGATGCAGTTTGTTGAACTTCTTATAGAATCTTTGAGTTTCAATTGATCGAACTTGGAATTTCAAAGTAATTCCGAAAAAACATTTTTATCGGTTCTATTTCGTCAACGTTAACTCACGAACGAATCAACTGATTTAAAAAAAAATAATGCCAATAAATTACAACGTCATACTTAAGATAAGATTAAATTAACAACAGTGAAAATGTTTGTACGAGTTAAAACGAATAAATATTACTTAGCAGGTCCAAATTATTTTAGCTGCTATAGTTTTTTAATAGGTAATCCTATATATAATATGTTTATAATACACATACAGACGTGCGCACACCATCGCGGGAATAGTCAGTGAAGCTTCCTAGGACTTTAAAAATCGAGATCTGATGAAAACGCAATTTTCGAAAAACGGGGTAAAACCAAAAACTTCCCGATTTTTTTTTAAATATATCAATTCAATTTCAATTTTAAAATATCTTTATTTACATAACAATATAAATAAAATGTACAAAAGCCAGTGTATATTAAGTCCTAGCGGTACAACATCATAAGATCATATTATGTTTTACGAACAAAAGTCCATCTCAAAACTTTTAACATACAGATACAGATACTAATATGACAATATAACATACGATACACAGCATTTTTTCTATAAAAAATCCAAGCTGTTAGAAGGATGATCACCTTAACTGGACATAGTCTACTATGCTGTCAAATATTTATCTGACAGTCGAAATCACGGAGGCACACACAGGGATATGAATAAGATACGATATACAAAACCGAAAAAATATCCAGCAGGTGTTCACAGAGGTGGAGATAACTGAAGAACAATAATATGACGTAGAAATAACTGAAGAACCGAATGTCGAAGAATACGAAGATATGCCCATGGGCATAGTAATTACTAAGACAGTCAATAAACTTACTTAGAAAACTACTTTTCACGACACCTGACACTACTTATTCTACAGTACACGACAGAGAACGAATATTGAAACATCCCAGTGGCTTGAAGAGATATCACATCTGGTCAGTACAGACATTGTCGCAAAGACACCAAACCAAAAGAGACTGGAGGGTTGCTGTAGGGAAAAAAATAAACGACAAACTTCGTCGTGCCGGAAGTCACGTTGTTGAAAACAGAAGAGCTGGGCTGCAATAAGAAGTCAAATTTACACACAGTCAAAATATAATACACAAATAAAACTAAATCCATAATGAGACCACACCCATCATAATATACTTAGTTAAAACATGACTTCACATGATACATATAATCGATAAACAAACTCTCGGTGGGACATTCTAAACGTTGTTGAAAATGCACCAGAATTAATAACTACTAATCAGCGTTGAACTGATGATTACAGACGGATCTGACAAAGATGTTGATGTATATTTATATTTTTTAATATTGACGCACAAAAATATACTAACATATAATGTTTTGCATGGAGTTGTTTATATATATATATACAGTTATACGTTTTATAGTTAATGTCTTTATTGTGTTTGTCATTGTATATATTATATTAAATCATTTAATTGTATTTATATTTCTTTCAGGGCCTTCGCTAAATGTGCTAGCTCAATCATCTCCTGAAGAACTAAATATAGACACTTAATACCGCATTTCCGTCTTTTTATTGTGATTTTTGTTGAAAATTCTATTTCTGTTCTATTATATATAACACGGTAATAATTAAATCTTTTTGATTATATTTTTTATTCACAGATGCTGTGGGAACATCTACTGGCGATTATTCAGAAAAAACTGCAAAAGTGAAATTTAACTTGAAACCGCAAAAAATTGAACATATGTCGGTACAAGGTTTTCAAGCCCAGCAACCGAGTGAAACACCAGGCACTAGTTTTGCTAAATTGAAACTTAAAAAACCCACATTGAAATCAAAAGATGAACCTACATCAGTATCTTTACCTAAGTTCCAGCTTAAAAGTCGAATTCGTTTTGTCAATGATTGGCCTCCCAGTATTATACAACCTTCAGTTACAATAGTGGGCAGTATAAAACAAAATGGCGAACTATCAAGAAGTGTAAAAGAAGCGAATAAAGTAAAAAAGAAACTGAAGAAAGATATTATAATCCCAGAATATGAGAAAAACGACTTAGAGGTCCCTGAAAAGCTAGATTATGAAAAGACTAAAGAATTAGAAGATGGCAATATTAGTTTGATAAATAAGAGACACTCTCCTGAGATCGAACCTCTTGAATGTAAAATTTCTAGCAAAAAAGACTTGAAAAAATTAGTTCCGCTCAAAATAGAACAAAAAATTATTCAAATAGATAAGTTGCAACATGCTGAAAATATGGATACACCTCAATTCGTAAAATTAAAATTAAAAACAACCAAAACTCAACCAAAACAAGAAATTTCCGACGTAAAATTACCAAAGATACAGTTAAAAAGTCGAATTAAATATGTGAATGATTGGCCTCCCGAGATTTTTAAGCCACTAGTAACTAGTATTGACAGTATAAGGCAGAACGGAATATTATCAAGAAATGTTCAAGAAGCTAAAAAATTAAAGAAAAAGCCTTTGATACAAAAAGAAATACCAGAGGTTGAAAAAGTAGACCTTGAGAAACCAATGTTTACACAAATAGATATAGCAGAAACTAAAAATAAAACACAAAGTTGTGAAATTACTGACAACATAAAGACAACCGAAGAAGATGATGAGCCAGAACAAGTTACCGTACAGCCTCGTCGTGCAAGTTTGAAAAAAGTTGAAGAATTGGTTGATGAGGTTGTAATTAAGAAAAAGCTTAAGCCCGTGAGGAAGTCCTCTGTTACTCTACCAGAAATAACAGAGCCTGAAGTAGTTGTTTTCAGGCCTAAAACTACAAAAACATTAGAAGACGTGGAGCAGGAATTCAATATTCAATTAGATTCATACGCTGAAGAAGAAATATCAATGTCTAGTAAGGTGAAATTAAAACAGCAAAAGCAACCTACTTATAGTGAGGAAGCAAATGAAACATCAATCAAATTTTATGAAGAGGAACAAGGCCCAGATATAACTGAAATAATCAATAATGAAGACATTGCTGACGAAGATGCGACAGATATATTCATACCAATGAAAAAGAAGTTAAAAGCAGAGTCAGAAATTTTGTCTACAGTTACTTTATCAAAACCAATAGAAACAAATGTCTCGACGGAAATAACAAAGGATGTTAATATAACTCTAAAAAACAAGAATCCGTACATTATAGACAATCAAGATGAAGTGTCATTTGATGTTAAACAGCAAACTGACCAGTTTACTCAAGAGGAGCTTTCACTTTCAAGCAAAATTTTATTAAAAAAGAAGAAAGAAAAGGTCCTTTCTGAGGCATCCGATGAAGTTTCACTTAAAATAGAACAAGAAATTTTTGATACTGATAAAGCCGAAGAGGTAGTTCTGAGTGATATTGAATCTGATGAAAATATTGAAATGACCATTACGAGAAAAATTAAAAAACCCTCGTATGAAGTGAATGATGTCGAGGAGTTAAGTGTTGAGTTAAAACCTAAAAAGAATAGACCTCAAACCTTTGAAAAAGAAGAAGTCACGGTATCAACGAGACGTACGCCCAAAAAAATTACATCTCTACAAGGTATTTTGTTTTTTTTACATTGTTCATTTTTTACTTTGGTTCCATTTAAAATAATTTCCTTGTTTAATTAATCGTTAACAGAATTTATTTTGTATCATCAGCATGATATTGATCTATTTTATATTGTTTAAAATAAAAAATAACTTTCATAGCTTGTGTTACAAGGTAGTAAAAGAATATATTGTTCATTATTTAATAATGATTTAGAATTTTATGACATTTTTTTAACCCAATAAGTTTAAAATTTTACTTCTTACAGAAGCAGATGTATCTATGAGCATTGCAAAGGAACAAGAATTCCCAGGTAAATATTTAGTTATTATAAATCCTCTGAAAGAGATTTGACCGGAGTGTAATCATAATACGGTACTTCAAAATGCATAGGATTGTATCGAAGAGCAAGTCGCTGATGGATAATTCTGTCAACTTGGTTGTGTCTGTGTAAACACTCTCCATTGGCAAGACGAGACCAACCGGAAATAATATGTCTTATAGACTCAGACAGGATGATGACACACCCTACGCCTATATGTCTACTGTGCCATCCTCCATGATGTATTTCCAGTAGTTTTTTGTCTTGACAACATCATCAGCAATTGCACAGGCAAATCCAGTTTCCCCAAAGAGATCTCTAAATCGTAGCCATCAGGCTCATAAGCCGATACGAGAGCCTGGCATAACCATCCATGAAGCTCTTTTCCCCTCCATACATTCAAGCGATCTTGAGTACTAAGTATAACCGGTTTTCACTAGTTCTCTTTATATAAAGAGAGCGGAGTAATTCCATTGTCAACCGCCACAATTTCTCAATGCCTTGCCCATTCTTTACGTACAAAAATATTCGCTTATTTTTTACGTAGATATTACACAACTCACCATTATGCAGGTTTTGGCACTCAAAAAGCCGCGGTCTCCACATTTCAGTGGGATGCTTTTACAATTATCATAGTATACAATATTTTGTAATCTACATAGTTTTTATAAGCAATCGATTGATTTCAATCATGATTGAAATATAAAAGAGCGACGTTGGTATCTAGGTAAAAGAATATTTTAAACGAAAGTTGTTAAAAATGGGGTGCATTCCCCTCCACCTGGCGCAATAATTCACAAACGTCACTCAACCTAATTAAAATTTCGATGTTGATGATAGATAATAATTATATCACTATAACACTCATGAGCTATGAGCCCATATTTTGTAATCTCCACTTTTCTGGAATTCCTACCACCTTTATGCTTTCCACCAAAAAATATTCACGTCAAAAAGACTTCTTAAATTCTACACGAATAATGAAGAACCTTTAAAAATTTATAAATTAGATACTCCAAAGAGCATCAAAGTCTGAAGATCGGTAATGGCCCACCATTCTAAATAAGCTGTGTACAAATTAAGTAACTATGCACCAATAGGTAACTATTGTGTATCTGCTAGAAATATGAGGACGTTTCACGAAACTATTAATGAAAACGTAAGGCTGCACGTAAATTGTAAAATTTACTACTGCACTTTTTTCACAGAAACTCCAGTAAATGTACGTTCTGGAGACACTGTGTTTGCCGTATACTCGTATGTGGCTGAAACTGATGAAGCAATCAATCTTGTTGAGGGTGAACGTCTCTACATATTAGGTAAATATAACAAATTTATTTAATTCCTAAATGATTACATATTTTGACTAAAATACTCTTTATGCACAAATTATTATTGTATATTTTTATTTCTCATTTATTTGTATGGAATATTGTGTATAATTCTTTGTTTATCTTTACTGTATAGATACTTCAAATCAAGATTGGTGGTTTGTCTGTAAGCATCTAACTGAAGAAAAGGGCTGGGTGCCCGCGCAATATTTGATGGATGAAGATAACTACACGCTATATTTGCAAAAGAAATTAAACGAGAAAATTGATAAACTGCCTGTTTTTGAGAGTAAGTATATTCAAATTCAAATATTTTTATTCAAAATAGGATGTGCCATCACATATTGAAAGTCAAAAACTACCTCCCATTCCAAAACGAATGCCTCAAACCTGAGAAGAATGGGCGCAACAAACTCAGCAGGCTTTTTTTATTAAAAAAAATATATTTACAAAGTAATATTGTACAATTAAACTTATTATTTCATAGCCTAGGGCGGTCGCTCCATTCCCAATCTGTGGTATATGAAAGTCATTTATAATTTAGTAACCTTTACCACATAAATGTTTTTTAATAATTCTTTTGAATAACGTAATACTTTTGTTTTGAACATTTTGTGGAATCTTGTTGTATAAGTTTATGTCTGTTCCTGGTGTTAACATAATGGTTATGACTAGTAATAATATAAATATTCAAAGAAAATTCATTCCGTGTTATAAACATTAATTCATGCTTGAAAGTTAGGAGACAATACAAGTGCACATTGCCTGTAAACTGGTGTTACAAATCTAGCTGATCGGTATCGGCTGGTGATATTCAGATGTACCTAACACATGTGTAGCAGCTATCGAAAGCAAGGGAGAAGGACTGACAGTTAGTCTGGATAAAGTGAAAGCATTGTATTGTTTATGACAAGGTGCTTCTTTCGGAACTCGCATCACTTTAGCTTCCCTAGAGGTTTCTTTTTTGTTTATGAACTTTTCGCTGCGTACCCCCAAAGTATGGAATGAACTTCCTTGTACGGAGTTTCCAGGCCGATACGACATGATCTTCAAAAATAGCACTTCCTTATAAGACTGACAATGTTACTTTGATTACTATGGTGTTACAGCAGAGTGTGGTGTTTATAAATAAAACTGCAGTTTATATTTGGTAACGTCTTATTGATAGTATTATTCGGTGATTATACCAGAAAATAATTTGTTTGTCCGTCTATAATTTGTTCCTGCTAACATTAGCTACCAATATGTTGCTTCAAGTCATTGTAGAAATATATTAAAGTCTACCAATTCATAGAAAAAACATATTTTCGTTATATTGTGGCTATTTACAATCACTTATATAATCTTCAAAACCTTAGACATTGATTTGATAGTTTTTGAAATAACATTTATTTTTATAGAACCTACATCCGAAGAACAGGCCATCGCTCCAATATTCGTTGAAAAATTGCGTCCAAAACATACGCCAGACGGTTCTACTGTGCAATTTGAATGTCAAGTAGAGGGATATCCTAGACCTCAAATAACATGGTTCCGCCAGACAGCCATCATTAAGCCATCGAAAGATTTCCAAATATATTATGACGATGACAACGTTGCCACTTTAGTTATTCGTGAAGTATTCCCAGAAGATGCGGGAACATTTACTTGTGTTGCCAAAAATGCAGCTGGATTTGCGTCGAGCACGACCGAGTTGATTGTAGAGGCACCACTTTCTGATCACGGCTCTGAGATGACAATTCTCTCAAGAAAGAGCTTGTCTCGAGAATCTTCTTTGGCAGATATTTTAGAAGGTATTCCCCCTACATTTTCCAAACGTCCAAAGGCGCAATATATTGATGAGGGCTCAGATATATATTTAGAATGTCGTCTTGTTGCAATACCTGAACCAGATATATCATGGTTTTTCAAAGGTGATGAAATAATCCCAAGTGAAAATGTTTCAATTTCCATTGAGTCGGATATGCATATGTATTGTAGCGTGTTAAAAATAACGAATGTAAAAAAACATCAAGAAGGAACGTACACAGTTTTAGCTGTAAATAGAGAAGGTGAGGCTAGCTTGCCGATCGTTTTGAAGGTAAAGACAGGTGAAAAAGAAAAACCGCAAGTGATCGAACCATTAAAGAACATGACTATTAGGGAACGGGAAAGTTTTGTTCTTACAACTCAGGTTGTTGGTAACCCTGAACCTAAAGTTTCATGGTTTAAAGACAATAAGCCCTTGAAGTCAGTACCACAAAAATCCGACGGTAATATTCACTGCATAACAATTATCAAACCAAAAAAAGGAAAAGACGATGGAATTTATACCCTCAGAGCAGTCAACTCTGAAGGATCTACGGAAACTAATGCAGTTATAGTAATAGAAGGTAAAATTCTATATATTTATATTTTTTAATGATGCTTTTTTATAATTAAAAATTGATTTATAACTTTTAATTTTAGAACCTACAGAAGAAGATGCCGAGCCGCCACTTTTTGTGCACAGATTCCAAGAAATAACTGTAAAAGAAAGAGAGACCATTAAGCTACACGCTAAAGTAACAGGAAATCCTGTACCAACTATAACGTGGTATAGAAACAATCAAATATTAAGGCAATCGGATACAATTCAACAAAGATTTGATGGTGAAAGCATAGAATTAATTATTACGAATGTAGATTCAGAAATAGATTCTGGTGATTACAAATGTGTAGCATCAAATAGCGCTGGTAAAGCGTCACATGGTGCAAGAGTTACGATAGACGTTGAAGAAGTTACGTTTGTTAAGCTTCTTAAAAATAAATACGAAACAGAAGAAGGAAAATCAGTTGTTTTTGAATGTGAAACGTCTCATACCGTGTCAACAAAATGGTATCATAATGAGAAGGAGTTAAGTGGAATGGACCATAGAGAAATCATACAGGAAGGAAGAATTCATAAGCTAAGAATAAAAAAAGTTAAGTTGTCTGATCTTGGTTTAATCAAATGTGTCGTTAAGGGACAGGAAACTAGTACAGTGCTGCAAGTTAATGAGACAGTTCCTGAATTCATTCGAAAATTGCAAGATTTTGAAGTTAAAGAAAAGGATACCGCTATATTAGAAGTAGAAGTCAATTCTGAAACAGCTGATGTTATATGGGAAAAAGATGGTGAAATCATTAAAACTAAAAAGAATAAGTTTAAACTTGAAAAGAAAGGTAACGTCAGAAAGTTATTTATTAGAAACACATCCGTACATGACGAAGGTGAATATACATGTAGGTTACGAGATGATGTTTGCGCAGCTGAAATTACTGTAGTTGAATTACCACCAGAAATAATATCAAGACTTAAAGATCAGCGTGTGAGTAAAGGTCATAAAGCCACCTTTGATATTGAGCTTACTAAAGGTGATGCTCTAGTCAGGTGGTTTAAAGATAACACAGAAATACAGTTTTCAAATCATATTCAGCTAAAAATCGATGGAAAAAAGCAAAAATTGAAAATTTACGATTGTGATACCAATGATGTGGGAGAATATGCTTGTGAAGTCGGTAGCGATAGATGTGTAGCACATTTGGTTGTTGATGAACCACTAGTTGATTTTACGTTAAGGTTACCTGAAGTTGTTGTTGTGCAATCTGGTACTGATGCTTACTTAACAGTCGAGATTCCTGATGAATCACTGGATGTAACATGGTATAAACGAAAAACTGTTATTGAAGATAGTGACAAATTTACATTGATGTTTGATGGGAAAAAGAGAACACTAGTGATACGAAAATGTGAGGAAGAAGATCAGTGTGAATATACGTGCGTTCTAGAAGATGCCAAATGCACCACTAAGCTGAAAGTTGAAGGTAATATTTACTTTCTAAACTGTAATAAATATAAGCCTTCATGGATGATCCGCTCATTAATATCATAGGAATTAAAAATCACAAATAGTTACTGAATCCCATTCAGTAACTATTGAATATAGTGTTTTCCTTAGTAATTAGATGATGAGTCAGTCCAATGGATGGTCTTAAAGTAAGGGGCGCAGTGGGTTGTAATCACGATCGTATCGTGGTACACTCCGCCATATATCATTTAGTAATTCTTGATGACTCAGATCAAATTTTCACCGTTATGAGTCGATGAGTGATCCCAATCGATAATTTTAATAAACTGTGCACCGCACTAAATGTACTAATTTTCTTGATTTTTCAGTCATCGAATTTGCACCAAAAATACTTTCATATAATAAAGAATACAGGGTTAGACGAGGTGGTGATGTGACAATAAATGTCCAATATGAAGCAAATCCGCAACCGAACGATGAATGGATAGTTAGCTCCAAAATTATAAAGAGATCGAAACATAAACGACCTGCTATAGATTCAAAGACTGCTACACTTACTATTAGAAAAATTGAAAATTCTGACGCAGGATCATACAAGTTGAGGCTAGAAAATAATTGTGGAGAGGTAGAAATAGAAATTAAAGTTATTGTTATGGGTACGTACATATTATTTTTAATGATTGTCATTGTTGAATTTGCCACCAACTTACGAAAACTTTTGGATTTGACAATGATTTTCGGCCTGATTTCCTATCTTACGTCATTCTCTTTGCCATGATTATATTATTTCAGTGAGACCTTATTTACTGATCAATATTTTATGAGACCTCACATGTTATAATATTTTATCAAAAATATATACGATTCATAAGAAATTTATTATGGATATTATATACATAGATTTATAAGAATAACTTGTAATACAACAGACTGAATGTTGTAGAAACAGAAACATCTGATTCAGTACATTCATTCTGGACATTTAAAAGAGGGGTAGTAGTAGTAGTAGTAGTAGTAAAAGTATACAAAACATTCCTGACCGTACGTCATTCAATGACTGTTTTCGTTTTCAATAAATATTTCAAACTGATAAGTATTATTTGTGTGAAGCTTTTTTATTCTAGGTACCATAAGATTTTTTTAACATTCACATAAACCAATTTAGATATAAGATTTGCTATTGCAATAATAAATTATTTTTCAGACATTCCTTCGCAACCAGGAGCACCGAAAATATTAGAGGTGGACGATAATTCAGTTAACATTTACTGGAGCGAACCTTCCGATATTGGCAACTCGCGTATTGAGTGTTACATAGTTGAATATCAAGAGATAAATACGACTGAGTACGTTTCGAATAGTTTTTATATAATACACAAATAAACTTAGCCTCAGACGATATTTAAATCATAATATCTACAAAAAAGCTGTAAATTTAATACATATTATAATAAAAATAATAAAAAATCATTAATCAATAAAAACAATGTAATATTGCACTAAGATTAGCTTATAAATGCAGTACTACATTCTTTAATAAGTTTGTTTACAATTACGAATGCTTACGATTAATTTTAACACGTATATTTTTTATAGGTGGATTTCAATTGAAAATGTAAGAAATAATCAATATTGTGTTATGAATTTGAAAAACAAATCGTCATATTGCTTCCGTATTTTCGCCGTAAATGAAGTGGGAGTTAGCGAATCTTCCGAGGTTACCGAATTTATTCGAATTGAAAAAGTGACAAAGGGTCAGGCGCCATCTATTGAGCAGCCGTTGAGGGATATAGTGGCTATTCCGAATGAGAATATCGAATTAACATGTATATTCGGTGGCATTCCGGAACCAAAAATCAGTTGGATGAAGAACGGCAAACAATTAAAAACTGCGAAGGCTACATATGTAAACAGGGTGGCAACATTAATTGTTAAAGCAACTGAAAATTCAGAAGCCTTGTACAAATGTATAGCCACAAATGAATTTGGCGTTGTCGAAACATCATGTAATTTAGAAATACATTTAAAACCAATAATAACAGTACACGAAGATGAAATTGATCAGAAAAGAAAGGTTGATGAGGAATGGATAGTAACGGCGACTATAAAAGGCATCCCTAATCCATGTGTAGTATGGTATAAAAATGGATCAAGAATTGATAGTAAGAAAGAAATTGATGTAGTCACGGAAGAGAATATAAGCAGGATTATTATATCGAAACTGCGACGTTCACATACTGGTAGATACACTATTGAAGCAACAAATAAATCTGGTACAACAACGTTTGATCTATCACTCAAAGTTTTCGGTAAGTCAATTAAAATAACATCAATTTATTGCACAGCGATTTTTTACGGACGGATGAATCGTGATTTTTAGGAACCGCGTTTATATTTTGGTTTGGACGTACGGAACATTAATACATAATATGTAATACATACATAATAAAAAATTATTTGATATCAGACACCCCAAGATCTTTGGAAATAATATGCGTATTGTTGAAATAGTAATTTTGGGTGGCGGTCATTTTAGACTTCAAAAATAATTGAAAACCTAAAACCTTGAAAACGATAGCCACGTTGTTGAAATCATAGTTTTGTTACACGGCCGTCTTGGAGTTCAACAGTCATCTCAAGTTCTCTTCTCACCTGAGTGATATGGACATCGTTTTCAAGGTTAACATAGGTGGTAATGATAGAAGTGACATCAAAAATAATTAGATTTTTTTTATTTATATATTTATAAATATTTTTTTTTATGATAATTTTGCGCGCCGGCCATCTTGGATATCACAAATATTTGTGTATCGTAAAGGAACTCACTTACGCATTTATAATATTAGTTACGATTTTGGGTGGCCGATATATCCGATGGCCGGGACGGATTAATTATACTACATAAACATTATGATTAAATTAAAAATGTAATATTCAGACAAGCCCAGCAAACCAGAAGGTCCTGTTGTTTTACGAGAGATAAGCAGGGAATCGGTTACGATAGAATGGAAACCACCTCTCGATGACGGAGGTCTTGAGCTAACGAAGTATGCGATTGAAAAGCATGACCCAGAGGTTGACCAATGGATCAAAATAGCTGACGTCAATAAAGATATTGAGACTTACTGTATTCAAAGACTGAACGAGAATTGCGAATACATGTTCCGAGTTATGGCACAGAATCCAGTTGGTGTGTCAGAAGCTTTAGAGAGTGACCCAATTGTGATAAAGACTGCTTTAGGTATGTTGATAATTCATTTTTTCCTTCATATTTACATTACTAATGTACATAGTTCTCTCAGAAGTTCTAATCAGCATTACACTAAATTGTAGCGGTAATTTTATGTTTCTATTTTTTAAGATATCCCATTACTGCCATTAGGACCGTTTTGCATGTACGTTACTGACTCAAAGTCAGTGCCAAAAATGGACGGTGTCTTAGCAAGATTAGATTATGCTGTATTTGAAAAAGGAACGGAAGGAGTTACTGTAATTGCAGCTATGCACGTTGGTTAAAATATGTAAATTTTTATCAAATTTCGTGCAGAGTAAAATATATATTGGGAATGAAATTAGAGCTTGCAAATCCGATATGCAAAAAAGTTTCCTTTTTTATATCTATTCTCTTTTTATTTTTATACGAGTGATTGAATTCGGTTAGATGTTTTCATACCCATAGCATATTAGGTATATATACATATGCAAAGCCATTAAATATGATTATATTATATTATTTGTACCGCATATTTAAAGGCCTACTAGTAGTTTTAACAATGCTTTTTTCATAGGTTTTATTTTAACTTAAAACTGAGTGTTAGGAACTTTCTTGTTTGGTCCGTTATAATTTTCTTCTGCGCTCGCGTTTGAGTGCGCGAAGGAAATTATTCACTAGATTTAGGAAATATCAAAAATGTTTACACTGTAATTGAAATTAACTAATTAACTTAGCGTGAATTGATAAAAATAATTAATATGTACGTATCTAAGAAAAATAAAGTCGCTAATCAAGTTAGGCAATGTTCCTGATGTTCCACTGCCACGTCTAACAGCAATAATTTAACACTAATTAATATAAATGTGTATCTTATTAAACAATATCTTGCAGCACCGCCATCAAGACCTCAGAGTTTTATCATTCGGGAAATCACATCAAGATCGGTGACACTGCAATGGGCCGCACCAGAGAGCGATGGTGGAAGTCCAATAACGAGTACGTAAAATTTGGAATATTATGTACTTTAAGTACGGTTTTTTTCGTGAAACAATAACTATAATATTTTCTGGGAGTATACTGCCAAGAATCAAACAGTATTTATACTCCAGAAATGGGTCATTCCACCAATATAAATTAAAAAAACTGCATTTTCCTCCTGTAATATTTTAGGAAATGAAAATATTACTGACAGTGGTTTATTTAAATATGTGTAAATTTAATAATTACTAGCTATAGAAATACTTATCATAAGAAAAAAATGAATTTTGGAAATAAATAATAATTACTTAAATAGTTACTTAAAATATAGATCAGCTGGATATTTAACCTGTAAGCTCAATAATTAATAAATCATTGAAAGGGCTAAGTGTGAAATTCCGCAATACTGTCTCTAGTGTAAATAAAAAAAGTTAATTGTTATTGAGGCAGTTATTATTACAGTAATTAGAGCTATACAAAGCTTACAAAAAGGAGATTGATTGCACTGGGTATTTTAAATTTCCGACACAAATATAATTTATGTAGAAGATCTCGTTATTATTATATATTAATCAGATGGTGCATGGTTTTATTTTAAAAGTTAATCTGGAATTGTTTTCCTAAAGCATTCTAAAGGAATCAATTTTGAGAAAATTAATGTATTTTATGCCTTTATTTATTTATAAACAATTTGATTATTATTAAGTGATTTACTCATAAATAAACTTGTATTTAACGATATTGTAAACAATAAGTTGAAAAATATAAGATGCTACATTTTTTATGATCGACAATAATTCAAGTCAATCGATATTTTACTCTGCTTAGTGGTACGTCCATTAAAAATATACCAGTATGGACACAGGCATACTAATGTTGAAATTAGTTCGTTTTATGACAATGTTTAAAAATTGTTTTAAAAATAAAATGGTGAATATTAATTATTATGTTTCAATTTTAAAATAAATCGCAAAAAAGAATCGTAGTATTTCTGCTCTTACTCGTTTCGTGGTATTGTCTTCAATTTAATTTTAATTTCAGATTACATAATTGAATATAAGACTGTGAAAGGTAAAACGTGGACTAAAGTGAAAACAGTGAGCGGTTCTATTTACGAGTATTGCTTGGAGAACTTGAAGGAAAAAGATGAGCTGGTGTTTAGAATTTCAGCTGAAAATGCGATCGGTATCAGCTTGCCCACTCAGTCACAGAGTATACGACTAGAGAAATATGCGAGTAAGTAGTCTGGTTTTGGTATAGCTAATTGGACAGTAGTTATTACTGCAAAATCATCATGATGACGATAACCTATTCATCATGTCAGTCAAACTACGAAAGTCAGGTTTTACCATAACTTTGCGTTTGAACCTACTATACGTTGTCACTATCAATCTATTAGGTTTCGGCCATATTTCACCAATTTAAGTTACACGATTATTGACGCCTTGTTTGAAGAATTAATTGTATTTTACGAATGTTAATTTAATAATATTTTTAGAGTCTACTATACACTTGGTCGGTGTGTATCTTAATCATACTGATAACATTTCAGCTGTGCCTTCACCACCTACTGGCCCACTAGAAATGCGAATGGTGGGCAACAATGTAGTAATGACTGCTTGGGGAACCCCAGAATGGGATGGTGGAGCACCGCTATTGGGCTACAACATTGCAATACGTGACGTCACGAAGACAATGTGGATGGAAGTTGGTCAAGTGGACGCAAACAACCTCAAGTTCAACATTCGAGATCTAAGCGAAAATCATACTTACATCATACGTATTTATGCTCGCAATGAGATCGGTGTTAGCGAACCGCTCGAGTCTGATGAACCATTCAAATTTATACCTGGCGATGGTAAGTGTGGAATGATAAAAGAAAATCTTTATTTATTTATTTCTTATTAACTAATTACATATAATAGATAACAAAATTATTGTACATACATAAACTCATTCGAGTTTTACCGTGTACATTAAGGTCGTCGGAATACATATAATATTATTTAAATTTAAAGTTGAACACTGAAATAATTTTAAAAGAAATTTGGCTTACGAATAAACTGTTGAACACAGTTTATAGTATGAGGGACCGTACATATTGCCCCTTGCTATTATTTAAAATAATAAGTGTGACTAAAGTACTCGTTACTCATGATAAGGTTATCATATCTCCGGATATGTCTTGAGATCTCAGGATTTTTGGACTCTTCTCAGGATTGCGGCTAAATTTAGCAAATCTCATGAAAACTCGGAATTTTTAGAATTTTCAATAAAGTACATTTATAAATCTCTAAAAAAAATCTTAAAATAAATAGAAGTAATAAACTAAAAATAAACATCCACTAGGTACTAATAAGTGCACAACTTTTTAGTTTTAATAGATACTTATTTATCCAAAGGCAATCAGTTTTATCATAATAAATGTGACGTGAAGATACCATTTTTAATAAGGTTTTTCTTTGATTTGATTTATTGATTTTTAATATTCCTCTCATGTAAATTCAAATTACGTGAATTAAAAGTTATATATAGCTCTACCTGAGTCACCGTTTTTTGTGTCGCAATGGTTAAAAACGTTAATATATATTTTTTTATTTTTAAATAGTAAAAAATTTCAGGATTTTTCAAAAGAGTGCAATTTCTATATATCGCTCCAGTTATTATTATTTAAATCTGTGTAATGATTTGTTTGCCATTCTTTCATACCACTAGTATTGAGAATCGTAATAATAAAGATACGGTACTCAGCACCTTAGTTTCAGAACTGAAATTTTCAGTCAGGCAGGGCCACACTCTAAATATATATAGACTCTTTATATCGTATAAATCATCTGCTTAATTTTATTTCTGTATTCTAATAGTGCTTTATGTAAACCTATTTACAGATTCACAAATCGACGAAGAGCCAGGTGAACAAACAGAGATGACAGAACCAACGTCATTCAGTACACAAACTACAACGTCCTGGCTTAGAGACCATAACATGGATGCCGATATAGAATCATACGCCAGTGGATCACTTCTTCGAAGAGACGAATATTTCTTCCGAATATGGTACTACGCGAAACAGTTGTTTAAATAGATTGTTTCTCGTACGCTGTAACCTGTGATATTTCAACGCAAACATTTAGTACGAATAGAAAATTTAGTACAAAGCGTACATCCTTCGACTTTAGTTGAAGTATTTATTTTAGATTAAGATTATTTATTTAATTTATGTAAAGGATTGAATCTGGATGTTATGTTTGTGTTTGTTGATAGAGGGAGACGTTAATATAGGTGCATAATTGTCATTTCGATAACAACGAACCACAAGCATCGCGATTCAGGTTTTATTCTAATATTTTCGATGAATATAATGTTACTATATATGTTTTGTTTTATTTTTAGTGTGTTTTTTTTTGTGGAATAGGAGGACAAACGAGCGTACGGGTAGGACCGTTTGCGGTTTTAAGTGATCATCGCCACCCACATTCTCTTGCAACACCAAAGGAATCACAGGTACATTGCCGGCCTTTAAGAAAGGTGTACGCGCTTTTTTGAAGTTACCCATGTCGTATCGTCCCTGAAACACCGCACAAGGAAGCTCATTCCACAGCTTTGTAGTACGTGGAAGAAAGCTCCTATAAAACCGCACTGTGGAGGATCGTCACACATCCAGATGGTGAGGATGATATCCTAATTGTGGCGTGTTGTGCGAAGGTGGAATTAGGCGGCAGGAATCAGGTTAAACAGCTGTTTGGAACACTCCCCGTGATAAATGCGTTAGAGGACATACAATGAAGCGACGTCTCTCCGCAACGTCAAGTGATCCAGCCGTTCACAGAGCACTGGGTCCCTGACAATTCGAGCTGCTCTGCGTTGCACGCGGTCAAATGGATCGAGCTGATACTGGGGTGCGCCAGACTAGAGATGACAGCAATACTCCATGTGTGGCCGGACCTGCGCTTTGTAGAGCGATAGAATGTGGGCCGGCTTGAAGTATTGCCGTGCTCTATTAATGGCACCCAGCTTCTTCGAATCCAATTTGGCTTTGCCCTCCAGTTGGCCACGGAATTGGAAATCGCTCGAGATTTCGAGACCCAGTATTCCGATACTAAGCGAGGCTTTAAGGGAAGTTCTTAGTTGATATAAGATCATCATGAGAGGGCTGTACTAATGTACTGAACAAAACTTCTTTATGTTCTACCTTTTCGCTTGAAAAACTAATAAATGAAACGTACAATGCCATGAAAATATCTGAGGGGCTTTGACATTGAACTCAAAATGACATAACTCAATATTATCCATACTTTCATACAAGTACTTGCGTACGAGTATCCTTCCTTAAGTACTTGTTTTGCGATTACTATACAGTCACACAAAAATCAATTAAATGAATGAAAATTCTTTATTGCACTAAAATTTTACGTTATTAATTATAATTTTTAGATAAAAAGGTAGCCATACTGGGCCATAAAAAATACTATTTATACAATATCAAACTATGTCATTTGATATTACTATAAATATGATTAATCCTTAATCGTAATTTAATCACTGGCTGACAGATCGCGTAGATATTCTGCTTCTGAACTTTGAGGTTTAGAGCAGAGCTTTCTTATAGTAAAATCTATTTATTAAATGGCGCCTTATAACAACTTTGACTTTGTTATGAAAGTGTGTAAATACCCTTAAATCTGTGCTCCCCTGAGTGCTCAGTGCTTCGTGCGTAAAAGAATAGGGAAGTCCCAAACCCTCTTGGTTGCTTCCGTGCTTCTACCGTGTCTTACGGTAGAAGCAACCAAGAGAGTCCTTATTTTGACACCGGCTTAACGCGTCACTCACTCATATTTCAAAAGCTTAGGTGCCGGATCAATTTCTTTGCCCCTGTCATTCAATCTATTTCAAGCTATTTGCTCCTTCCTCTTCTATGTCATGGGAAGCATCATTAACCTCCCACTTCAATTATACCTAGAGGGTTACTAGTTAATGAAAGACCGATAGAACGGCTATCGCCATTGTCGATCAGCTGGTTATCTTCTGGTAAACCTAACACGTAGATGAGCAGTGACTATGAAAAGTAAGTGTGCAGGCCTTCCAGTTTGTGTGGATATAGCGAAGGCCTATGAACGGGGTGGCACAAGGCGATTCCATCATTTGCAAATTGCGCTTCTCAAAAATTCACGCAAGTGGACCACCAGCTACCTCGCCAGGTGCAGATAGAAGTGTTGTTTTTGACAGATTATGATTATACTCAAGCCCGTGAACCCTGGAATTCTTCTAAACTGTATGGTACCCCTAACAATATTTCTTCTGCAAATCAGCCATATATGGGATGCCTGAAGCATAAGGCATGCTTGTTGTTGTTGTTGTTGTGTCTTTCTAACTATACTTCGGAAACATTACCCCTTGCCTCCCCCTCAAAAATCTCGAGTGATTGCCAATTCTGCGGTTGACTGGAAGGCAAGGAAGAAGAAGGGGGACGCCAAGAGAGAACATTATTTCAAGCCGGCCCATATTCTAGCGCCCTAAAAGACGCAAGTCCGGCCCAATTCCACCTTCGCACCACACGCCAAAACTGAATCTGGATGTGCAGTGCGGTATGTAAGTATCCAGCAAAATCTACATCATAGCTTTGAAATTAACTTCTTTTCGGGATATGAGTACCTTTAAAATAAAGGGCGTACACCTGTCTAAAAGGTCAGCAACCCCCCTGTGATCCCCTATTCTGTTTTGTTCCAAGCTTAAAGCAAATCATTATTTCTAATGTTGTAATAGTGAAATCACTTTTTGGCAAAAGGTGACTGCTGTAAACGTATCTCTACTCTCTCCTACAACGCAAGAAGGATCAAGAAGGTCACTAGAGTAGTACGACGCCCTGCCAATATATCGTAATTCTATGCTATGAAAATTAAGATGCTAATACGACGGTAATAACAATAATGTGTTATCTAACCTTTCTAACGGAGTATACAGCAGAGATCGGCAGCAGCTTGTTTGGTAATATGATGATCCAGCTACAACTACCATTTTAATTGGTACCTATCATTCTAAGAAGACCTGTAAATTTATTACGCCTTCACATAATCCGTATATACTTTCACGCAGAAAGGAAGCTCAATCCGTAATTTGGTTGTACGTGGGGGAAATTATCTTAAAAACGGCAGTGTAGAAGAACGTGAGATATCTAGATGATGGGGATGACATCCTAATTTGCGTGCGAAACTGGAATTCGGCGGTAGGAATCAGGTCGAAAAACTAGGTGAGAAAGAAGACACACAATGAAGAGACGTTTCTATGCAACGCCAAGTGAGTTCATAGAGCACTACTTCCCCCACAATTCGAGCACCACTTCATTTCTCTTAAACACATCAACTTCGTTAAACTCAAGGATCATGACTTGAAGATTATTAAGATTGTTACTCAGGAGAACCATATCATCATCGAACCTTCGGTTGTGCCATCTTGCTCCTGGCAACTCAAGACCATGATCGTCTTGTGGGTATTTTGAAGACTTACGCTAGTGTTAGGGTAAGCAATTTTGGTGTATGTATAAAATAAAACAAGTCTAAGTACTCATAATATTTATTAATATCAAAGACGTTATAATGTTATAATAAAGTAAAGATATCTAATGACTAAATGTAGGTTTATACTTCGATTGTACTATTGTTGCCAAATTCCTAATAACATCACAAGTTAAAAGAATATTTTTGGCACTAACGCTTATAAATTAAATCCTATGAATTAATTTCATGGGTAAATGTATTTTATCTAAAAAAATTAATATTCTTATTCTTCTTACTGGCGATTTCGACGACCTGGAAGTAAATAAAACATTTATTGATGAATGAGATATTTACAGTGGTTACTGTTTAAATGGGGAAGGGATAAGTCTTTGACAGGCAGTTTATGAAGCAGTTACATACCCTCCGCACCCATACTCTCTCGGCTGATGTTAAAAAATTGTCTGAATATTTCATCAATACCGTCTCAGCCGTTTCGAAATGCAATGATAAGTAACACACATATCGATTTAATATATAGAGTAGCACTATATTGGCGACATTGATTGAACACACGAAAAGAGCTTTCTAACCTTAATCGTAAAAAAATAAATCTAAAAGTATATAAATGAAATTTTGTAATTTCCAAACAAACAAATTAATAAATATATTAAGAAACAAAATTTTAATCGCTCTCACGTGGTCGATTAAAGACGGCAAGATATAGGTATCAGTGCCTACGCTAACGCGCGGCTACTAGATTTCTTACAGGATGTTCCGAGATTATATAACGGAAAATTTATTTATTTAGGTGAATTATGTATTTTATTTTTAATGAATATCGCTATTGTAGCGCCACGCTGTATATTATATAATTAAAGACCAGAAAAAACCGCGGTCCTGTCCGAAAGATCCTTATTTATTTATAAAATACTTACTCATAGCAAACAATGAAAACCGGCTGATAATAGCGGTATGAAATGTTGAGATTAGAAAATTTAAGAAATGTAAAAATAATACAAATGAGCACTCGCATGGTTGGCTCAGTTGGAAAGAGCGCTCGGCGGAACGCGAGAGGACAATTACTCGGCTATGTCGAGTTAGTAAGTCTTTTGTGTGGCGATGAATATGCTTTTACAACAAAAGTATTACGTTATTCAAAAGAATTGTTAAAAACCGTTTGTGTGGTCAAGGTTACTATAACATAAATGACTTTCTTAATGATACCATAGATTGGGAATGGAGGGACCGCCCTCAGGCTATTAAATAATAAGTTTAATTGTACAATATTACTTTGCAAACATATTTTTTCGATGAAAAAAAAGCCCGCTGAGTTTGTTGCGCCCGTTCTTCTCAGATCTGAGGCATTAATTTTGGAATGGGTGGTAGTTTTTGACTTTCAATAAGTGATGTCACATCCTATTTTGAATAAAAATAGTTACTTTTAGTTTTGCCGAGTTGAATCGGAATTGAATCTAGGAGAAACTTAGTAAGTTAAGTGAAAAGAAAGTTTTGCTGGCTGTTCGGACAGCGACAGAGCTTTTTATTTCTGTTTTTATTTTAGCCCAAACTTTATTATATCAAAGTTTTTGTGCAATCAAAACTATAAGAGCTCTTTTCAAAATGGATTAGAATATATTTTACCAAAACAAAAATATTTTTTAACCTATTTGCTTATGTGAACATCAGAACAATAAATAAATTTGACTTTGTTTTTATATTAATATTTAAATAGAGTTAATTCTTACTGTGGAATCAAAGAAATCAAACATTTTTCTTAATTGATCAAATCACGTCAGTCAGATTATCTTTCAATACTCAGCGGAAACTGTCTTCAACATTATCTTTGTAAAAAGCAATCGTTAGTTTTTATTATTTTACTAGCTGTCCCGGCAAACGTTGTTTTGCCATATAAATTATTTTTAGAGTTAGTCCGTTTCTTGGACATTGCAACATTACTATACTTTTCTAAAATAAACGTAAGCCTAAGTTACTCCTTATTACATAAGCTACCTGCCAATCAAAGTCCCGTCAAAATCGGTCCAGCCGTTTCGGAGATTAGCCGGAACAAACAGACAGACAAAAATTGTAAAAAAAAAAAAATGTTAATTTGGTGTACATTCATATACATGTAGTAAAAAATTCAATATTACAAACAGACACTCCAATTTTATTTATTTGTATAGATGTATAGATAAACCATCCATAAATTAGTGAGGTGTCTTAGTTACCCTTGTCCTTAATGGATTTAGCTTGTTTGTTCCTATTGCACTTCTTCGTAATCCGTCTGCTTTGGTCACAGGTCGGATCACTGCTTGTCTTCAGCATATCAGTCCGGGTCATTTCACCATTTATGTCGCATACACTCCAAGACGCCTTTTCATAGCGGCATGCTACAGAAAAAAAAATGTTTTTTAAATCTGCCACCATACATTAATCCGCCTACCTAAACGCTAAAGTAGTTAACCGCGGGGGCATTTATTAAGTACGCAGGCAACTTCTATTCCAATTAGATACTTAATAAGAAGACGCTTGTAAGCACTTAATCGCAAAAAAAATGTACACCAACAGCCCGCATTACAACTAGCTGGTTTTCGAGAGTAAAAATATGTACAATGGATACATAGACAGTGTCAATTTCGTTTATGGACCAACACGTCTTCGCCGGCTTAACGATTGCCTGTGGTCATTCGACGCTCTACGGTTAAGGTTGACAGAATCGCCAGAAAGGAAGCAGTGAACAAGTTGTATTTGTTTTACATTTCATTATTTATTGCTTAAACATTCCTACCGAAATAATTATACTAATATCTGCAAAGTGTGCGAACATCGTCCCCACAATGTTACGCCGGTTGATATCGGTACGACATTGCTGTCAGTGACGCTCTTTGTAAAGATAACTATGAAGTGTGAATCAAATTGTATGATGTATGAAATAGGGATGTAGAGATACTGATACCAAACATTTCGAAAAGTACGCGACGCCACCACGTTGCCGCTCCGTCCCAGATCCGCGCATGCTAGTGAAGCGACGTTGCCATGTTTACTTATCATTGTTTTAATGATAATTCAAATAAGAATCATAAATATTAATTATTTATAACTTTTATTTCACTTTTTACGCTACTCCTTCCAAGGTTTGGCTTCTACTAAGATATCGGCTTGTACTTCTTCGTTTGATTTTTCTCTACGGTAAGCTACAACTTACATTCCTGGTATGAAAGTATCAGCAATTACAATGCAAGTACACTAATTCATTCTAAAACATCTGCAGCACTTATAATATCTACTATTGACTATCAATCCTTACGTCCTTGATACATACACACCTTCTATGTCAGAGATAATAACCACATGGCTGATGTATTCATTGTTTGTATTCACAGAGCGTGCGAGAGAGATGGACATCTCTAACGGAGAAACGTGAATCTATTGTTACTGTAAACGAATTTTCATGGGCAAGTCGCAAACAGTCAGCCACGCGTCGTATTAGCTACTTAGTATTTTGAATATGAAACCAACTGGCTCACGCACACAGTAACAAACCAAAATTGATCATGCATCATCGGACTGTCATGTTAGTTTTTTTTAATGAAAATAAGCGACGAGGTGAGCAGGACGTTCAGCTGATGGTATTTGATACGCCCTACCCAATACAATACAGTGCCACTCAGAATTCTTGAAAAACCCAAAAATTATGAGCGGCACTACAATTGCGCTAGTTACCTTGAGATATAAGATGTTAAGTCTCATTTGCCCAGTAATTTGATGAGCTAGGGCGCCCTTCAGACCGAAACACAGTAATGTTTACACATTACTGCTTCACGACTACAATAGGCGCTGTTGTGGTACCCATAATCTAGCCGGCGTCCTGTGCAAAGGAGCCTCCCACTGGTACGTTGGTGTATTTTAAGTCTACGATTTAAAACTTGTAAATATTATGTTTAATTAATTTGTAATAATTACATGAGTATTGAGAGTTACCTACGTAAGCTTTCACACTTAAACTAAAAAGACTTTCGGTCTTAGGGTAGGTTAGGTGATTTGATACCAAAATCAATATTTATAATGCCTATAATTTGCATGTAAATGGGATGATTACACACATACTATGCTATGTTATTGTGATATATATAGTTATTACCTTTCTTGCATCTCTTTTGTATTGTCTTGGAGCGATCACAGCTGGCCGGGTCGCCTTTCTTCAGCGTCAAAGTCCGGGATCTAATGTTAGTCTTCGGATCACAGTCAGACCAGGTTCCTCTCACATAGCGGCAAGTGTCTTTAAATAATTTCAAAGGGCATATTTGCGGTCAGTTTGATATTTAATGGAAATTTACAGTTGAGACTCTCTCTTCAAGCGTTTATTTAAAAGTTAATTAACGGCCGTTTTCAATAACCTATCTACCCTCAGTTTAACTTACGGGTACATTGCTGTCACCGTGTAATGACAAGATCTTATCTATCCATAGTAATGTCCAATATAGTTATAGTCCAATGCTATCTGTCAATAGGTAATTGAAATGTAAGTAAGCTTAAAAGGATAGATTTGTCTACGTCTAGTAAGTTAAACTAAGGATAGATAGGTTATTGAAAACGGCCGCAAGTAATTAAGGCGTAAGAAATTAAAACAGTGATTTGATTGCCACTTTAGCGTATGTATGTCTGTTTTTTCAGTTATTTTTACTTTTGATATAATATTGGAAATCACGCCTTACAATAATTTATAACGAGAAGATTCTATTTTATGCATTATATAGCAATAAGTACTAGACTGCGTCATATTTTTTTTATTAATATATCTAAAAAGTTTCTGTGTTAGACAAAAAACCTAAAATATGAGCTTGATTTATTGAAAATTTTCCTTTTCGTTATCTTGTAGGAATTTAAATTTTCTACAACAAGTCTCTTTCATATTTTCGCTTATACGCATAGGAAAAAAATTACTAGGCTTTAAAAAACGAAAATTATAAAAAGTCAAAAAAGTGCGTATCAATTTTTCTATTAAGTAGAACAAAATTCTTTTTTTATTAACTTATTAGTAATTTTTTTTACAATTTTCCTATTTAAAAGCTTTGTAACTTTATTTCTATGCGTTATAGCGAAAAAATTAAAGAGACCGTTTTTGCAGAAAATTGAATTTTATTTTAGAAAAAGGAATATTTGAAAAAAAAAATTCAATGATTTACAATGAAAACAAAGAAAAAAGTTTTTTTCAATATATTTTAAATGAGCACCCCTTGCTCATGCACCAGCTTAATTTTCAAGATATCAAGCCTTTTAGGAGGTTTGTTGTTTGTCTAACAAAGAAACTTTTTAGATGTCCTTACTCAAAAAAGAAATAAAATAAATATTCTGACGTAGTCGAATATGTCCGCATGCACGCAATATGCATCAAAAAATGTGTCTAAACTTGCACATCTGTTACCAATGCCACAGCGCTTTGGTTACCAACAGAGGAGGACGAAGCGAAGGTATATGTCAAGGGCACAGAGCGATAGATACTTACTTACATGTTAAGGGTAACACAACATTGACAGAGTAAGAGAGCTAAAATGAAACCTTTTCTAATTTAACCTCTAATAAGCTTAACCCTCACTTCTGGGATTAATACAGAAATAAACTTTTGAAAGCAAAATTGTATGAACGATGCGGGACTCGAACCCACGACCTCTCGCGTTCCGTATAGACCCTGTAGATGAAGCTACAACGTTTAGATTTGCAAGAGTGACATCTCAAGTCAATTTCCTAATATGCAAATATTGGGGTTGAGCAGGTTATCAATTGTAAAGTAGATCCTGTAGATGAAGCCACAACCTGAGAGTTGTACAAAGCATACAAGATTTTATGACGATACGTCATTCGAACGGTTGGCTTAGTTGCAGAGCACTCGCACGGAACGCGAGAGGTAGTAGGTGCGAGTCCGCATCGTTCATAAAAAAATTATTTCTAAATTTAGTTCAAAATTATATTTTTGAATTGACAAACGTTAAGCCGTTTCGCGGATGATTGAGAGTAGGTAACTATTATGGACCCACGCTAATAAGAGTTAATAATAAGAGGTAACGTTAGAATACGTAAATTATTTATGTAAAAATCTCACATTGAACTTTCATTTTTAAAAATTGTCTTAATCTTAATTTATCTACATATTTATAATTTATACAATCGATAACAGGCATCGTAGTTATCCTCATGTCTGTCAAAATCCCTCGTAATACCCAACTCGAAAAGTATTAAAGGTTTTTATCCCTATTCTATGTATATTTCATAGACAAAATGTGTATACAATAATAAACTTTGTTTGAAACACGTGTTGTGAGATTTATTTCCAGACATGCTGGGAGCTAACAAATAAAATGACCAAATGGAAAGCAGTTGCAAAAACAAAAGGACTTAAAAAATTATCCCTAACTGTAAACACATGTGGCAACGATTCATGGCGGCTTCTGATTAACGGAAACTTAAGTTTGACGTATATTTATATACGCCGGAGGTCGTGGGTTCGAATCCCGCATCGTTCATAAAGTTTTGTTTTTCAAATTTTATTTGTGTATTAATCCTAGAAGTGAGGGTTATCACTTTAAAAACATAACAATTGTTTAGATTTACAAAAGAGCGACATCTCAAGTCAATTTCCTAATATGCAAATATTGGGGTTGAGCAGGTTATCAAAGTAGATCCTATAGATGAAGCCGCAACCTGAGAGTTGAACAAAGCAAACAGAATTTTATAACGAAGCGGTACTCGAACGGTTAGCTCAGTTCGTTAGAGCACCGGCACGGAACGCCGGACGTCGCGGGTTCGAATCCCGCATCGTACATAAAATTTTGTTTGTGTATATTTATATTTTAAACGAACTCTCTTGTAAAATGCGTGCGTTTTGTTTTGAATTAATTAATACTTTTATATATTTTTGATGTCACAAAAATATTAGTAACTAATAAAGTAAGCCATTTCTGTGCATTTGATATATGGTGCGTAATCATGAAGCTATTTATAAAACAAAGATAAGCATTAGTAAAAAATATATGTATATATCAAATAAAATATAGATTTTTTTTATCTCCTGGCATTTATAAGCATTTCTTTCTAACTATTTTCTTTATCTGATATTATAAACATGTTGTTTTGTTGATCATAATGAATTTGTAAGGATCCCGAAAAAAATATTATTTTTATGACTAGACGAGCAGGACGTTCAGATGGTAATTGATACGCCCTGCCCATTACAATGCAGTGTCGCTTAGGATTCTTGAAAACCCAATAATTCTGATTCTAAAACTGCACTCGATAAATAATTAAATAAATTACAAACAACATATTTATAACAATAATATTCTGTAAGATTAGAGTTAGCATAATGGCATATTTTACTTTGCTCATGAATGCTTTTCTAAATATAGAAAGATTAAAGTTAAAATGAAATAATATAATATTAATTAAAATAATATGAATTATAATCACTCATATTCAATTCTAAGTGTTATTATGTTATATAATTGAATTTTGATCTAAATTTGAACTTTTTCAGACCATTTCAAATATTTTTTTAACTTAGTTTATAAATATGATAATGTTTAACAAAAAGACCATTTTTTAATAGCCAAGATCCCTAAAAAACTTATAAAAGGATTTTATTACAATATGGGTAGATAATTTAATATTTAAATTAAGTGAATTTACATTGAGCGAGCTTAAATGATACCAATTGAATTATAAACAAGATTCCAATTACATCTTAACCAATACAAATTGCATTAAGTAGCACTGTATCGTGTGTGAGTGAGTTACATCGTCCTTACCTCTATTTTTAGCGCCCCTTTCGTTACGGATCAGTACTTCATGGTCACTCTCCTCGACAACTTCACCGTCGGCAATGGCAGCCGAGATTGACACGAGAACCAAACCGGCCACAAGAAGTATCCAATACTTGTTCTGCACAAAGAAATACCATTCTCACCACTCCGTAGATTTATCAATAAGCTCGGCTTCATAGAAATTATGTTATGTTTATGTGAATGTATTTGTAAATATAGTTTTATACACTATATTTTTAGGTAAATACAATTCAGAACAATGGACTCACCAATGAAGCCAATAAATTTTCGCAAAAGCATAATTGTGATAGTTCGCAAGCAGCGCAGTTTTGTAGTTATAAATGATGAATTAATTACAATTATATTGGATAACAGTTGAATACCTATTGTGTTAGGTATGTATTGGCCTAATTGCTTATCGAAAATTATTAGTAACGATTTATTTAATACTAGCTGCCACCCGCGACGTCGTCCACATGGATGTTATAAGCAGCAAAAATACTCTACCTGCATTAAATGTGATAATATGTAACTTATCCGGCCAAGTTTTATACGAATAAGTGTAATTTATAAGTAAAATTTTTGAAGTGATAACTTCCGTCAGAAAAGAATGAATTGAAACAATTTTTAAGCGTAATAATTTAATATCAATAAATTGATTTTTAAACATTTTTTTCAAATACCTAGTGTATATAATATTTTTTGAAAATTTAAGAATATCCTTTACCTCTATCTAGATTATGATAACTTTATATACCTACTAGCGAACCCGATAGACGTTGTTCTGTTAAAAAAAAAAAAACTCTCGCCAATGGAATTTCATAAATCACTTATTTTTAGAATTAGCATACACAATACATAGGAATAAGTATAGTAGGTATGTTATTCTTCTACTGTATCGTGTGTAAGAATATAAATAAATTAATACCCTGAATGTCGGATTAAATCGTGGTTCTTAGATAATGTCTGCCCCAAATGAGGACATTTAGAAACAAACATTGTATTTTTGAGTGTTTTTTCTAGAAAATGTCGTGATTCGGTCGTTTCCCACTAAGACAGCACAATCCTGGCGTTTCTTCGGAAAATACTTGCAAACAACGTCCATTGCCCAATGTGAACGCTAGTACTGCAATCGTATCGAAACGCTGCTCGATTCAAATCAGTACTTCATCAATTTCTTCTTGTGCGTCGAAAATTATCTAGTTGTTGATCTCTGAGGTTTAATGGCTGCCTCGCTTTGCTCTTTTGATTCAGAGCGTCTTCGTCGAGCCCATACTAATGCGGTGCTTTTTACCTGCAATTTCTTGTTCTTCGTACGGACGAATTGGACTGTTCGCAATGTTTCGAATCCTAGTTGCATTGCGTCTATGTCGGGAAAGATGGCACAATAAGCTAATAGAAACCCGAAACAAACACACCCACCCAATGACATTCTTTACATAAGAACGTCATTGCACCCACCAGTCAACTTGAATAACATGACGTACACTGTCTGTTGTATTTTATTACTCATGTAGCGTGAAACTACCAAAAAACTTCATTGAATTCTTTCTATTCTCGAGATGTCAAGAAAATGTCAATCCATACAAAATGTATGAGAAAATAAATGTTTTTATAATAATATTTTTTTGAAATTTTTTCGATATTTCATTACTTATTATCCTGTTCCGGACTAAGAGAAACCCAAAAAATCAAACAAAAGAAAAAATGGTCTAGCCGTTCTTGAGTTTATAAATGGTATAACACGACTTTGTTTTATATATATATAGATATAAGTATAAAATTCTCGTGTCATAATGTTAGTTGCCATACTCCTACGAAACAGCTTGATCGTTTTTTAAGAAATTTTATGTGTTTACTTCATAGGTTTGAAAATGGGTAGCAATCATATTTTTATAACTTAAACGAGTATTTGTTACATTCTTAAAATTTATTTATATGGTAATACAACGTTTTTACGAAAAATTACATTAGTAATTTTTCGTAAAACGTTATATTATATAAAAACTATTATTAAATAGAACAATTTTTATTGTACTTCAAGCTCCTTTATTATAAATACTTTAATCGCTTACTTATTCAATCACAAAGTCAAAACTTAATAATAATAAAAATATAAACAAATTTTTCTGAGAAAGAATCACGAATGAAAAAACCAACATAATGTTTTAATGAAGTATCATGTTAGTTAAAAGAAGAGTAGGAGAAAAACAATATAATGATACGTTGTATATTAAATCTATAAATGTATTAATCATATTAAAAAACGAATTAGTTAAAGATTTATAGTAGAATAAATTATTTTATGTACTTAATTTTAATTATTTTGTGATACAAAAACTTACCAAAGATGACACAATATTACTAAACTGTATCTTCAAATAGTTTTCCTAAAGTATTAAAATTTAACTAAACTCCAACATACAACTTTCCGTTTCAATGTTGTTATATTAAAATGTAAAAGGTTAAGGGTAAAAGAGGCTCTATACAGTTTTAATTGCAATGCCTAACCTAGATAAGCATAATAATTACACGTCAGTTAACAGTCTAGTGTCTGCAGAGTTAATTCGGATTTAACGCTTCGCTCGGAATTAAACCTAATATTAACGCCTGCTATGAGTTTCATTTTAATATTTCCAGGGAAAATGAATTTGTATTTGATAAACAAAATGTTTATTTTTGTGTGTATACTCAACGACAAATTTCTGAATGTTTGAAGATAGTTTATAATTTATACGTTATTTATCTCATGGCTAAGGGGGTTATAAATATAAATTTAATGAGGAAATAGTAGTCTTATGGCAGAGGAGGATTAACGAGCACCTGATGTTAAGTGATCACTTCTTTCCCTTGCAACACCAGATGAATCACATTGGCGTTCCCGGCCTTTTAAAAAGGTTAACGCGCTTTTTTTGAAGGTACCAAATTTGTATTGTGCTTGAAACACCGCATAATTAAGCACATTCCACAACTTCGTTGTACGTGGAAGAAAGTTCCTTTAAAAACCTACTGTAGAGGAACACCACACATCCAGATGATAGCAATGATATCCTATCATGCGAAGGTGGAGTTAGGCGGCAGGAATCAGGTGAAACAGCTCTTCAAATCAAATTAAATCGAAAAATCCCTTTATTCATGTAGGTCACGGAAATAACACTTATGTCAAAAAAAATGTTTTTCTTAATGAATCTATTGCTACTTCGTAAAGGGTTGGGCTAATGAGAAGAAGTAGCAAGAAACACATTGCCACTCTTTTAAATCAAGATTTAATTACATTTTTATCGTTTTACAAATCATTTCAATTCAAACATACTCAAACGTAAAATAGTCAATGCTTTACACGAGTAAGTCAAAACAGTAAAAATAAATTAAAACAAAACAAAAGTTATTGACTACAGTAGCTGCATTATCCACACACCCCGTAAAAAAAAAGGTATTCTGTAAGCATTTTATAAGCAATTATAAAAAAAAACATCTTCGGATAATAAATGCGGTAGAGGACACACAATGAAGCGACGTCTCTATGCAACGCCAAGTGATCCAGCCACTGGATCCCCGTTGATTTATCTGTCTACATGTTCGTGCCTATATTTATGTAGTTAAAAGATCAATGAACAAGGACAATATCCAATAAGTACATAGTCCTCAGTGTCATGTCAATGACTTTATTGTTTATTAATAATGGCGCCATTTCTAAAATAAACTTGAGGATGGGTCATTTCATCCATGTGACCTCAGATAAGCAAGTTATCTTTCATGTACTTCCACATTATGAATATCGATTAAACACTTACAGCTAGAATAAATTACGAAAAGCGATTGCAAAATCGCTTTTTTGGATGATCAAAAAAACACAAGAATAAAAAACTATATTTGTTTACGTACTGGTAGTTATGATATTCTAATAATACAATAATTTATTTTGGTTTTTTATTTAAAACAGTTGCGAAATAAAACTAACTGTAAATATGAGGGTTCATATAACATTGACGCTGCAGGTAAACTGACCTATTTTGTCTCCAACAAAGTTCAGACCAAAAGTTTGTTAGCTGAGTTCCGTAAACATGATATTGCTTTACCCGAGAAACGCAAAGCAAAAAAGCTTGTAGAAGCTGCATTCCACAAAAAAGGAATGATAAAATCCCTGCGTATGTTATTAGAGCTATTAAGCCCCACAGGATAGAGCGAGATAAATATAAATCGCATATGGCACTGTATTATATTTTTATATTTGTGTCGTGTGACAGAGATGAGATTGTATAAAGTAGATGGGGTCTCTATGTGATGTACTATATACATATCGCGCAAGTTTTACTTTGAGCGAAATACTGCGCCTTAATTGGCAATTAAAAAACCTTAATAGCGTAACTCTACCAATCAATAAATATTTTAAATTTGTTTTAATACTAATAAATTACTTATCAATTCTGTACACATCAATTTTATACTAAAAGCAATATATAAAACAAGTCCATGAATAAATTTTTTGAATAAATGTAAAGAGCGGTTCAAATAAAGAATGTTTTCAAAATATGTAACGAGTCCGTAGTAAAATTTAAATATAGAATGGATTTGTACAGGTTTAAATATAGAGTAATAAAATAAATATAGAGCTTACCTCCATATCGGATGATGCGGAACAGTTGAGTAGTAAGCGAAGCGCGGTCGTGTTCTGTCAGCGAGGGCCAGTACGCAAGTGCCACCAGCAAGTAACGCGAAAGCGGCAGTCGCAACTCTTAACCGCGCCTAGGACGCTCCCCTATTGATCCGTCTATACAACGACTGCTCCTGCTTACTCCTGAACTCTCCCCCCCCCCCTCTCCCCCCGCCCCACTCACCTCTTACCGCATCTCTATCTGTGGAAAGGCAAGATTTATAGTCTTTTCCGGGAATGACCGGATTTCCTCGACTTAAAAGTTACTTCAGATTTGCGGAATGTTATAATACGGCTTCGTTGGAAATAATACGAGACAGCTTTTGTTTATTTTGTCCAACTTTGTAGCTTTATTTTTATTGTGAACGGTAATGGTCATTGTTACTAAGTTATACATCTATTAATTAATTAAGGCGCGGTTATGACCGGTATGCCTCAATATCCACAAAAATTGGTTTCTTAGGGAGTCGATTACAACATAACGCAATGAAAATATTCCGACGCAAAAAATACAGTGCACAAAAAAGTATCTAAAGAAAATTTTGAACCGAATAGAATATTTATATATAATTTGAAATATCCAATAAAAAATTTGGAAGTTGCTTCCCAAAATTAAACTTTAGAGTCAAAAATCTCAAAATTTTCAGCCATAACAACATTCTTTTTTTAAAGAATTCAATAGAATTAGTACTTTTCTAAAACTTAAACCGAACAATTTTTCAATTTTATATGCCCATTTGCAGCTTAGCCACATGATCAACACAAATATTGTAGGGTTGGTTGTCCGCGCCTTAAATACAATGCACTTTTAATACTGAATGATTATGTATTTCGATACAATTTGGCAGATATGTACTTGTCTATAATGTATGAAATTTGTATGTATTTAAATATTTGAAGTGAAAACTCCTTTAGCCGCGTTGGGCACTTTTTGGTGAGGGAAAATCTTATGGGGTCGCGTCACTAATATGCTCATGACTGGCGTACGCGATAAATAAACAATTTAAAAAATCAACATTTATATAGTAAGAATCGCGTCACCGAAATGCTTATAGCAGTGTATCTGTAGCTATACAGCTAACGTAATGTGCAACATTAATGCTGTGTATATCTTACAAGTGAAATTGAATGGATTTAGTGAAAAGTTCATATTGTATTTACTGTGCATTGTTGATATAGTGTTTTTGTTTGATTAATATATTATTAAAAAAAGATTTCAAAAATTAATTGAAATGAATAATTTAATTATTTTTACACGTTATGAAATTTCAAATTTTAATACTAAATTTAACATTTTCTAAATTATCACTTCTATCACCAATTTTTTTTTATAATTAATCTACTGCTACTTCATAAAGGGTTGAGCTAATGAGAAAAAGTAGCAAGAAATTCATTTGCCACTCTTTTAAATCAAGATTTACATTTTTTTAATAAAAAAAATTTACAATATCTAATATATAAAATTCTCGTGTCATGGTGTTAAACTTTGAACTCCTCCGAAACGGCTTGACCGATTCTCATGAAATTTTGATTGCATATTGGGTAGGTCTGAGAATCGTACAACATCTATTTTTCATCCCCCTAAATGTTAAGGGTGGTCCACACGATTTTCTTTTTAATTTTTTTGACATTTTTTTTTAATTTGTTTGATTATGAGTCAGCATTAAAAAATACATACAACTTCAAATTTTCACCCATCTACGATCATCAGTTACTTTTGTATCGCGATTTTAATATCGGCAATACAACGTTTGCTGGGTCAGATACATATAACAGATGTAAAGTTATGTAAGAAACATACTAATAATAATATATTTACATTTTATTTATCAATACTCGTTCGCGGTCTGCTATATGTACATGGATAATTGCACACACTATAGCTGCGTCTCGTAACGGTGTCGCGAGTCCAAAGAAGTTTTAACTACAAATATGTTTGTTTGTTAGCTTATAAACCAGCATCCTTGGCTGTTAAAAAAAAATAACTGTGGGCCCTCACTATCGTAACATAGGAAATAAATTCCAACATATTTGAATATTTAAAATAAGTATATAGGTAGTAAAAACAAGATATATGTTTTGAATAATTTTTTTTTAGGTTGCGTTGACAGTTATAGCTACTCCTGGTTCGTATGTTAAAATATTGTCATGGTTGTACCCCGATTCAGTGATATGTCATTCTTGTGTATTATAAGAGTACGAATTTTAGCAACGAATACATTCTTCTAGCAACGAAATTGGAATAAATTGGTTTAGGCATTTTTTGATATGAATTTGTTTTTTTTTTTTTTTTTAATTTTTACCAGTCTTAGTAATACGGTACCTAAAATTATATAACGGCATGCACAGTAGATTGTGTTTTCATTATCTTATATATATACATATAAATAGAATTGGAGTGTGTTTGTAATATTGAAATAACCGTTTTTACTACATGTATACATACATACATACATACACTAAAATAATTTTTTTACAAGTTATGTCTGTCAGTCTGTTTGTTCCGGTTAATCTCTGCAATGGCTGGACCGATTTTGACGGGAATTTATTGGCAGGTAGCAGAGGTGTAAAAAAAGTTATATTGCAAATCAACGTTTGCCGGGTCAGCTAGTCTAATATATAAAATCGTGTCCAGGTTACCAAACTCCTCCGAAACGGCTTAACCGATTTGTATAAAAATTTGTGCACGTATCGGGTAGGTCCTAGAAAAGGCCAACATCTATTTATCATATCCATAAATGATAAGGGTGACCCCACCCAAAAACTTTTGTTTTTCATAATTTTTTTATTATTATGATTCAGCTTTAAAATATAAATACAATTTTAAATTTTTTACCCGTCTACGATCAACGCCTGTTTTGTACCGCGACTTTTATATTATTCGTACGCTCGTTTGTCCTGCTATTCCATAAAAAAAAATAGGATAACAATAGGGTTGCAAGATGGAAATCGAATATAATAATAATTGTAGTACGATAAATTTTATGTATGCTCTGAGAATCGGTCGTCACCAATTTTTTGTACCCCAAGGTTGCTGGGTCAGCTATAATGTATATATATAACTATTGAAATGCATAACGACAAACTCTTTCGTTTTGGTCGTAGATTTGAATGTGAGTTGTTTATCGTTCTAATGCATGGAGCAAATAACTTCTATGCACATAATTGGAAATAAGACTTCTTTTTTTGATATACAGAGAAGTGTTATTTGCCATTTTATAAGCATTATGGCTTGACGTACGCAGGTCGTTATAATTTTTTTCTTTTGATTATTAAAAATCTCCAAAAATTCTGAGCGGCACTACAACTGCACTCGTCACCTTGAGACGTAAGATGTTAAGTCTCATTTGCCCAGTAGTTTCACTAGCTACGGCGCCTTTCGGACCGAAATGCAGTAATGCTTACATTACTGCTTATAATCTAGCCGGCATCCGGTGCAAAGGAGCCTCCCACTGCTAAGTAAATTCCACCCTACATGATGCTCTAATAAAAACGCAAAGACCAACACAATGATATAGTATTGTGATACTAACGGTCAACAAACCGTGTTCTTTGTCTTATATTAACCCAATAACCCAAACGTAATTGCCGACGATTGAAGCAGATTGACGACAAAATCAAGAGTGACAGGCCCTTCTCAACGGACTATTGTTTGAACTTCCAACTGTCTAGACTCTAGATATTGTCCGCCACGATGTGTATCGTCCAAATCTGGCGCTAAAAACAGACACTTCATCCAATAAATGGACGCAGTTCCTGAAAAATGTTCCAAGCCACAAACATCACATTTTAGGGAATTCGTGCTTAAAGTTTAATAAATATCATTCCATACATGTGAGTTGGGCTATTTAGTCATGATGTTATTTAAATAGTGACAGTAGGGCTGCCATTTTTGTCAGTCTGTTAATATGAAATCGCGTGACCAGTTTAGTGTTCTTAACTCAATTTTGACATGATTGTGGTTTGGAACGTTTTTCTGGAATTACGTCCAAATGACGATTATTACAGTAGGTTATTGTACAATGTGGATTTTCAAATTATAACGCAAATAATGAATTCCTAAGAGTATATTTAAGCAGTTCACAAAAAAAATGTTGACGCAAAAGCAATGAACCAAGTCATACTGAAGACTACTAAAACATCGTTTTCTTATTATACGCGAAACCTTTGTTCCAACATTGGTATGGGCTGATTTACTTCTTCAAAACAAATGTAAAACATCAGATAAGAAAAATATGTACGTAACTTCATAAATGGGATAGTTACTTCCATGTACAACCAAGCTGTGGAATGGGCTTCTTTGTGCGGTGTTTCCAAGTTAATACACCGAAAAAAGCGCGCTCTCCTTTCTATAAGGCCGACAAATCAAAAGACCTATGATTCCTCTGGTTTTTTGTAAGGTAATGTGGGTGGTGGTTATCACTTAACATCAGGCGACCCGTACGATCGTTCGTTCTCCTGTTCCAAAAAAAAATAGATAAAAAAATACCTCAACAACATAACGCTACTATGTATCGACAGTCATAGAACAGTCGTAGATGAGATGTAGTCTAATAGCCCAAACATATGGCCGGATTTGGTACGGCTGGACCAATGGACGGACCGGTGGGCGCCTCACACCAATTGATCCGGCATTTAACTCGGTACGGTCCGGACCGTCATAATAATAATTCTGTGCGATGGACAATACGACATACCATCGAATATGGTCCGCCACCAGACCGCGTCCGATCAATACATGATCGGATTTGGTACGGCCGAATAATCATCCGATCATGTGTTTAGGCTATTAGATAAGAATCAAGCAGCCTCTTCACAATTGACTTAATTAATATTATCTACTTATTGGCATTTTTTACATAATATGATTTAATTTGGAGACCTCAACAGATCTTTATCTTATTTGATATTATGATATTCATAGATGCTCTATTGTTGCCTTTACTATTGCATCATGTCGTTCCTTCATATTCTCCAATCACAGGAAGAGAGTGGCAGAACGGATATTGAATATCCTATCCTATCGTGTGTTAAATACATGAATATGTATTCGTTTGCTAGTATATTACTAATAATAGTTATTTGTTTAATAAGATCTGTATGATATTTATATTAATAATGTACTCTGTATAGTATTTTCTTTGATTAACGCGAGTGTAACACATTTAAATAAAACACTTTTAAGGGTTTAAAACGTGTGTAATTTTAACTGTGTTTTTACATTAAATTTTTGCGTAAATGTTATATTTTTGGGGAGTAGAGATACATGGGGAGTCACCCTGAAAACGAGATCTGGAAAGGTCTTGAAACGTCGGGTTGACTAAAATAAAAATTAAAATGAATGTGAATTGCTAGAGCTGCTCGTCTCTCTCGTACGCTTTTGTTCATCTATACGGTACATCTGGTGTGTTTGACAAACCATACACCAAATGCATTACTATGTTATTATGTTATGATCGCCCTGCGTTATCTGTAGCGCGATATTCTGTGGGCTTGTGAGTGTTAAAGTTACTCAATACTATGAGATTAGCGGACGGTATCTGAGCAAGGACGTGTAGATTGCTTATTGAACGCATCCCCTGCGACAATCCTGCTCCGCATTAGGTGTGTACCGGACACACACACGCGTGTGGAAAACGGCGTGGTCCCAGATTTTTTTTTTATATGAGAGGGGGCAAACGGGCAAGAGGCTCACGGGATGGGGAGAGGTGAGGCAACCGCCCATGGACATCCGCAACAACAGGTGTGTCAAGAAGGCCTTTAAGGTGGGAGTATGCTTTTTTCTTGAAGGTCCCTAAGTCGTATCTGTTCGGGAAGACCGCTGCCGGTAGTTGATTCCACAAAGTGGCTGTGCGAGGCAAGAAATTTCGAACAAAACGCGCGGTTGTGGAATGCCAGACGTCTACGTGATGCGGATGGTACTTTGCACGTAATGTCCGATGGTGGAATTCGGCCGCTGGAATCAACCCGAACAGCTCCTCTGAGCACTCCCCGTGATAAATGCGGTAGAAGATGCAGAGAGAACCCACATCTCTACGCAATGCTAGAGAATCAAGCCGATCGGAGATGACTTGATCGTCGATGATTCGAGCCGCTCTTCGTTCGAACTGAACGTCACTCGATATATCGACGCCAAGTATGCCAATACAGGCTGTGGCAGTTAGAGGAGTGATCTCGAATCGAGAGGATACGACAAAGGGAGACTTTTTAGTGGTGAACGCACAAACTTGTGTCTTCTTGGGGTTGAATTGGACTAAATTATGTCGGCCCCATTCCGAGACTTTGCAAAGCATAGTCTCGATTTTAGACACAAGTTTGTTCCGGTTCTCGTCGACGCTATCCCGGGACATGTTGGCACGGCCGGTGTAGGAAGCATACCCTGTGCTGTCTGCATAGCAATGAATATTGCTAATTTGCAGCATATCATTGATATGCAGAAGAAACAGCGTAGGGGATAGCACGCAGCCTTGCGGGACACCAGCGTTTATGGGTTTTAAGTCGGAGCATGCACCGTTGATAACAACCTTGATGCTCCGATCAGCCAAAAAGCTAGTGACCCATTTGCACAACTTCTCGGGAAGCCCATAGGATGGCAGTTTCGCTATAAGCGCTTTATGCCACACCCGATCGAAGGCCTTCGCTTTGTCCAAACTCACCGCCAACGCCTCTCCCTTCGACTCAACCGCTTGCGCCCGTTTATGAGGTATGCAAGAAGATCACCAGCTGAGCGACCCTGACGGAAACCGTACTGGCAGTCGCTGATCAGCTGGTGCCCCTCTAGGTATCCCAAGAGCTGGCGGTTGATGATCGACTCCATTACTTTGGAGAAAATGGAGGTAATGGCAATGGGGCGGTAGTTGGACGGATCTAAGCGTACACCTTTCTTAGGGATCGGGTGCACTAAAGCCGCCTTCCATAATTTCGGGACTACGCCTGATGAGTAGGAGAGCCGGAAAAGATGGGTAAGGACCGGCGCCAGTTCCGGAGCACATGTCCGCAGCACTATCGGGGGAATGCCATCGGGCCCGCTCGATTTGTGAATGTCCAAGGTGAGAAGCGCCTTAAGCACGGCACTATGCCGGATTTTTACCTCCGGCATATATGAATCGCACCGCGGAATATGCGGTGGTGGTGCACCTTGGTCATCCAGAGTCGAGTTGGACGCGAAGAGGGAGCCCAGGAGATCAGCTTCTCTTTCGCGTCATGGGCCAGCGAGTCATCATCCCTGTGCAGTGGCGGAATGGCTGGCTGGAAGAAGTTTCCTTGGACAGCCTTGGCGAGCGACCAGAACGCACGAGTTCCCGAGGGAAGGCGTACAAGTCTCTCGCCAATTCTGCCAATGTGCTTCGACTTCGCGTCAGCAATAACTCTCTTGAAGGACCTGGAGGCATGATTGAAGTGTTTTTTAAGTTCGCTGGAATTCACATCCTTAGATACCACCGCATTGACCCAAGCCTGATAGCACTCCTGCTTTCGGCGAGAGGCCATTTTGCAGGAGCGGTCAAACCATGGTTGGGACCTGCCACAGATAGGCACAGAGGAGGATGGAATGAAGAGTTACATACCTTGCAGTACCACATCAGCAACAGCGTCAGCAGCGGCATCTGGATCTCCCAGCGAAAAACAGATCTGCCTCCACGGGTAGGATGCAAAAAAGCACCGCATCTCGTCCCACTCTGCTGACCTATAGTGCCACACGCGGCGACAGCCTAAGAAGCGGGGCCGTGTTAGGCGCGTGATTGGCACGGTGCTCCGGATCAGGCAGTAATCCCACGATCCCAGAGGAGGGCCAACGAAAACTAGGTAGCCGTCCGGATGTGAGGTCAACAGAAGGTCCAACAGTGAAGGTGTATGATCTTGCACATCTGGGATTCGCGTTGGCGCAATAACCAGTTGCGTCAGACCATATGCTAAGGCGAAGTCGTGAACAGATCTCCCTGCATGATCGGTGGTACGTGAGCCTAGCCATTCGGCATGGTGGGCGTTAAAATCGCCCAGAAACACGATCTCTGCAGTGGGGATCTGCTCCTACACGGAATCTGTAGCCATTTGTATGTGTTCGAGGAGCCGGTCAGCGTAGATTCGCGGATGGTCATCGCAGTCTACGCGCAGCCAGATGATGGAAAGGTCCTGTCCTTCAAGAAAACTCAGGCGTCGAGAACAGACATCCTCCCTGACGTAAACGCACACGCCAGCCCGTGGTATAAAGGAGTGTTCCAAATTATACCCCGGGTAGGAAAGGTAAGATGAATCAGCCAGGGAGGATATCTGTGTCTCGGTTAAAAAGAGCAGGGCCGGCTTCGCCGTCTCCAGGTGAAAGTGGACGGCATTTAAATTTGATCGAAGCCCCCCTGATGTTGCAAAAGTCCACAGCGAGTGTGGAGGAGGGTGGTTTGAGCCTCCTGCTCTGTTTGCCCCGAGTCAGCGCAGATTTTCCCCCTCCAGAATACGCGGGGCAGCCTGGGCAACCACTGTTAGGTACAGGCCCTAATTGTGGACTCCCAGGGACGGATTCTCCAGGTCTGCATAGCCTGGTACCGTCCTGGAGTAGTCTCTTATTAGTCTGTGCTGCCATTTGTATTTGGGAGGGGGGGTGTAGGCCTCCGGATACCCCACTCACCGGACGAAACACAGCGGCATAGCCGCTATTTCACGCCGGTTTCGAGTGGGGGAGTGGAATTTCTCCGGGCGTGCCGGCCCAATTCGGTTGTGTCCGTGAGGACCCAACATGGCACTACCACTCCTATTCGGTTGTGTCCGTGAGAACCCAACATCTACGTGCAGCTGAGAGTAGACTGGCCCGTAACTATAGAGCCTAAACACATTTTCGGATTTGGTACAACTGGACCATCGCACGGTCCAATGGGCAACTCGCATCGATTGCTCTCCTTCATTGCACTTGGTACAGTTATAATATTAATACTGTGCGATGGACAATGTGACATACTATCGTATATAGTCCGCTACCAGACCGCATCCGATGGTTTGACCGTAACAAATACGATTATGTGTTTAGGCTATAGCGAACACAAATACCAATGCCAGGGTGAAGCATAAAATAACGATCAATTTTGTAGATTAGTAGGTTGAGTCGCTTTATCAGGCTGGAATGTCAAGGTCGGCTGTGACAGGTATGGAAGGTTTTTAAGTTGCAGTGGAGTCCTCTGCAAAATCCACATTCAGCGTGGGATGTGGTAAATCGAACTATGGTAGTTTACTGAAGTAATGATTTCTGCAGGTACACTGATATTGATATGCGCTCGTTCTCGAGACTAAACTATTATAGGTTATAATAATCTATATAGAAAACTTTAAACCCCTTTTAAAAAAAAACGATTACAAATGAAAACAAATGGATGAACGCGAATTTAACACAATCAAAGATTATACGGAGAAAAAGTGCAAATAAAATGCCTTACAAATACATTAAAACAATTAAAATAACTCTAATGCTTGAATGGCACAGAATATACACATACACAAACACTATAGAGGTTAAATAGGATTTGACAAATAAACTCTGATTAAGTTGATATTTAAAAATTAAAAGAATAATGGTCTTATTTCAACTTCGGGGCTAACACTAGTTCTGTATAATACTGTCAAGCTGTTGTTGTAAGAATCTTGCGTAACTCTTCTACATCAAAAGCCACAGTCAACTATATCGACACTCATAGGCCTGGGACAACCCTATCTTTTCATACGCCGGGGTCGAACACGAAAAAGCTTAACCAGAGTTTTACTCCGATGCAATCAGTAAAGCGAAAATCAATTAGGTTTTAATATAACGAGATATTGTTTGTAAACTTTTAAATTGTTATCGTTGAAAAATACATGGAGCGTTCATATCTGCTAATGAAATATTGTTGAATATTTACAATTTCAATATGTGTATGGAATTCATCGCACATATTCGGTAATATCACTAAAAATAATTGATTGTTATAATTAAAACAGAGATCTCATGAATTTTGTTGTTAATATTATGTTTGCAGAAATACTATAGTCGTGGTGTTATTTTTAGCCATAACATTATGTTATGGACGAGAACCTTTTAAGCCAACTGAAGGCTCAGTACCGTTTCTTGTAAGTATTTTCACAATTTAAACATTACCCTGTAATCTATGTAACAATATTTAAGTGAGTAATAACGAATATTAATATATAATATATAATTCGACGACCGATATAGCCGAATGGTTAGTGACCCTGACTACTAAGCTAGAGGTCCCGGGTACGAATCCCGATAGGTGCAATGATATGTATTTATGTATGTTTAAGTAAGTATATTGTATTAATTATATCGTTGTCTTGTACCCTTGTACTTGTATTATACAGGCTATGCCTAGTTTGGGCAAGATTATTTTTTGTAAAAGTGTGTCAATATTATTATTCTCTTTATTACAATTTTATCTTGTTTTCTACATTTATATATGTATAACATATTTATAAAAAACAATATTACAAATATAAATATATAAAATAGAGTCCCACCGGCGTTGGTTCACGACAATTCCGCCGGTGGTTAGGGCGACAGACTGAGGAACTTCCGCACGATGCCTGCCGTTCCCAATACAGCTGCTTTCTGTAACTGACCCTTTATCCAGTTATTAAGTGAGAGCCTCTTGAGATGATGGTCGAGGCTCTTTGCTATAAGACCGTTTACGGAAACGACTATTAGGACAATTATTGTTGAATCAACTTCCCACATGTCAGTAACCTCGTGTGCTAAGTCTAGGTACTTCGACAATTTGTCCATTTCAGCTTTCACAAGGTTATCATCACATGGAACGGTGATATGAAATGAATACTTATGAATAGCGTTGGCCATAATACATGGATAGTTAATCGAAAGTTCTAATTTCTGATTACGCTTTATAACACGAAATCGATGTCATGCAAGATCTTAATGATCTATAAATTAGTATTACTATACCTTAATATTGAATTGCTACAGTCGCAAATCTTGGATATTAGAATTGGCGTAATGCTCGCAGCAATGCTTAATACCACTTGCTTGTATTCATTATGAATGAACTGAACACATGATAGAATTTGGTACGGCCAAACCATCGAACGCGGTCTGGTATCGGATCATTTTAGAAGATATGTAGCATTGTCCATCGCACAAAATTATTATTGTTACCGTCCGGACCGTACGGAGTACGACGCGGCAACAATAGGTGCGAAGCGCCCACCGGACTGTCCGCTGGTTCGGCCGTACCACATCCGAACATGTGTTTGGGCTATTATTAGATTATGCATTATGGTACTTTAGATTTAGAAGATTTATGTCATAAAATAAATAAATTTAAAATCACTACAACGGTAATAATTAAGTGGGGGCCTGATCAGCTATTGTTGATATGATATGATGATCACACAACACATTTACTGATAAAAAAAACTAAAGAAGTGGTCGTGGTTACCATATTAGTAAATATTTTTCAAAAATGGATGTAGGTTCGTTGAAATTTTGTAAATTATAAAAAACTGTAGGACTTCATGCTATAGTATTGGAACGAAGTCTCCGTATTTAAGAATGATTCTCTTCTTCTGTAAGAGTATCATTTTAGTTAAGGATATCACGTAAAAAAAAACAAATTGTTTAGTTTTTTTATATCGAAAATAAATTTTCAAATTCGAAAGCAGGTCACTAGTCCTCCAATGATCCAAGACTTCTTTCATTCCCTGCGCAATACCCTGCTGTAAAATCCCAATATGTGTGTAATACTCTCAATTTAGGATCATAATATAACTTACTTGATAACAGCAAGCCGTAAGCCAGGGGCGTGCATATCATATCGGCAATCAGGCAGTGCCTACATCATTATAAACCGGAATAAATCATATGATTTAGTTTAATTTGATTCCGTTATTTTATAACCAAACTTCTATTTAACACCTGCTCATAAAAAATTTCCTTACGCTAGATACCTACTCAATACATACGGTAAGCAATATTTTCACATTCAAAACTCAACTACGACTAGTTAGATCCACAGTGCCTACCTTACTTGAAAAACAGTATACGCCCCTGCCGGAAGCATATTCATAATCACTTGCAATGGTAATAAAATTTTCTTGTTTTAGGTATACTTTGCATCTCGTTACCGTGGTGTGTGTGTCGGGACTCTTTTATCAAGGAGTTTGGTTATAACGGCAGCTGTATGCGTCACCAATCCAACGACTGAGATGCACGACTATAGATCCATAACCATCGTGACTGGTTCATCCTACAGACATCCACGACGTGGTATTAAAGTACAAGTGTCAAAAATTGTGCTGCCACGGAGTAAGTTCCAATTATTTAAAGAGGCTTCGTTGCATAGGATACCGGGAAAATGGATAACACAGAAGCGGTTTTTTCTCACATTAAGCAGTTATATATATTACTGGGCAAATGAGACTTATAATCTCATTTCGGTCAGAATCAGAATAGAATATATCAGAATTTTTCGGTTTTTCAAGAATCCTGAGCACTGCATTGAACTGATGATACCCATTAGGGTGTATAAATTACCATCAGTTGAACGTCCTGCTCGTCTCGTCCCTTATTTTCATTAAATAAATAATAATAAATATAATTATGGCACCCTGAGCGGCACTGTACTGACAGGGCGTATCACTAAAAATCAGTTGAAAAGTTCTATCAAAACTTCATTTGATAAATAAAATAAGACTTTCTTACAATAAAAAACAATACATATCATTGAATTGTATTTTGTTCACCGTTTCAGGAGTTTTAGTTTTATGTTAATTACTCCTTACTTGAGCATACTTCCAGTGAAATTTCGGTCAAAGTTGGTACAGCCGATTCAGAGTTCGGCGATCAGCCGGTACATACAGAAAACATACAGAAAGAAATTAAAATTAGTATTTAAATGATTACATAATACATAAATGTTCACTAAACGCATTTCTTAAAAAACTGTTATTGCCACACACTACATATTATTATAAAGTATTTTCAATAGCTGTGAAGCTGGGACTAGGATAGATATATCATATATGTTTTTAACTTTCGAAATAAATTGAATGAAAAATATTATGAATCATCAAAAGTTTTCTAACATAATCTCTCAAGTTGGACCAAACTGCACTTCATGAAGTAATCCCCATTAAACTCCGTTCATTAGTTTAGGAGTCCATTGCGGACAAACAATGTGTCACGTAATTTATATGTATTATTAAGATATAAGTAAACGTAGAGAAATAGGGCACTAGTTATAAATATACAACTACTAAAATAGAAATCCATCTGTGTAAGTGTTATACAGTTCTGTGGTTCATTGATCCGATATTATTTAATAAGACAGTGTTTTCATTGTTAATCAATTTATTTTTTATTTTTAGTAAACGAAACATACGAAATTGGATACTTTGTAGAAAAATCTCCGGCATTTTTGATACTCTATCGCAAGGTTCCAGACATTTTGACCGAAATACCACCAAGAGGAATTAAAATAGACTACAAAGGAGAGATACCATTGTCTCTTCATGAGGAATGTCTAATACCTGGATGGCACTTCTTTTACAAAAATGTAAGATTATTATTTTCCGAATTTAGGAGTTACTGTGTCCAAAATTAGGATAAGAAAAAACCTTTGCCTTTATGGCCGTTCCCAATATACTATCTACAGATAGAGATAAATTACTACCTTCTACTGTCAATAATCTGAAGCTGTCCCAATATACCCGATAAGTCATTCTTATCGCCTTATATTCTGACTCGTGAATTTCAATTTCCATACAAACATCTATCGCTGGTAAGCTATACGTCCTCCCAATGACAGACAGCGTGTACGGATAAGGTGAGTTACCGTCGTTACGATTTTTATCTCAAGTAAGAGATAGACTGAATATTGGGAACGGCCGTTAGACAACTTCTTGGTTCTGAGTTTACAATATGAAATATATCGTTGTATACTAGCTAGATAGTTTGTTTAATTTTGCTTCTATAATTATTATTGTAATACATATCTGATGACTGATCTCGACTTGCTTTTTGGAAATATATATAGGTATTATATATTGCCTGTATGGACCAGACAAACTTTAGGATTCTATTCATTCGCACAGCTATTGCATAAAATATCGGATTTTTCATAATGCCGATAGTATGTACACTAAAATCAGATAAATTACCCCGTCAATTGGTAAATATGTTCGGTACTTTGTGAGTTTATCGCGTTACGATAACAAACGCGGCGGGGACTTTTTGTTTAATGTGTAGAAAGCGTTGGTAATTTAAACTCACTTAATAAAATTTAAATATCTATATTTTACAGTTTCCACTAATAATTATAACAATAACTGACTCAATACAATTTGGGCAGCGTTACCCCTAGGTTAGGTATCTAGGGAGAATAAATACATAAATAACACACAATAAGTAATACCTACTCGAACTACTACTTAGCGCTCTTGACTTATACCTATAGGGCACGACCGTCTACCGTGATGATGCTACCAACTGTTAGATGACACTGCTTGAGTGCCAACTAATTTGCACGAATCAAATTAACTAATTGTCAAAGATAGATAAATCTCTTATATGATTTGTCACTTATATACATTCATATCTTCCGAACAACAATTATGTTGCAATGGCGTCGTACCTACTGTTGCACATTTTACAGTCATTTATAAATATAGAAATAGCTTAAGAAGTTTCTCTGACGCTTATTTTACCGTGTGTCTCTAAAGTTGATATAGTAAATAAGGAGTCAATAAAATTACACTAAAGTTTCCATAATTTTACAGGATAAAATATTTTCAGGTAACAAGTTTCTTTTGCAAAGAAACTTGAGAGCCCAGTACGTGGATATCTCGAAACGAAGTGTATGGTGCGAGACGCTGTCTTTAAAGTTTCAGCAAGCTATTGTAAATCTTGGTTACACAGGATACTTCGATAAAAATGCTTGCATATGCGTACGAGATGTAAGTATTTTCAGTCGCTGATTAAAAAATAATAGATCATGACAGAATTATGTTGCTATTCATACGAAAAAGATTGTATGAGAATTGGTGTGAGACTGTCAAAAAAGAAGTGAATGGCTTTATGTTAAATTTATTAACGGCCGTTCCCAATATTCAGTCTATCTCTTACTTGAGGTAAAAATCGTAACTATCGTTGACTTTTCTGTCCCAATAAACTTATCGACGGTAACTCACCTTATCCGTACATGCTGTCTGTCAATGGGACGACGTATAGTTTACCAGCGATAGAAGTTTGTATGGAAATAGCAAATAGAAGATAAATTACTTCCTTATACTGACAGTAGAAGGTAGTAATTTATCTCTATCTGTAGATAGTATATTGGGAACGGCTGTAAATAAGTACCAATTTAACATAGGTACCTACATCACAACCCTCAGACAAAATCAGTTGGACAAGTGAAAAAAGATTATTATACTATCACATTAATCTGTATAACGAAGCTTAAAAGTCGGAATAAAACATTTATATTACATTTTGTACTTCACCTTTATTGAACTTCTTAATTAACGTAAGCCTTAAGATTTTAGTTTTTAACCGTAACGCTTAAGATTTTAATGTCTAGTGGCATCTAATTTACTTTATTTTTTTTAGACTGAAAGAATAGCTCAGCCATGTCATGTAAGTAATTTTAATAACATAATTATACTATACCTTATTCAATTCAATTCTAAAACTTCAGAATGAATAGTTTCCTAATCTATTAATTTTAGATTACCTACTTTAAAAAGTCGTAGTATAGTCTACTTTTAAATACAGATATCTCTGACATTTGATATCTCTATAATTCGATTTCTTGTGGCAGGCTACGCCATTTTAGCTTAAATGTAAATACTTGTAGCAGTGTCGTGGGGCGGGTCGTTCTCTTACCTAAAATATGGTGGAGTGAGGCGAACGGGCGCGACTTGTTGCGGCTGGATTATCCTGTCTTATGTTGTTAAATATTACGATATCTCATACATTTATAATTATACATTATAGATATTATTATCTTCGTAATGTTGAATGCTTGCATAAAATAATATTTTATGCAGCGTCTGTGGATTGGTGAATCTATTAATCTTTTTTTTAATTAATTTTGGTTTTTAATTAATTTACGTGTTATACTTACTCGTGACATTTAAATATTTTTCTTGCATTTAAGTGAGGGGAGGGAAACTGGGAGGCTTCAGTTTATTAAGTACTCTTTTTCAGTCAGTCTTTCCTGCTTTGATTGAGAGTTTGTTAGCTGTGCACCACTGTGAAATAGTGTATAGCGGGATTTGCAATATTGAGCTTAATAGGCTTTGGGAGAACCCTCTGATGATTCCAACTAGGTCGTCTGCAAGCCCTATTGTATCAGCCCTGAGGTCTGCTTACAGAGTAGTTCATCCACTGCTAGTGTCCATAGAAGTGGCGATAGAACGCCTCCTTGTGAGCAAACTCTGCCAGTGATGTGCCATGGAGTGAGATTAGATATTTGAGATTTGAGAGCCTTGCCCATTTGACAGTGGTGGAGTCTATGTTATTGTTTATTAGGCCCTTGACTATCAAGGGGTCTTGTCATAAGCGCCCTCAATGTCTAGGAACGCACAGACGCACACTATTTGTTTGTCTTGTATCGCCTGCTCTGCCTCTGCCTCTACAGAAGGCATATTGAAAAATTTAAAAGGGCTAAGAGCATCCTGTCTTATATACCTATCCATGACCTCCGTGATACCCTTCAGGAGAAAGAAAATAAGGTTTAAATATGAAAGAGCTTGGTAGGCAGTAGACCTTTCTACTTGCCTCAGGTAGAAATAGTACTTTATTAGCCTTAGTCCATATATTCTGGAAAATATCCCAGGTAATGCCTACCCGGTATATCTCAACTAGAAATGGTAGGTACTGATATATAATTCAGGTGTGTACGAAATATAATATTAATTTGTCAACAGAAAAGGGTTTAATTGATAACTACTAAATGTGACGCAAAAAAATAAGCAGAATCATCTAATTAAAACCTCTTAAAAACTTAACAAATTCAACCGCAACATAAATTTATGTAGTAATGACCAACTTACCCTTTTTATTTTTACAATTTGCGGAAAACTTACTAAATTACAAATTATTTCTCCAAATTTTTATGAACACTTAAATATTTCCACAAAATCTTAAAAAAAAATTAAAATAGAAATTGTAATATAGCAAATCACCGCACACATAATATTATGATCATAAAAGGTATCAAAGGCAAATTGTAATAGTTAAATTTTAACAAATTGAAAGATTATTGTCTCTATATCCATAAAAGTATGTTATTATTTAAAAAATCAACCTGAGAGTTGATAAGACATACCAGGATTGAAGAACCATGCGTAACTCGAACGGTTGGCTCAGTGAAAGAGCGGTCGGCCGGAACCCGAGAGGTTGCGGGTTCAATTCCCGCATCGTTCATAAATTTTAATATTAATTTGTGTAATTAATCTCAGAAGTGAGCGTTTTCACTTTAAAAAAATAACAAATTGCTTAGATTTGAAAGAGCGACATCTCAAGTCAATTTCCTAATATGCAACTATTGGGGTTGAGCAGGTTATATAACTGTAAAGTAGATCCTGTAGATGGAGCCACAATCTGAGAATTGAACAATGAATATCGAGACTTTTTAAAAGATACGTCACTCGAACGGTTAGCTCAGTAGAAGAGCACTCGAATGGAACCCGAGAGATCGCGAGTCTAGTCTCGCATCGTTCATAAATTTTGTTTACAATTTGTGTAAAATCATATTTTTGTAAGCTAAGAAATGTCTCATGTTATCAATATTCAGCTTGTTGCAAATAGCAAATTATTTCAATTTAAAATTACTCGAACCATAAACAAAGCAGTCTCTAATTAGTAGAAACGTGAGGCACGCGTAATAAAGAAAGTTTTCTTAACGAAGCTAGTTAGTAACTTAGTTCAGATCCCTAATTGTTCTAGAAACAAAGATAAATTATTAACTTAACATAATTATATAAACTATTTTATTTACATGTGAAATGTGAATAGATCGTGTGTTTTTAGATTGGGTTGCACCAACTTACTTTAGCAATAACATACATGTTACGGTATCGGTCAACCAAATAAATAATAGTTTGAAAAAAACTTTAAGATTTATTTTCTATTTTTTAGTGGGATTTTCTATAAATGCGTATTTTTTTTTGTTTTTTTTTAAACTATTATTTAATTTTAATTTAAAGTTTTTTTTGTTATTTTAAATTGTCATCGGTCCTCAATAACTATGCCAAATTTCGACTTAATCCAACGTTTCGAAGGGGGTCAAAATCATGTACAAAGATTCCGTTATATACTAACATACGTATGAAGCTAATAATAGCGTACTAAAAATGAGTTGCACCATTTGAAAATTTTTAGATGACGTCATAACTTTAACTAACCGTCCAATCTTCGCCAGTTAAAGCTATCTGTTAATGTTAAATATCTATATTATAGCGATTTGTCATAAGTTTCAAATGAATATTCGATATTGAATTGATATTTCACGTTTTAACTTTAACTATGTCAAGGAATACGATGGTGTAACACATGCCGCAGACTATTTTAAAGTTAACGTTAAATTTGACTTTAACCTTATCTATAATAGGTAATACGATGCAACCGAGACTTAGTGATACAAATTAAAATTTTATTTAAATGTATTTTATTATCAAGTTTCATGTGTTAATTTAAATAAAACACTCTTAAACTATTAAAACGTGTGTAATTGTAACTGTTTTATATTAGATTTTTGCGTAAAAGTTACATTTTTCATTTTAGTTTACCCGACGTTTCAAGACCTTTCCAGATCTCGTTTTCAGGGGGACTGCAGATGAAAATTTTTCTTAATTTTTTAAATATAGAAATATTTTATCTGCAGTATATTCTCTTTATTTTTTAAGATCTGGAAAGATCTTGAAACGTCGGGTTAACTAAAATAAAAATGTAACTTTTACGCAAAAATCTAATGTAAAACAGTTACAATTACACGCGTTTTAATCCTTTAAAAGTGTTTTATTTAAATGTGTTAGACTCGCGTTAATCAAAGAAAATACTTCATTTGTTAGGTAATCCACATCAATTTCTTATAAACTATTTTCTCGTAAAGACTGCTTTCTTTTTGAAAGAATCTTATTTATTTTCCCGCTGCACACTTGATACCCGGTAGACTATTATAGGAAACTCCGTTAAGTTTTCTTAACAATACTGTTTGCATGTTTTATTCATCGTTAGTGCAGCTCCGCCGTAGTACTTAGTTCTTGTTCTTGTTGTAAATTTATAATGAGAATATCGTACAATAACATCCCCGCTCATTATGCAAACAACTGCAATAATAATCTATTATAGTTTATATAAAGGGTAAGAAAATAAACTCAGAAAAATGAATTTGTTTTCATTCAGATTACATTTTTTTTTATGAAAATAAGGGACAAGATGAGCAGGACGTTCAGCTTGTGGTAATTGATACGCCCTGCCCATTACAATGCTGTGCCGCTCAGGATTCTTGAAACCCCAAAAATTCTGAGCGGCACTACAACTGCTCTCGTCACCTTGAGACAAGATGTTAAGTCTCATTTGCCCAGTAATTTCACTAGCTACGGCGCCCTTTAGACCGAAACACAGTAATGCTTACACATTACTGCTTCACGGCAGAAATAGGCGCCGTTGTGGTACCCATAATCTAGCCGGCATCTTGTGCAAAGGAGCCTCCCACTGGTATGTGTCCACATGTGAACTATTAAAAAATGAGCTTACCATTTACGAAGTTAGGCCTTACTTCTTTAACTGCAATAATAATTTGTTGCCGTTCAAGTTATATTTAAAGTAATAAAAGAAATTATATTTGTTACCAAAATTTATGAACGATGCGAGCCTTGAACCCGCGCCTCTCGGGGTCTGTCCGAGTGCTCTTACCAACTGAACCACCCGTTCGAATCCCGCTTCGTTCATAAATTTCGGTTACAAATTTAATTTGTATGATTTAATCCCAAAGGTGAGAGATATCACTTTAAAATACAAATAAATAGTTTAGATTTGAATGCAATAATCGGGGTTGAGCAGGTTATCAATTACTGTAAAGTAAATCCTGTAGATGGAGCCACAGCCTGAGAGTTGAAAAAGACATACCAAGATTTACGATCCATGCGTCACTCGAACGGTTGGATCTGATGGTAAGAGCGATCGGACGGAACGCGAGAGGCGCGGGTTCACGTCACGCTTCATTCATAAATATTGGTTACAAATTTAATTTGTATAATTAATCCCAAAAGTGTGGGATATTTTAAAAATAACTAATAGTAATATAAAAGGGGTTGGGAGGCTCCTTTTATGCAAAGGATGGCCGCTAGATTATGGGTACCATAACGGCGACTATTTCTGCCATGAATCAGTAATGTGTAAACATTACTGTTTTCGGTCTGAAGGGCGCTGTAGTAAGTGGGCAAATGCATTTGAGGCGTGCATTTGTTTTCTAGCAAGGAAGCCACTGTAGATCTAACTAGTCGCAGTTGAGCATGGAGTTATTATTTAGGATAAAAAATATGGTGGGGTTCAATTGAAGTTTGGTTATAAAATAACAAAACCAAATTAAACTAAATTAACTTTAACACTATAATTATTTAGTTTCATAATGAGGTAGGCACTGCCTTATTGCCTATATGATATGCACGCCCCTGCTTAACATCTTATATCAAGGTGACGAGCGCAATTGTAGTGCCGCTCAAAGTTTTTGGTTTTTTCAAGAATCCTGAGCGGCACTGAATTGTAATGAGCAGGGCATATCAATTAGCATCTGCTGAACGTCCTACTCGTCCTATCCCTCATTTTCATAAATAAATAAAAAGAAGAAGAGAGAGTCGAAAAAATGGTTAATCTAAAATAACTGCTAGCCTTGCTTTCAACCTAGTATGTATTCTCAATAAGTGACTTAACAATCTACATTTTTCTTATCTCATAGTAATAGGTATAGTAATAACTACCCGTATTCCAGGGAATGTATGGTGCACCACTAATATGTCAGGGTAAGGTTGTGGGCTTGATGATGGCTCCAGATGCACAATGGTCCAACTGCACTGGATTCACTAACATGATTCATTCAGTCAGTGCCGAGCATTTATGGGGCTTCATGAATTGTGTTAGCAGGTAATTGCTACTAATTATCAGTTATTACCCATTACCAAACGGTTTCCGATGAAGTAACCCCGTTCAAATTTATCTTCACTTTTACATATGTAAGTATCCATTCCTACTCGCTTTTACGTTACAATCTAGTACTTTTACATATGTAAGTATCCATCTCTACTCGCTTTTACTGTACAATCTAGTACTTTTATATACGTAGGTATCCATCCCTACTCGCTTTTACTATACAATCTAGTACTTTTACATGTGTAAGTATCCATCCCTACTACATTTTACTACATAATCTAGTACTTTTACATACGTAAGTATCCATCTCTACGCGCTTTTACTATACAATTTAGTACTTTTAAATACGTAAATATCCATCCCTACTCGCTTTTACTATACAATCTAGTTTGTAAATCAATGGAACCCAACTACTACAATTCAGGACCTTTGACTTACAACTTAAAGGAAAATTGCTTCTGCCTTAAGCATTAATAAAATTGTGTAAAAAAAATCAGTTTGGTTTAACTATTATTGGTCCTCTGACTATGACTCTGACTACGAATAGAATGACTGTATGATTTTTTGTTTCTTTTTTAATTACTAGATATACCGCCAGTTGCATAAAGCATCATTAAAGTTAATGTTTCATTAAATATAATACTACGTCACTTTCTTTTTCATTTTTACAATTATTAATAATGTGATATAACGAAACATTAACTTCAAATATGCTTTGTGCAACTGGCGGTTAGTCTGTTCATCTTTTCTTTCTAACTTCAATATGAGATTTCTTATCTAAGATTATAGTATACAGATTTTATGTCACCTGTCAATTAATCCTAACCAGATCTGCATTTCAATAGATTTAAAATCTTTATTTTCAAATCCATATCATAACAGAAACGCTAAAAATCGAGTTAAATACCAATAGATGCATTGTAAAAACAAAATGCGTAAATCGATTAAATCAGGAAATGAATTAAGTATATCGAGAAATTATTCGTTAAAAACACGCTTGTTTGCGGTTTTTTGAGTCTCTGTGGAAGAAGAAGCAACAAAGTTAAAATCACCAAGAATACGGGTGCACTCCGGAAATGGGTGAAAACTTAAGGCGCTATAGACCTAAAAATCTACTTAAAGTACTTTTACAAATACTACGGTTCCAACTAAATTATGGCAGTTTCGAAAACACGATTACGAAAAAAATTCTCGATTGATTTTAATATTTGATAATTTTTTGAAAAATAGGCTTGTTATTTGAATTGTTTTATATTATCATAAAACTATGATAGCTATCATTAACGTTGTGCATTTGTGAATATTTTGGAAGGGTTAGGGACTAGTTTCGCACGAATTGCTTTATATTTTATCAGTATAAAAGATTATTTTATTAGTTGATTAGAATATTTATTTATTGCTCTGCAGCTGGCCACGTGTCCTGAAGAGAGCTAAACATTTTATACCGATCCCAAGAAAAGTGCTCAACGGCGCTAAAGAAGTTTTCACATCAAAAAATAAGTTACACTAGAGGAATTACTTGTCACTGTTCCGAATACGGCTTCTAAAAATGTACTGAAACCGTTTTTTTTTTTTCTTCAAATTTTATTAAATATTTCAATCATCATATTATTAAAAGAATTCTGTCCACATATTAATACGTCACAAAATTTAATAGTAGGAACCATGTAATGTAAACATTTGAAAAAAAAAATATATTTAAAGCATTTGAAAAAATTAAATCATAAATTTTGCCCATACAGATTATTCGACCCCGAATTCAATTTATCGTGGGACGATCTAAAGAACTCACTCAATGAAGATATGTACGGTAATGAGTATGATTTTATCCCGGCAGTGTACGACAAAGTGGTTGGCAGTTCCAGCACAAGTGAAGAAAATTAAAGAAGAGAATTTGTTTCATTTTTATTTAACAATAGAAAATTATTTGAAGTGGTTGTTTAGTGAAAATAACAAAAATATAATATTTATATTAATATTTATTTTATGTAATTTATAAATAGAACCTTATCCGTGTGAAAATTTTCGCTTTTCTTGACCGTTTAAAGATCAGGAACGTATTTACTGATCACAATGAATGACATTCTAATCTAATATTATAAATGCAAATGCTTTTCGACCCAAACTAATCAATCATGAGACTTTAAAGAAAGGCAAACAGGGTACATTTTATTCGCAAATTTATAAGATTTACCTACCAATGGTACACCATCCTAATATCAGCCGGAAGATGTCCAGTGCTGGACAAAGGCCTTCCAACCTATTTCGGCGATCTACACCAGATCATCGGTGTATCTTGTGGGGGGCCTACCAACATGCGTCTTCCTATAGGTGGTAGCCATTCAAAGACTGATGCTCCAACGGCCATCTGTCCGTCGAGCTTTGTGCAATGAAATAAATACTTTGTTGATTACACTTATAATACTCGTCACAAATAGCCAAAATATTATAGGGAGTGTATTTTGGTTGGTTGGTAATCAGGGTCTATGCATTTTATATTAAAACTCAAGAATTTTTAAAGTTAAAACTACTTCGTTTCGCACACCGTCACGCAAATTGGACACCCTGGTTAACTGGTCAACTAGACCATATTTTGTATCATTCTTCAGACAACAATTATTTTCATTTATTCATTCATGTAATCTTGAAACTAATTATTTAAATTCTCTGAACTATTTATTATGTAATATCTAAGATGTCGATAAACTTTAATCGTTAATTTTAATTATATCTTCTTCTTTATCTATATAAAAGAGAATGTATGTTTGTATGTTCCCTAAAAAGTCCTAAACTATTCGACCGATCCTAATGAAATCTTTTGTGATAGAGTCGTTGAAGCTCAATCAAGGTTTACATATATAATTTATATGGCAAAACAACGTTTGCCAGGTCAGCTAGTATATAATAAAGACATTTGGGTTAATAGCGACACCTGTGGCGTGGTTTTATTAATTATTCGTATTAAATTCTTTGCTCACGTGAAGAACATTTTAAGGATGTATAGGTTTGGTAGATGGCAGTTTATCTAAGACTTGTCAAGTTTTGTGAATGCCACAAAAAGGGGATGAGAATAGTATATTTCATTACGAGTGCGAAAAGCCTGTCATTGCAAAGAGTTCCGACAAATGTCTACTCGAGCCGAGGCGCATTTTTTGACTTCTTTACCCATTTTGGGTAGGCAAAGGCCCATACAGCCAAGTCTTAAGTAGATTTTTTTTAATATGAAATGAAAATGAAATTTAATGAGACGAAATGAAATAAAACCTAACCTAACTCATTGAATCAAATCATTAAATCTGATATTGAAACAAATTAGTAGCTTCTATTTAGAAATATTTGCATAAACCATAAAAACTTCGTGGTTGGTTTTTTCTTTTTAAAAGACATTATTTTGACAGTTGGAAAAGAGAACACACGAGTTCGGAAAAGGTACCTAAAGAAAAAGCACGAGTAAGAGTAATAGCCCACGCCACTTTTAAGCAACTGTATTAAAAAGTTTTTTTTCACATACCTCACGCTTATATATTAAATCATCACTACATATAATATAACAAAGTCCCCCGCCGCGTCTCTCTGCTCGCGATAAACACAAAAACTACTGCACTGATTTGCATGTAAATTTCACCAATTCTCGAGGATGGTTTTAATATATCATTTGTTAAGTTTTTGTACAATTTTTTGTATACATTAACGACATTTATTGGCCGTGTCAGAAAAAAGAAGCCGTCTAGGATCTTTTAACGAAAACGCGGTCTAAACCCTTTGAGATATAACAAAATAATGAATAGTGTAATCGTGTTACACGATAACACAGAAGAGTCCGTGATGGCATATGATCAGGATAACTATATCTGTTTGAATACTATAAAATGGGCAATTATAAAGCGTTAATGTAAAAGCTGTTCACACAATTATTATATTAATCCTTATCATTTTATTATATAAATACAACTACTACTCATACAACCTCGTATTTTACCATCAGAGTCTGGTGCGTTGGTACAATATGTTGGAGACAATGCAGATATTAATGTCAGTACTCTTGACGGTAATAATACTCTTCACGTTATGGGAATGATAAAAATAATTACTCCGAAAGATGCTGTAATTTATGATGATCGCATAAAAAAATGTACAACTAAACCGAGTGCAAAAGAGTTAGCAGCAATATCACATGTATCTCTTTTAGCATATGAAAAGCCAGTTGTACCTGGGTACAGCAAGATTCAAGTCCAAAATCTACATGATGATCAAGTACTGATTGAAAAAAAATTTAATGCAGTTGATTTGTTGTGGTTATACGGAAAATGGAAGAATCTTTCACCGTTGCCAGGGTGGAATGGCTATCTTCAACAACTTACGAAAAATAATCAAAATTTTTCAACTTCTCAGGTTATATTTCTACCTTTCATTGATCATCCTGCCAGTAATTTAGACACAATTTATACAACTTTACATAGTGCTATAAATATTGCCAAGTCACATCAACAAAAAACGTGCATAATTACATTTGATCAGCCCCTGTACTCAAAAGCACGTGAAATGGTTGCTGCGTCAGATGCAAACTCAGACTTGTCTAAAACAGTTGTCAAACTTGGAGGATTTCATATGCTCATGTCTTTTCTTGGATGCATAGGACATGTAATGGACGGTAGTGGTCTCAAGGAAGCTTTAAGTAAAATATATGCTACAAATTCGGTCGACAAAATGTTGAATGGTCACGCTTATGCAAGAAGTATCAGAGGCCATATATTATTACGACTTGCATTATCAATAAAGATTTTTGAAGAGATGAAAATTGAAAATTGTGTGTTAGATGAGTTAATTGAACAGATAACTAGTCGCGATGTTTCCTACGAAGATGTTGAAGGATGTACGAGCAGCTCCAACTCGTTAATTGATCAATTTCAGGATAAACTAAAAGAATTAAAAGCTCGAGGTCCCACGGCACAGTTATGGGTGCAATATTTTGAAATGGTATCAATAGCCCTAGATTTCATTCGCGCTGAAAGGCTGGGACTTTTTCAAGAACATTTGGATGCAGTGCGAAAAATGCTGCCCTATTTTCATGCTGGTGGTCATTTCCTATATGCGAAATCAGCTCATTTGTATCTTCAAGATATGTTAAAACTTGAGGAGACAATGGATCAACAGGCTTTTGAGAACTTTAAAAACGGATTCTTTACTGTAAAACGAACAGAAAAATTCAATTCTGGTACATGGACAGACATGGTAATCGAGCAAAGTCTGATGAAATCTATGAAGACAGAAGGAGGAGTATCTCGAGGCCGAAGTACACAAGAAAGTGTTCTATGTAAGTGGGTATATGCTATGCATGCCACGAATACAATTTGTGAAGAAATTGAACGGTTTTGTAACATTTCTTTAGATTCTGTGGACCAACATGTTGATGCTAGAGATTCACGAATAAAAAGGGATGATACTGATGTAAATGAACTGGTTGGTTGGTTTACGCTTCATAATCCCTTTCCAAATACGAATCAGTTGGTATCCTTAGCTTCAGGAATCGTTGGAAATGACCAAATTAATTGTCACCGAGCCCATGAAATCGGATTGCAATCTATGGTAAAGGTAACTGGTTTGAACTTCAACGAAATAAAGTTAAAACGCGTCGATAAGGTTTTACCGCTTTCAGCCATTAACAAATCTGTCAAAATTAATGATTGTAAAGTTTCTATAGATCCAATGTTACTTTTCCAGAGAATAACTGTAAGCAAAAAATTTGAAAGTAATTTACAAGAACATCTTCAGTATGAACTAAGCCCGTATCCGACATCTTTATTTGATAGTAATGGCATGAGAAAAACCACGAAAGCAACATTATATGACAATATGATGCCTGTCGTTATCGATCTTGATGAAAATAATGTAACATACATCATCGATGGTGGATTTCTTCTGCATCGCGTCGTATGGAGCAAAGACGATACTTTCTCTATTATTTTAAATAAGTACATTAAATATTTACAAACACATTATGGCTCAGCAATTGTTGTTGTATTTGACGGATATTCGGACTATAGTAAAAATATTAAAGCACTGGAACAACGAAGAAGAACTGCTGCACTTTCAAAATCATATGAAGTTTGTTTTGACGAAACAATGGTTGTGCCAATCAGTCAAGAAAAATTTTTATCAAATCGGTCTAATAAAAAAAAAATTATCGACATGCTTGTTGAAAAATTTAAAACTGTTAATATCACAACAAAACAAGCCAGAGATGATGCTGATGTTCTCATCATTGACACAGCTATTGCCTTATCAGAACATCAAAAGACTGCTGTCATCATAGGAGAAGATATCGATTTGCTCGTTATTTTAATTGGACGTACTCAGTCACATCATCAGGAAATTTTTTTGAAAAAAGTTGGCAAAGGCAATGTCAAAACACAAATATATTCTACTAAAAGTTTTGACCAATATCCTCGTACTAAAAAGCACATTTTATTTTTACACGCATTCAGTGGCTGTGACACGACTTCTGCGCTATTTAAAAAAGGAAAAAAAACTGTTACTAGAGCATTAGAAAAAATTCCTGATTTAGATAAACTGGTGGAAGTATTTCAACAAGAAAACTGCCCAAAACAAACATTATTAGAAAATGGAGTGCGCATCTTGTTGGCATTATATAATGCTCCAAAATCTGAGGACAACATTGATCATTTCCGCTACACGCAATTCATCAAATTTACAAAACTAAATAAACCTGTACAACTGTCAACACTTCCACCAACAAGTGTAGCAGCTCATCAACACATAAAACGTGTCTACTACCAGATTCAAACGTGGTTAGGGAAGGACTTAGAACCTCAAGAATGGGGCTGGATGCTTGAAAATGAAATCCTGGAGCCCATACGAACGTTATTACCTCCAGCACTAGCCGAACTACTAAACGTAATATTTTGCAATTGCAAAAATGGTTGTGGTTCCCGCTGTGGATGCAGAAAATCAGGGCTACAATGTTCTTTAGCTTGCGGCCAGTGCAACGGACAAGCTTGCCTCAACGCTTCACTGTATCCAAGTAATCCCGATGAAGAAAATACATATGATCCCGATATTCTGGAAGGTTTGGAGATGAACATGACAGATAATGAGGATGATGACAATGAATCGAACATTTTTGAGCGACAAGAAGAAGAAGAAGACGAAGAAGAAGAAGATAATTAGCTTCCATTTCCAATTTCATTACAATTAAAATCAACAAAGATACTTTTGATATTTGAACTCACATTTTGATAAATGTATATTATGCCGTATTTAATAATAAATAAAAATATGTGTAAAATATATACTCTTACTATCATTTTAACTTAAAATAAAACTAAAATATATAATCCAGAATTAATAATATTTTATACTTAAATAGTTAAATATGAATAATTATATATAAATAATCAAGTTACTTACTTTAATTAAATATAAATAATTAATAGTTAGTACATAAATAATAGGCATTGTTTAATAATTATAATTTCCAAGTAAATAATTGACTTTATAACGTACTGATAACCATAACTCACGCTTGACCTTGCATTAGGCCGTATATGACTGTACGATGTGCACTTCGCGCTCTACCTTCAAAACGGTTGGTCGTATGAAAAAAAAGTTTAAACAAAAGTTGTAGGGAATTTTATAGCCTACAACTTTTATAATAAATGCAAATCTCATTTAATCGATAGGAAGCCAGATATTCGCGAAAAACCGATTTTTGTGACCTTTGACCTTGAATATCTTGAGACGCGGACACGATAACGATTGTGACTTTTGAGACAACATTTAGAATGACAAAACAAAGGTTCATACCAATTTGCAGCTTATTATCTTTCATTCCGAGGTGAAAGCCCTAATATGACTGGGCTATATTGGAATAATATTTCTCATAGAGAAATTAGATTTAATATAATTATTTATATCAATCAAATGGAATTTATTTCTATTATTGCATATCAACATGTCAAGTGATAAATTCAATTTATATCTGATATCATTTTCAGATTGTGACAATCTGTGACCGTAGGGGAAAGTAAACAAAACAACATTCTTTATGTTTAGAGAATCTAAACACTCAAACTGTTTGATTAGCTGTGTTCTGTTTGTATTTCCTCTGTTTCCAATTAATAACATTAAGGTAGTGTCAGGGGTGAAGTTAAATTTAGATAGCCTTTGCACAATCTGTGAAAAGGTTAGTCCTGGTAAACAATAATTTGTTACTGCCTGTCCCATCTCGCTTGAAATAAGCCGGCCCATACCTTTACCTAAGTTATCACTAAACATTACAATTTTGCTATTCACATTATTTGGTTTAAAGGAACTGATAGACTTAGTATCAGATAAGCTTGTGTTTTGATTATATTTGTGTGAAGGTAATTGCTGATTAGCAAGAGGCTCACAAGTAGGCTCAGATTTCTTCTCTAAGTTGTAGGTAACACATTTGTGGTGTCTTGTCACGGACTCCTTGTTTAGAAGAAGTTCATCTAAAACCAGTACTTGATCCTTCACTTGTTTGTTTGTAACATTGTATCTGTTATTCATTGTTTCCAATGATTTCTGTAGATTTAGGATTTCATTATTTAATTTATTTATATCTGATTCATATTTTAATTGGTTCTTTTGAATTGTTAATGAGTATAAATTTAATTGATTAATTAGATCTATTCTTTCTTTACTAAATTTATCCGGGCAGCTAGTATTAATGTAAAATATAAGTTATATTTCTATTGACGCGGTAAGTTTCGTGATTGTATTTAAAACCTTGTTTATGACAATATTGTTATTCGTAAAATAGCACGAGAAATAAATTCATTCAAGGATTTTTGTTTTGTTACGCCCAAGGTAGACCTATAACTTCTTGCGTGCGTAGGTACCTACATAATGTACACACAAACATTTTTTAAAAATTAGATTTATATAAGTATAAATATATATATAGATACCATTTTGTTCAATGACTTTTTGCTAGTAACCTTAGATCATTTATACGTCTATATAGACTATGAAAGCTGTGAAAACGTCGAAAAAAAATTCATATTTATTAATATCATATCGTGATTTTTTTAACACAAAACAATGTCATACAAATCGTGAGTGTAAGACGTAGCGTGTCACGCACGCTAAACTAATATTCCTGGCCTGTTTTTATAGGTTGTCTCTTAGCAAGAGACTCTAGCTAGACATATAGATTATCTAAGGTTGTTCCCATAATAGGTTAATAAATTATTTACGTAAATATTGATGTAATAAAGTGGCAATGAGTTTGGTGCTTCTTCTACTCACTAATGTTCAACCATTTCCAAACTTGTGGTAATTGGTGATACTGTTTCTGTACAACCTTTTCACCTTTAGTCGTATACCTATAGATTGTGGACATTAAATAGACGAAGATAGAATAAAACGAGTTTGTAAAATAATGACACTTTATTAAATAACAAATAAATACGATTAGTCAACATCTACAACAAAAATTACAATCTAAACATTAAGAGCTTTCTGCGCCACTGTACCAATATTGTGTCGAACTTATTTCGTTTCGATATTCGTTCACGATACAAAAGACTGGCGCGCAAGGTATTTCAGTTAAAAAGTCAAAAACATCGACATCAATAATAGCTACACTAAGACATCAATATATATTCTTATATTTAGTCTATAAGGAGTTCCAACAAATCAACTGCTACCTTCGGCTAAGGCAGAAACACAGTCTTATTACGTCAGCACAGGCGAAATCGTGTATTCTATTAATTTAAATTTTCCTCAGAGATATGAAAGCAGAATGAAGTCGGAATCTGCCGAAGTCTGTATAAGGCTACGATGCTAAGCGTATAATTACACCAAGTACAACGCGGACGGTTTTGCAAGCCATCATAATAAATCTACATAAAGCATCCAATAAATAGTCAGAGCTATAAACTAAAACTAGGATGACGCAGTCGCTCGTCGTACCGCTTCGCTCCGGTGTATATTTGAGCGAAGCGATCTAAACTAAGTCTGTGTACATAAACAAAACAAAATTAATCAAACAAGATTTGATCAATCGACTCAATTTTTAATTAAATATAAATACCGCGTGCTAATTTAGAATAATTTTGAAATAATGTTTGTTTTTAATTATAATGATTGAATCAAGTCGAAATTCAATATTCTAACTCGACAATAACCATAAATTTCGAAAGCTCTATATGAGTTCAAAATTTTTTAAAATCGGTCCAGAATTTGGCCGAGAAACAATTTAACACAGAAATCAATTGGAGTCACCCGGTGGGAGCTCCGCTCAGCTTCGCTTCGCTTCGCTCAATAATAAGTTATTAAGTACCTATCTGTGCGAGATTCCAATAAAAAATTGGTTGTCTGTAAAGTCGGCTTACGGATTATAATTTAACGTGATATCGTCACAAGAAAACATCTATTTATACGATCGTTTATATGAAATATATAAAACATCTTTTCGTTTTCGTTTATATAAAACATCTTTTAGTAAAAATTGTAACAACCAATTACTACTGCAGTCGCCCATCGATGCTACGTTTTCTAATAATCAAAGAACAAGATGCGTCGCAAGCCGAACGCTTACGCCGGTCGTGCCTCTCTATCGCTTGTTCCGCGCTCTCGCTTGCACGCTCGGCTCAGGCAAAGCGATATCACGTCAAAAATTGACTACAGAATAAGTTGATCAAGGATTTTTTCGGAACACCCATCGCCAGTGACCGAGAAACGTTTAGAAAGTTGATAAAAGCGTATCATTGTCACAGTACGTTTTCAAGCTTAAGAAGTACTAGCACAGATTTTTAAACAATAAAAAAAAACGCTTTCTATCGTCCGACAGCTTACCTATGCCCAAAAACAAGCTAGTCTTGACGAATCATGGCTTCACCATAACGATACAAAACACCAAGTCCTTCAACTTACCACCGATCTCCATCCGCTATGTTAGGTTTAAAATGAAATATTTTATGTCTTAATTTGTTCAATTGCCTAACAGCTAACTAATAACTGAACAAGCGGCGAGCTGTGATGGCTATTTAAATATTTGTTTACTAATGAAATATCCTTAGATTAAGAATTGGTCGCAGCTGCGCTCCAACTAAATACCGCAGGCGTACTCGAGCCAGTCTCGAACAATTGCTGCTTATCGATTAAGAATATTTTAAACAACTGCAGTAAATGCGGGAATGTATAGATATAGCAGTCGAAGTTTGTTATGGTGTGTAATTTGTGGTATGTTCCAGATTTTGGCTTCATTTTTATATTATTCTATTTGATTTGTCTATAATGTATAGAATGTCAATGAACACAACCCTAAAATAAAATATACATTGAACGTTTCTTTTTCCCTACAACGAAATATTAAAAAGTTAATAATAATAATATATTTTATCATTATTAATTTTTCATTTAGAGCCAAACAATTCTAGCCGCCTATTTATGGTCAAAGTCAATCGTATCATTACATAACAATTATTTAAAAAAAAACTTATTTTCGTTAATTTTGGTAGAAAGCATGTAATAGGATAATTTGACTAGTTTCTTTTCTTATTTATTTACTATTTATTTAAAATCATAAGCTAGATTAAATTCGTCGATATATTAGCTTAAATGACATTAAAATCGCTTTTAGAATGTATAAAAATATTTAAAATTTTAGGTCACGTACCTGTTACGTCGTAAGCTAGTAAATTACAACTTTCATTACATTGAAAGTCAACAAAAATATCTTTCATAATTCCTATGAGTGTTAAAATGCATTAAAATATGCTAAAAAGCTAATCTACATTTATAAAATGCAATGTGTATGAATGTAGTTCACCTAAAACTCGAGAACTGTTAGCCTAACTGAAATGAAACTTTGCACACACATAAAGGACGACATTACCACTACGACGGTAGTTACGTTAGAACCGGATATCTGGCACTGGTGACAGTAATTTGTATTTTTTTTATGATAATAAAGGGTGAGACGAGCCGGACGTTCAGCTGATGGTAGTCGATACGCCCTGCCCAGCACAATAATGCAGTGCCGCTTAGAATCCTTGAAAGACCCAAAAATTCTGCGTGGCACTACAACTGCGCTCGTCACCTTGAGACATAAGATGTTAAGTCTCATTTGCCAAGTAATTTCACTAGCTATGGCGTCCTTCAGACCGAAATACAGTATTGCTTACACATTACTGCTTCACGGCTGAAATAGGCGCCGTTGTGGTAGCCACAATCTAGCCGACATTCTGTGCAAAGGAGCCTCCTACTGTATCTTATAAACTAGCTTTTTAATAACTCGAATTGATTTAAAAAGCGTATCCAAGCTCAATATCAGCGGGCCATCAGCTAGTATTTAATAATCAACTTTGTGTGAGATTTATCGATAGGTAATTATTTCATTAAAAATATAATTATTTACAGTCAGATACTAGACATTTCTTCTTTTCAATTTCATTTTAAAAACAGGTACATTTTAAGGCGCACATGTAGAACTTGAATACAATAAATATTAACACCCTTATTCATAATAGCCCGCTAACCTAAAGCATTGCTAATTCTCACTCTGTCTTCTTCTATTGACCTAAGTCAGAATGAGAAAAAAGTTTAAAGTTAGCGGACCATTCTGAATAAGGGGGTAAATCATAAAATCTAAGGAGACCACAGTATCTACTTAACTCAATTTTAAATAATAGACATAGTGACTACTACAATATTATTTCATGTCTATTTTTGATACTTCATCTCTAAAGACGATAAAATTATGATAAAACACAAGATATAGTATCAGAATAAAATTAATTACACATTTAGCACATAAATATATCGAATGAATTAATATTAGACGATACGGGACTCCAATCCGCGCCTCTCGGGTTCCGTCCGAGCGCTCTTACCAACTGAGCCAACCGTCCGTGAATTTTGGTTTAAATTAAATTTGTAAGTATAGATAATCCCAAAAGTGGGAGATATCTTTTAAAATAACAAACTGTTCAAAGCTATTACTATTCCACTAACGAATATTATCAATTATGTACTTAATAATTATTCTCTTATTGTTTTATAAACATGATATTGGCAATTTGAGAGATGGAAACGACTATGAGAATAATGTATGTAGTTATTAAAAATTATTGAATTTAAAAGTGAAAAAATATACTTACATTCCTAAACGAGACTAAAAGAAACATGAACGAAGTTTACCAATAGTAAAAAGACTGACATAGACACCTACATCGGACATTCATAAATTTTACAAAATACCCTCTTATTGACTTGATTGATTCAAGACTTCAAAAATATAAAAAAGGCATTTATTTTTTGAAGTCAGTTTCATTTGAGTTTTTTTTTAATATCAATTAAAGCACAGGCACCGCCTCGGAAAGAAATAGCGCCATGAGATAGAAGAGAAGGGGCAAGAAACTATAAAATTATTATTTTTTTGTGATGTTTTAAGTAATACAATTTATACAGTATTGTACCTACGAGGTCATTTGATAGAGCTATAAAAAATAATTGAAGTCCGAGCCTAATTGATCGTTTAGATACTCTCCTATATGTAAGTATACATAAAATTGTATGGATGTTACAGGAAAGGTAACCTTATGAGGTTACGTTATTCCGGGTACGAATCCCAATAGGTGCAAGCATTTATATGATGAATATGGATGTGTATAAGTATTTATGTATGTTTAAGTAATTATATTGTATTAAATATATCATTGTTTGCAACTCATAACACAGGCTATATATATACTATATATGCTTAATTTGGGGCAAGGTAATTTGTGTAAAAAGTGTGCCAATACTATAATTTAATCACCCCTGAACGTTATGTATATTAATACTTATCACCTATTTAGTAAATTAAAATGAGACAATAATACCACAACCAACCAAAATTCCAATAATATTAACACTAAATTGATAAAAGAATTACATTTCGAGTTCAAGTTGCAAAAATATCATTTGGATTTAATATTTTTTACAAGGTACATCTGGCAGCACTTCTCTATAGCTCACTCATGAAGCACTTACAATAAATTAATAAATATATATTTCCCTTGTAGCTCCATCTTGTGGCAAGGTGTAGGTATCAAAATGCAAACATTACCTCCACATTTGAATACCAATGTGTATCATATTCTCTTCTGAGTTTTGTATACAAAGAGTGAAGTGAAGTGAAGAAACACCTGACTCTCTCAACTCTATCTGCTAGTTAGCTGGCTGTATCTGATCAGAGTATTTCTATTGCCACTATAACAACAAATGTTACTATAACTTAAAAATATACAATTACTATTATTAATATATAATACCTGGTATGGAAACCTTTTGTTTATGTCAGATGTGCATAAATTTAGCTCAGTTTAAATCTTTCCTTTTCTTACAACTGATCATTGTTGTTTAAAAGATATCAATAAAAGTTAGTTTACTAAATAGAATCTAGATAGTAAATCTAGATAACTCCAATGGGCTATCTAGAATCTAGATGCACGAATGTATTAGTTATAACTGAATTAGTTTTAGTCTCATATTTATGAAACAGCTTAGTGTTGCAGTGTTTTTATACACAAGGAATGTTGAAAGTAAATTATTGTAGCTGTGAAGAGCAATACTGCAATAACTATCATTGTTGTCTAATATAGTGTTTCATTTTCAATATTTATGCTATACCAGCTTGCATTGACTATACTAATCCTTAGATATTAGTATTTTATTTGTAGTAAGAATTTATACTAATTGGTATGAGATGAACTTGATAAAGCTTTAAACTACAGCAATTATGACAAATTAATGTTTAACATTATATTGTATAGAATGGTCGTACTTTATGAGAGCTACTAATCTTATACAATTATAAATATTATTAACAAAATTACAAGTATACACAGAAGTAGCCCGATTGCTGCCCACTGTCGACCATCTGGAAATAAAAAGGTAAATTAATAAAGTTTTGTATCAAAGACAGGTTAGTTAATTATTAATTATTGAAAATAAGACATCAACTTATCAGACTAAACAAACACTATATCCAAATCATGGTGGGCATTCTAATAGCTGTCTGGCCGAGGACACTACGCCCTGCCTATTATAATGCAGTGTCACTCAGGATTCTTGAAAAACCAAATAATTCTTAGCGGCACTAGAATTGCGCTCGTCAGCTTGAGACACAAGATGTTAAGTCTAATTTTCCCAGTAATTTCATTAGCTATGGCGCCCATCAGACCGAAACACAATAATGCTTACACATTCCTGCTTTACGGCAGAAATAGGCACCGTTGTGGTACCCATAATTTAGCCGGCATTCTGTGCAAAGGAGCCTGCCACTGTGATCTGAACTTCTGGAAGAAGCTAGGCTGGTTGGAATGACTGGCCAACACTGCACACAAAATAGACCCAATTAAGTGGTGTAATTGCGGAAACAGGAGCCCCTTTACCATACCATACCATATATGTAAATCTTTTATTGTAAGTTTATCACTTTCAAATATACATTATTATGTTTCTAACTAGTTGAGTTCTAATATCAGGCTTCATCATGCTCACTTAAATGTCATTGCTAGTGGCAGTTACGTGAAGTAAGTAGTTTCCTTCCTTGAAATATGGTTTTGGGAGGTGATGGCTGGTTCATTACTACTAGTATGGCGCTACTTATAGTAATGGACCAGCCATAACCTCCATCATTCTGTCATCAAAAACTCTGCTTCATGTTGTTAATTTTAAACTTAATATAATTAATATAATAAATATATATTATATTCATAATGTTGATATAATTCTTCTTTAGATTCCTTTTGTAAATATTTTATGTAAATATATCAAACAAAATAATATTAAGTGATAACTAACACAATAAATGTTTTATATAAGTAATATTATCAGTGTTTGTCCATTTTAATCTAACAGTATGTATATTTGTTTCAAGTATAATAAGAAAATAAATCTGTTATGAATCTGGGCACTGGTCATTACCATAATCACTTGTAAAATCGCTAACACCGATCAAATGACACACTCTAAGCTTGGTGGTCTACTGAAACGTGACATTGGCGAGTGGTGGTGCCCCTTCCACAGAAACCACTAGAAAGAATAAAATAGAATAGACTATGACATCTGTGAAAACATCGGTTTTTATCGGTTATCTAACAAAGGAAGAGACCCTATTTAGACATATAAATTATCTATGATTGCTCCCATAATAGGTTAATAAATTATTTATATACTGTAAATATTGATATAATAGAGTGGCTTCAATAATAGAATGAGTTTGTTGATACTTCTTCTCACTAAAGTTCAACAATTTCCAAACTCGCGATAAAAGGCGAAAAGTATAACTTTTTTACATTCATAAGTATCATAGTTTGACTTAATTGAATAAGACTGGTTTTGCTCAATGAGCACCCTGCTATAGTGGACCATGCTTTGAAGTACATTCAGATGAAGACATTGCCATTAAAACCTGGTATAAGCTAAACCTGGCAATCATTATCTTTCAGTTACTATTATAAACAATAATATCAAATATATTTTTGAGGCTTAAAATAAAAGGTATTTCTTTACATTACACATACATTTTGGTTATTTGTGAATCCGAATGGCAAATTTAATTTTAGCCAGAGTGAAACTAAAAAACAACAATAATTTAAAATAAGTAAATTTACCATTATTTATATGGAGTACTTTGGATATTTTCACAACAGTTGTATGCAACTTTGAATCTGCATTCTCAAGTTCAGAGTTTAAATCTTCAAGCATCCTGAAAGTTAAAAAAATTGCATACAATTTATGAGAAATAACACAATGCTCACACAGACAGCATTACAACTTCCAACAGATTATCTTATATATAAAATTCTTGTGTCACAATGTTAGTTACCTTACTCCTCCGAAATGGCTTAACTGATTTTTACCAAATTTTATATGCATATTCAGTAGGTCTGAGAATCGGCTACTATCTATTTTTCACTCTCCTAAATGTTAGAACTTAGACTATTTTTAGGAAATATGTACATGAAGTAGCCCCATTTTTTTAATCATTTCCCCTACTTCACTACACCCTGGTGCAAGCTATAAATATGAGAAACATTTTTGTGTAAAGTTATCACTCATTGTACACATTAATCAGGGCTCATTATAGGGTAGAAACATTTCAAATATAATATTATATTCTATATAATGACAAAAAATGTGTACTATGAGAAAATTAGTTACAAAACCTATAAATTGGCCGGCAACACTCCTGTGATTATTATAGTATTGCAAGAGAATGTGGGAGGCTTAAGGGCGGTGGGATAATCCACTCAACCTCACTACGCAAATAGGGCTCACAGCAGACATCCCTAATGTGCATATGAAGTGTTTTACTTACATAGCCTGTTCATCAAGCTCCAGGCCAATCTGGGTGGAGACAGTTTTCAAAGATCCGACAGAGTTACCAATCATTGTCAGCTGATCATTTTGACTTATCAACATACCATCTTGCAAAGACATCATGTCATTATCATATATGTCAAATCTAACGGGACTGTCTGTTGAAGCCAGTTTGGTGTATTTGGAATACTTGGGTGTTGATGACCATGTGATATTCCTGAAGTTTGTTGGACTTCCATCCCTAAGAAGTGGTTCATGTGCTGTGCCATCACTGTCATGATTTCTATTAATACTCATCTTGTTTTTCATAACCTAAGAGAAAATTATAATGATTTAAAGAAATTGTAGTATTATGTTCTATTTTAACCATAAATCAAAAAAAATCTTAGAATGTCTGGCAGTTAGTACTCTCTGGAGTTGTGTGCTCAAGCTCCTGGATTAGTTTTATAGCTGATAATTACATACAATATAATGCATTCATATATATCATGTTAATAACTTTTGGTGTTGATTAATTATGATGAAGATACAAAATAAATAACATACCTTAACTTCTTGTTTAGTTGTTTCAATAAATGATCGCCTGTCGGAAATTTCTTTATTATCTATTTTAAATTTTGATGAATTCTTCTCTGCAATACGTGATGAAAAGTTATGGAAATACACAACATATAATGTTTTTTTCACTAAAATTTGCAACTCATTAAAATAAGAAATATGTATTTGTAGCAATTACACTAATTAGCACAGCTTATAACACCAAATGTAATGATTTCTTACATTTTAAATATAAACATTAATATATATAATATAATAATATACATATAATTAATATCTATATATATAAAAATGAATTGCTGTGAATTGCTGCTCGCTAAAACTCGAGAATGGCTGGACGGATTTGGCTAATTTTTGTCTTGAATTATTTGTGAAATAGGAAACTGCTGCTAAATTAAATAAAAACAACAAATCTGTTTTTCCTTTGATGTGTCCATACATAATTTCTATGAGAGAATTTAATGACATTTAATGTATGACAGTTCTGCTGTGAAACAATTTCATTACGACAGCAGGGTGCATATTTTACGAAGTAATTTTTGATGTTATGATATATTATTGACAAATTCATATAAAAACATTATTTTATTTATTATATACATAACACTGTCTGTCGGGTCAGCTAGTACATAATATAAACAAAGAATACATACAAGATTTATTTCTTAGTAAGTACCAGTAATTATATTTACTACAACATTTAAAAAGGATATATATAGTGTCTTCTAAATCTTCCAAATCCCACTCTATGCTACGAAGGGAATTCCGCAATTCTATAGAAGTCCATTCAATCTCTACATTGTTTGGGAGTAATGATGAAGTTGACAACTCTTGCCACCTTATATATAGCCCTCTGGTTTTGTTCAATGCTCGAAACACCTCACTAATGTAAAAGAATAATTATGACAAAAGCATGAATAGCAAGGGCATCCTGAACATGAATGCAAGAAGACAAATTCACTATACTTGGTTAACTCAAAAGGTCATTTGGAACAAGAAGCCTGAATATTTGTTTGAAAAGCTTCGTTGGATTTAAGTACAACCCACCTTCACGGTACAACCCAGCTTATGTGCAAATAGACTACTTAGCCTGATAAGAGAGAGCCGGTTTAGGGGTTCTTTAAGATTCTCTGCAGCAAAAATTCGGAATTACTTACGATTACGGGACACTAACTAGTGAACAAACTCTAACAATTGAAACATGGTTATTGTACACAATAAGACCTAAAACAATTTGAATAACAGCTTAATTCATATATGAAGGTTTAATATACTTTTATCAGACAACTACTTTTTAAAATTATTTTCTTTCTTTTTGTTCTTGGTAATCACTAAAACAGCCAGAGTGGATAGGTCATATTATAAGAAATGACTTTAAGAAAATGAATAAGGATTCCATGCAATTGAAACAAAAACATGATTTTTTTAATAACAAAATATAATTTAATCATGACATAACCACATAAACAAAACTACATGGGAAAGTTGAGGTCAGCTGGAACCATCACCATGTTCTTAATTTCATATTTTATAATAATTGCCAACAATAATGCAATAAAAAAACGGATTCAGTCAAAATACAATGAATTAAATTGTATTCTGTATAAAATATCAATGATTGTAGAATATAAATAAAATGGAAACTAAATGACTTACTCTTTTACAACATAAAATGGATCTTCCAAAGTCATTTCAAGTAATGACGATATTATTAGATAAAACTTCACATCTGCTGGAGAACCTAACACTTCGTGAAATTCAGTATTGACAAGACCAACAATAACAAACAATCGTTTTCATTCCGTAGATCTTCGCCTATCCCATAAAATATTGATAATAGACAGTACATACCCTGGTTATGTATCAAATAAAGGCCTATTTCCCATCTTGTGTATACACGCATAATTTTACTCTTTGCGCATATATAGATCGCGATGAGCTGCACCTGCGTAAAATCTTATATTCTACTGCGCATTCGCCAATATAAACTATATTTTTTTGTGTCCGCTATGGAAAGTGAACCTATTCTTGAACGGCATAATTGTTAATTCGAATATCAGTGATCTCCATTTACAATTTATTGTATAATTTGATTGCAACAATAATAAGTGTCACAATATGTTAGCTAGGTATACCTTTTTATTTTGTATTAAAGAGGTATAATCAGGTATAATATTTATATTTTACAATTTATTGTATGTCAATTGTATAATATAGGTACTCATTTTTTTTTGATATTTTGACCTGGTAACTAAGATTATTAAAGTAAAGACCACAGACTAATAAGAGATAAGATCACAGACTAATAAGTCTGTCAAGATTCAAGTATTAGCCCTTCGAATAATGACATAATTATTTTAATCTAAGTATTAGCTACTTACACTACTTTCGTTCTCACTGTGTTGCCAACAAGTCTTTATGCAAGTTTAGCATTTGCATTTGCTTTTACATACAGGTCTAAGACATGTTTGATACAGTCTGATACTTGATAGCGTTCACACCAACAAAAAACATGCATGTTGTTAACAAGTATAGCTATTTTTATGGACATATATGTATAATACGTAATATTTAAAACAAGTTTTATACTCTATCTATGCTTGTTGTATAAAGTTTTATACATTTACCGGACAGACCGCATTTTTAAAAGTGGAAAAGAAGAAGATAAATGGCGTGGTCAAAGAAACAAACTCTATTAGCAATATATATCTCGGTTTACATTAAGATATTCTTTCAAAACTTTTATAATCGTCTCGCAAGCATCAGTAAGCATTGACTACTTTTTGCCTTTTTATATCCGATGCAAATACAAAGAAGAACAATGAATCAGCAGTAGCTAGAAATCATAAATAAACGGCTAACAAAAAAATGCGCGTTCATTCGTTGTTCCTTCCTTAAAGGCCGGCGCTTCGGCCGGCTTCCTTAAACGCTGATGTGATTCCTCTGGTTCCTAATATAAAAATATTTATTTTACTGATATACTAAAAAATAGGCAGTTTCCACTGAATTCCACTGTCTAAAATAAAAGTGTTAGTATAGGTGTGTTATGTATTCACGCAAGAATTTATACGTCTTTGGCGTAACAAAACAAATCCTTAAAATAATGTATACGTCGTGCTATTCTACGTTTGTAGAAAGTTACAGTTAAATCTACGTTTGTAGAATATTGTAAAAATTATGATATAAATTATTGAATATTAACGTATACGACTGTATTAGCTCGAACCCTTTGCCTGTCCTAATAAAAAATATAAAAATAGTAATATAATAGAAACTTTCTGAAAACTTTTATTTTTAAATGTCGTTGAGCGTGAACGTTTGTGTTTAAATTCTCTTTGGTTGAGCGCGCGCAACGTATTATTCTAATTCAAATAAATTTATCTTCAATAACATCAAAAAGTTATACATAATGTACGTTTTGCTTTTATTAGGTTCACCTGTATATGTGAATTCTGAAGATTTTACTCTTTCATCAATAAGCATAAAAGAGAAAATCAAGAACCTGATAATGACCTCACCTGTAAAAAGTTTAACCCCCTTATTCATAATAGTCCGCTAGCTTTAAATATTCGCTAAAGAGTGTTTTTTCTCATTGACTCATGACTTAGGGCAATAGAAGAAGACAGACTGAGAATTAGCAATGCTTTAAGTTAGCAGACTATTATGAATAAAGGGTAGTGTGCTGATGAATAATAATATCGAAATATAAGATTATATCTTTCTTTGTTAAATATATAAAATCTCGCTTGATTAAATAATATTATTTATTATGAAGGCATTATTTTATGTTAGATAGAGAAAATGCCAACTTTGCTTAAAAGATGAAGTTACAGCGTTAGCGTTATCGAGAAAAAAATAGCAAAACCTTCAGTACGTGAGTGCTTATTTGGTAACAAGGCTTTGTTTAATGTAATATGTTAATGTATCTGTTAATTTTTCCTGAAGTTAATTTTTGTTAAGTTTTACTTCAATCACGGGTAAAGATCATTTTATCTTGAAAATCGGGCATTCTTACTTTGAAAGTCAGGCATAGATTTTTTCAGAGATAATAACACTGACCCTATGTACAGTACTATGTCGAGAAATAGTCCATTTATTTTTAACCGACTTCCAAAAGAAGGAGGTTATCAATTCGATCGGTTTTTTTTATGTATGTACACCGATTACTCTGAGATTTATGATCCGACTAATGTAATTCTTCTTTTGTTTGATGCGAAATAGATACCATTTGGTCCCATGAAAATTTTACATAGTTTGGCTCAGTAGTTTTCATTTTATGAACAACATGAAGTCTCGTCTACCTGGATGTCATAATTGTTTTCTGTGTACCGCTTTTTTTGGAGTTTTCATTCAAGTTGATTATATATTATTATTAACTGACACTAAAACGTAAAAAATAAACTACGTTTAAAAAAACCGACTTCAAAAACTGAAAAGTATCAAATACACATCTTATGCAAACCTTTACCTTTGATATTAATAAAATACTATTATTTGTATGTGCTACAAACTGATAGCTTTGAAGTCGGCGCCAAGCCAAATGTAATAAAGGTACCTACACTCGCCACGCGTGACTATGAGCGAGATAGCTTCGTCTAACAAAAAACAAGCCAAGCGGACAGACACGCAAGGCCAGACAACCTACATAAATACAGTAAGTAAGCTGTTTATAATATTAAGTTTTATTTTGTTTAGGGCTTGGCACTGACTTAAAACCTATCAATAGGTAGTACATATAAATAATTGTATTTTATTAATATTAAATGTTAAGATTTGCATAAGATGTGAATTAAATTAAATATTTAGTTATTTGATACTTTTCAGTTTTTGAAGTCGGTTTTTATACGCTTTATATCAGCTTCACCTGTATGTTTGTAACCGACTTCTTTGGGCGCGATTTTGACCCACTTTTATCGGCTAGATTTCGTTCAAACTTTGTAGATTTATCGAGGACCGATGACATTACACTAATTTGACTAAAAAATGAAAAATAAATAATAGTTAAAAAAATTAAAAAGCACGCTTAATATAAAATTCAACTAAAAAATAGAAAATAAATTTAAATTGAAAATAGTGTAAAAAAATATATTTTATTGTAATATTTATTATATGAAGCGTGCTTATCAGTTTTTTTAACTATTATTTATTTTTCATTTTTTAGTCAAATTAGTGTAATGTCATGTTAAAAAAAAATTAAAAAGTTTTTTTTAACTATTATTTATTTTAAACATAGTTTAATTTTTAAACACAAATGTTGAAAGTAAAAAGAATGAGCTCCAATTAATAAATAAAATGAGTCTTTAAATTCACTTTGATTTATTAGGCTATTAACATAAAAAAATATAACATATGCAGATTTATTTTAAAAAATTAGGACTGCTTAGAATAAAGCTTAGTTTTTTGCAGCCTTATCTTAAAATTAAATGTTGCAGTTTTAGACAAACACTTCAATACATAAATCTCAATGCTAATGCAGGTGTGTGAGACCCGTTATAACAGCTAATATGATGCAGGCAATTGCCACAAACACTCTTATTCCATATATTATATTATATTAAAATGTCTAACGCTATGACAAAAACATTAATATACACACACTTGCAATATTTTCTCAATTCAGTAGAAACAGTAGCTGTTGGGTTGTATGTGATGGTCAATCCAGCTTATGTATTAAAGAGTTTAGAGGCCCAAACAAATGCAGTATAATAATTGTTGTGGAATACTGTTGAGATGGATGTAACTAATATTACTCAAGCACATTATCAGGCACCCTAACAACACTTCAGTTATCAGTAGATTAAAGTAACAGTAAAAAGTAGGAATGAGCTTCAATAATTGAATTGTCAATCTTAGCAAGTCAAAAATTTTCACCATCCAATCTGCAAAAAAAATATTTACCCATTAGTTATTTGATATATATATTAGAATTTATCCAGCACAATGCCGATAAAAACATATATAATACAATGGCTAAATAGGTTTATAACATCTTTATTGCTTATCATATTATGGTATCAACCTCATAAATGCTTTTATTGAATAATTTATCACTTTATTTAGAATGGTTTACTATTATTTAGTCTGAAATTTTTTGTATGACTATTGCTTGTGTATCTGTCTCCAGAACTACTAAAAGGTTACTATAACACAGACTAGGAATGGAGCAACCACCCTCAGAATGAAAAAAAGGAGAGCACAGAGTTTCTTGCATGTATTCTTATCAGGTTGGTGACATAAATCTTCATATTGGTTGTAGATTTGGATGTTCAATAAGTTTTATCATATCATATTTAGAATACAAAATTTAAAGTTAGTGTACACATAATGGATGTTTGAGTCTTCTATTATTTATATGCAGAAGATTTTTTCACTGCCTAAATGACTGAATGTTAGGCTAAGATAGAGATCACAATCTAAAGAAACACTTCCTGAACAAAGAGGCCAAGCAACAACTCTTTATGCTACAGCCTGTGGGTATACTAATGTTATAGCAAAATAATATATATTTTAGCCACACAAGAACAAGACTAATTTGGTTAAATCAACAAAATAGGCTGAGACAGTCTGAAACCGAATATTTCTACAATTATAAGTAACATATTTTTAGGCAAATCGGTCAATTACTTTAGTTATTTTATTTCTTAAATTCAGGATCCAGAAACTTTAACAGAATTCTCTCATCAAGGTTTTTCATTTTTTCTGGCTTTGGAACTCCAGAGTGGGCTGGCGCAGGTTTACGATTCCAGGATGCTTTCATTGCACTTTTAGTAACATTATCGGGTATCTGCGATGTTCTATTCTCCTTCGCTTTAGGAGTTAAAAGGTTCGGTACTGTATTTGTTCTCTTCCTAGATTCTACCAAAGGCGTGTTTATTTCTAAACAAAGTAAACATTTTTGAGTAAATAATGATTTAAATGGTCATTGGTATTACATTTACTGTTTGCAACAAGTGAGCTTATTTACAACCTTTTTGGACTTTAATTTCAAATTTTTTTTCTGTAGTCTTTGAAGTCATGACAATTTTTAGCGAGTTAACAGAAGGTTGTGCGTTATCTATCTTACGCTGAACTTGTGGAGTAGACTTTGGAGTTTTTCTTGGGCTTGGAGCCATTTCGCAATGTCATAAAAATGTACTAAAAACTGATCACTAAAGTGTAGCAAGAAATCACAATACTAAACAAATTTTAATAATACAAATATTAAGACTACGTCTGTAACGAATTTTGTGGACTTATTTGGTACGGCTGCCGGATGGACCTTCCAACGGTCCGATGGGCGCCTACCACCAATAATAATAATAATTATTATTATTATAATAATTATTATCGATACGTCCCGGACAGTTATAATAAATAGTAATAATTTTGTGCGATGGACAATATATATATATAGGATTTATTTTTTGATTTTATGTAATTCGATTTCTAAGATATATGAATGTAACTTGCTGATGAGGCTGTGTGGTCTTTGACTCTTTCCTGGTCCGGATGAATAAAAAAAAACATAACATCAACAACAATGAATTGCAGAGCGCGGGAAGATTCGAAACGTGAGGGTGGTGAGGGCATAGACCAAGTAAAGTTTTTTATAGACATCGGTTTGGCCTACATGAGACAAATAATATATTAAATAGGTACATGTACATAATAATACACAAGTTTTCGTACTATCACTTTTACATCGTAAAAAACGACATCGCACCATATTTCCTTCGATTCTACTTAAAATTGTCACTGATGTTGAATAAATAGTAGATATTTCACACGTTTCACAACAATAATAGCTTATTTTTTATAGATGCAAATAAAAGTAAACAAAATATCTGTGCAGCGCTGTCAAGTTTGTCTACGACACCGGGTGTGCTGCGCTTGATTGCGAACTATGTTCTTTTCTAGCGAAGAGGATGCCGATTACGAAAATGAAGCAAACAAAATATAGAAGCCGTAGATGGTGACAGACTATAATAGATGGTATCCATAAGATAGTGCGGCAGGCTACGAATTTATTGTGTTCATCCAATGCAAGGATGAAAAAAAGCCTATCGGAATTAGTTGCTTCCAATATTTTAGATTAGATTCCAACGGTTAAGGGCAATAAGTACTTAAAAAATATTAACAAAATTAAAATAGGAGTAATCTTTGACAAGACCAATTTAGGACATGAGTTTCTTAATAAATGCTTGTTCTTAAAAGAACAAGATATCACGGCATCAATCCCGGCTTCTTCCACTGAGTTGACAAGAATCGTAACCTGAATACCTGTGTATATGTTCAATAAAATATATTTACAGCCACAGAATAGGTAAAAGACATTAGAATGGCCATCACGCGTAATTTGTATGGCAACCATTGTCGCCACTCAATGTTATAACTACACGCCCTATTCAAATAAACGAAAAAGCATTTGCACACATACGTAACCGCTAATTCAACCCTCTAATTGGTCAACACATAGTATATGGCATACACACGCCTAATTTTGACATATTTTTTTTGTTAAACTGTCATACCATTATTAGGAGTGGTAGTGCCATGTTGGGTCCTCACGGACACAACTGAATTGGGCCGGCACGCGCGGAGAAATACCACTCCCCCACTCGAAACCGGCGTGAAATAGCGGCTAACGCTGTGTTTCGCCCGGTGAGTGGGGTATCCGGAGGCCTACACCCCCCCTCCCATATACAAATGGCAGCACAGACTAAAAAGAGACTACTCCAGGACGGTACCAGGCTATGCAGCCCTGGAGAATCCGTCCCTAGGCGTCCACAATTAGGGCCTGTACCTAACAGTGGTTGCCCAGGCTGCCCCGCGTATTCTGGAGGGGGCAAATCTGCGCTGACTCGGGGCAAACAGAGCAGGAGGCTCAAACCACCCTCCTCCATACTCACTGTGGACTTTTGCAACATAAGGGGGCTTCGATCAAATTTAAATGCCGTCCACTTTCACCTGGAGACGGTGAAGCCGGCCCTGCTCTTTTTAACCGAGACACAGATATCCTCCCTGGCTAATTCATCTTACCTTTCCTACCCGGGGTATAATTTGGAACACTCCTTTATACCACGGGCTGGCGTGTGCGTTTACGTTAGGGAGGATGTCTGTTCTCCACGCCTGAGTTTTCTTGAAGGACAGGACCTTTCCATCATCTGGCTGCGTGTAGACTGCGATGACCATCCGCAAATCTAGCATGCCTGTATAGGTCCCATAGCGGTAACGCAGAGACTGACCGGCTCCTCGAACACATCCAAATGGCTACAGATTCCGTGTCGGAGCAGATCCTCACTGCAGAGATCGTGTTTCTTGGCGACGCTGAATGGCTAGGCTCACGTACCACCAATCATGCAGGGAGATCTGTTCACGACTTCGCCTTAGCATATGGTCTGACGCAACTGGTTATTGCGCCAACGCGAATCCCAGATGTGCAAGATCATACACCTTCACTGTTGGACCTTCTGTTGACCTCACATCCGGACGGCTACCTAGTTTCCGTTGGCCCCCCTCTGGGATCGTCGGACCACTGCCTGATCCGGAGCACCGTGCCGATCACGCGCCTAACACGGCCCCGCTTCTTAGGCTGTCGCCGCTTGTGGCACTATAGGTCAGCAGAGTGGGACGAGATGCGGTGCTTTTTTGCATCCTACCCGTGGAGGCAGATCTGTTTTTCGCTGGGATATCCAGATGCCGCTGCTGACGCTGTTGCTGATGTGGTACTGCAAGGTATGGAACTCTTCATTCCATTCTCCTCTGTGCCTATCGGTGGCAGGTCCCAACCATGGTTTGACCGCTCCTGCAAAATGGCCTCTCGCCGAAAGCAGGAGTGCTATCAGGCTTGGGTCAATGCGGTTGTATCTAAGGATGTGAATTCCAGCGAACTTAAAAAACACTTCAATCATGCCTCCAGGTCCTTCAAAAGAGTTATTGATGACGCGAAGTCGAAGCACATTGGCAGAATTGGCGAGAGACTTGCACGCATTCCCCCGATAGTGTCCTGCGGACATGTGCTCCGGAACTGGCGCCGGTCCTTACCCGTCTTTTCCGGCTGTCCTACTCATCAGGCTTAGTCCCGAAATTATGGAAGGCGGCTTTAGTGCACCCGATCCCTAAGAAAGGTGTATGCTTAGATCCGTCCAACTACCGCCCCATTGCCATTACCTCCATTTTCTCCAAAGTAATGGAGTCGATCATAACCGCCAGCTCTTGGGATACCTAGAGGGGCACCAGCTGATCAGCGACTGCCAGTACGGTTTCCGTCAGGGTCGCTCAGCTGGTGATCTTCTTGCATACCTCACCCATAAATGGGCGCAAACGCTGGTGTCCCGCAAGGCTGCGTGCTATCCCCTACGCTGTTTCTTCTGCATATCAATGATATGCTGCAAATCAGCAATATTCATGCTATGCACACGACAGCACAGGGTATGCTTCCAACACCGGCCGTGCCAACATGTCCCGGGATAGCGTCGACGAGAACCGGAACAAACTTGTGTCTGAAATCGAGACTATGCTTTTCAAAGTCTCGGAATGGGGCTGACATAATTTAGTCCAATTCAACCCCAAGAAGACACATGTTTGTGCGATCACCACTAAAAAGTCTACCTTTGTCGTATCCCCTCGATTCGAGATCACTCCTCTAACTGCCACAAGGCTGTACAGGCGTATTGGCATACTTGGCGTCGATATATCGAGCGACGTTCAGTTCCGTGGTCACTTGGAAGAGAAGGCCAAACTGGCCTCTAAAAAGCTTGGTGTACTCAGTAAGGCGAGACTTAAATCCTACTTCACTAAAATCCACCGCCTGCAACTTTATTAGGCGCAAATTCGGCCTCACATGGAGTACTGTTCTCACCTCTGGGCGGGTGCTCCCCATCACCAGCTTCTTCCATTTGACCGCATACAACGAAGAGCGGCTCGAATCATCGAAGATCAAGTCATCTCCGATCGGCTTGATTCTCTAGCATTGCGTAGAGATGTGGGTTCTCTCTGCATCTTCTACCGAATTTATCACGGGGAGTGCTCAGAGGAGCTGTTCGGGTTGATTCCAGCGGCCGAATTCCACCGTCGGACATTACGTGCAAAGTACCATCCGCATCACGTAGACGTCTGGCATTCCACAACCGCACGTTTTGTTCGAAATTTCTTGCCTCGCACACTTTGTGGAATCAACTACCGGCAGCGGTCTTCCCGAACAGATACGACTTAGGGACCTTCAAGAAAAAAGCATACTCCCACCTTAAAGGCCGGCAACGCATTTCTTGACACACCTGTTGTTGCGGATGTCCATGGGCGGTTGCCTCACCTCTCCCTATCCCGTGAGCCTCTTGCCCGTTTGCCCCCTCTCATATAAAAAAAAAATACAGATAATGTTATACTTCATGGATGGGTACATGAGTAAAGTGATGCGCCACGCTTATGCGTTAACAAACCAACTTTCAAAAATCGGTTTTGACATTTAAATCGAATATATTCAAATCATGTAAATAATAATCGAAAGGCATGGGTGATCAAGCCGTTCAAAGAGCACTTCATTCCCGACATCTCAAGCAGGTCTGCGTCAACCGTTCAAATGGTTTGAGCTGATACTGGGGTGCGCCAGACCAGAAATGACAGCAGTACACCTTATTTGGCCGGACCTGCGCTTTGTAGAGTGCTAGAATGTGGGCCAGCCTGAAGTATTGCCGTGTTCTATCTATTATTCCGATACTAGGCGAAGCTTAAAGGTCAAAGAGCGGTGTTACAACAAATGGGGCTTTATGAGTGGTAAACGCGCAAAATCGAGTCTTACTTAGGTAGTCTTAGTGTATACCAAGAACTGGAGGCTAACAATGCCTGCCCTGATTTTGGACAGCAGGGAGGTAATAGCAATAGGCCTGTTGTTAGCCAAATCCGAACTGTCTCTTTATTTTTTGATCGGATAGACAAGTCCGGGACCGGAGTTCGGAGTAATGCAGCCGAACAGAAATTACGAGGGCGGCACTGAAAGTTTCGGGAATCATGGAAGTGACACAACATTACTTTTTACACCTAATTGTTCATGCAAGATTTTTTATATTTGACTCATGCCAATGTCTAAAGTTACCTGAATTTCGTGGTATGTCACATGTCGATCTTCCTCAATCAGCTTACGCACAGCATCATCGTTTTCTTTGGTGACTGCAGTTTTTGGACAACCTTGACGGGGATCATCACTGAGCTTGACACGTCCACGTTGAAATTCAGCAAACCAGTGATAAATTGTGGTTTTGGATGGGGCTTCATCACCAAATGCAGAAATCATCCGGTCAACACACTGTTTTTATGTTAAACCACTTCGAAAGTCATAATAAATCATCGCTCTAGAATTTTCTCGAGTCAATTCCATTTTCTCAACGACTAAACAAGTTTGAAAAGACCTTGTGACTAGACCGAGAATCTTTTTTTAAATAAATAAATGGTATTCGATTTTTAAAACCAAGGAGTTTTCAATTAAAAGATTTTAATATGACAGGAACAGTGGAAATATTTCATTCCCGATACTTTTAGTGCAGCCCTCGTACATGTCAACCATTTACAGCTAGTGAAATGCTTACCTTATTGCAAAATAACAGTGTTAAGGTTACTACAGATGACTGGAATATGTAAAGTCGACTAACACAATAAATATAAATTAGAAGAATAGGATCGAGATATCCTCTTCGACAGAGTTTGTGAATAAGAATAATTAATTAACAAAATTAGATACAATACCAGTAGTGGGTAGTGATGAATGATGATGATGTTGATGATAATAATATTGAATTAGATTTAAATTTTGCTCCTATATTGTATTTATTTATTTTTAATAAATAATTTTAAGTTCTAATTCTTTGTTGCACCATAAGCGCCTATTCACATTTTTTACGACTAACATAGATTGACTAAAAAGTCCTACTGATCGAAAATATGCACGAGATGGAATTGTTATGAAAGTATTAATAATTTATTATTATTTCGATATATCCAAAAAATCCATACATTATAAAACATGCAACTATCGATTGCAGGTTCTATGAGAATAATAATCGAATAGATCCAACGATTAAACACTACCCCCATACCTAGTGAACTGTCAAAAGTATCAAACTATATTTGTCAGACTATAGTGGTTGATGTTGGTTGAGAAATGAAAAAATGCTATCGATATTTTTGTCGATAATTTAGATCAATCTATTATAAATTATATAATATTAGTTCATAACATAAAAATACTTTACTTAGGAGGTAACATTATAAATATACGTAAAACGTAATTTTTATGTCAATGTATTGTATAGTATTGGTTGTTATATATTTTTGTTAAATTAAAGCGTAACTGAGGAATTTAAAGTGTGACAATCTATTTGACATACTGAATTCGTAGATTACAGTAACATTTTCCAAATATATTTAATGTACAGATTTGACTCAGTTAGAATCTCATTAGTATATACATATGATTACTAAATAAATTAGTATATATATCATTACTTGTTATTAATAGCAAAACACGGCATTATAACACTTTTCATCGTGGCTACGTTCCTGACGTACTCTAAACATGAACTAAAAGCAGTAAAAAAAACTACCGGCGGTGAACGCATTAAATGGTTTAAGTATGATTCTCAAATAAATTGTTATTTTTCAAATTTTATTTGTGTATTAATCCTATAAGTGAGAGTTATCACTTAATAAACATAACAAATTGAAGTATGATTGTTAAATTATAGTGACGATGCGGCTTTTACGCCCACCTTAATTACCCTTTCAGACTTTTTTACCTATTCCGTGTATGTACAAATGTATACACATAGTTAATATCTTTTACGTATATATCGTATACAATTAGGTACAACCCTATCGATACGCATGGATTCAAACTTTGATATATTTAATAATTACAAATATCTCTTGTATTTGAAAGTTTTTGGACTAGCTTCATGTATGACATTAGCTTCATGTATGACATGGCATACATTATCTAACTCATATGGAAGTGATAATTTCCCAATTATTGTTTCATTTCCGACTAATGATTCTCGTTACATACAAAGTTCTAACAGAAAGCAAGGTTTGAAATATAAACTCACTAATGAAAAATTATGGGATAAATTTAAAAGTGCCGTAGACCTTAATGTATCGAATTTAACCAATTTATCACATTAAGTTAATAATTGTAGCAATGCATTTACAAGTGCACTTTTACAAGCTGCAGATAAAACATTCCCTTTGAAATTTACTAGGTCGTCTCTCAATCTAGTACCATGTCTACCTCTTCTTCTTTTGGCGTCTAATGGGTACCGGTTTGTTGCTATACTGCTCCATCTTTCGTTACTGGCCCTTGATATATGGCCTGCCCAATTCTATTTTGCAGTTTTTGCGATTCGTATTATATCTTTAAGTTTACTTTTTTTCCGTATTTCATTTTTTGTTATTTTGTCTTTTAGTATAATACATAATAAGTTTCTTTTCATATTTCTTCGCGTCACTTTTAGTCTCTTCGCTTGGTGTTTATGAGCTTTTTGAGCGCCCAGGTTTGGCAGCCATATGTTAGCGAGGGAGCGATACAGCTGTTAAATGTTTTTGATTTAAAGCTGAAAGGAACGTCTTTATTTTTTAGTAAATGTTTCAGTGCCCAAAATTTATTCCATCCTAGTTGTATCCTCTTTTCTATCTCTATGTCTTGCCAACCCTTAAATGTTACTGTTTGACCGAGGTATGTGTGTTTATTTACTTCTTCTAATGTATAATCTATCTTTAAATTCATATGTTCTTCCACGTTTTTCATGACTTTAGTTTTTTCCATGTTCATTATGAGTCCAACTTTCTTGCTTTCTTCTTTTAGATCTTCTAACATTGTCTGTAAGTCTTTAGGTGTTTTTGAGAAAATAACTATATCATCAGCAAATCTTAGATTGGTAAGGTTTTGTCCACTTATATTAATTCCTAAGTTCTCCCATTCATCTTTGAGTCGAAAAAATATTTGCTGTAGAACTATAGAAAAATAGTTGAATAGTTTAGGGGACATTGGATCACCCTGTTTGACATCTCTTTGGATTTTGAATATATCACCTTTAGTTTCTAGCTTAATCAGTGCCGTGCTGTTCTGATAAATATTTTGTATAATCCTTATGTATTTATTTGGCACTCCATCCGCCTTCAACGCATTCCATACTGCACCGTGCTCTACAGAGTCAAATGCCTTATTAAAGTCTATGAATGCAATCAGCTTAGCTAGGACTAGCAATCAGCTTATGATAATGTCTATCTCCATATTCTTCAACATAAAATAAATGCTATAACTTGCTATTCCGTATTTTCTAACTTATTTATTATAAAACTGGACCAAAGTAGACTTGTGTGGAAAGGACTTCCACAAGGATCTGTACTCAGTCCTATACTTTTTAACCTCTATACTCATGACTTGGAATCTTCACTTCCGAACTCTATTAACATGCTTCAATATGCTGATGAGTAATATATGTCATGTAACACATTTAGTTCATTATGTAGCCGAATATCAAATTCCTTAGATTGTGTAAAACTTTGTAATGATGAAAATGGCCTCAGCATTTCTCTTAAAAGTTCTGAAGTCATCTTCACGCGTCAACGTTTACATCCTCCAATTTTCATATTTTACGATAATCGTCGAATACAAACTAATAACCATGTCAAGTTTTTGGGAGTCGTTTTAGATTTAAATCTGACAGGAATGGCTCATTGTGAATAAGTAGTTACTAAACGTGAAAAGCTTCTTAATTTAATGAGATGCCTCTCTGGTGTTTGGTGAGTAAACGTTCTCGTAAAATAGCCTCAGAGCGGTCGCTCAATTCTAATCTGTGTTATCACCAAGAAAGTAATTTATATTATTGCAACCTTTACCATTCAACCCTTTTTTTTACACTTTACCAATAAAACTTATTATTTAATAGCCTGAGGGCCGAGGTCGCTCCATTCCCAATCTGTGGCATCATTAAGAAAGTCTATTATGTTAAAGTAACCTTTACCACTCAAAGGTTTTTAACATTTCTTTTGATTTTCGTAATACATATATGTTTTGAACATATACTGGGATCTTGTATACAACAAGATCCAAGCATCGCCCCACAAAAGACTTACTAACTCGACTTAGCCAAGTAGTAGGTATTATAAGTTTATGTTTGTTCCTGGTGTTAAAATTATGGTTATGACAGTTTCTAGAAAATTCACTTATATGCCAATGTATCACTTATCTGCATATTCCCACATTAAAGGTTGGGATTGCATCCTATGACCTCAGGTACCTATTGCTGATGTCTATGGGTGGGTGGTTTACTTTTTTGCGTTTTTGGTTCGTGAGAGAAAACGGATGTGCACCCCATCCGTTTTCTCTGAAGCTACTTTACAATGCTACAGTACGGAGTATCCTTGATTACAGAACCTTCTTGATAGGGCCCTGTAATAGCAGTAAATAGCAGGTCTAACAAAACTAGATTCCATCCAATCAAAAGCTATGATAATAATAACTGGGGCCATGAAATCTAGTCTATTGAATGCATTACAAGTAGAGTGTAATGAACTCCCGCTTCATTTAAGGCGCCAGTTTTTGTCTCAACGTCTATTTTTTCGTGTTTTACAATTTTCAAATAGCCTCTTGATAACCACATTAAATACTCTCACGGGACTCATTGAATCATCAAGTTATTATATTACCTAACGTATTTTATCTGAAAATAATAGTTTCTTTCAATTTTATTTTTGTACATATTTATTTACCAACATATATTTAATATTAACCATATCAAATATCAAAAGTCTCGTGTTGTAAAATTTTATAGCGCGATTCGTTTCCCTACCTTAAAATAAATAAGAACACTCTGAAGTAGAACATACAAGAAAACTTCCAATGTGAATCAATGAAAAAAAGCTTGAAGCGGATGCATGTAATGTGCAAAAGCTCCAAAAAGGATTGAAATAAAAAAAGGAGCTTAAAAATATTATACGTGAGTACCTACGGCTGTATGGGCTTGAACCCTTTGCCTGTCCTAATAATGGACGAAGAAACAAAAAAAAAATAGACAAGAATACCTACTACCTATTTATGTTTGTAATTTTGTAGTTGTAACTTGTAATAAATATTTTATAAGTGTATGAAGTGTGCATAAAGTGTGGGGAATTATAAGTAGAAATTAATTAACAAATCCAAAATGAATTCTGAATTAAATCCACAAGCAACCGACTTTTACGAAAGTTTAAAACTATTAACACAGGTTAGGTAGTACTGTTTGTTTATGTTTTTAGCTACGAGGGCTTCGAAAACTTAGAAAAATGAGGGTGTTCCTGTAATACTTAATTGTAACATATCACATCGTGCCTCGTTCATTTGATGCGACTCTTCGATTAAAGCATGTCTCTTTCCAAGATAAGTGTTAATTCAAAGTTGGATCCTGAGGCACCGGTATTCCGTACGCGTGGTTATCCTGCGAAAGTACCTAACTATTTAATTTTATTTACAACAACTAAGTTTTTGTCTTTTTCAATTTTAAATGGCTATGTAGTTAGAAGTGGCGTCTTTTCAAATTACCTACATTTCAAAACTAATATTCGAGACTTATAAATTCTACCAATCCATCAACCTTAATTTATATTATTAACTATATTCTAATATTACCTTTATTGTAACTATGTACATATTGTCCAAACTTGTACTTTAATGGATTAATCAGTTTTTGATTTTTGTTTAAATTCTTAGAACTCATACAACAATTTCTACATTATATCTAAGAGATTTCCACCTATGTTATCTCGGAGCCTTAAGGCGTAGAGGCTTGAAATTTGGTAGGAAAATTCCTATTCCTTTTCCCAAGGTTTTCTATTATGAATAGAACAACACCTGTCATGTTAGCCAGTTATTATAACATTTATACCTAAATCTTTGTTACAGAATGGTCTATCATCAATACAAAAAGCTGTAAAATGTGTTGCTAGTACACCAGCAGGGTCATCTTACAAAGTGTATCAAACATTTGATTCCTTTAAGAAAGTCACTGGTCTTATTGGTGATGATACTATCAAATTATCAAATACAATCTATGGGGATAATATGTCTGGAGTCTTAAAAAATTATAAGATGTAAGTAATTAAGATTTATGTATAAATTATTTTTGTTCAAAGTAATGAATTCTTTTAATTTTTTTTAATTAGCTAAAACACATTCTGTTCAAATCATCTTTTGAGCTGTAATGGTAAGCTATGAGTTCATATTTGTAAATGTAACAATTTGTAAAGTACATAACGAAACTAGTTTGTTATATTGTTGGTCATAACACAAGAGATAGAGAGACATTAGGTATAGCATTTGATAAATAAAAAGCTAAACACATATTCACACGCACCCAAAATTATATAAAAAATAGTTATTGTTGTCATGATTTGTTTCATAACCACCATTGTTAGTCACCTTAAAATTTGTCAATGTTTGTTTTCTTTGACATTTTACATGGCTGTCCTAATTTGGGGGTCGAGGGTAATTTTAAGCAAAATTGTATTTTTAAGTAAACAAATAGTTTACTTTTAATTGTAATAGTATTTATGGACTAAGTATGATATATATTCTGCCTGCCATATATGTGAAGTATACAAAATATCTTAAATTCATACTGGAAAGACATGCACTATACTCTACAAGACACAATGTATATAATTGTCTTTTTTTTTAACTAACAATGGGTAAGTATTTTATTATAAGTTTGAATAAATATTATCTACAACCAGAACATTTATTTATTAACAAAATAGTTATAGTCTTAAAAATCAGGCTAATATTTGAACCCTGATTATCCGAATGTCAATCAACCAAATGACCACTTATTTGAACTACTACCCCTGCACGAACCGCATAACAGTACTTGTGCACTTTTCGCGACTTGTTAAGGTCATTAAACGAATTTTTGCCACATGAAAGTAAACTCTAAATTTCCTAAAGGATCTACGATGACGATCCCGCATACCAAATAATGCAGGATAGCGAAATTTTAGACCTCATGACTAATAAGGCTGACGCCACCGCGAGCACCTCATCAACTACAAGTTCAGATAATTAAGATGAAACATAATTGGTGCTTCTGAAGCGTTTACTTGTTTAGAAATTGACTTGAGATGGTTTGAAACACATGCTGAAAATTACCAGTATCAAATACCTATGCTTACAAAAGTATGTGACCCAGCCGGTTGGCTGGCTTGCTTCTTCAGATGAAGATTTGAAGATTTTTTAAAGGTTAATTGTAACTGGTACAAACTTGTTTTACTACAAAAGTATCCGAACTTATTTTGTTTAATTCCTATTTATCATTAAAGTTGCAGTAAATATGGAGATCATTTACCTGTACATAAATATTTATAGCTGAATAAATATATGGAAGTAAATTAATATTTACTTAATATTTTTATTTTATGTACAAACACTTTTATAAGTCTGAGTGCATTACATTTTTTTCATTCACAGGAACAGTAAATCAGATGGGGATGATGAAAAATTATCGGATGTAAATACAAATGTCATTGATTTCATACGTTTAAGTATGGACAATATTAAGAATAGTCAAGTTTCTAATATTCATAATGCTCAATCTGACAGTATGGAACATTCTTCTCAAGACACCTTTGTGCCTTGTTTAACTTTCAAAAGAAGGAGCAACAATTTGAATGCTGTGGTAAATATTAACCCTGTACCCTTAAGAATCTACAGAAATTCTTTTAATTTAAATAGGCATATAAATAACAATATAAACCCTATCCTATATATTATATAAACCCAGTACGAAATACATACCTAATTAATAGAATTTGTTGTCATGAAGAACTATCATAGTTCCTAATAGAGAGTTTCTATCGCCCTGCCTGACCCACATTAACAGATGAAGCCCTTGATGTCTTGTTCATAAGCAGATGGAATACCTTCAAATCAACAGAAATAAAGTTGACCTGGTGATATAATTTTCATTTCTGACACAACACTTAGTATTTGTCAGAATTTTATACGTAATTCTCAGACAATTAATATAATCATTTTTGAATTGTTTAATAAATATGTTTTATGTTAAATTTAGAAAGAAGCTTAACATTTGTTCTTTTGAATATCAAGATTTATAATGCAATTTAGCAAATATTTACTATGTCTTACATGAATTATCCAATTTAATAAAAAAAAGCTTGTATCTTTATTTGTGACAATTTTGACGCATCATATATATTATTATAGCTTGGGAGCTTAGATTAAGGATTGGTCTCAGCTGCGCTCCAAGTAGATACCGCATTACCTAAGAACAATAGCTTTTTTATTATGGCAACCATTAGGTGCTTGTGTGTGGCATCTTGGCACTCAATGGCATCATTCAAAACTTGAAATTATTACATTGAAATTAATAAAATACAAAATACTTACTGATGTAATGTGATCCCAGCGTCTTTCTTATTTCTTGTTCTATTATTTTTACAGTCTTACTACGCAACCCGTTATTTTAGTTTCAATTATTAGTAAAGTGAATGCAAACGTAAACATTGTGGCATGTTAATGTCACACTTTGTTTGTCAGACTGGCTCGAGTACGCCCACTTGGTCGTAGTATTAGTTGCCGCACTTTGCGACTACGCCTGCGGTATCTAGTTGGAGCGCACATAGACCAATCCTTAATCTAAGCTTGAGCTATCTGAGCTTGATACCAAAATATAATGTAACATCAAATCTAAACATTCTTTATTCTTTATGAAAAAAAGGGACGAGACGAGCAGGACGTTCAGCTGATGGTAATTGATACGCCCTACCCATTACAATGCAATGCCGCTCAGGTTGCTTGAAAAAAATCTGATTGGCACTACAATTGCGCTCGTCACCTTGAGACATAAGATGTTAAGTCTCATTTGCCCAGTAATTTCACTAGCTACGGCACCCTCCAGACACAGTAATGTTTACACACCACTGCTTCACGGCAGAAATAGGCACCGTTGTGGTACCCATAATCTAGCCGGCTTCCTGTGCAAAGGAGCCTCCCACTGGTAAATTATTTTACATTACTGTGATTCCACATACTAAGTGATATTTTCTTTAAATTTTCTTTAGAGGTTCTTACTGTAATATTCAACCACTCTATGTGGATTATTATATGCATGTAAAATGTGTTTTGTTGAAAAGAGGATTTCATAACATATGTATGTTAATTAATGTTGAAATGTTTATTTCTTACAATCATTGAAGGTTATTTACAAACTGGTTTTATAGTTTCTTATTATTCTGTACTATTAATATTTTCTCACCCTGATTAACTGTTAGTGTAGCAGTAAATTACTTTGACCAGATAAGTAATTATTTGTAATGCTTTATTTTTATTGAATATCATTTAATAAATTAATGGTATTCATAAAAAAATGTTATTTCTATAGCATTATCCAACTCCTCAAGTGCATGTTCAGAGGCCACAGTTCAAAATACCTGTAGACAATTCAGAGAATTTTTGGATCCCGAAGATAGCTTATAAACCTAATGCTGAAAAACCACTAGAACTGATGACACTCTATAATAAAGATGGAGTTCCTTGCGGGTAAGGTTTTTTTTTTTTTTTAAATAAAAATTCATAATCTATATCTGAATCCAGTGTCCGGGTGTTTGTTTCCAGTGAACTCTCCTAAACTAATGAATGGATATTAATGGGGATTAGTTCATGGAGTGCAGTTTAGTCCAACTTGAGAGATGGATAGTTTTTATTTTGATTTGGACCCCATAATATTATTTTTATTATATAATTATATAAAATAATTATTTTTATTTCCAATATTTGTTTTATATTGATATATTTTCTGTGAGAGAATATATTAACGCACAGTTTGACAGATATGGTGTAAAACATTTTCATTATAAGAAAAGGAAGCATATTTTACGAAGTAATTCTTTATGTTATGAAATATTATTGAAAAATTCAATAAAGTATTTTATTTATTATGTACAGAATAACGTCTGTCAGGTCAGCTAGTAACATCAATACATTTTAGCTAGTGTTTGACAGGATTGGCCATCTGTTAGTCCTTTTTCAATCAATGATTTTTACTACATAATGCTATTGATTAGCTAGAGGCCCCGGGTTCGAATCTCGGTAGGTGCAATCATTTATATGATGAATATGGATGTTTGTTTCCGTGTCATGGATGTTTATATGTATTTATGTATGTTTAAGTAAGTATATTGTATTAAATATATAGTTGATTTGTACCCATAGTACAGGCTATGCCTAGTTTGGGACAAGATAATTTGTGTAAAAGTATGTCAATTTTATTATATTATTATAATTATCTATTCCACAAAATTCTTTGACATATAAAAAGTCACATATATGCCATTTATAATTATGGAGTCGTTTACAACACAACAGCGTATTTTGATTGTCCAAATTTATTATGAAAATGGTCGACATTGACGTCCTACTGAGCGTGCAATTGGCAAAATTATTGGTCGTTTTGAAGAAACTAGTTCAGTGGAAGGTCGTAGACCGTATCAACATGTTCATCCAGCTCGTACTCCTGATGCAGTGGCAACTGTTAGTGAAAGTGTTAGTAATGAACCAAGCACATCAACCAGACATCGTTCACAGGAACTAAACATTTCTCGAACCACATTACGACGCATTTTTTAATGTTGATCTTCATTTGCATCCGTACAAAATTCAACTAACTCAACAATTAAAACCAAGTCTGGTTCATTGGATGCTTGAACGAAATGAACGTTTTTCATCAAAAATCAACAAGCGGTCCAACAATCCATTTATTGTCAACAAAATTTGCTGATCGCTTATTTTCAAGAAATTCTGAAGTTCCTTGGCCACCAAGAAAGGATTTAACACCACTTGATTATTTTTTGTTGGGTTATTTGAAAGCTAAGATGTATGCTAATCATCCACAAACAATAATTGTTGTTGAATTATTCAACATCTTAAAAACAACATTCGAACTTTATATACCTTCAACATAGAACCTCCTTTCAATATTAATGAAAGTTTTGACTTTTCATCCCAAAATGTGTGTTTAATTTACAAATGAAAAAAGGACTAACAGATGGCCCATCATTTATAAAACTGCTGTGGAGAAACATGCCTTTTGCTTTTATCATTGTCACTCCTCGATTGTCCTCCCTTCTATGACATATTGCGATATAAAATGATCACTGTAAACAATTTTTCAAACCACATCACATTTGTTACATCTACAATTAGCACCTATATTATATTATACTACATTATGTAAGTGTTAACCTCAAAAAACGCGGCACGAAACCATGATATATAAATCTAAACTGTTGGAAACATTTTACACTTTTTTTTTTATGGAATAGGTCCTCCTATTCCATAAACGTGTGTACGGGTCACCTGGTGTTAAGTGATCACCGCCGCCCACATTCTCTTGCAACACCAGAGGAATCACAAGAGCGTTGCCGGCCTTTAAGGAAGGTGTACGCGCTTATTTGAAGGTACCCATGTCGTATCGTCCCGGAAACACCGCACAAGGAAGCTCATTCCACTTTAACCGCTGTCCATAATAAAATATCACTTTACAGAATCGAGCATCCGTATAAGTATGAGTTGGAATTATATCAGCCTCCAAAATGGGCATTGGAACCCGATAAAGAAAGCCACAATTTTCCGCGGAAACTTAACGAGACGCCGTTGACTTTCATCAATACACAATCTCAGTTAAATGACTTATTAAGGCACTTGGAAACAGTTACCGAATTTGCTGTGGACCTTGAACATCATTCCTACCGTTCATATCTTGGTAAGCTATTTCTTTTTTATTTTCAAATTGATTGCCAATTGAATCCACTCTATTATAAACTTATTAGGAAAAAACCAAAATGTGACTATAAATAAAATAAGTAATAAATGTAATAGTGTGATTTCTATTAATTTCTTTTAATGGCCCCCAGACAGATATTAATATGTTAATTAATTATTTACATTTTATTCCAGGTATTACTTGTTTAATGCAGATAACAACAAATGGGGGAGACTTTATAATAGATCCCTTTGCTGTATCAGAGCATATACATCAGCTCAACCAAGTATTTACTAATCCCGAAATACTAAAGGTACCCAAAATACTAAGTTACAATGAATTATACAATATGATTACTTTTTCGTTCTCTAGTTGATATTGTAGTTGTTGTATCTGTACATTTGAATAAAATCTAAGAATCTATTTGTAACATAGAGCTTTCTTCTTAATTCACATTAATTTCTATACCAGAAATTGTTTTTAGATATTTCACGGAGCGAAACACGACATTGCATGGATGCAGCGTGATTTGGGGCTGTATGTTGTGGGAATGTTTGATACACAGAAGGCGGCCAGCATTCTCAATAAATCTAGAACCACTCTGCAATATATTGTGTTTGAATACTGCCATGTTGAACTTGATAAAAGGTAATTTTATAAATTTTCTTGAGCCTATTTCACTTATTTTTTTTTTAATGGCAGAGGATGAGAAACATACATACAGGTCAGTTTATTACATTGTCCCATTGAATATTGAAGAAACGTATATGGTATAGGGTATCCAATAGTAAATAAAATCTTCATCTTATTTTGGTGGGTGGATATTTATTTTCAGATTTCAACTTGCTGATTGGCGTGTGCGCCCCATACCGGAGGAAATGTTAGAATACGCCCGTTCAGATACTCATTATCTGCTCTATGTTTGGCATGAAATGAAGAAGGAACTTTTGAAAGCTGGCCACGGCTCCACAGATAAGCTCTTAGAAGTATTCGAAAACAGCAAGGCTTTATGCTTGAATGTAAGTTTATATCTATAACTAATATTATAAAGAGTTAAAGTTTGCGAGGTTAAGGGGAAATCTGGACTTATTTAGTCAATCAACTTTCAAGATTCTGTTACTAATAGAAAGCCACATTATCTGTAAAAGTCATCGGCTATATAATAACCCGAAAAATTACAATACTTTTTCGTGGTAGTCAAATTTGCAAAATAAATAGGAGTAAGACGGTTGAACGTAAACGTTTTTTCTACAAACGCTGCCTTAACGATGAGATATATATTGATTGATTTCTATAAATGCATGTTACAGCTAAGGAACACAAACCGATATGGTTACACTACTATTAAATGCGGACGAATTCACGGGTAACAGGTAGTTTTTAAATAACTTTAATTAGCTGTACAACTTAACTGCTTAAGTTTGATTTTTTTTTTGTTACACCTGTGAATGATATTATTATGTGTTTAGTATTGAAACACTAATAATGGGTGAATATTAAAATTTATTATCTGGCAATATTATCACTGAACATGATAAGAGTAGACCAGAAGTCAGAGCAAGAAAATTAATGTTTAATTTCAGTTGTACACGAGTTTAAATCATTTTATCCAATTTTAAAAATAAAGTTCATAACCTCGACAATAATGCTATTTATTAAAGTTCAACTACAGCAACAGTATTGGTGATCATTATGACCATTGTACCCTTTGAGCTAAGTGTGGTAAGTGATCATTTAAAAAAATGGTGACCAACACTGTTCGCCCTGTGCTTCCCTAGGGAATAAAAAGAATAGGAAAGTCCCAGACCCAAGGGTGTCGTAAGAGGCGACTTAGGGCATTTACCAGTGGGACTTCTTTGCACAGGAGCCGACAAGATTATAGGTACCACAAGGGTGCCTTTTTCTGGCGAAGCAGTAATGTGTAAGCATTAGTGTATTTCGATCTGATGGTCGCTGTAGCTAGTAAAACTACTGGGCAAATAAGACTTAACATTTTATGTCTCATGGCGACGAGCGCAATTGTAGTGCCGCTCAGAGGGTTTTGGGTTTTCCAACAATCCTGAGCGGCACTGAATTGTCATCGCAGGGCGTATCAATTACCATCAGCTGAACGTCCTGCTCGTCTCGTCCCGAAGTGTCATAAAAAATCTTACCTTATATATTATTACATTCGAATTTCCTAGACGATTGGAAGAAGTAACGGACTAGCCACTTTTTTGGCATACTGCCTTCTTCCACTTGCATCAAACGCCTCATGCATATGCATATCTCAAAGTAATAGAAGATCATCAAATGGACCTGATCATATTGTGTACTTAGTTTGGCCTTTCTCATTACACCCATTTTTTTTGTCTACATTATCTGCACATTTATGCAGTCGATTAATTTTACCGATATATATCTATGACTAAATCACCCCCACGAGTGATAAGGCCCTAATCTCATACTTCCCACATCTTCTAATTTCACCGTATTTCAATTTCTCTCAAACATACGACTCTTGTCAAATTTGCACTTTTTTATCTCTCGTACATAAATTATTCCTCATATACAATTTGACTTGTTCTACTGCCTCTTCCATAAATTAATACAATACATTAATTTCTCAAATATCATTATTGTCGACTTAAGCAAATTAACTAACAATTTCTTTTGTTAAACCCCTCATGAGCAAACATTACATAGCTTTTCTGTCGATGCTGCTTAAATCCTTTATTCAAAATATTGGATACTATATCTTTGATTTTTAATAAATTATTGATCTTACTAGCTGACCCAACAGACGTTGCTCGGGACATAATAAATAAAGTACTGTTTTTTATGAAACTGTCAATAATTTTTCATAATATCAAGAATTATTTCGTAAAATATGCTCCCTGTTGTTATAATAAAATTGTTTCACAGCAGAACTATCAATAAATTCTCTCATAGAAAATAGATACATTTAAAACAAATATAGGAAATAAAAATAATTATGGGTCCCAAATCGAAATAACAACAATCCTATCTCTCAAGTTGGACTAAACTGCACTTCATGAACTAATCCCCATTAAAATCCGTTCATTAGTTTAGGGAGTTCCCTGGAAACAAAGATATGGACACCTAATTGGGTAACATACTTTCGATATCAGTTAAAAGTTTTTTGATATCTGTAATAGGCACGGAGTAATCGCCTGGCCACACTAATTAACCATTTCAATATTTCTCTGTGACTGTACTCTTTTGAGTTAAACTTATTTGACTTTGAATTTATTTCAGCGTTACGAGAAACCAGTAGTCACAGACGAGAAGATCATTAAATCATACGAGAAAACCAAGAAGACATTTAATGCTCGTCAACTGCATGCGTTGAAGTATCTTTACAAATGGCGCGATACGCAAGCGCGGGAGTTGGATGAAAGTCCGGAGTGGGTTTCTTTTTTAAATATATTTTTTAGTTACAAAAAGTAAAATGGGATTTGAGATTTGGAACCGCTTATGGTTAGTGGGGTGGAACAGGCTGGAACAAAATGGAGAAAGTAAAAAGAAAATATACTTAATTATGGCAACTATATGTATTATTATGTAAGTTCAAGATGTATGTACTTTATCGTACATCGCTTCGCTTTTGTGTGGTAAAACCGATCCTCACATGAAACATATTAATATTTTTTCGCTATGCATTTGTCTGTAACTTTTTACAAAAGGTTGCTAATTTAAATACAAATTAAAAATTATAAATAAAATGTATTATACAACTAGCTGACCCGACAGACGTTGTTCTGTATATAATAAATAAAATAATGTTTTTATATGAATTTGTTAATAATATATCATAACATCAAAAATTACTTCGTAAAATATGCACCCTGCTGTCGTAATGAAATTGTTTCAAAGCAGAACTGTCAAACTGTGCGTCATTAAATTCTCTCATAGAAATTATGTATGGACACATCAAAGGAAAAACAAATTTGTTGTTTTTATTTAATTTAGCAGCATTTTCCTATTTATTCACCTTTTAAAACTTCTCTGGACTTCCACAAATAATTCAAGACCAAAATTAGCCAAATCGGTCCAGAGGTTCTCGAGTTTTAGCGAGACTAACGAACAGCAATTCATTTTTATATATATAGATATTACTTAATGTAATATTAAAGAGATAGCATTTGGTTATTATATTTTGAGATTGAATAAGAGCAATTAATTGTTTATTATTTTAATAGTAACTGAGTATTTGTTGTGGCTTAGCAATATTTACAAAGGTCTGTAATAAAACATTTGATACCTGTTTTCAGATATTTGCTGCCAAGTCACATGCTTATGGCACTTGCTGAGAAACTTCCACGTGATATTCAAGGAATCAACGCTTGCTGTAATCCGATGCCGCCATTTGTCAAGCAAAATACTATCGAATTACATAATATTTTGAAAGCGGTAATTATGCTTTCGTTTCAGATAAGAATAACAGATAATAAATCAAAGTCAAAATACTTAAAGAACAGGATATATCCCAACTAAATTCCAAATACTAAAAGATCAGAACATATCCCAATTACAGTCCAAATTAACTACTGGGCAAATGAGACTTAACATCTTACATCTTAAGGTGACGAGCGCAATTGTAGCGCTGCTCACAATTATTAGGTTTTTTAAGAATCCTGAGCAGCACTGCATTGTAATTGGCAGGGTGTTTCAATTACCATCAGCTGAATGTCCTGTTCTTCTCGTCCCTTATTGTCATGAAAGTGATTTAACCCTAAATTTAAATAATAAAAAAAACAAGAAATGTTCGTAGTTAATAAAAGTAAATCCATCAGTGGTAGTGTTTACTGATGTATATTATTGAGTCTACTTACTTGAGTTACAAGTCTTGGGTACTGTTTGTAGTTGCTACGCGAGTCCCGAGACTTCGTTGTTGGAATAGTAAGAAGTTTTTATATGTATTGGTCTGTTTGAGTAAGTAAGTTCAGCGTTCAGTACGAACACAGATTCTAAAATCATAATCACCTCTAAGATAATATCAGCTGTGTCGCTACAAAATAGCTTTCTCGGGCTAAAATGGACATAATGAATATAGTGCAAAGCATCCTAATTCGTACATGGTCCTTCGAGACGGATTTAAACGTGCGACCTATGAAAAGTGATCAGTGTGCATTTAAACTATATCGTGGTACCGTGGCCCGATCAACGATAAACCATGTTTTAGTGTATATGATAATTATAAATTTGTATTAGATTATTACTGATTTTATTATTTTCTTAGTTTTTCTTCTTTTTTCGGGAGTATGTTCGGGCTAAAACTAAAACATAATCGGTGTTTTAGTGTTTTTGTTACCGTGCGCGATCGTCTCATTTACGGCCGTTTTCAATAACCTATCTATCCTTAGTTTAACTTACTAGAGGTAGACTATCGACAGATAGCATTGGACCATAACTAATAATATAACTATATTAGACATAACCATGGATAGATAAGATCTTGTCATTAAACGGTGATCGCAATATATCCGTAACTGGAAATACGTTGTTGAAAACGGCCGTAAGTGAGTGCAAAATTGACAGTCGATCGCGTCGCGTGATCGACAGCTACCAATTAAACTTAATATTATATAGTGCATCTTTATAATACTGTATTACTTAGTAGAACTCATATCGTAGTTTAAACAGCATAGCACAATAATTCGTACATAGCTCAGTCTCACCTATATTAATTATACGTGGACAGTAATAGACATGTTTTTATACAGTGCCGTGAACTGCCCGAAACTGCATTCGCATTTCTGGTGGAGCCCGCGAGTGCTACACCAGCACCTAAGAAGCCGAGGCTACACAGACACAAACACATCAACTACAAAGCGAAATTCAAGTAAGTTTATTGGGCGATGCGCATGAGTAGAAACTTATTTTTTATTTATTACTAGCTGACCGGACAGACATTCTCTATATAATAAATAAAATAATGTTTTTGTATGAATTTGTCAATAATATATCATAACATCAAAAATTACTTCGTAAAATATGCACCCTGCTGTCGTAATGAAATTGTTTCACAGCAGAACTGTCAAACCGTGCGTTAATAAATTCTCTCATAGAAATTATGTATGGACATATCAAAAGAAAAACAAATTTGTTGTTTTTATTTAATTTAGCAGCATTTTCCTATTTATTCACCTTTTAAGCCTTTTCTGAACTTCCACAAATAATTCAAGACCAAAATTAGCCAAATCGGTCCAGCCGTTCTCGAGTTCAGAGAACAGCAATTCATTTATATATATATATATATATATATAAACATATTACATTTAGATTTTCACAATTCTTGTACACACACAATTTAGCATTGTTGTTTTAAATATTAATAAGCTTACTTTCACAGTGAAATGGTAAGGAGGTGGTACGAGTCACTGAACACTCACTATAACCCTGCACTGTGGCCATTCATGGGATTGCGTAGAAACCCCAAGATAAAGACAGTAAGTGAAGTCTTATTATACTTAAATACACTCTTTTGCAAAAAATAACGGGCACATAGGTAAATAACCTATTTCATTTGCATCTTCAGATTATTTCATAATTCTAAGTAGCTTCTATCATCATAATACTTCACTACATTTCGATCGAATTAATGAAAAATAATCCCATAACATCAGCTAGTTGTGTATCTGTTAGTAAAATAAAAAAGCAGGCTAAAAGTCTTAAGTATTTTTAAAATAATAAGTAAAAATTACAAAAAGATACGCAGTTAACTGCAATTTTTGTTAAAGTCCGATTATGTCTTAAATTTGAATTTGGAATAAACTTTTTATACACCACAACAGTTCATAAATGTGCCACTAATATTCCCAAATGATTAAAGCCTCCTTTGGTATCGTATTTTCTTAAGGGAAGAAAAAAAATAAAACTGCCCGGTCTTTTTTGCGAATTACTTTATCACTTTTTTTTTCTATCACTTGATTTTTCTTTTAACTTAAAATTTTGCGTCGTGCTGTCAGGAAAAACTCAGTCGTTGATACATTAATGATGTTCACGATGATTTAAATTTATAACACTTTAGTGTCCTAATATGTTTATATGCGCCATGCAAACAATACAATCAACTAATGAGGTGAGCGGGCACTGGGAACTGACTGAATTGCTTATTGGTCAGGTTATGATAATAACATATCGTAAACTATCGTTACTGGCTACTGCTATTTATATAAGAATGGTTTTATTAATGTAATATCTGAAAGAGTTAGCCCTTACATCTACGCGCTATAAAGATCGATTGCCTTACCATGTCGTAAGCTTTTTTGTATCTAAATAGTTATTTATTATGTATATTTTATTCAATTGTAAACATTGGCAGCGGTCCAGACAGATGGCGAGTTCAAGGCGAATGAGATTCTCGGAGCCGTATCATCAATTCAGGTCATCTGGTCAAAAGCCCCGGGTTAGTAACTTTGTGACATTACAATTATGCGGCCTTTTTTTTAGTATTTTATGCAACAGTTGTATATGAAGTGTCAAAAAGGTGAGCGGTGTGGGTTGCAGTGAATGACGCCACGAGATTATGTAACGTGTCGCGAACAGTAATTTTTCTACTAGTCTAGTCAAAGTAAAATTACCATTTTTAAATCAAACAAAAATGAAACGAACAAATACCTGCCAACAGTTTTCGAGTTGCCGCTACAATGGGTGGGAAATATTGTATTGTATACATACTTATCTCTAGGGAGTGGTTTTATTTTAACTTCAAGGAATGGCAAAAGTGCACACATACAGCCAACGCGGGAAATGTGAAAATAACAGAGTATACCTAGCAGAATCCTTGCAAATTATATTATTAAGCTTTTTTCCTTAAATTGAGAATAAAATGTTTACTGTAATGGTTTAAATATGGAAATATTATGTGTATACTATGTATTACCTAATATTTCTATAAACATACCATACCCAGCCTAGATTTAGTTGTCTGTGGCACTATGCTTTTTTGGCCATAGAGTATAGACTTATTCAAAGACTCAATAAAGTATGCACTCATATTAGTGATCGTGATTGTATAAATGATATATAAACCTCTACTAAGAGGAGTAGAAAATATATTTATGTTAATTTTAACCGTTAGTCGTGGTCAACTAGTTTCGACTAAGGGACTTCAAATGAAGAGCATTATAATGTAATATGTTACGAATAAATAATGAAAGTGATCATTAAGGCACTTCCCTTCAAAAATAATCTGTCTTTTTCATTAAAGCTACTGTCCTAACATGAGAGAGGCTTAACTTGCATCTAGATTATTAAACTATAATTACTAAATATAATGATTATGTATTATGCTACTTATCTAGCTATGAAGGGTTCATTCAGTGAACACGCAAACAACTCAATTCTATACGAGAGATAAAAGACATTTATTTTCTCAAAATTGATTCACTTCTAACACTACCACCGCTTCGGAAACAAATGGCGCTCTGAGACAGAATAAAAGGCGTAAGAAACTCTCCCAGCATTCTTTGTTGAGCTCTTTTTAATAAAATATACAATATTGTGCTGTCATTGTTATTGCTATAAAATAAGCATAATCTAATCCCAGTCTGACCGATCACTTAGATATTCAACTGAGTAGTAGGATTTACGACAGAGCCATTTTTTAATAAAACAAAAAAAAAATGTTAAGTTTGTTTACATTTCGCAGTGTTACTGTATAAGATGTGTCTAGAATAAAATTGTAATGAATAAATTTTCTGAGGAATTTTAAAAACATGCTTACAGGCCCAAAAGAGCAACAATGGTGTAGCATCGATGAAAGAGAGTGGTGAGCATGCCACCCCATCAACGAGTAAAGCGTTTGCTGTCCCATCTTCCAATGATACTGATACAAGTGTCAAGGACTGCCACCAATATATTCACGAGTATCGTAAACCAGAACGGAAAATGAAAAAATGATTAACGAAGCACCCAAGTTTAATTAATTAACAAACGTAAGCGTAAATAAAAGAGTTTTCTATTTTGGTTTGAATTTTGTTTTATTTATGAAATGTTGCGATTTTTCGAATTCGAATTTCAACTAAAAAGATATGCTAACACGGTAAATCATAAAATTATTGCGGAATATAATCTGTATATTTATACAAAAGAGAATGTGTGTGTGTTCAGCTAAAGCTCTAAAACCGTTTAGACTTTGGCCGTCTTATTACAAAAACGATATAAGTACGGGTTTAAACTAGAACTAAATAAACCAGCTTTGTTACGGTACTAAAATTAGTACCAGGTTCAAATCGTGTGATTACGTATAAACGTATAACTACATGGACCAACTAGTACCAGAGATAGTCATGGGTTCAAAAAAATGCACAGCTTAAAATAAAACAGCCATGAACAAAGAGTGAACGACAGGTCACTGTTTCAAATCACTTAGTCGAGCAAGTTCCGTTTCATTTAACGATAATATTTTATTTAAAAACCAAAATGTGGCGTTCAGGTAGATGGTCTTGGACGTCACAGGTTATCCTGCCTAAAATCGGCAGGCCGTATCAGTCGTCACGCCAGCATTAATGAAGTCATCCGCAGGGCATTTGCCGCTCTTAATATACCAGCTGTTTTAGAGCCAAATGGTTATTACCCACCGCGATGGCAAGCGTCCTGATGGAATGACGCTGGTGGCTTGGGCACGGGGAAGGGCGCTGGTGTGGGACGCTACTTGCGTCGACACTCTGGCTCCTTCTCATGTCCAAGTTCCGTCAGTTGGTGCTGGGGCTGCTGCTTCGACTGCCGAAGACAGCAAGCGTCGCAAATATGTTGGCCTCAGTGAGTACATACATCTTTGTGCCGTTTGGTGTCGAGACACTTGGGCCAGAGGCGCGGAGAATGTTCAAAATACTATCTTCGCGCCTCAATAAGGCTACTGGAAACCCAAGCGCTGGCAGCTATTTCGGTCAACGGATCAGCCTTGCTATCCAACGCGGTAATGCTGCCAGTATTCTTGGTACGCTTCCACGTAATGATAGTTTTAATTTTATGTAGTCGTAGTATTGTAAATATAGTTATAAGATTTGTTTTGTTTGAATAATAATTATAATGTTATAAAACCAAAATAACGAAAATTTACCTTCTACTTATGATCAAACACCATATTTCACCTATAATTTAATTAAAATTACATTTTTTTTTAAAAAGTGTACAGATTAATTTAAAGAATTTTGCTGGCGTGCTTTTGACGTGGCAACCTTTTGAACCGACTCGTAAACGTATAGAGGAATAATAATATCGAGCGCGTGAATTTTGAGCATTCAAGTAGGAGGGTCCGTAACTAATACGTAAGTCGGTACTGGCTAGGAGCCGATCTCATTCCTAGCCAACAGATGTTTGAAGCGTTTAAGCAAAAAGCAATCATATATCTTGAACTTATAATGTCAAAATGTCAAGTACCTACATTGAAAATCAATCTTTGGAGAGTTAGTTACACCTACCTGTCAAAACTGGAGTATTGCATCTTCAACTTTATCTGACGTCCTATATAATATTATATTGTAGCATTTATGATATTATACAACTTATGTATAAATTGATTTAATATTATATTAAATAAGGAAACAATAAAACATACAAAACAGTTAAATAAGGAAATAAACTAATATTTTTTAATAAATCTATATTCATTATTTGCAACATAATTGTTTCTTCATCACATTTATTTGTTATAGACATCCAAAAATAATCCACTATCCGAAGATCTTGTTTTACAACTCTTAGGATAATTTGGAAATTATCAGTCGGGTGGATTTCTGGAGACCCTTTAGTATAACACACAATTCAAATAGGTTACAAAATTAAACGTTTAAATGTCAATTGTTAAATATTTTACCTTTTACAACCATTTTGTAAAAGTCTGATCTTTAATGAATTGGCAAGAAATTTATTGTCACTCTTACAAATAAATATTTACAACTTCAACATTTTACATTTTATTTATGCAATATGATATTCACACTGATGCAAAAAAAAATACTTAAAAGTTTTGACTTGTGAAAGTTAAAAAAGGAACCACACAAACACTGTAAAGAAATAAAGCTAAATTGTGAACATTTTACTACTTATGAAATAAATTACAAAGACATATATAATTTTACTACAGAAACTAAGAAATTTATAAGTTTATTATTTTTAAAAACCATTTCCCAACAGTATTTTATACATATCTAAACTCTATAATATTATTATGCCCTTACAAGGCAATTCAATTGCAATTAAAGTAATAAAATTTAAACTATAATAATACTAAGTGATTTTGCTTATAAAATTTGAAATATTTTTAAGGGATATTTAACAATTAAATAACAGAAATAAATATTGTCAATATACAGCAGGGTACTGATAAAAGAGCTGAGAGAAAAAAGCGCCGACAAAACAGGTATTTCATGATATTTACATTGATGTATTTACTTTACATGCATTGAAATTGTGGAGTACAGCACATACCACAATTGTAATATTTTAGTGTCTATATTTCCATACATGCTTCTAGACAAACTGTTGCTTCCAGAGACCAAAACATCATTCCACTGTATTTCGGGTACGGAAATGGCATCTGTTATAGGTACTTTACTTCTAAAGTACCTGTAGTAAAGTAAAGTCTAGCAACATTTTGAATATAACTACGAAATGTTAATAACTATATTGATTATTTTGATGCACTGAGACGATATTATATAGGGAAAACTTGGGGTCTTGCTCCAAAGATAAGTAGATGGTTCTAAACAGGAGTCATAAGACCAATTATCTCATACGGAGCAATAGCTTGGTGGCCCAAGACTGTGTCCTGGGACACATAATAAAAATGTTTTACTGACAGCTTGAACGTCTAATTTAGTTAAGGATTTATGATTAAATAAAATTGGAAGGGTCATTTAAATCCAGAAAAAATAAAAAATATATAAAACCTTGGTCCGGATAATCAGACACTTCTTAAAAGTAGGTAGTTGTTATGAATGTTATCCAGTACAATGACCGGATTCTAGTGTTTTAACGGATATTAATTAAAAAATATAATGGTTTCGTGTTTTGTATTAGATTGTGTTGTTACATATAACAACGCTGAGTTGTAGGTTCTCTTCACCGCTGTTAGTACTGCAATATTATCAGAGAGAATTCTGATTTTGTGGCCATGTACTTCCGTTCTTAGTACTGCCTTAGGAGCTTCCTTGGTGGCTTCACACTCACATTAGAAGATGGAGGTGTATGTGCCCAAGGGTATTTGAGTGTGTATATTCAGGTGATGTGAGAAGATGCCGCCACCTGTTCCAGCAGCCATTTTGGAGCCATCTGTGTGAATTCTTTATTCACTTATACCCGACCGGTCAGCAACCTCCTCGCATAGTTGTATGTGTTAGTTCTTTTAAAAAACATGTGTTTTAGGTATCTAATCGCATGGTGCCTCACAAAGTGGTACCTCAAAAATCCTTTGTTACTCTATTCCAGAGATTATCTGTAAGGCAGTTTTCATTCTTCTATACACCCAACAGCTTTAGACGTAGAATCGCCATTGTCGCATGTTGAAAGTGTATGTCAAGTGGTGTTAGCCCTCGGATGGTTTCAAGGGCAGATGTAGGCGTAGTGCGCATGCATCCCTTTACGGCTGTGCAAGCCAGCCCCAGGAATCGCTGCAGCTGGGTTTGTACTGTCACAAGCCACAGCTTGTGACAGTACTTGTGTCACTGACTTGTTTAACACTTATTATTACCTACCACAGAGTAGGGCTGGATACTTACGTAAGTATTAACTAATACTGACCACCAGGTCTTGCTAGAAAACCAATGCTGCGTGCATTATATTTAACTAGTCGTAGTTGCGCTTTAGTCCGACAGTACTAAGCTTTGAGGACTAAATTTTGAACTTGTATAGGTATCGAATATGCAGTCTGGAGACTGCCTACCGTAGGTATTTAAGATCTAGCGTAAGGAAAGATTTTATGAGTGGGTGTTCAATAGTTTGGTAAAAAATTACGGAAGCAAATTAAACTAAATCCTTTAACACTAGTGCTATATTTATGTATGTTCTTAACGTGGTAGGCACTGCCTAATTGCCTATATGGTATAGGCAATTAGGCAGTGCCTACAGGGGCGTGCCCCTGCTGAACACCAATATCGTTTGTTATATCGCAATGAATGTTCAGTTTGATCGCTTAGATGCTAATGAAGGAATGAATCAAATGCTCCTCTGTACACACCCCTAAGGGTTATTATCGAATGATCTCAACATTGTATCAAATAAAGAACGAAAATAAGAAAGAACAAACAAATAAACAATTTGTGTACGAGACATAAGGTCTAGATTCCCTTAAGAATACGTGGAAATTGAACTTTACCTTCTATATATATATATCTATACCGTCGTAACGGCCAAGTGCAAGTCACTCGCGCACGAAGGGTTCCGTACCATTATCTATAAAAACAGCAAAAAAAATCATCGGTTACATGGGAGTCACACTTAAATATTGATTTGAGTTTAATTTAATTATAAATTTTTAAAATGATTAATATAGTTCAATATTCTGTGAATATTTCAAGCTGTCACGGTTTATGAGATACATTAACTGTACTGGTAACAGACGGACAGAGAGATAGACGGCACCCTAAAAATCGATACAGGCTATTCAATATAAGAAACACTCACTTATTGTCTCAGTGCATCAAAATAATCAATATAGTTGTTAACATTTCGTAGTTACATTCAAAATGTTGCTAGACTTTTATATCTGAGCGAAATCGGAATAGAAAGCCCTTAACAGCCTATGCAGTGATGTCTGCATAGCATGTCATTAAATGGTTTGTTTTTGCACACAGAAGGTTAGATACCGATTGGAAGAAGAAAAATAGATAGACAGAAAAAGAAATATAGTGCCGTTACCAGAGTTTGTAGAACGAACCACTAAAATAGGACTCGAGACAATGGATTCAGGTATTTAATACTTACCCTACAATTCCGTACGTAAAATGAAACAATATTAATTACAAATATTTTTTTATAAAACAATAAACAATTCAATCTGATGCATTATCCGATATATCCTCTTTAATTTTTATTTTATTTTTAATTCCTCGTCTGCTGACGTACCCTGAATCATTACGTTCCTTAACAATACCCTTGCCTTCGACCACTTTCCTGGACCTAACTTTGATTTTTTTTCGTTGATTTTGGTCATCATCATGCGATTTCTTGGGCCGTCGAACGTTATGTGGCGCCCGAGTCTCGCTTTTGACTGGGATTTTATTTTCATCCTCACTAGCCACTTCTCGCTTCAAAGCACTCTTGAATGTTTGACCTCTTGAAGGTTCGTGTAGAGAAAATGTTATTCTGTCATGATGTATCTAAAAAAACAACAATACAAATTAAATTTTAAGCTTAAACGATAGTTCGATACTGTTATTAAAATAACTAGTCTGTCCTAAAATATTGCTGTAAATAAAACTTCTAATTTATACATTTTTTTATTCAGATTTTAAACGCGTTTATTATGTTAGATACTTCGATATAACTCCGGCATTTTGCATATTTTTTGAGGTTACTAATTAGGTAGGTATTTAATTATAATAATGAATACTAAGAAAACAAATTGCAGTGATTGCCTTGCACATAATTGGAATTAAGTCATCGGTCATTTTCGAGACACTAAAAACTAGGCTACTCGTATCATTCGTCATGCTTGTATAACACATCGCTGTCGGAAACTATAAAGGATCGGGGCTTGTAATTAAAATGTGAATGTCAAAAAAAATCCGCGAAAGTATCCCGGTTGGGCTCTCATTTATAACATTACAGTAATATGCGAATTTTTTGTTAGTGTTGGTAAAAATGTAATTGTCACCGTTGGATTTTTCGTCTATGAAAAAATATGAACGATTTCAGGAATCAATCAAGTTAAATTGTATAAAATATTAGTTGATTGTTTACGACTCACCCTATATTCGATGCTTACGAAGCATTCCTCTTCATCCTCACATATTAGTGAGTTGACATCGGCTGGTTTAGCTGCGTTCGGGGATCGATGTCCAACACGTAAAAAGCGCCACAGAGATCGAATTCGGGGCCCACATGAATGCACCATATCGCTCACCTTTTAAGCAATACATACTTCATTCTTATTTATTTTGGTTTTAATGGTTTTGATTATTGGGTTTAATTTAACAAAATTGGCAAATAGCTGTTAATAACATTTAACTTTATAATCATTATGAGTAATATTATTGTACGTGATAAATAGAGTCTTTAGATCCAAGTTCCCACTTATATTATTTATGAATATTTATAAAGTTGAGAGAATGCTCTAAAAATAAGAGGGCCTTTAGTTTGAGGGCCATGGGGGGGAGGGGCTAGTCTACTATGCCTTAAATCTTGCTTAAATCACTTTTTCACGTAGTTCAAAGAAATGAGACTTATGAATGTCGAAAGTATTGTTTTTCTTTTCTTCGGAAAAGGTTGAGCTTTAATAAGAAGAAGTGGTAAAAAACTTATTGCCACTCTTTTAGAACGACTCTTACAGATTAATCGTTTTACTTAATTACATTAGTAATAATTAACAGAAAGAATCAAAACTGTTTGAACAGTTTGTTTGCAGGATCAAGTCTCTTATAACTGAGTTGTTTCTACGAACAGAGATATAGAAGTGCAAGATGTACCTAGTAAATATTGATAAACGGGTCACAATTACCAAAAAAAAAAAATTCATTTCGTTTCTAGTCGGATGTCTTCAGGCAAACTGTAGTGCAGTAGGCTTTTTTTTCAAAGTTCTACGGTGATCCGTAGTAGTTTTTACCTCTAGGGTACTTCGAACTTACCAGGGGACATCGACCGAGTATCGTGATTTGAGTTCTTGATTGCCATAGATTAATGCCCTATTAATTATTTATGTTTTAAGCTTACTGCAAATACTTTACATACTTATTTTAAATAATATTGTAACTTTACAATTATATTTTTTTACGTTTTTAGTTACAAACCATTGTAAACGTCTTAGTATTTTAATTGGTTTGAGTGTCTGTGGGGCCCTAGGTTAAGAGTATTTAGGAGTCTTCCAATTATTATTCTTTTAATTAATATCTGTTTTGATAATGTATAAAAGGTACCACTGACACGATATAAAAAGAGACCAAATATTTGATTTGTTTACGAGTTAGACATTGAACACAGCAAACACACAGTTACAAAATCAATCAATAGGTTTTTGTAGTTATCTGCTTTCTTAAGTTAAATTGTCAGTGGACTCTGGGGGCCTCTTTATATTCATGAGGCCCTGGTCTGTAGCCTCGTAAAAGATTTCTCCCTCATAGATTTGCCCCTGAGGAGAGAGTCTTACTTCAGATGCCGTCAACGCATACCTTAGAACTTTTGTATTTTATATGTCCATAAAAAATTACCTTCATGTGTTCGCCTCCAAGGCACATACCGCTGTTGTGAGGTTCTATACCAAAACTGTTGAGACACGCTCGATCGTCCGGCAATAGCGAATCTATTTGGAATGCGCATTTTGGTATGGAATCCGTTCGTTCCTGTAAAGTTAAAGTGTATTTAAAAGGAACTGATCACAATAAAGAATAATATATTCATCAATTTCATATGGGTGTTATATTTGATAGCATATATTATAAAACTTATATTTATTAAACTTTAAACATGAATTCCTTAAATTGTGATGATTGTGGCTTGGAACGTTTTTCAGGAAATACATCCAATAATCGTCCGTAAACCGACTTTACAGATAATCAATTTTTCTAAGTAGCAAATACGCATAATGGTGTACTGCTTACACCTGGAACTGTACTGCTACCATACAGTAGGTACCCAACGGTGCACTTGCAGGTACAGTTGTGTCACGGTATGAAGGGTAATCCTAAGTAAATCCAGTGTAATTATGGGAACATGAGACTGATAAAGACAGAGACACTATAAAGTCTTAAGTTATCGGCACTTGTCACAGCTATGGGCATAAGCTGCTATTAACATCGGGTAGGGAAATCTGGTAATACTATTTATTATTTCTATTAAAAAAATCATAATTACCCATCCGACTTCATCACAATGTTTCGGCTCCTCGTAACAAATATAATAATTAATTGCCTTGGAACCATCAGTTCGTTTTTCTGTGGACCACGTATACCAATTCTCACCAAATTTGAACATGCTATTGATGTGATTTTGACGATAGATCAATGGGAAAATCATTTCATTCGGATGTATTTGTCGAGGTTTCTCTGTAGTTGACTTCTCTTCTTCATACGGGATTTGCTTTTCTTCTACGTGCCTGTGTGCTTTCTTTAAAAACGGTAACATCGTTATTTCCACCTTCTTTTTATAATCCCATGCTTCTGTGTGTGGACTTTCTTCTTCATCCATTCTAGAATCTTCTTGATCAGAATACATTACAACTTTGACTTTATCCGATAATATATTTTGAATGCAACATGCTACCAGCAGAACAATTGAACACTTCATTTCCCTGAGCTAGAATCGTATGAAATGAATAACCGTAACATTTGAATTGAATTAGGAAGTTTGTTCTTCAAACAATGCTGATAAGCATAATGTTTACTAATACCACTGTATTCAGGCTTTTGATAATAGTATCAAACAAATTGTGCACCTTTTTTATTTCAACTCTTAAAACATTTAACTTTATTTTCACTAGTGGGAGGCTCCTAAGCATCGGATGCTAGATTATGGGTCTATGCTAGAGTATACGCCTCAATGGCGCCTATTTCTGCCGTGCACCAGTAATGTTTAAGCATTACTGTGTTTCGGTCTGAAGGGCGCCGTAGCTATTGAAATTACTGGGCAAATGAGACTTAATATCTTATGTGTCAAGGTGACAAGCGCAATTGTAGTACCTGTCAGAATTTTTGCGATTTTCAATAAACCTGAGCCTGCCTATTGGCAGGGCGTATCAATTACCATCAGCTGAACGTCCCTGATTTTCATAAAAAAATTGTAGATGAATAATAAAAGACAGATACATTAAGATTATTGCTTTTTATTTGGGTATAAAGATGTAGAATATAAAATAAAAATACTGCATTTGGTATCAACCTTCTCCATAAAATTTGATTATGAAACCTAAGCATTCAATCAAATACATGATTTACATTTATAAAATAAAATTAAAGCGTAACGCATTATTTCTATGCTAATTGTTATTTATTTATCTATATAGTAAATGTATAATCGTATAATACAAATAAAAAAGCGAGTGAAGTTGGACCATTGTTAGGAATTTAAAGTTTTCCATAGTGCTCATTATGTTACACCAGCCATTAGGGTTAATATTTACAAGGTATATAGTAATTCATCTAAAGTGATAGACATTTGATCAATAGCATTAAGGGTAAAATAGCATCACTAAGGCAGAAGGTGTTTTATTGTACATCATTATTATTATGTCCTAATATTACGTAAACTAATTAATATAGCACGAAGGAATGAGAATCCATATCTCCTACTCTCATCTCTAAACTCTATAAGCTAGACAGTAACGACCAGAGAAAAAGTCCGGACCACGGACTCGTAAAAAAAACTCAGACTCTGTGTCACCTTACATAACAGTGTAGCACCAAAACAAGCCGATTAACGTGTAAATACAAAGCCCCACGCACACACTTACACTACTACAGGCCGATAGGGGGCCATTATGAGAATTGTCATCGCCTGTGATAGATCAGTTTCTCAATCTGTCTTTCTCAAATCTCAATAAAATATTTTAAAAATGCTGTCTTGCGTTGTGAAATAGTGTTAAAATTATACTTTATAAGTATTTGTTGCCATATATGATTAAATAATCATATATGGCCTTAAATAAGGGAGAAAAAATTGTGTAACTAGTATCCCCCGTAACCGCACACACACACACTAGCATAACTGTGCTTCACTAGGTAATGTCAGGGCGCGGAGTCCTTCTTTTTTTACTCCTCCGTAGTCCGGAATAATAAAGAAAACGCACTATTGAAATAGTTTTTCTACTTACAATAATCATTAGAACTCTTAAGTGTCCACTAAGCCTAGTACATTGGTTCCATTGTGTACAAATAGTGAGAACTATACGCAAACAGTTAAAAGTCAATTACACATAATCATAATCGAATACTAATCTAGGCTCATACTAAGCCGAGCGTTTTAGGTCCACGGGTAGAACATTAATATCTTACGATTCTATACAAGTCTCAAAATATACTAATATACACATTGAAAAGATCTAGTGTAGGTACTCAAAGAATTTTGTTACGACAATACTAAGGTTTTTGTAACTTATCAGCGCCGATATGTAATTTTTTTAATATGTTGTGAGTAGCACTTAAATCAGTGAATTGTTATTATGGTATTGTTTCGCCTGCCTATGCCCAAAAACACATCCTTTAATTTTCTCGCTGTGATAAAAAAGTTGATAATAAAGTATCACTTCTACATACTTCGGGATCTATCAAGTAAAGGTAAGAGGCATAACATCCTGGTGGTTTAAGTATGTCATCATCATCATCAGCCGGAAGACGTCCACTGCTGGACAAAGGCCTCCCCCAAAGATTTCCACGACGGTCGGTCCATCTTGTGGGGGGCCTACCGACACTGCGTCTTGGTAAGTATGTATTTCTTAAGAATTAGGAAGGCTGAGATCGTACATAGACTTAGCTCAGACTCAGTCAGAGATCTATAGATCTCAGGCTTAGGCACCCACTCATGTTATGCCATGCTAGCAATTTATAAAAAAGGATGTGTTTGGGGTATCTCGGCAGAATATGCACAGGCTTGTTTTACTGAGAAATTTTAGCGCGGTACCCATTCAGCATTGGCCAAAGGGAAAGAAGATATGTTATGTACTTTAATAAAGGGTCGTATATATAATACTCTATAAAGCTACAAGAAATCTAACACTCGTAAGTACAAATATATCATACAAAATAATATTTTTGAGAACACGCAACCTTTTCCTGTGAATATTGTGTATCCGAATATTACTCTTAACTCGATATAAAGATCCTAATCTAAATGTTTAATATATTGTCGAAGTACTCGTCACCACAACTTTAACACAGCAAACTACGGAGAATAGACAAATGTATACTACCATTGTATAAATACAATCTAATAATTCTTTTAATATGCATCTATTATATTTTTAGAAATTTTCAATTCTCAACTATAACTAATGATTTAATATTGTTTAATTGAAATCTGTTAACAAAATAAACGACTATTATTGTATCGGTAACTTGATAAGAGAAAAATTCTAAAATAGATTAGGTTAGGTCATTTAAATTATCAAACAGGTCCATGCATTCCACTTGTAAAAAGTATTTTGTTATTTGAGCCAACAGTAGACATATAGACAGAATACACAACTCTCATTGATTATATTATTTAAATATTAATAACACTTAGAAAATGGAAAAAAAATATTATACCTCAAGTAATGAACAGTCACTTTTTTAGGTCTAAAATATTCAGTTATATTTTAATTTATTCACTGTATATCAATTATTATCCAAATGTTGAACACACTGTACCCGCTGCGCCATAACTTTTAACTGCTCTAAGAACAAACGTTTGTTACTTTTATCATTTATTTATAATATTAATAATCAACGACTCGCATTATATAAGATTTAGTCCATTGAAATGTTACATGAGGACACAATTTTATTTTTGGGACGTGTGTGGGGGGTCAATAGAAGCTTAACCTCAAGTTTGTGGGGTCGCCACCCATGTCCCTCAGCCGCCATCTTGGAAAAAGGGGTGCAAACACCTTTTTCGCGATATCTCGGAAACTATGCGTCCTACAAAAAATTCGTAGACATAATTTGTAGCAAATCGCTTTGCCTACAAATATGATTTGAAGATTAACTTCAAATATTTTATAAGTTATTTTTATAAGTGTAATCATTTCAGGGAATTTCAAGTACTTGAAAAACAACACGATTGTTCTAAGCCGATGTGAAATAAAAGAATGCTTTTAATTATTATTATATTAGAATAATAGTTTTCAACCAATCCCCTTCGCTTGTTTCTTTGAGGTTATGATCTATGACGTAACTGTTTGTAACCAATCACAAGTCCGCGTAGGTCGCCTATTTACATTTCTTTTTCAAAAAATTTTGTTTAATTTTTTCACTATTTATTCTAATGTGCGCTATTTATTCCGATTGAAAGGTTTCAGTGCCGCTGTGTAAATACGCATCGGAGCTTACAGTTTATCTCAGGATGAATCTTTCAATATAATTGGGATAGTATCGGTTTATTCTACGCCTCATTTAGTGATGTGTTACAATCATCGTCACTGTAACAGATAGATAATCTCTTAACCTCAGATGGAACAGAAGGGCAGGAGCTGAAGAATGCTCAGTCATTTGTTTCATCATCAGCATTTTGAACATTAGGTACATGCACGGTTGCTGTCTAAAAATGTTTATCAGTTTTCAAATTAGATTCTTTATCCCATTGTGCGCAGTAAAGTCTAAAATGTTTTATATAGGATCATATCACCTGCCTTATCATATCAATGACACAATATACTGTCGACTTTGTGACATCGATGTGTACTTGCAATTATAAACCTTAAGGTGTTAAACATTTTTAGACCGCTATTGTACATAAGACCTACTATCACATCAATGACTGTCTAAATCTAAATTATACCAGATCTATGGTAATAGAAAGGTGCTAAAATTTTTTTCCGCGTTCTTCTTGATTCTAAGACATATCTATTCTAACGGGTTTTGACGTTCCATTGAACGCTGTTACAACAAATGATTTTAAAATCCTAGAATAAAAATATCTGAATTTACTTCTGCAGTTATAAATCTAGGGTATTTCACTTATTAAACTAGCTTTGAAACCTAGAATTATAAAAAAAATTGAATTACAAAATCAGAATGTCGTGTTTTGTAACAAAATATAGTTTATAATACAGATTAAGATACTTGTCTCTGTGAAATGCATAAATACTTACAATAAATGGAGGAAGAACGGTTCCTAATGTCTATTAATCGTAGCTGACTTGTAAAGTGGTACCGCAATGGTATATCTAACTCGTAATAACTATTAAATACTACAACATGTAGCACTACTCTATAGCCATATAAGCTCATTAAGAATCTTGTGCCTTATCATTACAAAGAAATCTATGTGACTACATAATTGTCAGTTCCATTTTCTAATCTATATAAAACGTAAGCGATACCTAACGTGAATCTATTCAAAAATGTGTTTTGTGCCAGCGATTGAGCGATCTAAAAACACACGATAAAAGTTTTAAAAAATCGTTGTGTTTGAGTTATTTTTATTCGAGATTTGAATTCGCAGTCTTCTTGTTTGTCTTTTGTTACCTTAATTGCAACATTTAAAAAAAATGTCTCTGAAAACCTTCAATATAATATTAAATTAAGTACCATTATCTACGACCAGGTTGGGCAGCAAGTTCAAAGCAATATTGAAGCAAAATATTATTTAAGCTGGTAAATTATTCGAATCGGAAAATTTATACCGCAACGAAGTATACTTCACAATATGTTATTTAAACTAAATAGTTATTTAAATAAATTTACACACTAGACACAAACCTAAATAAAGCTAAGTTTAAGCCGTCATTTTTACTTACATTAACAACGGATTGCAACTTTGTTTAAGCATCCGGAAAACATGGAATTGGAAGTAAGAATAAATAAGCAACGCAACAAAACTCAACTGACGGCATTTTCTACTATGTGTATATAACACAACAGATACATAACACTTATATACATCGCAATGCGAAGTCGAGTCAGGTAAAATTTACAACAAATCGTAATTGGACGTCATTCCTGAAAACGTTCCAAGCCACAAATATCACATTTTAAGGAAATCGTGTTTAAAGTTTATTAAATAATAGTGTATTCTATACATGTGGGTTGGGCTACTAAGTCATGATGTCATTTAAAGAGTGACACTAGGGCTGATATTTTTTGTCAGTTCGTTGATATGAATCACGTGACCAGTTTTGTGTTCTTAACTCAATTTCGACATGATTGTGGTTTGGAACGTTTTTCTGGAATAACGTCCAATTATTGGTGTCGTAATTACCACAACAAATTATAAACAAGGTCTATAGAATACAATGGAATTCATAAGATCATAATTCTATAATATGCATGAGGATACGTACCTAGTTAATACAAGACCGCAAAACTGAAAAACTACCATTGACAATATTTATTAAAGTAATATTTCACATCTTCGTGAGTGATTGATATTGGCAGGTTGTTGAGAACCAATACTAACAATTATTAAAGTATGAAGACTTTTTAATTATAAGATTGCATATTAAGTCATGTTATATAACCGCGTAGTACTAAACAATTAAACGTGAAATATTAGTGTTATAGTAGAGGAGAGGAGATTGGACTTAAATAAGATACAAAGGCATTCCGTTATTATTGTCGTAGACATGTGCAAATAAATAATATATTCACAATACATAGATAAATAAGTTAATTTGCTTGATTCTCGTAAATAATATAGTATAATACAAATATTCTTTTGAATATCCCTGTCTGGCTTCGGAAAAAGAGGGTACTTTGTAATAACGGTAAAGATTTTTTTCTTTTACTGGTGCTTCTTCTATGTTAATATTAACCGCAGTGTAAAGTTACTTCAAGTTTAAAATTACTTCTCCCCGTAATGTAATTCTGTAGTGACAAAGGTAGATAATATAAGGATAAAGTTTTAATTTACGAATAACTTTACTTCGCGTTTATTAATAACACAAATACTGTGTTCCAAATTTAAAACTTTTACCTTTGTCACTATATAATTACATGACAGGGTGAAGTAATTTTAAACTTGGGGTAACTTTACATTGCGTTTATTTATAAGACAGAATCGGTGTTATTACGAAAAATTATTTAAACATGTGTTTTGTTAAACAGTGTCTAACTGTTAAACGACCTCTATAGATTGACGCTTAACAACAGAAAAACACGGATTTGTAATAGAACTTTTTTAAAACAAGTATTCAACCCGAGTTTAACTTTTTTGTAACAACACCGTATATGTTTAATCAAATCCCGACTCACAGGAAATAAATAACACCTAATAATACATTTATAATTAATATTAGAAGGACCAAATTAGGCCGTCATATTCCATGTTAAAAATGTCGTTGTCAGCATAGACGTAATCTGCATCTAAATAATTATAAGTTTAATTGACTAAAACTATTACGACCACTAAAATCCCGATAATCCGTTAAAATAAATAAAAACCAGTGGTAGGCTCCTTTGCACAGGATGCCGGCTAGATTGTGTGTACCACAACGGCGGCTATTTCCGCTGTGAAGCAGTAATGTGTGAACATTACTGTGTTTCTGTCTGAAGGGCGCCGTAGCTAGTGAAATTCCTGTGCTAAGGAGCCTTAACATCTTATGTCTCAAGGTGACGAGCGCAATTGTAGTGCCGTTCAGAATTTTTGGGTTTTTCAAGAATCCTGACCGGCACTGCATTGTAATGGGCAAGACGTATCAATTACCCTCAGCTGAACGTCCTGCTCGTCTCGTCCCTTATTTTCATAACAAATATATTATTCCGGTTTAGGTCTATAACACAAACCTTACGGTTTACTTTAAAGAACCGTTCAGGAATCCTTCATGAGATTTTTTTAATGGATTATCGGTTTATAGTGAACATAGTGTAATTATTGGTCTTTATATTAAATTATAACTTTAAATAAACATAAAATTAATCCATTAATAAAAAATATCTCGTATAACTTCAAGATAAGGATTCGAATAATGATAATTTTTCATGACAATGTTATTTTATATACCTAAAATATAAATTTCACATGATTTATTTATGCCATTAAAATATAAATATCCCACTGACCTCTACTATATACTACTGGACTGGCAGCTGTCAAAGTGCTTTTGTGCCTGTTTGTTATTCGCCATTTTGGCGCTGTTGGCCATGTAGCGAGAGTCTGCGGTACTAAATAAAACCAGTAATGACAGCCTCAGCTAAACAAACATCGATATGAAAACTATTTACAAAAAAATGTGTACTTGATTAAGTTGGTTCCTAAAGTATAAATAACATGGAAAACGACCGCAATTAATACAAAATGCGATAACACTTCAGAGTATTGTTCGCTTCTCTCGCAGCCATTTGTATTATACGTCAAAATTAGTTCTCTGGACGCTCGCGAGTGGCGCTTCAAATAGGCACAAAAAATTTGGTGTCAAACATAATACGGAACAGCCTGTCCAGTGGTATTTACACAGGTCAGTGAAATATCATCTCCATACAATGTATGGAATGATTATATTAGGTATGTTAATGTAACATGTAAAGATTAATACCGACCGAGGGCAATTATATAGTTTTTTTTTTTAATGTAATTCAAACTTTGTACTTGATCATCTCGACTTTATTGCTTCCACAATCGATTTGTTAGCCCATATAAAATAAATAAAATAATTCAATAAGGCTGATAGTGCCTTACACCATTTGTACGTTTAGACTCTAGATAGACTGCGACAGCAAGAAGAAAAAAAAGCGGCTAACTCTTAATCTCTATTTTAGCAACGCACGCTCGCTTAAACAAAGTGACGTTCAAATCGCGAGTGTGAGACGAACCTAGCTTGTCACGCACACTAAAATAATAAACCTGGCCTGTCACATTACTGAACTGTTATAGAGCATTAGAATGTTTGATGTGTTTGTGTCTAAAATAATGGAAATTAATTTTCTTTTTATAATGCAATTAAAACAAATTTAAATGAAAAATATTGGCGAGTTTGTGGGCAGTAAATCTGAAAATTAAAACTTTTGTAAATTTAAAACTAAACCGAAACGCCTCATGTGTGATAAAAAAATGATAAAACAAGCAAATCACATGAGAAATTAACCTTTAAAAATAAATAAGAGAACGTCTTTCCAATTCTATTAATAATTATTATAATATCAATATAAAATTAATAATAATATTAATTGTACAAAGAAACGAGATTTCCGTATTAATTACTTATCGACAAAAAATATTTAAACTGAAATAGCTGGCACAAAGTTTTCACAAAATAATAAGCACCCATTTTTAGGTAGACGTTCTCTTTACAAATGTTTTCCAGGCCAAATGACTAGACGTCAAGACACACATCTAGCGATAGTTACCATTGTAACGTTTCTAAATTATAAAAATGACACTAACTGAGACCATTGTTGTGACAATAAATTGCCATTTGTATAAATTTGCAATAATTAGCGTAAAAGTCAATTAACATCTTGACTAGTAGAAAGGATACCCATAAACTACGACACACGTCAAAAGGGGAAGGGCGACATGAGCTATGTGACGTCACATTTCAAAATTGATACAATACTGACTTCAAACGAAAAAATTATAAATATGTTCGACTTGTTTCGAACGGATTTCCGCTCGCATTGCGCGGCTTAACAGGGCAGGTGATGACGATCACGATATTACTGAAACTTATCTGTTACTATTGGTATTCACGGTTGCACAAAATGTACTTAAAAATTAACCATCAATAGTCCGAAACTAGCCGCTGCCTACACCGATAAACCGCGAGTAAATCCGTTTTTTAATAAATAAAGTAAATATATTCAAATAATAATTATGTAACCAATTTCTTAATTTATTTCAAAAGCCACAAAAACAAATATGACGTCACCCCAGAAAGGCAGTTTCCCCAAAATTTCAGTGGGAAGTAGTTTATGAGTAGCCATAATTTAGCATGATAACCACTAGGAAATTAAATGGAGTTTAAAGTAAACAAGCTTAAAATTTGCCGTTCATATGGTGGTATCACGTGGCGAGTCTCCGTTGCAACATCAGGTGTAGCTCGGTGAAGGTTGGTCTATCGCGTTCGTCGCGTCGCCAACACTCTCGCATCACCTCATAAATATCCCGCGGAGTTCCGGCAGAACGCTCTATGTGTTCGAACATGTCGTCATCTGCTTCCAAGTGCGAGAGATTCTCAAGTACCTGGGGTGGTGTAAAAGATTTATCAAAACCAATACGTATAGACATATCACGTTGTATAAAAACAAGGCTAGAATATGGAACATACTAAAAATTACACCATTCGAGGACTGTAGTGCCACAACGGCTTGGTTTTCCTACGGATCTCCTCATTTCTGATTCGATCACGCAGGAAAATTTCGGAACGTAGCCCTTTCTATTGTCCTTTAAGCGACCATGACCATTCATTATGGTCAATCTGCGATGTGCTTCGGATGTTGTTGACAGCCCTAGCATATTTTTACATATTTGTACCACAGTATCGATTCGTACCGTTCTATTGCGAGCAACTGCTCGAAATATCTTATGACGCTTATTTTAAATCTAATTGAATAAAGTTTATTTGACTTTGAAACGTTAAAAATATAGGAATAGGGTAACTCGACATTTACCTCGGAGTCCGTCAGATGTTCGTAGGGCCGTCTCCTGCAGACGGTAAATATTTCGTGCAGTGTTACCGCGAAAGCCCAAACATCACTCTTCGTAGTATACTTTCCCCCAAACACCGATTCCCATGCAGCCCAGCGTAACGGCAGTGGTATTCTGCCCTCTGCCTTGTAATAATCACATGCATAAAGGTCGTTATCCGTGCCAAAGTCGCTTATCTTCACTTGATACCCCTTGCCGACTAGAATATTTCTGAAAGTGAAACAACATAATAATAACATTTAACAGACAAGCGTACTGTGTACATAATGTGTGATTGGTCATAGAACTATACAATAACAGGCAATTATATAGACTGCCTATAGAAATAAAACAAAAAAAAGCTAAAAAATAATTAAAAAAAAAAACTAAAAAACACGTTTTATATAAAATTCACAAGTAGTCAATTTAAACTTATTAAAATATATTTTCTACTTCTTAGTTGAATTTTATATAAAGCGTGTTTTTAAGTTTTTTTAAACTATTATTTATTTTTCAGTTTTAAGTTAATTTTTTTAGATTTAATGAAGGGATTTTAATATTTGCGAATAAAAATATTTTAGTTATATTGAAATATCACTTAATTCAGCTAACCGGAGAATACCGAACTACCTCTTTAATTAGCTCACTTAAATCACGCATTAATAATTTATAATGGAAAAGGATTACTTAAACAGCGCCATCTTTTCATAAATAAAAACATTACTTCATCATTACAGAACCACTTGTATACGCGTACTTTCCATGATATCATTTCATAATTGCCTTAAGAGTTTATTAAAATGCTGCTAGATGGCATGAAATACAAATTCACCGCCATCTATTCGCTACTAAACGAATTAAATACTATAATTTTGTGGAACTTTCTTTATATGTCGCGCGGTTCCTTTGTAGTTTGCAATAAATTACTAGATGGCGCTTATGAGTGATTTATTTATAATCTATATATCAAATCAGTGTATTGTCATCGGTCCTCCATAAATCTACAAAGTTTGAATGAAATATGGCGGTTTAAAGTGGGTCAAAATCACGTCTAAAGGAGTCAGTTACAAACAAACATACAAGTGAAGCTAATATAGAGCGATATTAACATAGTAAGATATTAACAATAGCATGTTTATGACAATGAATGAAATGAACATAGGATTAGAGTGCCCGTATGTAATAAATTTGTAATTGTTGTAATTTGTAATAAATTTTAGTTAAATATAAATTAGTATAATTATACAAAAGCTTTGAATCGTTCTGAACGCTGATATGAATAGCAAACAATACACAATATATCTACCTCGCTGCCAAGTCCCTGTGCACGAAATTTAACGATTCCAAGTATTGCATGCCCGCTGAAATCTGAACGGCGATGTGTAGCAAAGTGGGCATCGACGGTGGTAATGTGGTGCGAAGGAATGTGCAGAGATCGCCTGTACAACAATAATTAACTTTTGTATTACTATTCATCAATAAAAGTAAAATAAAGTGAACACAATACCTGAGGAATCTTGAAGGGACGTAACTAAAGGATTTGCTATAACAAGTTTTAAAGTTTTAAAAATAAGATTCATGTGAAACTTACTTAACTACGTTTGTCTCTTCTAATATAATAAAGGAATAACATTATAATCAGGACATTTAGCGGAAATGCTGCTGAAAACCGGATGACATTGAAGATTTTATCTTATGGTGTGTATGAAGAGAAATACAAGAGTGAAACATTATAATGAGCGCACTCTATATATAAATCTATCTATATAAAAATGATTTGCTGTTCGTTAGTCTCGCTAAAACTCGAGAACAGCTGGACCGATTTGGCTAATTTTGGTCTTGAATTATTTGTCCAGAGAAGGTTTAAATGGTGAATAAATATGAAATGCTCGGAATTTAATGAAACAACAATTTTGTTTTTCCTTTGATGTGTCCCCCGTCGTTCAGAAATCAAATCGAAAGAATAGTTTAAAATGAATAACTAATCAGAATCTTTAGATCTTTCTAACTTTCTTCGAAGGTAAAAAACTAACTTAATTTTAGCTACCTATAGTTGGTAGATTAACTACAGTTGTTAACTAATGTTATCAGATTATTTTTATGTAGATTGATAAATCTTAAGTTTTGTACAAATTAAATTTCTGCACGCAACTATAATATATTTTGACAACCAACGAAGAATCATAAATTTTTTCTAGAATCTATTTTTTATACCCCTAATATTATAACTTTTGATATCTATCTCATTACTTCTTTATATGGCAATACAACGTTTGCTGGGTCAGCTAAATAATATAAAAATCGTATACAAAAATACTTGTAGATCGTAGAAGGGCGAAAATTATTAATTTGTATGTATTTTTCAATGCTGAATCATAATAAAATAAAAATTAAAAAAATAGTCAAAAATTAAAAAAAAAAATTTGGGGTGGACTACCCTTAACATTTAGGGGGATGAAAAATAGATAGTAGCCGATTCTCAGATTTACCGAATATGCATATAAAATTTGGTGAAAATCAGTAAAACCGTTTCGGAGGAGTAAGGTAACATTGTGTCACGAGAATTTTATATATAAGAAAAAGATTATGGAATTTCGGTATTCCTCACATCACCTGTTTTACATTGATACAAATTAAATAATTTTTATTTGTATATATGGTGGTGATTGATAATATATTTATATATAAAAAATAATAAAGTATTTATATTGATTATTTTTTTTTTCATTGTTGCAGTTCATAATTGGCAATGGCATGGCAATCGAATATAATAATTACTGTAGTACGATAAATTTTATTTACAATATATTTGGTAGGTCTGAGAATCGGTCGTCATCTATTTTTCAGTAATAAAAATAAAATAAAAATATGTTTTAAATTTTACCCCAAAAATTTTAACTATTGATTTTTTTTACTCATTTATATGACAATACAACGTTTACTGGATTAGCTAGTATTGTATATTTTAATGTGAGGCATGTATTTTTGATTTTTCAACAATTTTTATTTATTTTCACATATTGGTACGCATTGAAATTTGATATAAAGTTTTTCTGACTACATAATAAGTATAATATTTATTTCATATTCTCATTATTTAAATAGGCCTTTGTCTCCTCCTGGCTCAAGGCCTCCTGTAAAGACTTCCACCTTATTCGGTCTCTGGCTACTCTCCTCCAGTTCGGTCCTGCTTTCCTTTTAAAGTCTTCCCACCTTCTAATCTGTCTACCTTTCCTTCGTTTCCCGTCTCTTGGATACCATTCTGTTACGGTTTTTGTCCATTTCTCTTTCTTTTCCCTCAGAATGTGTCCAGTCCATTTCCACTTTTGCTTTTGACAGAGCTTGTGTGCGTTTTTAAATTTTGTCTGACTCGTAATGTTTTCTAACTTAACTTTGTCTCGTCTCTCATTGATTATGTCTAAATAATCTATTTAACGTGAAAATCTCACTCACTTACCCAACTCTAAATACTCTAGAACGACCGCTAACGGTGGCGATCGACAAGCACCAAGAACTCGCGCCAAGTGAGGCGACGACAGAGCAGCCAATATACGAACATCTCTCTCAAACTCCTCCCTGTTTGTAAATGACAAATATGAATACCTGATACACGACACGCCACAAATTAGGATATCATCCCCACCAAATGTATATGTACGCTGTGCGTGTGCGATGGAATAGCGCGATCGAAAGATAGCGGTGTCCCGTTTTCGCATAGAGATATGAATCAGCGAGACAGGTAAACTTTGTGTATGTACTTACTAAGTTTTTTCTGTTATTATTTTAATTATCATTACAAACTCAAGTCATGTTAGCAATCCGGACAAATCTTCGTGATTTGTGGTTTGCTGTTATATTTATATAAATTTGTAACGTTTTAAATAAATATATTAAAAAAAATATATATGTGTGGCGTTCCTCCACAGTGCAGTTTTCAAGGAACTTTCTTCCACATACTACAAAGCTGTGGAATGAGCTTTCTTGTGCGGTGTTTCCGGGATGATACGACATTAAATAAAAAGCACGTGCACCATGTGTTAGGGCCGGCAACGCTCCTATGGTGTTGCAAGAGAACGTGGGCGGCGGAGATCACTTAACATCGGCTGACGCGTACGGTACGCTCGCTTTGTCCTGTTATTTCCTTAAAAAAACTACTGCAATAAGGATGTGCTTTTTGCTGCCTGATAACCTAATCCGGTTATGTGGAATTCGGATTAACTCCCAAGCAATGGGTCTAATTTTTTACCAACGGGCAACTGGATAAGATTAAGAACTATCAAATAACTTTATCAAGTAGTGTATGTTATGAAATATAATAAAAATTATAGAAACACTTGCAGTTCTAGTCGAAATATTTATCTGAAAATAACATTAAAATCGATGCATCCGTTTTAGAGTCCATAGAGAAAGAAGACATCGATATAAAATATTAAATACAAAATGTCCTCAAACTTAGACAAGTCGATGGATGCCTGGAAAAATCAAATATAAAATTGTTGTAATAACATTCAATAATAAAATATTTAATATTACATTTTTGAAGTTTAACCCGTTACTTTCAGGTACTATTGACTACAAATCTGCAAATATTATTGTTGTTTTCGGTACTGCTTTATAATAAACCAAGAAATATTTGACGGGTTAACCTTATAGTTCTTAGTATAAGATTATTCAAATACATTGAATTATTTGTCTCATAAAACATTTTATTTTATTTCATAAACTTAAATTTGCTCATACCAAACAATTCAATCAGATTTGTAGTCGCAGTACCTAAAAATACGGTAGGTATATTTATATGTACTTTATTATCTACTTATTACTACCCTATATATAAGGTGGTAGAATTCCAAGAATCTTTGAAAAATATTTTAAAACTGTTAGAACACTGACGTATTTTTCCAGGAAGTGTTCACATTTTCCTTCATTAATTTGTGTAAGTAAGGATTAGGGGTCAATGTGCGGGGAAAGTCAGATTTTGTAAGATAGCCAGATTGTATAACAAATGAATAACATAAAATACGAAATTCCATCAAAATATTATATGTCAACTAACATAGCTTTTGTTATAGTTAATTTGGCTATTTTAACTCCGACAAGTGCTGTAAATGTAGAATATTTTCATACATGATATACCTCTCCTTAAGCGAGGCGTCGTGACAGAGGAACTTGACGGCCACCAAGCGATTCTCTGACGTTACTGTACCATTGTACTCTGGAACCCCGTCTGCTTCAGCCACATATACCTGAGAAATAGTGAAAGTCAAAGTCAAGTCAAAAATATTTTATTGATATAAAATCAAGAATATAATGCATTATTGCTGTTAAATTTACTGTTATACAAATTTTTAACAATATTATAGGTTAAATTTATTTATATACAGAAGATTCATTATATAACATTGAAAAGAGGTTAAATTTAGTTACTTATTACATATAATCTTTCACTATTTAATAAAAATCATCCGATAAATATAAAAATATAATATAACTAGCCGTTCCCGCCCGCTTAGCTGGACGAATTTTATTAGGAAATAAATTAAATTTTATTATTTTTATTACAAATACAATAAAAAATAGCCATAAACCATCTAGGATAAATTTTGCATCGAACGGTGGTAGTTTTATGTCGATACGATCAATGGCTTAGGCGTGATTGAGCCTCAAACAAAGACCATTTTCATTACATATATATATATATATATATATATTGCTTGTTAAGGTCTATATATGTTGCTTGGTTAAGGAGTATTTGGGTATAGTAGCCGAGTACATATTGGTTTTAACTTAATTTTCGGGCTTCACTCAAACAGCCTAGGTAATACTAAGTAAACCGAAATAAATGAAAGATTACTCATGGTTTTGGTATTGCCCTTAACATTTATACTCACGTTTTCAAGTTTTCTCTTGAAATTATGAATGCTTTCGTTAATTTTATTGAATTATCTTTATTTATTTGTTAATACCCGCACTTTTAAGAATGTAATTTGCAGCATGCTCCCATTAATATAGTCATAAACATAACAAAATAGACAAAAAACGCATGTCTGAGCGGCACCACTAATGCGCTCGTCACGTTGATACATAGGATTTTAAGTCTCATTGGCCCAGTAATTTCTCTAGCTACGGCGCCCTTTAGACACAATCATGTAATGCTTACATATAATTTTATTATTACAAAACACAGTAATGTTTACAGATTAACGACTTACAGTTCCAAATGCACCCTCAGCTAACTTCGAGATCATTCTCAGTCTGTGTCTCGGAAACTCGATCACATTAGTAGTTTCAAGGCGTCGCTTCAAATCTATCAGCACCTCTTGTTGACTTGGCGACTATAACAATTAACATTCATTCAATATAAGTACATGAATTTCCAATTTCGATTCCATTGATAACTTACACGACTACATATAGCCTCTTGCTGTTAGGCAACGCATAACAACAGGCCAGGTTTGTTATTTACGCGTGCATGATAGCTTACACTCGCGGTACTTTGTTTTAATTAATAAATAGATAAATAGATGTTAACTTTTTTGATGTTATATTTTTTTTCGACATGTCTGCCTAGACGTATAAATTATCAAAGTTGAACACACTAAGGAAATTCAAAAAACAAAGTGCTAAAAGAAATAAAAGAAATTTATATTCTTACCCCCTTATTCATAATGGTTCGCTAACTTAATACAGCCGCTAAGGAGTGTTTTTTCTCATTCTGACTTAGGTCAATAGAAGAAGACAGAGTGAGAATTAGCAATGCCTTAAGTTAGCAGACTATTATGAATAAGGGGGTTAAACTATATTAAATATAGATCCGTTAGTGAGTTTTGCCACATAAGCCCAACAGAAATATCCGAACGCAACGAAGAAATTAAAGACAAATATATAAATAATATATATTCACCCGAGTTGAATGGGAATGTTTGGACCGGATCGAGCCAGCGGCCGATCTTCTCGCTTCCAAATCCGACATCTTCTCAAAGTGATCACTCATTAACTCAGTTGCTCTGTCTGAAAGGTTATCACCTAGCCGGCGCTTTGTTAGCAGCGGGGCTGAACTTAACTCCGGTACCGCGTAATCGTAGTTAGAACTATCTGTTGGACAAATAATATAATTATTAATCTACAGTTTCTACCTTTGATTTGAAATTTAACCTTACAAATAAACTTGGTATAAAGTTATACCTAAGAATAAACCAAGAATATGCAAAAGGTTGACTATATAGCCGACAACTGTCAGTAAAAGGATAATTCTGGCCTATGACTTGCATCCCGTGCCACTAAATAAATTAAAAAAATACGCAACTAACCTGACAAAGCTGTATTGGAATCCTTAACGAAATCTTTCATCTCTAGTAATACTGTACTATAGCTAAAGTATGGCGCGCATTTCAGCGCTTGATATGGCTCCTGATATTCATCAGACTTAACATCTAGTCCGCAATCGATTATTATCTTATTATCCGGCAACATTGATGTACCGCAAGGGTTATAATTCTCTGACACAGCACGTTGGGCAATCGTCGTTTTTGCTGAAGGTGACGCGAAACATTTCCTATGTCGGTGTCTATGTACAATGAGGATTACAGCAACTATTAATAATATCACTAGAGCTGTTAGAACTCCGATCACAATCGCCATGTATAGTGGGTCGTCCTGATTTGCAGTGGATATAGGAACGTTACTGGGCAGTGTCTTTTTCGATTTATCCTTGCCGACGGTAGGTTTTGAATTCTCGGGAGTGTAGTTACCCTGTGCGACATCTGAAATAGGAACATTCAATGTGACAAATAATAATTTATAAAGTACGCCAAATACAAAGGCAATTTTTAGTTATACTTCTAAAGGCGCGTTATGAAAAAATTAAAAAGTAACAGGGTGAAGTTGGTTCCTAAAATTTTATGACGTTTGCGACATTCGTTTTTTTTTTGTTTCTTCGTCCATTATTAGGATAGGCAAAGGGTTCAAGCCCGTACGGCCGTATTCGTTATATAATAATTGTCATAATTGCAAGATTTCTACAATATTGTTCTTTCTACAAACGTAGAATGACACGAGGAATACGTATTTTTTTTTGCTTTGGTAGGCCAAAGAAGTATAACTTCTTGCGTGCATACATAAGTACACACACAATTTTTTATATTGTAAGTTGTGTACTGTAAGTATGTATAATGTATGTATGAGGGTATGTAGGTATGTTGGCTCCTAATACTTTAGATCGGAATTAGTTTGATTATTAATTGATTTAATTATGTTGAATATCTTGTATGATAATTGACATGTGTCTTTATTATTCTCTTATACTGTAATCAGTGAATCGCATATAAAACATGGAAGCATTTTTGATGCTTTAAATAGAGCAAATAAAACTATCGCGTAGTGGGCTGGGCTTACAAACTGTCCCGGCACGCGTGTCGGTATCAGTTTGGTTACGCGAGTGAGCGCGATTGAACCAATTCATAGTTATAGATTATTTATATATGAATATCGTCCATCACTAATGAGTTGTCACTGACATTGGTAACTTTGCCAAGTCTTTGAACAATCCAATGAAAACTAGCCGATCTCTCCCGTACCGTACGTTTGGCGAATTTGTTTTCCTACTAAAATTCTTAAAAGCGAGGTATGTCTCGTCTGTGGACCAATATAACCATCGGTAATGAAAGCTGTTTTATGATAATAGTAAAAAATTAAGCATTCCACTAATTACTTGAAAAGTTATATATTAACTGACAATATTTTAAGCAAATACCAACGCTTTTATAGCTAGTTATATTATTTTTATATTCCAGAAGGCAACCCGTGGCCATCCTTGTTTTTTAATGAGAATAAATGACGCAATGATGAGCTGACCCGCTTGTTTTAAAGCGGTATCATCTGCCTCATTAGAGTTACATGTGAAACAAGTCACTAAAACCCCGACCACATCGTTTTGCGCCCGTCATCCTGAGGAATAGTGCATCAGGCGACATTCACATACTTCAAATCGAAACAAGGGAGTGTAAATAAACCGCTACATTGCGACTGCAAATAAAATTATTTAATGTTGTATTTTATGTAATATAAATATTGGTGTATTATAAATGTAACAAGTCAAAGGCTTACCTGAATCAAACACCACTTCACTGATCAGTATCCACCTTGCTGAGAAATGCAACTGGATTCGAACCCACTTCCCGATACGGTGGTGCAGTTTGATTGTAACATTGCGCGAGTTCTCGAAAATATTATCGGTCACTGTTGTGTAGTGAATCGGATCGTCTTGAAAATGTCTCCCGCCAATCGAAAACGTTACAATAGCTTCGGAGAACACCTGAAAATTGTATGTTTTATTAACACGGGAAGTAAATGAGAGACATTTATTAACGGCCGTTCTCAATATACTATCTACAGATAGAGATAAATTAAAACCTTCTCCTGTCAGTAATTATCTGTTGGAAATAGGAAGTAGAATGTTGCCAGTTGATCATCATTTCATTAATGAAAAACAATTCAATTTAGAGGCTTTTAAAGAAGAACTGATTGGAAATGTTTTTACTGACATTGAAACATGTTTTCAAAATCACGATTGGTCGAGTGAACGAGATGAATACGATTTACGCTTATCTTGAAGGAACCCATGTCGTGTAAGCTAACCAATCACCGCGCAAAGACATTGCACTATTTGGTTGCAGGTGAACGAATGTTGGCTCAAAACCTTTAAGGCGAAGAGTAAGCAGAAAACACGCAAACATGGTGTTTTTAGACAACACTACTTAATCCTGTTACACATATTATATTAAGTCTTATTTGTAGGTTGCTAATGATTGCTGTTGGTTATACATAGTTAACACTGCTGAGCCTTTTTGAACTACCACTTTTCTTTGAAGTTAAACAAGTTTTTTGGCATGGCGTGACGCATTTTTTTGGTACTTCTCTCAGCAAAGTTATTCTTATAGCTTCTACTGTTTTGTGTAGGTTCATTTATTCAGATTAGTAGTGAATAACGAGGATTGTAAGCATATAAACTGTTTTCCACGCAAGAATATTGAAAATATTGGCTTTGTTACATAGATGGCGGGCCGGCAGCCGTGAACTCATATCGCTCAAGGTCGCTGGCATTTAGTGTCGCCTTAATTGGCCGAAGGCATATCCAGGTGACGTTGAAGTTAATATGAGTGTGGCGCTAATTATTATTTAATACTTTGTGACTTTCGCTCTCAACTTTATTTTTTATCAACTCACCTGAACATCTCTCATAAACTTGTTATTACAATAAAGATGCACTGCACTAAACTCCCTGATTTTATCAAACTCGAACGTGAGAACAGGTGGTTTAGTATCATTTCGCCACCCGACCCAAGCAGAATTCTTCGCAGCCTCTCTGATCTCATCACCACCAAACTGGCCATCAACTAGCTGCCCCAGACCACCTCGCAATAAGTCATCCCCCCATTGTCCGTCGTATATCACATCTGTTAATTCCACGCCGTTGCTGCGCCTGTTACCCTTGGGCATCGAGTATGATACGATACCGACTGTAAAAAAAAACTCATTAGGAGTTTTAAAACTTTAAAGAACCAAGATAAGGAATTGTATTATTAAAGTGAAACTTTTATTCCATCGCCTCAAATTTTTTCGTCCATCTATTGCATGTTGCATTACAGCCCGCCGCTGAATAGGGATAAATTCATTAATTTTAACTCCTATATTCAAAGCAGGCTGGCCAAGTGGTGTGGACTTAGCTACCTCTCTCTCACACTTAGGTCCAGAGAGGGAGTAGGGGGTTCAAACACCACCCATAAAACGGTTTTATTTAATTATATTATATTTTTATTTTATGAATACTAGAAAAGCATCATTTTTATAAATTTGTTTCTCTTTTCTTTAGATTATAATGCTGATATGTCATTTTGAAAAAGTTTCTTAAAACCACACAACGGCTTTTTTAACAAACTTTTAAAAAGGAAAGGGTTATAATTCGCCTTAACGTTTTTTTCTTAGTCGTTATTTTACTCGATTTATTCACCTCATAATTAGATGTTTCATTCTTTATGCAGTTTAATTGCTGTATTTTTTTTATTAATTTCTGAACTGGTAATGAATATTAAGGTATTTTAAATCGCAAGTTAGACACTTAACTCATCTTTTATATTTTAAACCTCGGCGAATATATTTAAATTTATCTGTCTTTGGGTCCTGAACAAATATACATTTATTTACATAGCCCAATGGTCAGTGACCCTCCCTACTGAGCTAGAGGTCCCGGGTTCGAATCCCGGTAGGTGCAATCATTTATATGATGAATATGAATGTTTCTTTCCGAGTCATGGATGTTTATTTGTATTTATGTATGGCTATGCCTAGTTTGGGGCAATATAATTTGTGGAAGACTGTGTCTTTTTTATTATTATTATTTAAAATATGTATTAAACAACACGAAGAAAAACTAATTAGTCGTATGAGAACCACAATTTCCTTTTTAGTTAATTAAAAAAAATATGTTGAATAATTTATTCAAGCATACTACAGGATATCAAGTGCGAAGGGTGAAAACTAAGTCACATTTATCATCTGATTATTTATAAAGCCAACATTAAGTAAAAACAGTGACGTGTTATAAAAATGATTATTAAAATGAAATTGTTTACGTCACATTAGCCTGTAGTGTGAGTTTTAAAGATTGATATCGCGTTAGTTTCAAGAAACGCAGTACGTGAAAACAATTAAAAAAAACTCAAAGTGTTATTATAGGGCATTATAGGGAATTATTTCCTACACTTTTTAGCGGCTTCCATGCAACACGATATCGCAGTGGGTATTACCCGGGCGTTATAACATTCATGTCATTTTTTGTTCCAATTTTTACGCTACGACACACAACGAAATTTTTAATGTAATCTTGTAGTTAAAAAACCTAAAAAAACACGCTTTGGTTCAAAAGATAATGATTGAAAATTAAAATGAACATCAATTCCTGCCTTATCGACGAAAGATGAAAAAATTATATACATTAACAAAAATCTTATTAGGCAAATTGAAAAGTGGAATAATTTTATCAAATTAATTCATTGTCATCGGTCCTCGATAAATCTAAGAAGTTTGAACCAAATCTGGCCGCTTAACGTGGGTCAAAATCGCGCCCAAATGAGTCGGTTACAAACAATGATACATACAGGTGAAGCTAATAAAAAGCGTGTAAAAAGGAGCAAACCTGCGGAAAGTGAGGAAACTATTGTCACACACCTTTTAAAAAACAACAACAGAATGATCAGGAATGTTTAAATGACAAAACTTTTAATAACCAATTCGGAGTCCGGTCATAGCTCTCACTTTTTGATAGGATGTCTGCTTAATCGCCCATTTATAACAATGTCTCCGTTAGCTTATAAGTTAACTACCCGGTATTAATTTTTTTTATGAAAATAAGGGACGAGACGAGGAGGACGTTCAGCTGATGGTAATTGATACGTCCTGTCCATTACAATGCAGTGCCGCTCAGGATACTTGAAGAACTCCAAAAATTCTTAGTGGCACTACAAGTGCGCTCGTGACCTTGAGACATAAGATGTTACGTATCATTTGCCCAGTAATTTCACTAGCTACGGCGCCCTTCAGACCGAATCACAGTAATGCTTACACATTACTGCTTCAAGGCAGAAATATTAAGATCTTTAAAGATTTTATAATTTTATATAAGTTCAATATTATAATCATAATAGCACTCGTTTCCATTCTACTTCCATATTATAAGAAGTGCTAAGTTATTTATGTGAAAATTACAATAAAACAATTTTGAAATGAAGCTCAATGACATATTGAAATGATAAAGTTTCATATTATACATTTCAAGGCAGCTCATAACATCGATTATATCTCTTGAATTGTCACCCATCCATTGTCATCAGTGACAGGTTGCCCCGGAATTCAAATGTTTATACATTATCGCTCTTGCGCTGCACTAACAGTGGATTTTATATACGGTTGATCTATAACAATCACGGCTTAACATAACCCACTCATTCTCCGTTTCAAGAATTTATTACTCAAATAGCATTCAAAGTGTACCAATTTAAAAGGTCAATTGAGACGACTTGAACAAATCAGGGTGGCCAAGCAGCCAGCCGCATAGCCAATTTAATTTGCCAAGCCAGTGTCAATTGACCAACAATTATAAGATGTCTTATATTTGTCCCACACGTACGTGGCCGTAATGACCCTATCGCATTTTAATGACGCTCTCGTACGAAGTACGAAATGCACAAAAAAGCTCAACATGAAAGCGTACAAAAATGGACGATATCATATAGGAAAAAGAAAAAAAAACAAAATATTCGACATGTTGTTTTCTCCACGTAGCTATATATTTATACTTATATATATAACATGCCGGACAAACCTCTGTGGTTTTTGGCAGGTTATATATTAATAAATTGTATTCTATATTTCACAATATATGACTAAAAATATAAGCGAACCCAAGCCCCGGCTCATATCAGCTAGCATGTATCTTGTATGAAATAGATCGACAAAAGATCTGCGGTTTAACTGGTCATAAATAATAATCCTCGCACTATGCACTCTTGCTACACCAAAGGGGTTGCCAGACTGTCGTATTTTAGGGAAGTTGTAGCTCACAGACATGGATCCAAATAGATGCCGCGAGTGTATCTACTTCGCGTGTCAAAAAGAGGACAAAAAGAGGAGCTTTCTTCCTATGACGCTTTTATTTTATTTTTATTATGATTTATAATACATAGTCAACTAATGATGAGGTGAGTGGCTAAACATTAGGCTCGATGCACTGGCATTTTTAACGAAGTCACAGTAGGTCCAAAAAAAGGGCACGCATGGTTTTCATACAGACGGAGGGATTTGCATTATCTACTTGGATCTATGTCTGTGTTGTAGCCACAGTTTTAAAGACATCGCTTTCATATATCGTTTGGAAAACAGCGCGGGTACTTCGTCTACAATTTGTTGCGTGGGGAGGAAAGAAAGAAAGTTATGAACATACCGCTCCAGTAGCATCCGTATAGTTCAACTCTCATACATACAGTGCGCCGATGTGAACTGTACGGTATAAAACGTATCTTCGATGCCCATATCGGCGGGTCTAACTGATTCTTCTTCTCCAAATACGTGTTCGTATTTCCACTTAATTTCTGTAAAAATATATTAAAATTATTAACAATAAAATATAAGGTGTAATTTCAGCCTACATCTTTATATAGCAGCAAAGATATCCAAAAATAAACAAGGACTTTCATACTATTTTTCCACTTTCATATTTGTACGTAATAATTCTTAGATTTTCAGCCTAATTATCACATCAACAAGAAGGCGATCGAGTAGGTGTAAAATAAAACTAATAACTATTTCCTTCTTACCAATTAAGGACTTGTTATCATCAGCTTTTATCCTCATATTATTGCGTTAATTAATTGAAGACGTAGGAATATATCTGATTCTACAAATAGGTTTTACTTATTTAGTGGCGATCAGAGTTCATTGAAATAATCAAATGAAAACCTTCAATAGAAACGGCACTTTATTACTTTGATTTTTTTTTAAGTACATCTTTGACGATTTTAAATAAGCTCCTCTGCATAACGAGACGAATTAATTGCCCGTCTTGGAAGTCATAAAAATATTCTTAATAATTGGACGAGCAATCTACCTTCTGCTGCCCGTGTACATAAGAGACATTTATTTTTTCAAAATTGATTCCTTTAGAATTCTTTTTGATGTCACTTTCAACACTACCATCCGTTTCGGAAAAAAATGGCGCTCTGAGACAGAAGAAGAGGTGCGAGAAATTCTCCCAGCATTCGTTTTTGAGCTCTTTTTAATAAAATATACAATATTGTACTGTCACTGTTATTGACATAAAATAGTCATAATCTACTCCCAGATTATCTATCCGATCACTTAGATATTCAGCTGTGGATTAGGCTACTAGGATTTACGACAGAGCCATTTTTAAATAAATCATTTAAATTTATGTTTAGATAATGCCTGAACAGTGGCTGGGACTTTATTATAAAAATGTGTACATTTACCCTCAAAGCTGTATGTATCTTATGAAGCCTACTAGAATTAGTTACAAGCAATCCCTTATTTCCAGTGTTATACGTCAAGAGGAAACGGCCCAGATCAACCAATATAATTATTATAAAGCCCAATGTGACTACGGCCACAGCAAGCTTATTCATCTCATGTACCGTAAGTTGTTTCATTACCGTTTTGTAACAGATGTTGTTATCAGCTGTAAACATTGCTCATATTTGGGCGTTATCTCGTTTATCAACTTCACGTACATCTAGCTTGTTAGAGGTAACGAATACGTGGAACCTACTGTGGTATTTTTTTATGTGTGTGTGACGAGACGAGCCGTACGTTCAGCTCACGGTAATTGATACGCACTGCCCATATACAATGCAGTGCCGCTCAGGATTCTTATAAGACCCTGAGTAAGAACTTCTGAGCAGCACTACTGCCCTCGTCACGTTGAGACATAAGATTTAAGTCTCATTTGCCCAGTAATTTCACTAGCTAGGGCGCCCTTCAGTACGAAACACAGTAACGCTTACACATTCCTGCTTTAAGGCAGAAATAGGCACCGTTGTGGAGCCCATAATCTAGCCGGCATCCTGTACAAAGGAGCCTCCCACTGGTGTTTACAGAACTTCAAAAAATTCAAGTGTAATGTAAATACCAATAGCATGCCAATCTATGTAAATTTCCACCGAAAATTGTTTTGAACGAGAACTTCAATTTACCTTTCATTCAATCAACTCGAATATAAAAAGAAACATTTAATTTCCTAATTTACTTGCTACTACGGAATCCTTCATGGGCGAGTCCGACTCGCACTTGACTGCTTTTTAACAATTGTTTTGAATTTCGTATCTGATATATATGTTTTTCTGGGATCATATTATAAAAGCTACTACTAAATACTATAAAACATCGCCCACTATACTTACTAACTCGACTTAGCCGAGTAGTAGGCATTATAAGAGCCGAGTAGTAGTATGCATTATAAGATTATGTGTGTTCCTGTTGTTAACATTATTGTTATGAAAGTTTCTTGCAAACTTACTTGTGTGTCTATGTACATACATAAAATTATCAAGAATATAGGGTGGTTTTAATAAGGGTGATGGCCAAGTCGGAAACTACGAGATTTAGCGAAAACTCGTGAAAATCTTTGGACGGAAATCGACCCGAAAGATTTTTTCGAAATTTAGTATTTCGTTACATTTTTAGTAATACATATTCATGCAAAGATTGATCCTTATCAGCAAGAGGATCCATTCGTCGAATAATACTGGATGTATCATTCAGATCGGTAAATCATTCAGGTCGATTTCCACCAAGAGATCAAAAAAAAAAATTAAAAAACCAAATATGCAGTTATTGTTTTCTTATAAATCGAGGGCATGACTCCTTTCACGACTTTTCTCTAAGTCTCGTAGTTTCCGACTTGGCCATCACCGCCCTTCTCAAATAACCACCCTGCATAAAACATCGTACCTCTTGTCCATCTTGAGATCTGTAGCGGATCCATTTCCCCAACTTCGGCCGCCAGTACTCCAACATATACAGTTCAGCATACTCGACACCCTGAGAGTTACCGAAGCGGCCCTGGGTGCCAGTTGCCGTAATCACATGCACGGAATGCAGATTTATCTGCAGCCACTCAGTCGACTCGGTCGTGATTTGAGGTTTAGGGCACCACGCGCCGCTCTTAATATCCTGGTTTAAACTGAAAATTTAATAAAGAAGATTAGTCAGCTACACCAGCCACTAGTCAACCACATCCATACAATATACAAATAAATAAAAGTGTTTACATGAAATGACTTATTATGATGTTCTCATGGTACATAGACCAGAATTATTATATGGATAAATTAAAATACGATTAAAATTCGAATTAATGTGGGCGGCCCTACAATGTTTTTAGTTATTTAAAGGACTGATTATGATTAAATTTATATAATTTCCTGACACTATCAGTGTGCCACACAAAATTTGTTTCAGTATTAAAAATAAACAAGGCGCCACGTATCGATCGACACATATAACGTGTGTGTACTTTCCCGTGACATTCAGAAGAATATTACGTAATTTAATTTTGTAATGTTTTGTCTATTCGTTAAAACTGCAAACAAATATACCACCTAACTACACTAATGGAATAATATTTTATCAGTAAATATCAGTAAAAAAAATCAACTTTATCCTACTCATTAGTTAATCCATCAAATCACCACGGCAACAATTGTCAAAAACATAACATAAGTAAAGGTTAGCTTACGGCCGTTCCCAATATTCAGTCTATCTCTTACTTGAGATAAAAATCCAAACTATCGTTGACTTTTCTGTCAAAATAAACTTATCGACGGTAATTTACCATATCCGTACACGCTGTCTGTCAATGTGGCGACGTATAACTTACCAGCGATAGAAGTTTGTTTGGAAATTGCCATTCAGGCGTCCCAATATAAGGCGATAAGCATGACTTATCGGGTATATTGGGACAGCTTCAGATTATTGACAGCTAATTACTGACAGTAGAAGATAGTAATTTATCTCTATCTGTAGATGGTATATTGGGAACGGCTGTTAGTGGACATACACAACTCAATTTTCGTTGATATATTATGAATAAATTGGCCAAATAAAACAGTTGAATTCCATGTGGGTAATAAAAGACTCGGGAACAGATATTTGACTAATTTCAGTTGCAACTTATTTATAGTTAAATAAATTCTATTTTATCACAAAGATCATTAAGAGGACTCAAACAAATGCGTAGGATTACGTCTCTATTGGCTACGTCCTCGATATTGCCAATTAACTATAATGTTAATATTATATATTTCCAAAAATAAATAATTCAATTTTGTTGACAACAAAGCAATAGTTATATTTCGTATTATTTATTGATTATCTCGCCTTGGTTATTCTTGATGTTAATATTTTCCCTTCTGTCATGTTGTCTAAAGCATACTCCATTTAAATAAGGTATTTCTGATATATATTATATATATATATATATATATATATATATATATATATGCTTTAGACAACATGACAGAAGGGAATATATATATATAAAAGTACTTTCGGTTTACAAGGCTCGCTTTTGCTTTGCGGTCGTGGTACCATACCACTTCGAGCGAAATGGCCAATATACAGTGTTTTTTAAACTGCGATAGTGTGGGGAAATCCAAATCCAGAAGACATACAGAAAGACTGACTTAGTAACCATTTGCTCTCTTTTTGTCAAAACTATTTTGGTTAAATTACTTTCAGGGTTGACCCTGCACGAGTTGTCCCTAAAAAAAAAAGAGTCATTTTGATGATCTTTTAAAATGTGGATCGACTCAGTTTCTTGTGAGGATTATTTAACTGTATCGAAAGAAAAAAATCTAAACGGCAAAAAAATTCTTCTCATACTATTTCTGTGTTGAAACACATGTGGCACCGGGTACCTAATTCTTATGTCCATTACCGACATAAGCCTAGGGCAGTTTCCAATCATATTATTTCGCGAAGAAGATTATCAGTATTGTTGGTGATGTAAGTTCAACTCTCCGGTCTATCTTCAACTTTTAAATTGTCTGCACGTTGAAAGGTAGACCACAATGGAATAACTGACCAAATCCTTCAAAACGCTACATCGATGCTAATGTATCTTCCAATCTGATATTATGAAATCACATTCACAGCGTGGTTGCATTTGGTATTGCAGCCACGTCATTTCCGGTTCGTGAAGACTTGAAAACGTATTTTATGAGCTATATCACATCGATTGCAACGCGGCAAATTAATAAACATTTACGTTGTGAAAGATGTGACATCACCGGCTGATATTATTTTGAATTGGCTATATTATGTATTTTAATTTATTGTTATGAAAATATGTGCATCGCATATAAGACAACCCATTAAAATTAGGCGGATTAAACAAATTATTACTCAAATATTTCAATTAAATTAATTTTAAATCAAATAGCAATAGCAAGCCTAACGCACGACAGCTGTTGTTTTATATCTCGTAGTCAAGAACGTCGAGCCAAGACGCAGATTCGGTATTCGTCCTGGCTCGGGTATAATCGGCGTGCGGTGCAAGCGCCGGCGAGAGCGGGCGGCGGGCGCCGAGCAGTCAGTCAGGGAAGAACTATCCAGCGAGGCGGTTGTGTCGCACGTGCATGCCGAGAACACCAGAAGATCCTTACCATGTGACCGACCTTGCCCCGTATATATATATATATAAAGTACATATTAGGAGGTCCACCAAGTCTATTAGAAGAATAGTTTTTTTTTCCGTACTGGTGAAAAGCTTTTTATATAAGTATAATATTACAGGGCGAACCGCACTTGATGTACTATTTTTGCTATTTTGCAATAAGCAATTACACAAAAAATTCATAAAGAAGGCATGAAGTCACTACCCCCATTCAATTCATCATTATTACTAAAAACATAAAATGTTACAAAATATTATGAACAAATATAAATTAAATATGAACATATAGTTGTAAAGTGAAAACAATACGAGCTTTGTGTTTCCAGATGACTTCCTCGCCGTTCGGTGATCGCATAAATTTTAATAAACATTTTACAAGTATGCCAATCGAACGTCCTCTCTCAAAAGCCTTTGTAAATCTGTATCCGATCTGTTTATATCTTATTGCTCAGCTATATTTAGATTTGAATCGATAGTAAAGTTAGACTAGATATACGCCGCATACATTTTAATGTATGATATTGTAAAAATACCAATAGCATAATTGTAAATGTTTGTAACTGCGCCAAAAAGGCAGAATTTTATTAGATGGTAATATAAACACGAACGAATGCGAGCGTAACAGCTACTATAATGATAAGTAAGAAAATAACTAGATTGCTAATCTAATTTGCGCACTATGATCTTGATGAAATAATAAGAAAAAATATACTTTATAGAAAAGTAATTTAACACTGTAAAAAGGGTCCACTATATCAATTATTATTATGCGCTGATAGTTTTGAATTTAGTTCTTGGATTGATGTATTGATGTTTTATACAAGTAAAATTATTGTACTTACAAGACATTGCTTAAAACCAAATTCGCCCAATTTTTTCTAGATGCATGGAAAGTATTATATACAGGCGGAGTAAAATATTAGACTCAAATGACCATTTATTATGATTTTTAACAGTTTTAAGGTGTTAATTTAAACTTGATTTCTGCTTGCGTTCTTGATTCAATACCTCTCGACAGACAGGAGTGATCATATTTAAATCAGATTAACTTTTAATCTTGGCAAACGTGTCCTTGTATCGAACGACACATCAGACCACAGAACACATTTCTGTGTTCTGTGCATCAGACCATGTCTTTAACGAAAGTTAAATCTTCTCAATTTTAAGCAGAAAACAATTCCACAGCTAGCGAGGCAAAGAAACAAAATTTAACAATTAATAAGTTAAAAAGAAAATCCCACTTATTAGATGAAAGTTAACATAATTTAATATGCAACGATTTTACTTTACGATAAAAAATCTCTTAACACCTATATAATTTTTAAGATTTAATAATTCAAGACACTAGGCGCGCATTTGATGCCACGCGTCGATTAAGAAGCGCCGAGTCAAATGGAAAAATGCTTTTCTCGAGAAGGAAGAAATATTTTAGAATTTAAATATCAATTATTTAGTCGTACAAATCGATGATAACGCATAATATTCTCTTATTGAAATATTTCACATTCATTTTATATCATTCCTTTTTGTACATACCGAAATAATATTTTATCGAGAAGTTAACAGGTAACTTCACCTGTTTTGCACAGCATTAAGTTCAATCTGCTTACTTTTAAATTTTCTTGAACACAATTGAAGCAAATTATATATATCTCATGGCTCCCAAGTTTTGTTTCTGCATCTACAAGTGGTTTCTACCTGTGCGCAATTTCTATTTGAGAGAGACTTCTTCTATTAATTTGTTGAAACTTTATAAGCATAATTAGTCTACAATTTAGCTGGAGGCTAAATCTCAAATAGGATTTGTTGTGACCATATAAGTCAGTCAATTATATATATATATAATTGACTGACTATATATATATATAATTGACTGACTATATATATATATATATGAAAATTGCTATTTTTAGATGTTAATATTACAGGCTGCATTTTTAAAATTAAAAAGGCTAGGCTTGAAAAAAGCTACTCGAAAAGCCACAGGCTTTAAAATTTAAACCATTTTATGTTTGTAGATCATATAGATTTTGTATATTAAGTAGCTTACAAGTAGTTTGAAGTGGCACACACATGCATAATTATGAAATATTGCAATTAAAAACGAGAACAAACTATTTTAAATATCTTTATCTTTATCAAATACATAACGTTTAGTAAACGTAAATAAAGCTTTTATGGGCAGGTATAATAACGGTTACATGAGTGATAATTCACTTCATTCAATAATTGGTATTATGGCAAATCAACAAGTAATTCCTTATGCAAAGTCTTCATGAAACAGTCTATTGCTATATATCATTTCAGACATAGAACGATAAATACAACTGCAACTTTATTGAATTTCCAAACACATTAGTAAACCGCTAAAGGTAACGGGTGGCACAAGAAATGGTAAACGTACACATCTACAAAGTAAAAGTAAGCCTAGCCAGGGACGCGCTAAGCCGGCTTACCTTATCGAACGGTATTCTAATCGGTCATCGTAAGCTGCTGTCGCGGAGGGTTACATAAAGCTTAACCGAAAACAGCCTGTGGACCAATTAACTCTTTAATTTACAACAAATTTTAAAAAGATTACAATGTATAGAGTGAGGCTGAGATCTCTAGATCGTACTTAGACTTTGCTCAGACTTTACTTGCGTTAAACTTAGCTGAGTGTGATAAAACCATAGTATAGACAAACACTCTCCTCTAATGAGGATCCGTAATCGGCGAGACTAAATTTTAAGTGTGGTAGTTTTACAAATGTGAGTTAGCGAAGTGTTTAGTATTTTGCTTTTGGTAAATCCCTATGACAAATATTGATTAACGGCGTCATATTCACGTATACAATATTTGATTTTCTAACACATATTTTTTAAATTAATATAATCTTTAGGAAATAGAGTGTTTACTACGTATATATAATTTAAAAATATATATTTTAGTGAGTATGTTGTACGAAAATAAGCATAACGAAAGCAGTATAGAAGAATCAGTAATTGCCAGTATAATGATAGATAACACCACAATGTAACAGAACAGGACACCATTATATTGTTTAATTAATATCCGTTAAAACACAGAACAATTACGATAAAAACACTAAAATTTCAATGCGGTTAATGTTTGACAGGAGACTAATGGACAATAAATTGTTTCAAAACGGTTTCACGGCTTATCTATTTCGTCTCTTTCTCACACCTCGGTTTTTGTGAAAGGATAGTTATCTAACTCTCACACAGGGCAACGCTCCTGTGATTCCTTTGGTGTTGCAAGAGAATGTGGGCGGCGGTGATCACTTAACACCAGGTGACCCATACACACACACACATACATACATTCATACAGACGTGCGGACACCATTGCAGGAATAGTCAGGGAAGCTTCCTAGGATCTTAAAACGTCGAGCTCTGATGAAAGCTTGATTATCGAAAAACGGGGTAAAAACAATAAGTTCCCGAATTTTCGAAAATTTTAAATTTTCTTAGCGCGAATTAAAAATATCCCTGAAGACAGGACCGACCAGGAACAATATAAATGTTGTAACAAATATGCTAGATTCATTGAGATTATTTAACGGACCCCTGATGACCTCATACTTCTATGGTTTGGATAATTTATTTGACAGTCGGAGCATTTTTCGTTAAAATGGAGTACGTGGAAATGTGCTATCTTTGTAGTTAAGACGAACGATCCACCGCGAAATGGCAACCTGACCTTTTGTTGATAATATTTTACAGATTTTTATTTATTTCCGCGGAACCCAATTAAATTCGTTATCTCAAATAGAGTCGCCTTAGTTATACTTTAAACACACGTATGCAAATCAAATTCGGCCATAGATTACACATAACAAACAATGAAAAGGTAAGCATTTAAAAATTGATTTTCTGGTGTTAATATATATATTTCAGTTATATATTTTTAACACTAGTAAAAGACGACATATAGATTTTTTTAATACTAATGATTCATACGAGATATAGTTGATTATAAATAATTTAGTATCTTAGTGTTATAATTTTAATTTTTCTTTTACGTTGTATTTTCAAAACTGAGATGCTTATTAAAGAAACAGTCGACCCAACAGAATGTTTCTGTAGAAAAAAGTTGATATTTAATATTTATGTTTTTTTATGAATTTGTTAAGAGGCGTATTGGGCTCAGCAAAATTCCGGCCGTTTTTTCTAAAGAACTCGCTCCGATGTGCGAACCTATCCTTTAAATACTATCGACGCACATAATAAAGAAATCGCTAAGAGCAGGTGAAGCCAATGTCGGAATTATTTGAATCGAGTTATCGACAATCGAAAGTTACTCAAGCGTTTGACCTATTCAATTTATAAAACATGAGATGTAGCATTGTCTCATATCCGGGCAGTACATCGCATCGACATTGCTTTCAATAATCAGCTTATTGGTTGAGCATTTTATTATTAAATATCTGGACAGCCGGATCGGATTTTTAAGAATGTACAAAACTTGAACAAAAAAAAAACTTATAGGACATCAGTATTCGAACCGGGATCTTCTGCTTTCCGGATGACCCGATGATCATCTGAGCTATTATAGTCATATATATAATGGCGAAATTTACCTTTGTATTCTAATGTTATTGTAGCTGTTAAATGTAGCATTAAAACACGGATAAAGCTACATTTTAAACCTAGCTAGTTCGATTTCACGCCTCCGAAACTACCTGTATACTAAATTTCATTAAAATCGTTGGAGCCGTTTCCGAGATTCTAATTATTATTCAAGAATTGCTCGTTTAAAGGGAAGGTATAACATAAGCGATTTAAATGTATACAAAGTGTAATTAAAAACAGTTGTAAGTTATAAAGCAGTAGGTGGAATAATCAAACCCGTCAATATTGAAACATAACTTCATCACACAGATTGTGCATTAGAAAAACAATCATAATTAAAATAGATTATTTAAAACCAATCAAATCAAAAAGACGACGTATTTTCTTATAAATGGGTTGATAAGAAAAAATATCAATGTTAAAAATAGGTTATTTATGTTAATAAACATTGCAGACTAAAATGTAATCCACAGATTTAACGAGCTATCCCGGGAAATGATGTTTACATTAGCACCATATTAAATCCCTTACTCGACGATACCTTATACCAAATATTGCATGTACACAAACAGCCAGACGCGGTAAGAGGTGCTTATAGATTATGTAACGCATAATCCTTGAAAGACCATAGAATAATGTTTTATGTTTAATTAGTTTCACCTGTGTTCGCTGGAAGTAAATTTAATAAAAATACTGTTTATAATTTTTTTTTTTTTGGTTAAATATCTATCCCTATGACTAAATCTAACCTACTTATTTAATTGACGAACAACTTTGTTCGCGTTGAATTAGACATCGCGCTCCATACGTTTTTTTTTACGTAGTAAGGGAAGAGACGATCCGGACGTTCAGCTGATGGTAATTGGTACACCCTGTCCATAAAACAACTACAATTACGCTCGTCACTTTGAGTCTTAGGATGTTAAGTCTCATTTGCCCAGTAATTTCACTAGCTACGGCGCCCTTCAGACCGAAACACAGTAATTCTTAAACATTACTGCTTCACGGCAGAAAAAGTCACCGTCGTGATGCCCATAATCTAGCCGACATCCTCTGCAAAGGAGCCTCCCACTGGTATAAAGTTATACCTGAGAATAAACCAAGAATATGCAAAATGTTGACTATATCGCTGACAACACTGTCAGTACAATGATAATTCTGAAGTTTTCCGAATGCCAAGAACCCTTGCAAATGAAGGCGGCAATTATTAAAATAATTCGAAATTTGAATTTCAACTTTAGCCATCCGATACGTTTAATTTCATTAGCTGCTATATACTACGATACAAACCTTCTCTGTATCTGAATATGTTATGAGCATCCAACCTATGTAAGGATCATACGCTCCAACACATCAGGTGAATAGATTTGACAAAAGCCGTTGCAATCGTGAGGCCATGCGACCGTAAACAGTTCCGCAACAACAAATCATCTAATCAGATCACAACAGCTTTGTCCTACCTGAGATACATTAGAGAATGCATGCGGTGCAATACCGCAAAGGTGTTGATTAGTTTCGGGGTATGCGTAGTGGCCGCTGATCGCAAAGGGCCAATATGCCTGAGTGATGAGCACTACTTGACGTTTTGTTGGCTATTAGTGAGCCAGTCGACTCGAGTTGGTCACCGATTAGGAATTAAATTCATTTCACACATCAATGCATTTTGGCGTGCTCAGTTTTATGATCTGTAGGCGTTATTGAAATATTATTGAAGGTACTTCTAAAACAATTATCAGAGGGAATTTTTAACGATTTGCGCGCACTTAGACACACAAATTCGACATCCTAGTAAACTTGATCATTATGTTGCAGCTACCATAAGCCTCTTTAATAAATTTCAGCAGCTCGGAACATTCCGGGCTGCTGTGTCAAAAATAAAAATAGCACTAATGATACCCGACCTCCGGTAGGAGATGGCACCTCAAGAAGAAGAAGAAGAATAAATTTCAAAAAGTAGATATAAATTGTAAAACAAAAAATTATCATTTCTTTCTAATTGTATAAACGTTACTAATATTTTTTTTTTTTTTTAATATATAATATGTTCATTCATTGAATTTAAAATCTTCTTTATTACATTATTGTTCTTTCTACAAACGTAAAATAGCACGAGAAAATTTTGTTGTAAGAATTTCTGTTTTCTAACGCCAAAGAAGTATAACTTATTGAGTACGTACTTATTTATGTAAGTATACATCGTAGGGACAAATTAGCTGAAATTATGAAGTTCAGTTGGTAAAATTAACATAGAACATTATTATAATATTTTTGTCTTCCTGTTTTATAGTTTAAACTTATCTCCGAATTGGGATTATATCATTTATGGGGAGAAACTTGCAAAAATGAAGTAAAAAAAAATAAACCTACCTGACTGCAAGTGAGAAGAAACAATTGTTAGCAACACACGTTTGTATTCATTTTCAGTTTTAAGATATAATTTGCAAGAATGGTATTTTAATAGAAGTTATCAATGTATTAATATAGTTTTTTTTTTCATATTAACCTGTCTCCAATGCAAAATAACTATTTAAAAAAAAATAGACACATTACAAACTTCTCACAAAACTGATGATGATATTACACGAGGCTTATAGCTATTAAAATTAGTAATAAAAAATGGAAAGCAAGAATAAATTCGATAACGCAAAGTAAATTATTTTTCGCTCCAATATAGTGGAGATTAATGTATATTCGTTAGCGTTATTGTACGATAAACCTCTAGGGCTAAACCAAACTTATTATTTGCAGTGTAACCTACACCATATAACTTCAAGCCTTTGTCAGCCGTGCGCGTCAAACGATGAGTCGGACAAAGTTCGAGTAACAGAGTTCCGAGTATCTGGGAATTAGTTTTGACACTAGAATTTCAATTTAATGACATTTCGCATATCTTTGAAAGCAACTTCTACTACTAGTATTGTGTTTCTATTTTAAAACGAGATAGTTTTACACTTGCGGAACGGCAAAACAAGATGGAAGCAGTTTGTATATATGACAAAGCCATGTTACACTTACTGACTCATTTATCACAATACCTAAAAAAGGAGATAAGCTCAATCTTCTACATCTAGATTCTTCGAAGGGAAATGAGAGGAATTGCTAAGAGTATTACAAAACTAGAAGAGTTGTTTCAAAACTAATGTTTCTAGTTTTTTTTTGTCATATAAGGCGTAGTTAGAAGAACTCTGACAATTCTTAATTTGGAATCAAACGCCATAGTATTGAAGTTTCTGTTGGAATTGACCACATGAGTAATGAGACAATGAGAGTCCCGGTGCAACGTTGAACATTTCAGTACCTACTGAAACTTCAGACGGCAACTTCTGCGCCTAAATAGAAGTTAACTTATGTTTTGGTAATATAACGCAATATGTTTTGGTTTAAAAGGTGTGAGTGCCGGTGTAAGTACAGCCATATTCTACAATAATGTCGTGTAACCTTAGGTCGTTTTGTAATGCGTTTTTTATTTATGAAAATAAGGGGCGAGACGATCCGGACGTTCAGCTGATGATAATTGATACGCCCTGCCCATTACAATGCAGTGCCGCTCAGGATTTTTGAAAGACCCAAAATTACTGAGGGGTACTGCAACTGCACTCGTCACCTTGAGATGTTAAGTCTCATTTGCCCAGCAATTCACTAATTACGGCGCTCTTCAGACCGAAACACAATAATGTTTACACATTACTGCTTCACGGCAGAAATAGCATAATCTAGCTGACATCCTGTGCAACGGACCTCCCACTGGTTATGACTCCAATCATATATAATGCCTAGTGCATTATTATGGGTAAATAATGGTGATTAACAGCGCGTGGTGGATCATCACCCTGCTCCATCTTTTCCCTTCGGATTTATTTAGTACTGTCACACATTTTTGAAATAAATAAAAATAAAATGTGAAGTACTACAGTATAAATCTACACAACACGTGTGTCTTTTCGCTTGTAAAATAATTACCAAAATCATGTCTACATGCGTGGCATCGCTTGATATTGCAATGCCAAGCCTTATATCCACGTACAATGAGGTAAAGTTAAGATAATATTTGGTTTAAGAAATTTAACGCAGTCGAAAGCGTGTTATTTTTAACAAAAAAATTATGATTTTTTTCCCTTAAACACGTCAAACCTTACGATAATGAATTCTGTTTGGTTTTTTACACGCACTTTTAATCTAAGGTTGTAGCAGTTTGATAAGGAAATTATTTATTTGTGAGCAAAATTTCATAAGAAAAAGCGCTACTGAAATGCTGCCTCCGCGTACGTTGACTTAATAATTGGTCATATGCCTTTTCACCATTCACCGAACAATGGCAAACCAAAGCAAGCGAAATTACCTTCTTCTATTCCACTCGGTTTCCTTGATACCAATACACAGTCTTTAATTTTTCGTTAGCTTCCTTTCACCGCCGTTATATAATTTATATTATCTAGACTGTTGAGACACATGTCCACACAATGTCTAACGGCCGTTTTCAATAACCTATCTATTATTAGTTTAACTTACTAGAGGTAAACTAATTTATCCTTCTACGCTTACTTAAATTTCAATAACCAATTGACAGATAGCATTGATCTATAAATATGTTGGACATAACTATGGATAGATAAGTTCGTATCATTAAACGGCGACAGCAATGTATCCGTAACTTAAACTAAGGGTAGATAGATTATTGAAAACGGCCGTTAGTCAACTCCCAACCACTAACCACTCCTAATTATTATTCAAGATGAATTTTTGACAAGTTTTAAGATACAAAATTATAAATGATTTTATTCTTCTTAGATATAAGCGCAATAGAACCACATAAAATGTTTTATTTAAAAAGTTAATTCATAAACCATACCATTTTATGTTAAGAATTGTTATGAAGAAAAAAAATAAAAATACAATGTACTACGAATATATTACGTTTGAGTAGAACTAAAAAAATGTCCGCGACTAGGCCTATAATATAATAACAGATTATATGTTTTATATTATTAAAGAATTAAGATAAATTGAAAATATAAAAAAATTAATCCAGAAAATTGTAATAATGGAAATGTAGTGAGCGTCTGTAAACAATAGTTCATATTTGAAGAAAAAGTAGATGCCAGAGGCGGATAAGAAAATGGACACGATTGCGAAGGGATAAATCTTGAGATATGAATACAATTCAACGAGGAACAAAGGCTCTTCTAGCGGCTATCAAATTCTAGCAATCTCCTTCAAGCTTGTTTGAAAGATTAAAATTCCAAGCCGGTTTAAATGTAAGGCGAAAATTTAAAGAGATTGTCTGCAGCTGCTTTTAAAAATTAAAAGAAAACCATTCATGTTTATGCAAGATAATATAATATTCCGATGGTACGAGTATATTATGGAATGGAATATCGATGTACGATGTAAAATCTAATAAATAAATAAGATATAATTGTAAAAATTTACAAAGAGAAGATAAATGTCAATAGTAAAAATAATAAACCCATGGAATCATTAAATGTACTTGATATTTATTGCTTCAACTCACTGTTTGCAACTTAAACACTCGCGAGTACACCAGACACTTAAATGAAATCCTACAAATATCGGGTTTTGCATTACAACTTATGTTTCCTCCTTAGCTTACGGGAGAAGCCTTATTACCAAACCCTTCACGAGTACCACTTGTCTTGTTTCGTATTCTCCGTAGAGTATAATTCAGTACGTATAATTGAAACCGAGTCACTACAGAAAACTTCAGCATTTGGATTTGTTTATTATAGAGAGCCAGGCGTGGAGCTTCATCGAATAAATAAACACAATATTAATACATATATAACGAATTACTAATACGTTATATAAATTAATAGCTTTAACGTTTGGAACTCTGAACCAGCATTCCGGGATCAACCCACTCCAAAACCTTACGTTAACCAAAAGGCTACTTATGAGGCAGTGGGGAGGCACTGAAAAAACACCTCTCAATCCGGATTTCGGCAGTTTGTTGCTTATATAGCAGTACAGTTCAAACTCCATTGCATATTTTATGCGGTACTGTTTTGCAAAAACGTAGCATCTCATACTGAACACAAATTCTCCGAACGTCTGAGCTACGTCAGATCAGAGCTGAAGATATTAGAAGATACATCAAAGGAATTAATATTAGCAGTTAGCTAGTGGCTATCACAATTAATCACATTGATTCCCGTGAGACAGAACTAAGCCGAACTGCATCAGGCCACTTTACAAACTATATAATATCATCATCAATAACATAACACATTAACAAAATTATTAAAAGTTCATCAGATAGCATAAAATAAAATGTTGTGAATAGAAAGTGGGAGGCTCCTTTGCACAGGCTGCCGGCAAGTTTATGGGTACCACAACGGCGCCTATTTCTGCCGTGAAGCAGTAATGTGTAAACATTACTATGTTTCGGTCTGAAGGGCGCCGTAGCTATTGAAATTACTGAGACTTAACATCTTATGTCTCAAGGTGACAAGCACAATTGTAGTGCCACTCAGAAATTTTGGGTTTTCAAGACTCCTGAGCGGCACTGCATTATTTTCATAAAAAAAAATAAAGAATACGACAGAGGCAATAATTCTACATTATGGAGGTATTTACCGTAAACAGTCATTTTATACGTTAGTTTTTTACACATATTAATGACGTTTTTAATTAGGCTAAGTAATTCAAAGAAACACCTTTTAGAAACAAAACATATTCTGAAAATATTTTACAAATTAAAAGTTAAAGTAGACTGAAAATTCTTGACAACGGTACTGAGTATTGAGGGTCTCTTATCAAATTTGTGCGATCAACCACAAACGAGAACGCTTTCAAAGCATCGAATTTTTAATCAAATATATTTTTCCTTTTGTGACGCATTCATCATCCGATTATTATTCTGGGTATGAATGAATGTAAATAAGAATGAATCTGTGCTCACATAATTTCTTAATAATAATAGCTATCTTATGAACATCATTGGTCGTTGTTACTCTAGGTATATTAAATATAACTTCGTATCGAATATAATCATAAATTGAAAAAAAAAATTAAAAGGCCCTGTAGTTGATGATATAAAATCAATGACGTTCTATAGACATATAAGGACATATTCGCAGTTTGATAGCGGAACGGCAAAAGTGTGCTTTGAGACAATGTAAGCACACTTTTCTGTTTAGTCGTATGTCAACTGTCACTGTCTAAATTATACCTGAACTGAATAAATGTCTTACATTGCTGCTTATTGACCGAGAATATTTTAAGCAACTGGAATGTTAATGCATCAATGTATAGATATGGCAGTCGAAGCTTATTATGGTGTAGTTTGTGGTATAAAATTTGTAACTAAAATTTATGAACGATGCGGGAATCAAATCCGCGACCTCTCGGGTTCCGTCCGAGCGCTCTTCCACTGAGCCAACCAAAGGTTCGAGTTGTTCAAGTTCCAACTCAAGCAGTTGGCTCAGTGGAAGAGCGCTCGGACGGAACCCGACAGGTCACGGGTTCGAGTCCTGCATTCATAAATTTGGTTAACTTACTCAATTAATCCTAGAAGTAAATATAATAAGTAGTATCACTTTTAAAAATAACAAATCGTTGAAATTTATGGCAAGTTCCATATTTCGGCTTTGTTTTTATAGGGCGAGATATGTAAGTATAAAATAAATAAACTAAAATAACCACATTTCACATATATTTATCGATCAATAGTATTGTTGTCTTAATAATTAAATGAACATTTGTACAACATTTGATCGCTAGAGTCATTTGCGATGGTGCACCATAGGATGGGCGGTCATTAAGCCTTATTGACGCGTACTGGAGCGTCCCAGTCATCAATGATGCGTTAAGAAGCGGCACTCGTAATTGATATCATCACCCAGCTACATCTCCATAGCACTCATTTAAATTTAAACTTTAAGAAGAATGCATAAGAGGCTTTATTATAAAAGCCCTTGTGTACGTCTCGAAATGCGAAGTATTCAGTGTTCGTATTTAGACTGGAGCTCAGTCATGTTCATAGCTTTATTTGTTTTCATCATATTAATTAAGAGAGAAGTTTTGTGTTTTATAAGACACTGCATCTACATGACTGAATTTCAAAAATACCTACTTGGAATGCTCAGTTTCTCTGTATTGTAATGTTTGCATGAGAAATGCACACTATTTTGAGCTATATTTCAACCCCTGTAAGTTGGAAAAGCATCTCAAAAAGGGAAATAACTTCAAACGAATAATTGTTAAAAGTGTAAAAACGACTAGCCTGTTTCGAAGAAAATACGATATTCATTATTGATGTAGTTAGAGCGTGAATACTAAAGTTTATTAAACTGTTGAATATTTCGTAATGGTAGTAGAGCAGAGCCGTTCTCTGCAATATCGATTGTCGATTTAGTTAAAAGCAATAGTTACTGCCTGTGCTCGTAAACGCATAGTTAAACTACACAAAGTTTACAACTCGATGACGACATATTGCTTATACACTCCAGATTAAATAAACCAAGCAATGACTACAAGTATATAGAGGATAACGAACTGAGTAAGATGAGCTTTGAACTCTAATACGTACTATTCTTATGTTTGACTTTACAAATCATACATACTTAGTGGTGTAACGAAAGAAACAATAAATATATTTAGTTCATGAGAAAGAAGCATTTATAATTTGACTGGAAAATGATGGTTCGTGAAGAAATTCAAAAACGGTGGTCAAAATGAATTGGTCAATTCATTTTGACCACCGTTTATGTTATCTTCAGTAGAAAACTTGATTATAAAATCCAACCTAATCAGCTAACGTTAAAATCATTAACGTGATTTAAACAAATACTTCTCCATTCGCTTGTTTGATAACAGTAAAAAATAATTTAGGACAGAATCAGTATATAGAATTACGTTTATTAATTATGCATAATATGAATTATAAGACATTCGATAAAAACCGGAGGGTTGCCCTTTACTGTTAATTCAATTGTTACGTATTAGCCAATGAAATGCCATACAGAGAACAAACGAATAGGGCCTTTAAAAGTCGCGTGATTTCTTTCATGTAATCGAAACTGTTCGTGATATGTCGAGAATGGTTAAAATTAAGGAAGACGTTGACTATAACGTTTTATAATATAAAGCAACATCGTTAGTGGGCAGTACAAAGTTTTAATCAGATTTACAATAAACTAGTTAAGATCATTAGTAAAATTGTACAATATTATCTCCAGTAGGTATATAGCATGTTTGTGTCATTAATATGGCAAATTTGGATATTTCAATATAATGTTACAACTATCATAAAGGTGTTAAAGTAGATGATATCTTCAGATAATTACTATTAACGGATATGCATTGATATAACACTTACAGCACACAGAATTCAAGAATCAGTACCCTTCACTGTAATAAAGGGTGACATTACGTACATAAAAGTATGTAGTATAGAATATTTGAAAATGGAATACTTACCGTCCATTTTGTGGTCCCACGTTGCCATCGTTGAACGAGGAACTAGCGGTTAGGTCCTTGTCGGGAATTAGCCCGCTCTCCATACCCAGCGGGGCGATGCATTGAGCTGAAAGCAGTACATAATGTTCATATATAGTCGTTAATGCATACTCGCTGACGTCATGCCGCATATCTCCCCTGTTAACCACACAAATTGGAACATATGAAAATAGCCACATCGCATTGCACGAACTTTACGCTGTTATACCAAAACCAATATCGCAATTATAATCAAATCGCCATTGCATATTACGATCACAAAATCTTATTTCCATTCTACAGACAATACCGTGCGGCAAGTATACAACCCGTTAGAATTCAAACGTATTATTAACTCCGCCAGGTGTGTAATTTTCAACGCGAGTACAACTCGTTATATTTTAATATTTCAAGCGAGAGATATTACACGGCAGTACACGTGTGAATTCATCGACATGAAATCAGCATGTCAGAAATTAAGTTAATTATTGGTCACGGAGGGATCTAATGCTACAATTATATTGTGATTATAAATTCCTATCGACCTGAAAACGGGGACATATTTACAGTGGAACGATATCACATCATTAAAGTTCCACCAGTAGCTTGCGGTGTCATTATATCTACATAAATGCCAATGTAGATGGCGGCTATAGCACATTTATATTAACTAGCTCTCGCCTAGCGTTGAACGTACAGCGAACTAGAAAACTAGCGCTTAGCGTGCACTCCTAGAGAAATAATTTAAATAACCATTTCTGTTTTTAAGTACGCTCTACTTCAGCAGGTACTATGGTGATTTTGTGAGACATGTATTACTTCAACTTTACTTTTAAATCGTCTGGGATGAGTTGTGAGTCAAATAACTACATATCGTTGGCCTCGTAAGTTTGATTCCAGGGATTCAATGGTTGGTATAATGCGTCACAACATTATAATTCCGATGTAAGATGTGTAAGCTTTTGGATTTTATGTTTCAGCTTGGGATGGTAATAAAAGCTTAATGAAATGAAAGAGCTATGGTTATACTTTATAAAGTGAAAACTTATTTACATAGCTAGCACTTTATTTTGAATTATTGAATGATATTAAGCTGGCACGCTTGGTTTTGTAACGTTCATTCGGATATAGTCGGTGCGAGTCGATTTGTTATCGTAAATAGAAAATCTAAAAAAGTCTTTATTTCAAAGTTCAGTTATAATCACAAACCTATTTCATTTTTAGAATACGACTAATATGTATATTATAAATTTTATTATTTCTAGTTATTTTATGATTTTCAGGCCTGTCGTGTGGTCTTATTACATAACTACACATATTTTATTTGGTATAAGAACGACAGGAAAATTTATAGAGTGATTTATAATACGCGTGTACGACAAGTAACCTGCATATACATAATAAACACTATGAAATATGAAATAGAAAAGTGATATAATTACAAGCAAAACCTTTAAATTTAATTGCCCAAGTAATCAACGAGGTTATTATTAAAATACCAATTTACATCAAAGCATCGTGAGACAAATTAATAACTTTCTCTTTAGGAAATTCAAAATATCATCAACGCGTAGTTTCAAACTACAAGTTCAATACGTAAAAGTCCTCAACAATCGATTCCTTTATTGAACAGTGAAATAATTGATGTCGGCGACTCATCCGACACGAAGTCACGACTGGCGAAGTCATTTCCACTTCCGGCAACGGCGTATTGTAAGTAAGCTCTATGATAATTAGGCCTAGTATTCATTAGAGGACGCGGACGCCACCTGCCGCTTAAGCACAGCAACAACAATACAAAAGATACAAAGCAATCAAAACTCATCCCAGCCTCGTGATATTAAAATGTGAGAGTTAGGCTAAATGTATATGATTAAACAAGTTTTCTTTAAAAGTAAATATATATTTTGATAGGTTTCCCTTAATTTTCTCATCTTAATGGCAACTACAAACTTTCACAACTCGACTTTCGAAAATGCAGACTCTTTAGTTCGATATAAATTAAAGCTTCATAAACACTAGCAACAGTTAATGCAACTGGTTGCGAGACCAGGCATTGAAACTTAGCTTCGAAAACAAAACTTTAAGAAGTTTTCTACAAACAACAGTGGATATTTGTTACTTACTCCATGACGCTTTTGAGCCAGCTTGAACCTTTAAATCAGCTCAGTTTCTATTTTGATGATACCGAACGGGTTAAACAAACAAAGCCGCGTGTAATTCATAATTGAGAGATCTAATTATGACGCCCAATGACGTTCTATACATACATACAAATCACGTCGTTTAAAAACAAAGCTGAAATATGGAACATGCCACAAATTACACCATAATAAGCTTCGACTGATATATCTATACATTGACGCATTTAATCCAGTTCTTAAAAATATTCTTGGTTAATAAGCAGCAATGTAAAACAAATATTCAGTTTATGTTACGAATGTTGAATTTAGAATCCGATTCGGACAGTCACAGTTTCACACATAAAAGTGTGCTTATATTGTTGCTTGTTAAGCACACTTATGCCGTTCCGCTATCAGACCGTGAATGATATGTCCTTAAATGTGTATAGAACTTCATTGATAACGCCCAATTATAGGTTTAATTTATATATGATTATATGTATATACATAAACAAATATTTGTTGCGAAGCAAAGTTAAAAATGTGCGTCTGATTCCCTTCAGCTAAGAATCCCTTAAAAAAACTGCACAGATAATCGAATTCGCCACTTCAAGCAAAAGCATTCCCAATAGACACTAGCACACCATTTTAGATAAATAAAACAATGATTTATTAGGTAAGAGATGGAAGTGAAGTAATATCTACATAGATATTATAATGACAGAGTTCTGATAAGATGTTAGGAATACGGCGCAGAGGAAACACAATCGCAAAATAATAAATGACAATATATAAACAAACACACTTCGCATATCTAGGCAACATTATAATACCTCTCCTATTAGGAAAAACTAGAAAAGAGAGAATGGAAATGAAAATAATTAGCTAACAATGAGATTCGTTTGAACAGTACTTACCATCTTTTAATAAGACATGATCTCAATTATGAAACGCTATGTTTATGGGTCATGGTTGCAATTAGAAAACACCTTTTAATACGCCTAATTTTCATGGCGTACTATCGACGATAATCACGATTGCAACAATAATTTGTTTCAGAGGGAAAACAAGATTCGGTCATAAAAATAAAGTAGTTGAAAACTTCGGTAGCGCTAAAATAAGTGACGTTGCCTCTTATTCGAGAGTTGTCGATTCGACTAACACGCCTCCCGTACGAATGTCTTTTCACGCAAAATAGGCATTTAGACTTTAGTGGTGTGATTTTGACTCATTTTTTGACTCACATTGACTCAAGTATACGCAATGATACGATAACGACAAAAACTATTGTTTCATTCCTTTCATTCGACTCTACTGTCTTTCAAATCACCACTCATTCCCCTGATATGGTCTCTCATTTATCTTGAAAGACAAAGACATACGGCCGAGGAAAGCTCTTAAATCTTAAATCTGCACATAACATTATAAAGTAATAAAATAATAACCAAGTAGAAACCGTACTTTTTTTTCGAGCTGTGTGTTCTACAATCAATATCTTAGGTACCTACTTTATAGAATTTGTTTGTACGTACTGGGAAACCGCAGCAACTAAAATGTATATGTAACCATTGAAATAAACGAAAAATTTAATTTAATGTAATGTAATGTACGGGCAAAACACAAAAACTGCTGAATAGATTGAATTCAATTTTGTATGAATTTTAACAAGAGGTGAGGACAATATAATATAATATAAGCTACATATTATTGTCACGCTACGAGTAGACAGGCAAAGTATTTTTGTTGCTTTAAATCGTCTATACGGACGAAATTGAGGGTAGCTGCTATTAATATTATAAAAAAAATTCCATTCATGATACGGGGAATATATATTAATAGTGAATATTTTACTTTGAATAGGCCTTGAATAAACCAGCACGAGTTCAACTTGTTAAGAGTCCAGCGCCTAACATAAATGAAATAATTTAATTTCCCTTTGACGGCATAGGAAATTGACAACCCGTAACCGAAACGTTAATTAATTCGATTAAATATAAAACCAATTAGTAAATTCAGACTGTGCGATGCATCATTCGTGAATAATTAAACAAAAACCATAAATGTTGCTCGGTTCCATTTTGTTTCCATATTTAAAAATAGCAAATTGGCTAACCATAACATTGATGGAATGAAACATTTTTTTAGGACGAGCGACGAAACGAGCAGGACATTCAGCTGATGGTAATTGATACGCCCTGCCCATTACAATGCAGTGCCGCTCAGGATTCTTGAAAAATCCAAAAATCTGAGCTGCACTACAATTGCGCTCGTCACCTTGGAAATAAGATGTTAAGTCTTATTTGCCCAGTAATTTCACTAGCTATAGCTGCGGCGCCCGTTAGACCGTAGCAATAATGTTTACACATTACAGCTTCAGGGCAGAAATAGGCGCCGTTGTGGTACCCAAAATCTAGGCGGCATCCTGTGCAAAGGTGCCTCCCACTGGTAGAAAGGAACCTCCCACTATCCAATTAATTTATTACCTGCACTCATTGTAACAAATTTCAATTCGAAAATGCAAATAGGTTTGAAGGCGGCAGCCAAACTTCTCGTCGGGTTTGCACTTTATAATTACGGAGGGGTCGCTCATTAGTCAAACTATCAAACGATATCGCGTGTTGCGGCCATGCGAACAAACAAACAACATACACACATTCGTACTATACATACAGAAGGAATGACGCCGCTGGCGACATCGTTGATAAATAATCGGCCTACTTAAATTATTTGTATATAAGACAAGTCGACTGCCTTCCTTAATAAGTTTAACATTATACATGTGCCTTTTCTATAGTTACGGAAACTTAAATATTTACTTAATACACTTCTTTAGTAATATTTGACATTTGTATTACAAAAAAAATGGCAGGTTTAAAGACTGCCGATAGAAGTGAAAGCTTAGAACTTTTAGTATTAAAATTTAAAATTTTATAAGGCTTAGATACAAATAAATTGTTGATTTATTTATTTCTTTTGTTTCATTATTTCAACAATGCACAGTACCTATATATACACATTGAACTTTTCACTAAATCCATTCAATTTCACATATAAGATATACACAGCACTAATGTTGCATAATATTGCTGTATATCTACAGATATACTGCATGTAGAATATCGGTGATCTCGACGTGATTTCAGTTTTCACCCATTCAAAAAGTTACTAACTACATATATTTTCGTTTTTAATTATTTATTTATCACGTGCGCCAGTCATGGGCATGTCGGTGACGCGAAACCATAAGAATTCCTCTACCAAAACGTGCCAAACGCGGCTAAAGAATTTTCCACCTCAAAATAAAAACAACAACAGAAGTTATTAAAAAACTATTCAATATTAGAGATACGAGAATAGAACCTCACAGGTTCTTGAACTAACCTCTGCTCAATTTAATATAAATGATGTTAAAATTCAAAGTAAAAATAAATATTGCCCGACCGTACATCCTTAATGCTATCAGGTGTGTAAACATTAATATCAGCTGGCCCTTGTATTCGTCTGTCAATATCAGTAATAAATATTTTCCATTGTTCATGAGTATGCACTTTGTTACTATGCACTATTAGATTGAGGTCGTTTATAAAATATTTATGACCAAACGCAAATCGTGCTACATGTATCATAATGACATTACTCATTGTGTTATCAACATGTCCTATTTCACAGTTATGTCATATAAAATAATGTACAACGGCTTATATCCATACAAAGCTAACACCGAGAGAGTATTCAGATAATAGTGCAGTGTTATTATTAATATAGGGCGCTGTTTTTAAAAGCTGCAGTCGTAACGTGCGGCTCAAATTATAGCCCCAAACACTGTAATCCTCGGCATGTGTTTATTTTTTATTGCCTAACACACAGCGCTTGTGCCGATTTTGTATAAACTTGAAATAAACAGAAACACAGTTTAATGGTTCAACAGAGCTTAAACAATGAAAAGAAATATTATCACTATCTCACAGATGTTAATATGAACAGAAAATGTGGATACGATAAAGTCGTATGATGAAAACATGAAAGAAATCACAATATGACAATGTGAACACTTCACCCCTATTTTGTCGAAGCTACTCATTCGTGGTAGCGGAATAAGTCGGCAACGTGACTTTCGCACATTCCACAGTACGTTGAATGCCTCCAGTCGTCTCTCACTTATATGTAATACAAGGTAGAGATATACCCATAGATAGGGAACTAAACTAATAGATATACACAGGTAAATAAAAAACTTATCCACATTCGTAATGATCAAGAAGATAAACGATAATGTTCTTAATGCGTTCTCGTTCATCGAGCTAGTACAAACAAATGTAAAATAAGACACACCGTTTAATAATTAATTCAATAACTTTCCTTATTGATATTCATCAGAATACAATACTGACTTGTATAAGGTACCGCAGAAAGATTCATATCAATCAGGAGTCCAATGTCGCGTCGCAAATGATTATTATGTAAACGTAGGCAATGCACACGTGGATAAGAATATGTGAACAATAGTTTAAGATTCCGGTTAATCTTAATCAGTGTGCAAATAACTATACGATGACAGCGGAAAACAGTGCTTGTGTAACGAGTCACTCAAGTTGGATAACATAGAGAATCCATATTAACATTCTAAGCAAACATGATAATTTTGAACTCTTTTTCAGTCGAGAATTTGCCTTTTTTGAGATTTCAGCTAATAATTTACCAACCTAGATTATAGTATGCAGAAAAACAATGCTTATACGTCGAAAGCAAATATATTTCTCGTTGCGTGTTGCTTCGAATAAGTAAAACATCTCGGGCACATTTTGTACTTGCTTAAGTTACAAATCGTTCGTTCAAACAGTGTTTCGCAAAGTAATCCCGAGTACAATGAAAATACTGAATTCATACTATACAGACTTTCCTTTTAATACGCGCAGATTCTTCTGAAAAATAAAGTTAAAGTCTATTCTTCCCTTGAACATTGTTTAACTACGTTCATAACATATTTATAGAGTGAGTAAAGTTTGAGAAGCAGTGAACTTGTGCGTGCTTATGCTCTTGCGTGACATGTAGTCGTCTAATGAATAATAAACAGCATAGCGGCGACTACTCGCTACTCATTCATATCCATCCACAAAGCCAATATTCCTTTTACTATAACGATTGAATGTCAACTTAAACCACGAACAATATTGACTCTGGCTGATATAAATTCGAGAGGTAGTCGAAATGTCCGTAGCCGGGGGACACGTAAATCCAGATATCGAGAGGCACAGCACACGCTAACTAAAATGTCGCAGCTTTCTTTTACGACTGAAAATGGCTCGCGTGTCGTCGTACAAACTATTATTTTAATTACTTTCGTAGTGTAACTTGTAGGTATACAGTTGGTCGTTAACATTTTGTTTTGTTCATTTAACTTTTATAGAATCGTTAATTTTCACATATACTTGCGCAACATATCGGGCGAGGTGTATTTATTTCTGATTGTGCTAACGGAGCACCCGAGGCGAGCCAGCGCTTCGCTAATGACTTTCAAAAACTATTCCGTACACACAAGTACTACAAACATGGAGGTCAATATATAATAGTCGGGCAAGATCGATATCACATTCGAAGAGCAATATATGAACCTGTAACAGAGTGTATCCGTAAATCATGCTTTAGGCGTTTTCAATCGGCCACACGTTTTTATCGGCCGGTGCACCCTTTTGCTTATTTTTGAAATCGATACCAGACGAAACAATAAAGCAACACGAGGTGATGTGACGAGTTCGGAGTTCATTTTAGAACACACATCCGCTAAAGCGACTCGATATTCGCAGCCTTCGCTGTAAAGAAAGTTATTAATATTAATTTGGCATTTCGGTGCTCGTTCTCCCCTCGCTTTGTATGAAACATTCGTTTCAATCGGTAGTAACTGGTTTAAGATGCAACCGCGGCTTCCGTTTTCATTCTTTAAAACCATCGTCCATGACGTGATTCGCCATTGTCACAGTCGCCGGCCGCGAACGTGAACAGCTTATGAACAATGTACACACAATAAGCTTTTAACATTTTACACGATAGAACATTTTTCTTCGCAATTCCTGCGATTCAAAGTTTTAATACGAGCCACGACAAAGCTAACATTGTTAGTGATTACCGGTTCGCTTTATAACACTAATTATCGCAACAGTTGTACTTGAGTCGTCTTTAATCATTCACATATAATTTATTGCTCAAAATTAATTAACTAAAATCATGCAAGTGAAGCCTTAATAATTAACATCGAAACATTGCAGCAGAAATTACGAAATGTGAATCGTTGTTTAATTTATAATTCTTCGTAACTTGATCGAGGCGGCCAGGGCGGGGAGACGAGGCGAGGCGAGACGAAGCGAGGACGACCAACGCGAGAGGGCTGTGAAGTTTCTAATTAAATATTAAGGGCGTTTATAGTGTTATGGATGTGGATTGGAGAGTAACATATGGTTGTATAGCAATGGTACTGGAAGAGTACGATAGTACGGTAATTGCGCTTTCTGTCGAAGCTCGGAATGTTTTATACTGGTTCCGTAATCGGAGCGCTCAATTTTCATTCGAAGTCGCCGGCCGGGAGTCGGGACAACGGACCACAACTATTTACTCTTTCCAACTGTTCTCACAGCATTCAGGCGTTATTTATTGTCCAGTGGCAAGTTCGACGCTTGAATTAACTGTTATTCGCAAAGCGCTCTCTATTTATTTCGAATTGCTTCTCATATAAAACACGTTATTACAATTTTAAATATATTAGATAACTTCATTGTACAAACATAATATTTAATATAATACTGAGGTTGTTAAATGGTATAATACCACTAAAACATTGTATTACTGATAAGTTTTTATGCGCGTTAACCTTAAATTGTCACATTTGCAAAACAAGTTTTTAGAGTTCCGTGCCTCAAAAAGGAAAAAAACGGAACCCTTGAAAGATCACTTTGTTGTCCATCCGTCCATTCGTGTGTCTGACTGTCAAGACCTTTTATCTCAAGTACCCGTGGAAGTATCGAGTTGAAATTAAATCAGTTCTCTTGAAGTTGTGAAAAAATCAAACTTCGAAGTAAACGAAAAAAAAGCCGCAAAAAACGTTTATTTCGATAAATATAAAAATAACGTAAAATTCGAAATTTGGTAAATAATACGGTCTATACTACAAGTATGGGGGAAATCTGTAACATGGGGACATGTCTGATTTTTTTTAGACATAGTTTCACTTTTTGTAAGCTTAATTATTTATCTTGTAAGAAATTTATGAACGATGCGAGACTCTAACCCGCGACCTCTCGAGTTCCTTCCGAGCGCTCTTCCAACTGAGCCAACCTTTCGAGTGACGTTAATTCAACTCTCAAGTTGTGGCTCCATCTACAGGATCTACTTTGACCTGTTCAACTCCAATAATTGCATTATAGGAAGTTGACTTGAGATGACGCTCTTTCAAATCTAAACAATTTGTTGGTAAAATGTGTCCTCCTGTAACTACAAAACTAAAAGAATAATAAAACTAAAAAAATATATGATGTACATTACCTTGCAAACTTCCACCGAAAGTTGATTTGAACGAGATCAAGTAAGTAGTTTTTTTAATACGTGATAAGCCGTAAACCGCAATTTACCTTTCGTTTACTTATCAATAACTTAATTTAAAAAAAATACACTATTATTAAAACATCGATCAAAGTTACAACGAACTACAAGAACTTTTATAGTATGTTTGTTACTTGCTGCTACGGAACCCTTCATGGTGAGTCCGACTCGCACTGGCCGCTTTTTTAAATCGATATTTGCAACTTGATCGTTTTACAAGTTATTTTAATTACAACAAAAATACTCAATGACTTATAATAAAAACCCAAGAGTGATTGAGTTCAGTAGATGGATCAATCTACCTACACTGTGAATAAAAATAAAGGTATTACGCATTTTAGTTGCGATTATACCTAGATATATTTTTTTCACGCAGCAACAAAATATATTTTTCATGAGTACCAATTTTTCCTTATTAAAAATTAATTACTTTCACAGCTAACACTATAAAGCTATTAATAACAGGTGGTAAGAACTGCTACATGAATAAATAAGAACAACAATAAGATATTAAATACTCTAATTATATTATAAACTATATATTTCTGCATATCATATATAGTTTAATTCCATACCGAAAAGCCACCCTGTCTAACGATCCGAAATCTGATGCTTTCATGTAACGCTAAAATCTGACTCCTAGCTCGGTTAGAGAGCCCGCGAACGAGCCGCCCGAACGCCCGTATAAAAGTTTTGCTTGCATATATTAAGTACTTAATTTTAATTTTAAAACATAGAGCAGAGTTACCGATAACAGCCACGGAAAGTAGCGCACGTTCACAAGTATGACGCATCGATCAACCATCGCCGCGCTTGACTATATTTTATCGAAGGGAACGTCCGAACCCACTTCGCCGCGCCGCCACAAGTAACAAGAATACAACCAAATGAGAAAAAAGAATGTATAGCTTAACCTAGGACAATAAATGTTTGTAGCTATTTCACAATATTAACACCAGAAACACCATATGTAAAATAAAAACAATTGACATTCCGCAGAACATTTTTTAATTATTTCGACTAGCTGCCGTGACAGAGGACGTAAAACGTGGACAATTTACGAGCCGGCTCATTTGCTGAAGTCGGTCAAGTGTGCCTGACAGTGCGGTTACACGCCTGCACGGGACAACCTTACATATATACGCACATTCATACAGGCCATTAAGGACAGACGAAACAATCCACTGAAATGATCTCAGAAGTAAAAGAAACATTTTGGAAGCCTTCAAAACCATAACAATCGCAGCTAATTGACCGTGTAAGCCGTTACTTGAAACCAATTCGTTTTAACTGCATTATTGTCGTTATGGAATCTTATCATAATATATATCAATTAAGTTTTAAGCAAATTAAAACAAAGCAAATCTTTTGTTATTAAATTGGGCTAATAACATGTTAGTTTAAATTTCTAAATATTTTTTTCTTAATGAGGGCCTAGTAAGTCTCTAACGTCAAAGCGAACACGGTCGAAAATCATGTTGTTTTGTCCAACGCATACCGCCTGTTGACGACAAGCAAGAGAAAGCGATAACATTGTACGAAAAATATTGTGCAGAAATTTCATATAACATCTTCCAATAAATACGTGTTTTTGAGTACCTAATCGTTACAAATTTGTGTAATATTATTTTAACACACAGAATCTCCATTACATGCGCGTTGTTTCATTACTTTTTTATTTATGAGTACATTATAACGGCTAAATTTCAGGTAAAATTTATGCAAAAAATCGGATATTTTAAGGGTTATACTGAATTTATTTCTTGAAATTTATATTTTCTGCCTCAATTTAACCTAGATACAATGAACAAGATACCTATCATTTATATTTTTTTAAAGAAAGACACGTTAAAATGCCATACACGTACGAGCGTTTGTATAAAAATTTGACGATTGGTCGCTCGCACTGAGCATTTCATAATGCGAGTATTTGAAACGCAAGTCTAACTCTTATATGATATGATTCGTTAGAACAACCAAAGGCGTAACATACTACGAATTACGATACAAACGCGATAATCCGCACCGCACTGGTCAATTTGACACTTAGAGCGGTTTCGCACTGCATGCGATCCGAATTCGATTCGTATCCGTGAAAATACGGTTCGGTGTAGTCGTAGAACTATTTCTAACGGTTGACGGAAAGAAATCGGATGACGGAAGCCGGATCTCGTACGTTAACTACCATAGAAATAGTTCTACGAGTACTTCGGACCGTATTTTTAAGGGTACGCATCAGATTCGGATCGGACGTATTGCGAAACCGCTCTTAAGATGTTCTGAGTGTCTGTTATTTCACCGGCATAAATCGGAACACAACAGTACGGTAACATATTGCGAAAGAAACATTGCAAATTCGACACATACAGTTAGTAATATTTCTGCAGGCATCGGGAATGCATAAAACCTAAACTATGGACAAAACTAGCTACGGCGGGGTTTCCAGATCTATTGAAAATCATTTAATATCGAGATTTCGAACTGCGGTCACCTCGCATTCGATACGATTTTCATCTGAAATTGTGACTCATGTTTTTTCATTTATTTATGGTTCATGTTTCAATGTTATTCCCGATAGCTTTCTACACTTCTTTTAAAATTTAATTTTTTATCCACGTGCCCGGCAAATTTCACTATAGAGGAATGTAAGGAATTTACGTCACGTATAAAATTAAGATTTAATGATATGTTATGTATCAAAAACTCGCACAGAATTTGGTGTTCAATCCAGAATCCTGTGCGGTACACAATTATAGTGGGCAAAGTGTAACTCTTACCATCACGTAAAGTCTTGGTCGTCTTGTGTTGTAGGCGCAACTTAGTATTAAAGAATTTAACAAGCTAATCTCTGGACCTATGTACCAACTACAAATCGGACTTCAAAAATTATTTTTGCCTCCAAAATATCACACAATTATTACGCCTTGAAGCATAGCAATATAGTAAAGACTAACGCGAAACGAATACCAAAGTGGAGTATTGATGGAAAATTTAAGGCTTCACCTAATTATTTTACATTAAACGCGAAACACAGCAATTATTAAATACTGTCCTAATTTATCTATAGGACCTAAGTACTGGGCTATGTTATATATAGGAATTGTGCTCCTTTCCAAAGTTGTGACCAATGTAGATTTTCGGTCCCACAAAAGTCCGGGTAGCCTTCTTCATCATAACCGTTGAAGCCGTGTTCAAATTATGCAAAATGTATCTATTTATATACAGTCACAATTTATATACAATATAATTATAATATAAAGTAGAAAAATAAGGCCAAAACTGATTACAGTATATAGGTATTAAACAAAAGAAGTAACATTTTAACATATACAACATGGTGACCCGTGCGTACCAATGAAATGATGTGAATAGCATAAATAGATAATTTCATATCAAAATTTAAAACATTTCTGAAGTTATACTTCTTTTGGCGCGTTAGGGAAAAAATATATTAATGCATTATTACGATGCGCGCGCTCACCGTCACGCAAATTCGACACCCTGACGTTAGCTGCTCAACTAGACCATTTGTATCATACTTCAACTACCAAGCCTCTTAAACTCATATGTCCACTCAGTTCATATGTCAACTTAAACACAAAATAAACGGGGACTGCCGCGGTAAAGCTATTGCATAGCATTTTTTATCAACTTATGCAATTATGATTATTTATTTATGCAGTTTCTTTTTTTTTTTGATAAAATTAATTTTAAAAAACGCAAACGGGAAGTGAGTAAAATTTAACTTGCAAGATTAGATTACAGACAGACAACGGGACAGGTGAAACTAAATAAAAATGCTTGGCATAATAATAAAAATTAAAAAAACGCGATAAAAAACATAAAGATATTAAAAATTTTGCACAAAAAGCATACGTGATAACCGCTGTTCCATGGCAACTGTAATGACCGTGCCGAAATATCTATATACATCTAGTAAGTAAGTGTTAGGTTATTTTCGTTACGGAATTTCTGGATTCGGTCTCCACGCTCAAGGCCCGCGATAGGAGCAGCTATGCAATAGCTTAAAAACAATCTCTAATTGTATACAAAATATAACTTAATTATGCGTTATTTAACGGCGGGGTTTAATAATATTGTAATTTTAATAGTTTTTTCTATGAACATAAAAGAGCACAAGAACTGTGAAACTACGACAAAAATTATTTATCCCATAGAATTATTCATACAGACATACGAATTATTTATATACCAATAAGATAATTGCGCGTTAATAGTATAAAACGTATAATATTATATATAAATCAGTTTAGACTGTCATTCTCAATTTATGTATATAATCGGTGGCTGTTACTAAATTTTTTATATTTAATCGCAATCCGAAATTGGCGGGCTAAGCTTGGTATTTTTATCAAATTCCGGCTTTTAACTATGTCAATGATAGTTATTAATAGTGCTATAAATGGTAGTTATTATTTATATAAATGAATCAGTTTATCACAGTCTGTAACTCCTCTAAATTAACATTCATTTTTCTTGAAATTCGCAACACATTTTCACAGGCTCCTCATTCCTCTAGTATCTCACCTTAGGCGGTCGCATACTTTTACGAGCCCGCCAACATTCACATGGCATTTACCTACAAATAGGAAATGTTTGCAATATTTCTTCTCGCATCCGTTAAAATGTTTCCATTAAACCGTCAGGTCGCTGACGTTGCAACGTAGATGTAAACGTTGAGCGAATATTTTCCTACAGTTGAATTTTAAATTAAGTTTTATTTCGGGTACAGAGAGCTCTCTACAGGTTAACTTTTTAACGTGATCCGATAAAATAACCAATACTATTTTCTTTGATTAACGCGAGTGTTACACGTTTAAATAAAACACTTTTTAAAGTATTGAAACGCTTGTAATTGTAACTTTTTTTTTAATAAAATAAGGGACGAGACAAGCAGGACGTTCAACTGATGGTAATAGATACGCCCTACCCATTTACAATGCAGTGCCGCTCAGGATTCTTGAAAAACCCAAAAAATTTGAGCGACACTACAATTTCGCTAGTCACCTTGAGACATAAGATATTAAGTCTCATTTGCCCAGTAATTTCACTAGCTACGGCGCCTTCCGACCTAAACACAGTAGTGTTTACACATTACTGTGTTTAACTGTGTATTAAGAATAATCAATGTTTAAATAGGTGTTATATTGTATCTATATGGTATTAAATGGCAGTTTTCTCACTAATGTACGTTCTTTAAATTACACCATAATAGGAACAAATGAATTGTACAGATTGCAGTTTAAGAATTTTGCTCGATTTTGAATCGAAATCAATTGAATCGTGGCCGTGGAAATACTGGCACATGCTAATCGATGTGTTGGAGAAAATGCTTTGTAATTCAAAAAGGAGGACGGATATCGATTTGAAAAGATTTTTTTTTCTTTTAAATAGTACTTCATAAACAAAATTTTTGTTTGAAGTTTTTAAAAGTATTACAATTTTCGTTTATAATGTCCTATAGAATCCTCATAAGTAAAAATGATAATAAAAAAGAATTACATTAAAATGAAACAGGCCACTGATGAAAACCAGCCTTTCAATGATATTTCTTTGTGCGGTGTAGGAGTCAAAGGTTTTTTATGAGGACATTTGAAATGAAGTTATTGCAATCGCGAACTTACTCTGAAAGCGAAAAGTACACTCCCTTCGTTATGCTATAAAATATAGTAGCCATGTATTTCTATTCCCCGGTTAACGTGCCGTTTCCCTCCCATCCGACGGAGGGAAATTCGTAGCCCAGTATTTGAAAAGCGAATTATGTCACGTTTTTCCACATGCTTAATATATATAGATCAATATATATAGACAAATAGTGGATCGAACAGCGTTTGAATGATAATTTTAAAGTGAAAATTTCATACAAGTGAAAGTTTGAGGAGTACACTCAATCCTTTGAAATAAAGAAAAAAATTTCAAACCGCTTCATAACCAACGAAGGTAATCATTTCTTGTTTGTGGTAGAGGAGGGCAAACGAGCGTACGGGTCACCTGGTGATAAGTGAGACCAGAGGAATAAAAGGAGTGTTTTCGGCCTTTTAGAAAAGTGTATAATATGCTTTTTTTGAAGGTACTGTAGTTTCATACTGGAAACAAGTAAGCTAATTTCACAGCTTGGTTGTACGAGGAAGAAAGTTCCTTGAAAATCGAACTGTGGAGGAACTCCACACATCGACAAAATAGACGCTACGATCTTAAGTAAGTTATGCTTTTGTCATAATTTAGTCAGTGTACTACTGAAGAAAAATATAGTCGTTTTCAGATTTTTGAATAAATTTATTTTTCAATTATTGACACAGATGCAGTCAGAATCACCACGGTATCTCTGTTTGTATGTGCGTCGAGTTTTCTTTGTAAAGATAAATGCCGTGGATACTATATTATATGCATATGCTATAGAATCAATGGGATTATATAACACCACGACACTAGACTTAATTACAAACTGGGAATACAATTGTTCTGTTAATCAAGTCTTCAGTCAACATATATTGAGTGATCGACGCGCCCCGAAAACAATATATCGATACATTTGATTGACACAGTATTAGGTTTACTCCATGTGATTAAGCTGGATGATAAGCGAAGGCAGAACAGATCTAATAAAGACCGCTTATCGATTAGCAGATGCGGGCGCCATTATGTCATTTCCATATACTTAAGGAATGAACGAATACTAAACTGATGAGATTTTATTCTCATTACCACGTCGGATTGCTTTTAATACAAATTGTATACAAGCCGATATCTCGGATAGGATCAATACACTGCTCCAAAATTTATGAGACAAATCTTAACTGGCTTGTTTTTGGAATGGTGTGAGTTACGAGGAAATGACGGCAGATACAAAATATTTATGTAAAAAATTTCGGTTGTCGAAACTTATAAAGTACAACAAATGATATCAACCGTGGATAATATTGTGATAACCAGCCATATTGTGATAAATCAGAGAGTGGCAATGGAAGTGCAACCGACCTTTGTTTGGCCTACAATTATGGCATCCAAACGCAATACCTCGCTGGAGGTTCTGTTACTGAGTCAATCCAGGATATTTCTGTCGTAGATAACAATATTGCGGGTGCTTAATGATAGTGTACAAAATTAACTCTTTGGTTTTCATGGAGGAGCACATAATTCTTCTACGCGAGCAAAGCTATCTATGCTGAAGAGTAAGCAAGCTCTTTTCGCCTCAGTCGTAACTATATTATATTAGGTTGAGACGTTCCCCTGTGACAGTCAGCTGCCAACGCAAAAAGATAAAACTCAATAGGCTCTGTTAACTGAAACTATTCCGACGCAACCATCCGATGCGTTGGTAAAACGAGTACCCGTTACTCGTTTTACCAACGCAGGCCTAAAGAAATGATTATATTGGAGGGAGCAACGAGGATGTAAAGACTACGTAATAAGAGGCGGGAATGCCTAAAAATTGAAATTTAGTTTAGTATGAAACGTGCAGTGATTTGACATAAGTTTGAAATGGTAGTTATTACAGTATAGCGATTGGTGACGAAGTTAATTTTAAGGTTAATTTTTTTGACATTTTTTTTTTAAATTTGTTTGATTATGAGTCAGCATTAAAAAAATACATACAACTTCAAATTTTCCCCGATCTACGATCAACAGTTAATTTGTATCGCGATTTGAATATCGGCAATACAACGTTTGTATCAGGTGTACGCGCTTTTTTTGAAGGTTCCCATGTCGTATCGTCCCGGAAACACCGCACAAGGAAGCTCATTCCACAGCTTTGTAGTACGTGGAAGAAAGCTCCTTGAAAACCGCACTGTGGAGGACCGCCACACATCCACATGGTGGGGATGATATCCTAACGTGTGGCGTGTCGTGCGAAGGTGGAATTCGGCGGCAGGAATTGCGAGCACAGCGACTTTACAAAATGTCTCATACCAAAAACCAGAAGCCTATTCTTATATCTATCCAATAAAATAAAAGCCAGTTTTAAGAGATTATGCATTTAAATTGGCGGCGCAATCAATCCTCTTAACCCTCATTTCATTAAGCCACTTAGTGGTTGGTTTTAGCAAGAAACTTTTTCAGTATATAATTGCTCTATCTAAAAACCAAAACACTAGGATCCAACGTGCTTCCTTCAAATATCTTTTGAACTTCAATGTTTTAAAGACGGAGATCTTCCAAACAATCACTTAATTTTTATTATTGATTTTATTTCTCCCAGACAGATTCATTTTTCCACAATAATGAAAACACGTTTTTTTTATTTCTGTCCGAAATGCTAAAAACCAGTTTTGTTTAAAAGCGAAGGAATCTGAAACATAATTGCAACCATAGTTAGACACCGAGACAGACATCTTTTCTAAAAATATTGACAATGTGTTTATTAATTTCTCAAAATATAAATATATAATTTTATAGTGCTTGATCACTTTAACATTCGTTTTTATTATAATCTTGTGTTATATCTATACATAAAATTCTCATGTCCCGGTGTGTGTATATCGGGCAGGTTTGAGAATTAGCCAATATCTATTTTTTATAGCCCAAATTTTTTTTTATTTGTTTTTATTTTTTTTGTATGGCGATACAACGTTTGCTGTAACAGCTAGTTTATTTATAATAAAAGCTTATTAAAAAAGGATTTATTCTTGGTATGGCACACAATTAGGGTTTATTTTACTTCGTATGATGTTAGGGGTTTAAGTACGTCTTTGAAAAGTGTTGACATTAGAACGCCTCTTCAATTTCAAACCGAATGTATATTCAAAAAGCGCGTTATAAAGAACTTATACACCAATTTAGGAATATTATTATAAAAGAGCGCGTTCTCTCCCGTCCTCCGCTTGTTATCTAAACAAATCCGTAGAAACTCGTTATTTGACTTTTCAACCAGCGAATAGCACAGGCTTTTGTCAGTACTTTTAAGTTTTTTAGGGTGATTCAATGCAGCCCCGTACGTTTTTTTAATACCTTGTGAAAATATATATACCGTGTCCGTTAAAGTTAGCGTGTTTGGACTCATCGTTTTGTTATACAGAGATGTGAATTTGGCTACGTCTCAGTGTATTTATTTTCTGATGTTATAAAAAAACGCGCTCCATCCGCCCTTCGAAGTTTTTGTCAGTAAATAATATCATCACTGTCATTTTTATATAATTATTTTTAATATTTGGGTTGCAGTACTCAAACGGAACAAACGGAACCCTATTACTGAGACTCCGCTGTCCGTCCGTCTGTCTGTCACCAGGATTTATCTAATGAAATGTGATAGTTAGACAGTTGAAATTTTCACAGATGATGTATTTCTGTTGCCGCTATACCAACAAATACTAAAGTAATTACTTAAGGGGCTCCCATAGAACAAACGTGATTTTATTGTCGTTATTATAGATAAGGAAGTTTTTAAGATAGGTACTGAACCCGCACCTGGCCGGTTTGGTTTATTTATTTTTATTGGTTTTTGGGTTCCGTAGTCAAATGGCAAAAAACGGAACCCTTATAGATCCGTAATGTCTCTCTGTCTGTCCGACCGTATGTCAAAGCCACTTTTTTCCGAAACTATAAGAACTATACTGTTGAAACTTGGTAAGCAAATGTATTCTATGAACTACCTTGAGATTTTTACACAAATATTATATTATATATATAATATTATATTGTATGAATAGGTCTTCAAAAATGATATTGAGGTTTCTAATATAATTTTTTTCTAAACTGAATAGTTTGAGCCACAGACACTTCCAAAGTGGTAAAATATGTGTCCCCTCTCCTGTTACTTCTAAAATAAGAGAATGATAAAAGTAAAAAAATATATGATGTACATTACCATGCAAACTTCCACCGAAAATAGGTTTCAACGAGGTCTAGTAAGTAGTTTTTTTTAATACGTCACAAGTCGTATTATCAAAAACTTTTTATTCTTAGAATCCTTCATGGGCGAGTCCGACTCGCACTTGGCTGCTTTTGTTTTATTTATTTATAAAATTATGTGATCTATACATATTTGTAATGACTAATGCCGGATGACTGACATACTTTTTTAGCAACGCAGAGCTTTCAAAGCTAGGCAACAAACTTGAAATATTGCTGAATGTTCCGAAATGATGTAAGTGAACAACACAGCAATATGGAATTTTGAAATTCAATGTTACTTTGGTAATTAGGTGATATAAAAACGGTGTGTATTTAAAGTGCCGAGCGAAAATCACTCTGTTTTCTTTGATAATTCTTGCTGATGCGATCAACTAGTAGAGAGTCAGTAATCAATTAAAATTATATGTATCTCTTTTATATATAATCTATTAGTCGCAGTCAAGAGCGTCGAGCCAAAAGGCCAGTATGAAGATGATTCCGTATTCATCTTAGCTCAGGTGTAATAGGCGTGCGATGCGAGTGCGGCCGAGAGCGGGAGCCGGGCCGCTAGCGAGCGCCGAGCGATCAATCAGAGAAGAACTATCCAGCGAGGCGGATGTGTCTCACGGGCATGCCCGGAACACCACATTCTTATTAAGTTATCTATAAAGCTGCGAAGTGAAAGCTTTTTGTAAGACTTTGCTTTACTTGCTGTCGTGTTAAATACCCACAACAATGGAAAAACACGAAGATCTTGACTATGTGACCGGTCTTGCTCCGTTATCTATAATATCAATTATATTGTACGTTTCTGAATAGGGAAAACAATTGATATTTAATCGCAGTCTCTTAGTTATTTATTGAAGTAAATAAGCTTTCGTGTGCGTTGTTTCCGGGACGATACGATACTGGTACCTTTTTTGTAATTCTTTCATAGATTAATAAAACTTATATTTAAATATACTTGTGTCTAAATTCCTCTGGTAAATGTTAGTCTCTCTGATTGCGGTTTCTGAAGTCTGCTGGAAGCGACTTTATCGGATTACAGACTCATTCTAAATCCACAAAAAAAAAATCGAGGTTGTTTAAAATGTAATCCTTAGAGAATAAATTATTAATGACACGAGCAATGAGTTAATTTTTATATGGGCAGCTCGTCATTTTCGAACTAATAAGCGACATAGAATTGTGGCCAGGTTTTGCTGTTACAAAAAATACATAGTTATATTTTATGGGAGATGAGGACAAACGACCGAACGAGTCAACTGTTGTTTAAGTGATAACTGCCGCCCACATTCTCTTGAAAATCAGAGAAGCGTTGCCGGCCTTTTAGAAAGGATTACACACCTGGAAATACTGCACAAAGAAGCTCATTCTACAGCTTGGTTGTAAGCGGAAGAAAGTTCCTTGAAAACCGCACTGTGGAGGAACGCCACACATCGAGGTGGCGGGGACGATATCCTAATTTGTGGCGTGTTATGCGAAGGTGGAATCCGGCGGCAGGAATCAGGTCAAAAAGCCCTTCGGAACGCTCCCTAAATGCTACGTGTCTTCCACAATGAAGCGACGTATATACGCAACGTGGTAAGTTCTCTCACATTAAGGGTGTATATTAAAATGTATGTATTTTAATGTAAGTAAATATTTAAAGCAGCAAATGTGGATTTCTTACTTTGATAATTTATGAGTCGAGGTAGTGGCTCTTGCTGCTTGATAACCGATGAAAACAAGCCAGGTTTATTACTTTAGTGTGCGTGACAAGCTACGCCTTACATTCGCGACTTGTATGTGACTTTGTGTTAGTGTGCATGCATTGTCAACCTCAATTTTTTTTGCCTTTTTCACAGCTGTCAAGTCTTTAAATGGTCTAAGATGGAATTTTATAACAATATTTGACTGTCTTTCAAATAAGTACTAGACGACTAGCGGGTGTCCTATTTGAAAACTTTATAAAGTAAGTCCTGCAATGTCTCCCGCATTATTGATGAGCGGAGTGGCCAATTATCGCCCTCGCCTCAGTATAATACATACGTACACATGAACACTATAGGTATCTAAAGTTCATTACGGCTGCTTAATGGCTTTCACGGTAGGACACTGTCGTGTGTGATGGAAGTTATGAAACCACATCCGATAATCGAAAATTTATTAATAGTCCAAGTTGGCAATTAAACATTTACTAGTCGATAGAATCAAGGATACATGGACGAGTTTAAAACTCACTTAGGTACTGTAGGTGATCAGTTCTGACCGTTGTATTGCCTCTATAGTTACAAAGTAATATCGTACAATTAAACTTATTATTTAATAGCCTGAGGGTGGTCGCACCATTCGCAATCTGTGTTATCATTAAGAAAGTCATTTATGTTATAGTAACCTTCCCCACACAAACGTTTTTTAACAATTCTTTTGAATATCGTAATACTGTTGTATTGAACATTTTCCGGGATCTTGTTGTAAAAACATATAAATCGCCCCACAAAAGATTTACTTACTCGACTTAGCCGTGTAGTAGGCAATATTAGTTAATTTCTATTATATCAGGTTCGTGCATCAATCGAACAAAGGCGCTACGTGCAATCCGGACTTCACAGCAGATTTTTTAACAGCTGTTCGAAATATCACACTCAATTGTTTAGTTTTTAGACACCGACATTCAGCTATAGCATTTTCAAACAAAACCCTTTCCTAGATCGGCAATTTTATGGGATCGGAGGGAGAACAAGCGTACAATAAGAATTAAATTTTTATCTAAAGTTTATGAACGGGATCGGAGAAGTGCGGGACTCGAACCCGCGAACTCTCGGGTTCCGTCCGAGCGCTCTTACCAACTGCTCTAATCGTTCGAGTGACACATGGTTCGTAAATCTTGGTATGTCTTGTCTATTATAATATCGCTTTAAAAGTTAAAAAATGGTTTCGATTTGAAAGCTTTGGGGTTAAGCAGGTTATCAAAGTAAAGTAGATCCTGTGGAGTGTAGATGGAGCCACAACCTGAAGTTGAAGTTGAATTTGTATTTCAATACACCATCTGGTAATAAATCGCCGTTCAAGTGTCATTTAAAGATTGCTTTGTTTGGATCATCTAACGAAATGATCTTCTTAGAAAAATAAGCTGAGTGTCTTGTATCTTTTTAGTTATGCCAACAACTTAATCGAGTTTAAACCCATCAGTCGGTTTTAATTACATCCTACTAATATTATAAATGTAAAAGTTTGTATGTCTGGATGTATGTTTGTACTCCTTTAATTCAAAAACTACTGAATGGAATTTGATGAAACTTTTCAATAATATAGCTTACACACCAGAATAGCACATAGGCTATAATTTTTAAAATTATAATGTTCCATTCCGAATAGCTAAATAATTTAAAAACATTGATATGTTGATGAATAAATAAAAAAAAATCTCTCTTTTTAATCTCTGGATCTACTGAAACGATTTTAAAATTTTTCTTACCAGTGCCACATTTTTTGTGAATGTCTTATGCTATATTATATTAACCCGAGAAATGAAAGACTTTTTCGTGGTTATCGGCTTTAAGTAAGTAAGTCTGAGAAAAAACAGTCAAACACTAAAAATAATTTATATGGCAAAACAATTTTTGCCGGGTCAGCTAGTAGTCAATAGATACGACATGGGCACCTTAAAAAAAGAACGTATTCCCAGCTTACTTCTTCCAAGAGAGCTTCTTTGAGAGTGCATTTGTTAAAACAATTTGTTACCTTTAAGGTGATGATATCCCTCACGTCTGGAATTAATTATATAATATTGCTTATATATTTTTTTTTACCAAATAATATACTTTTAAATTAGATAAGTGCAACAATTATAGAATAATATTACATGATTTTATTGAAATTAGGATATTATAAAAAAAAATTAACAAAAAAACAACCGACTTCAAAAATACTATTTCAAAACAATAGATATAATATGCACTAAAAAGTATACAAATAATTGAGTATTTTTATACAATCTAAATAATTAATCTAATTCTAGTTACGATTATTGTCATTTTTGGAATCGGTGTCCTTCCGCCGCGACTCGCTCTCGCCTCCTCTCAACTCAAGCACATCTCACCTATAACTATGTATGTAGTTACAAATCGATCTTGGATGACACCGACTCCAAAAATTACCATAATCGTAAGTAGAATTAGATTAATTATTTAGATTGTATAAAAATACGCAATTATTTGTATACTTTTTAGTGCATATTATGTATATCTATTGTTTTGAAATAGTGTTTTTGAAGTCGGTTGTATTTTTGTTAAATTTATTTTTATTTTATGATTTTTAGTGAATTTAAAGTACACTAACTAACAATTCAATCATGGATTCCGTAATCAGAACCTAACCAAACTCTCAAAAACTATCTTTGAATCCTTTCCAATAAAAAAAGAATTATCAATAAATATAGAAATTCGTCGTTTTGGGCCGGGTCAATCCGATAATATAACGTGAGAAGCGATGGCTGGTTCATGTTTGATTCTCACGAATTGGCGCTGCTTGGTCCTACCCGAATATAAAACTCCTAAATATAATTTCACATATTTATACAATGTTCACATAATAATAATAATATTGACACACTTTTTACACAAATTATCTTGTCCCAAATTAAGCATATATAGCCTGTGTTACGGGTTGCAAGACAATGATATATTTAATACAATATACTTACTTAAACAAACATAAATACATATAAACATACATAAATACATTTACAACATCAATGACCCGGAAACAAACCTCCATATTCATCATAAATGCTTGCACCTACCGGGATTCGAACCCGGGACCTCTAGTTTAGTAGGTAGGGTCGCTACCCACTCGGCTATACAGGTCGTAACACCTTAATTAATATTCAGTTCGTAAAGATTCATGTAACTAATGTACTTATTACCTACACTTTTAAGGTTGTTTTATGATTTCTTCACTTTGAAACAACTTACTCAAACAAGTCGGAACATTCAAGTTGTTTTGTTGCATCACTTTGCAATAGACTGTTTGAATGTTTTGTAAAATTCTGAAGCTGTAAATGTTAATTTATAAGAGTGGCAATGAGTTTGTTTCTCGCTTGTTTCTCACTAAGGATCAACTTTTACGAAGTTGTAGAAAATGTAAAAAAGTGTAATTACATTCAGCACTGTTATTTTTTTATATAAAATGATTTTAATTTTATAGTCCAGTATCACGTCCATCCGTCTGAATATCAATAAACAATATTAAACATCGTTTAGCCAAAATTACATAGATTAAAAACACATTTAACATCAAACTAAACAATTTCCACATATGCAATATCTCATTTCTCACGTTACAGTACATGAACAAATAAACCTAAGAGCCGACCGCGGTCGTACCACCGGTTCGTTATCAAGTAATATAATATGTGTACGTTTAAACAACCCATACACAACGCTCGTCTACGCCACGACTACGTCATTGATGTGCATCCGCGTAATGACCTTTCATATCTCAACTATCAAATCGATTGGCATTTACTCTCCATCCAGCCGGTAATTTCAATTTTTATAAATCCCTATCGAGATCTCACACGAGAGCATATTAAAATGTTGAAGAGCCAAATTGATCGGAAAACGACGCTGTAAGTCGAGCTTATAGTGTACGAGTTGGACTAAGTTTTAGTAAAACTTCTTTAATGTTGAGGCAGGATTATTTCGTTAGCCAGACTTTCGATAGTGCTAGAGCAAGACGAATTTGAAAACTTGAGTCCGAGGTTTGTGAGGCTTGCGAAAATTAAATAGAGTTAACATTTCTAAAGTCAGGTAAGCTCCACGGCAAACTAGTCTGCCGCTGTCTTTACGTTGTGTAACATTTTACAGCCCCAAAGTTATATTAATTAAATACCAGAGCAAAATTTTGCTAAGTTGCTTCAACAACTATGCTCACATTGTTATCACATACTTGAAATAGTGACCTGTATAAATACTGACTACTGAATGCTGAGCATTATTACTATGTAATGTATTTACAGCTGCGATTTAAAACACTCCTATATTTTTCGTCAAACTAAATTGGAACTACTTGTCATATAGTTATTTTTTGACGAAACTACATGGGGCACACTAAAGTTTTGCACTTCTAGCTAAACGGAACTATTTGAATTTCGAATGTTATATTTTTTGTGAACGTTGCAACCTTCTTAGTAATAAAAAAAACAGTTGGCGGGAAATCATGTGTCAATGTTTTTTATCACACATCAAAGTTCTACGTACGCAACGAAAATGGAATTAACTCGAAAAGATCTTAGAGCGGTGATTTTTTATGATTTTAAAGTTCTCTCTCTCCGCAAGACTGTCCCGCTCGTCTTCAAAATGCTTTTGGGAGAGAAGCACCTTGCTTAAGCACCGTGAGGCGATGGTATGTTTGAGAGAGGTCGCGTGCATGACGAATTTCGTGAATGGCGGCCTTCAACTGCCATCAAAGAACATAATGCGGCTACTGTTTAGCGGCTAATTGAAGAAAACCCGCGGATTACCTATGAGACAATTCGAGGACCATTGGGGATTGGTATGAACCAAATTCAGAAAATTTTACACGAAGAATTGAAAGTTCGGAAACTTTGTTGTCGTTGGATCCTTTATGAACTGATAGCGGAGCAGAAGCGGGCTTGCGTGGAATGGTGCTCACAGATACAGACTAATGAGGTACGACCACGGACATTCTGATGCTGTTTATGACATTGTCACAGGAGACATGTTGTATTTTTAAGTTTCGCAAAAATTTAATGTGACCTACGTAAAACGTAATATCAGTGTATTCATCAATTGTGTAATTTTGAGACAATTGAAAGAACTCTTTAAGAACTTTGTTGAAGTGAAACTTCTTTAGAATCGAAAAAGCGAGACGATAACAGCGAGGCACAAACAGGTTTTACAACAACAAATTTCCTAAAAATATGGAGAATAGTAATCAAAAGTTACCAAGTTATAATTTATAGGGAGTTAAACTTAAGCTACACTGTAGATAGATGAATAAAGCATATGTAAACATTATCAAGGTACCTAAGTAAGCAAAGCGAGTCACCTCCGTTCGGCTGGATTCTCTATGCATCTTCTATCCATACATAACGGGGAGTTGTCAGAGGAGTTGTTCAGCTTAATGCCAGCAGCCGATTACCACCACACAACATCACGTAACGATACGATAATACATATAAGAGATATTCCACGCGCATCCTGTTGACGTCTGGCACTCTACAACTACGCCTTCTGCGAGAAACACGCCTAACACACGGTATCCATGGGTGGTTGCCTCACAGCATTCCATCACGCGAGCCTCTTGTCTATTTGTTACCGTCTTTCACCACCCTCCCATACAAAAACATGGGATGAATTAAATCTTAGATAATTTATAGATTCTAAATCGAATCTAGATTCTAGATAGTCTCTTGCTTTTAGACAACCAATAAGAACAGGACAGGAACAGTAGTTTATTGTGCGTGGAGTGCTCAAAATGGAGTTTAGTCGAAATAAATTGCGTTTAGAAACCCAATTTTTTTCGACGTTTCCACAGCTGTCATAGTCTATCTAGAGGTATATATGATCTAAGGTTTAAATAGTTATAGAGACTAACCCCTTATTCATAATGGTCCGCTAACTTAAAACAGCCGCTAAGGAGTGTTTTTTCTCATTCTGACTTAGGTCAATAGAAAAAGACAGAGTGAGAATTAGCAATGCTTTAAGTTAGCAGACTATTATGAATAAGAGGGTAAAAGTCCTATCAATAACGTTTAAGTATAATTTTAAGAAGTTTAATGACGTATATTTCAGTCAAGATTTCCATTCACCGAGTCTCCATTATATCAGAGGTAGCCGCAGTAGGTATTAAGACTGCAAGCTGAATATAATATGATTTTCAACGTTGTCAATGCATTCACCATCGACCATTAAATTCATACAATAATTATCGTCGAAATTAATTGCTTGGTAGAGACTGAATACCTTTGAATAGCAAAGGCAAAGCAAAGTGGTGTAAAATATCAAGAGTTGCAGATATTCACGCCACCGAGACAAGCCCCTCCTTTGACAGACTCATAGCACCTTACACTAAAGGAGCAAATTTCCACTAATGGTTTAACGTTTACGTAAGGAGATGTACCAAAAGCAAATAACTAATTTGTATTCCTTTGAGACCGTTATTCCAAGATTCATTCTGTGTCTCCTATTAAAATATCTACTTAAATTTCCTCCCACAACATTAATCCCTATGTGCCCTTGTACACTCTGTAATTTTCCTTTCAAAAGGCTCGCTCTCATTAATATCATTAGTCCCGAGCTAAAATAATATATATTATTTTGATATACGCAAATTGTGTAAAGCTTTATTAAGTATTTAACCAACATAACAAAAAAGCGTACCGACTATTTATAGCAGGGTGGCTTTTGGAAATGAAATAATCTGCCCAAACTCGATGCTATGTGAGACAGAGAAAGGTAGGCATATTACTTTTTTAATTTGTTCCTTTCACGGATGCATCATGATGATGGATTTTCCATAGAAATTTCACTCTTATAAATTTGTCAGTGCAAATGTTATAAGTGGCTAAAATTTACAATTAAATTTTTTAACATTTATTTTCTACAATAACTATATTTTTTTCGATTTAAAGAATGTACTACACTGTTGAGATATTTCGAACTTTATATCAGTGTAGTGGAAGACTTCTTTGCATAAGATGCAAGCTAGTTGGATATCACGTCGCCCTTTTTTGGGGTTGAGCATTATTTTATTGTGTTTCGGTTTGAAGGTAGGTGATCTTACTAACAGCTTATGAGACTTAGGCGCTGTTGCACAATAGAGTTACGATTTTTTTTAATCACTAATTTAAAAATAATTATATCGAACTATCGAATAAAGACATCATTTGCGTTTCGCAACGTACTTAGTCTGGTGATAAATACTGATACAATTAAAAATAAAGCAAATATTACATTTAAATTTGGAATCTAACATTTTTATACGATTGTTCATTGATTTTTGTCATTTTGCAAGACTTGCTCTAAGCGCCATGATAATTTGCAGTCCCTAAAACAATCCGTACGATTGGCAGTGAAGAATTTTCCAATGGAAAGAGTGTGGTGCTTCTGTTGATAACTGACCTCAACGTTTAAAGAAATTAATTGCATGCAGCCAATGGAGACCACTTCGAATAAGCTTATATATTTTAAATTGTTTTATATTTATGTATTATGTATTTACACACAGTAACAGTAATTAATGTTTTTTGCAATAGAATTTTTTTTTCTTTGTTTCAGTACTTATGGCAAGACTAGGTCTAGCAGGAGAAGCGCCATTTCCGGCCAGGTACCGGATTGCCTGACAGAGTGACAAACATTTGACAAAAATGTCAATATAAATAATTTTTGGCACATGGTATGTTTATGTTATAGACAGATCGAAAGGCTCATGACAATTGACTTGTTGACATTCTCAAATTTACACGAAACAATTATGTGATGGGTTATTTTATTGTGAAAATAATGGAAGTGCTTTAGAAATATACAAATAGAAAACTGTAAAATATGAAATAAACATTTGCATTAAATCCTTGAGCTTTAATTTGCAGTAAGCTTTGTAACGATATTTGTTTTGTTGTTGTTTTTATTATATTTTAATTTCGTTAAACGGAACTATAAAGTGCGAGGTTGCCAAACCGACCTGCCTAGAAGTCATCTAGTAAATAAACATAGCGGTGAAGTAATTGTGAAACGCAATCTGTATTACTCGGAACTTTTATGTAGCCATTAATTTATCTAGCCTATAATAATTTCCTATTTTTAACCGACTTCAAAAAGGAGGAGGTTATCAATTCGATCGGTATTTTTTATTTTATGTATGTACACCGATTACTCTGAGGATTACGATCCGATTTACGTAATTCTTCGTTTGATGTGAAATAGAGGCCATTAGGTCCCATAAAAATTTTACATAGTTTGGCCCAGTAGTTTTCATTTTATGAACATTTATTTGAAAATTTTCGTCTACCTGGATGACATAATTGTTTACTGTGTACGGCTTTTTAGGAGTTCTCATTCAGGTTGATTATTTAATATTATTAACTGACACTAACATGTAAAAAAAACTACTTACGTTTTAAAAAAAACTGAAAAGTATCAAATAACTAAAAATTTAATTTATTAAATTTTGGGTGCCAAACCAAATGTAATAACGGTACCTACACCAGCCACGCGTGACTTTGAGCGGGATAGCTTCGTCTAGAACAAAACAACCCAAGCGGACAGACGCGCTTGACCAGACAACCTACATAATTACAGTAACTAAGCTTTAGTAAGGGTTTTTTAAACGTAGTTTTTTTATACTTGTACATTGTTAAGCAGCTCCTCAGCATCTTGCAAAGTAACGAGCGCAATCAGATGAGATCTTTTGTTGGGTGATATATGTATTCTTTTACAACATGATACCAGATAAGGTACAAACAGTATTGCAAAATTTAAAGAAACTTTTAAAAACTTTGTGCGGTAGATAGTAGGGGTTGCTACAGTTATTACGTTAACATAAATTAAATTCTAAATAAGACCGCACTTTTGGGGAATGGCGAGAAAGAATATAACAAAAATTTATTCAAAGAATAGGCCCGCTTAGTTTTTTGCGCCCGTTTCTTTCAGCCCTGGTATGTTTTCCAATATACGGAAGATTGTGACACATTCAATACTGATTTTAAAAACTATTCTGTTTAAAAACTATTTGAATTTAACTTTGAATTGGTCAAATCAAAATCACTTTATTCATGTAGGTTACGGAAATGACACTATGAATGTCAAGAATTTTTTTTTATACTGAACCTACCAATAATTAGGTTCAGTATAGAGAGAAGAAGAGAAGAAATAACAAGAAACTCATTGCCACTCTTTTAAATCAAGATTAACATTATCATCGTTTTACAAATCATTTCAATTACAATATATGTAAAATGATGCAACAAAAATACTCAAACGTCAAATTTTAAATGCCTTACACGAGTAAGTCAAAAAAGTAAATGTAAATGAATACAAAACAAAAGTTATTGTGTACATTAGCTGCATCATCCCCACACACCGCAAACAAATAAAGGGATTAGCGATTATATAAAAAAAATAACTTTTAAGAATCTGAAGCAAAGCTTCCCGCAACAGGAGCATCCTGCTACAAGAGGCGCCCACGAGCGTCCACGAGCATGACGCATGGGTCGGCCACCGCCTCCCTCGACCATTTTTTAGGGAAGGGGACGACCCGTTCCATGTCACCGCCACAAGCAGTGACATTAAGTCGATCTGACTTATTAATTAACATTTTTATTACCTAAGCAATTTCATGATAAATTTTATGTGAAAATTAATTCATTGCCTGACAGACAAAGCGTAAACATTACAAAAAACAAACAGAGACGTCAAATTATATCTGTATAAAATATGACTATGAGAAGTGGAAATACAGAACGACGGGCAGCGAGATTTATTTCTACTTGAACCTCCATAGAGTAGAGTAGGTACTATTAGCCGAGAGTTTCGAGCATCACTCGAATATGCTCGGCTTGGATAGCTAAATCGAGAGTCGGATACAAAAGGCTACTCGATTCAGAATGCAGTGATAAGACTCCTTCACTAATCATCAATGACTCGGGGGTCCGGGTTTCCTTTCATTTTTAACAAGCTTTGATTTTAATAGGCGTGTTAGTTAGTTAGTAAGTGTGTCTGGGTCAAATCTTACAATTAAATTTTTATCTATTATGCTCCAACGGTTCAGCTGATATTTTAAATGTTTGTTTTGTTTAAATATTTTAAACATTTAAATTGCCCAAAACATTCCCGACTAAATATGCCAGACGAGCATATACATTTTTTTTTTTGTTTTCTGTATCCCTGACATTTTGTGCATTGTACACAATTCCAAATCCAAAAGCTTAACAAACGTTAAGCAATTATAAAATTAATAATAAGTTAGGATTATTGATACTTACGTCCTTATAACATTTATAGTGTGCTTTTTGTTACAATAGCTTCCTTGCTAAGTAATTAACTGTTGTACCTTGGATTGTAATGCCTGGATGGTATTATGCCATTGCAAATAAAGTGTATATACAGTAAAAGCTCCTTATTCGCGGTTTCTTCATTCGCGGAAAAAAATGTGACTCAATTTCTATATTCGCGGCTAAAGATTTATTTATTCACGGATCTAATCGGTATATACATATTAATAAAAAGGATTCAAATAGGCATCCAACCGAATATCCTTTGTAAACGCGTCGTTGAATAGACTAATAATAAAGTAAAATAGATTTTATTACAACCAATTGAAGCAGCTTTAAAAAATGCCAAGCAAGAAAAATTACCAAATTCTTTAAACCTACCTTAGCCTGAGGATAATATTACTAAATATGGTAAAAAACTTCAATAAAATAGATTTTTTACTTTATGCTCTTTTTTGTCACCTAGGATCGTATCCCCCATAAGCCCATATAAATTTCTATTCCACATTCACGGTTTCTGTATTCGAGACATATTTAGGTACGGAACATATACCCCGCGAATAAAGAGTTATTTACTGTATTCTAATTTAATTGTGAAATAGATATATTATAGAAGCAAATAATCATATCTTGAGGAGAATGGATAATATTGGCGAATAAGTAGCTAATTGCTAACTGTATATTTACTAAGTAATAGAATATAAAGATAATTTATTGCGTATGCGTGTAATATCTAATTTAATTGTTAATTAGATTTATTATGGAACCAAATAAGCATATGATGGTGAGACTAGAAGAGGCTGGGATATTAGTGGTCGCTTTTCCCTTACATGAAACATATATTAACTAAAATATATAGTAATTAAAGATAATAATATATAGTTAATTAATGAGTAACACTTACATATATCGAAAGCATTCGAGGAAAAAGCCCAGACGAGCAACAGTACTGTCACCACAGACAGAGTCATCTCGCCACCCCTCACTTGACCATTTCTACTTATATTGTGCTCCTGAAACAAATTGTAAATGTTCACATTTGGACTGTAAAATGTACAGAGTTCCAACAGTTATCTAGAATAATTAATTAAGTTTTATACACACGGACACCATTTGCAGTCTGATAGCGCAACGGCAAAAGTGTGCTTAAGATAAATATAAAAATAAAAGTTGTAAGCACACTTTTCTCCTTAGTTGTGTGTAAATGTCCCTGTCACTGTCACCAATCGGGTTCTTAATTCAAAAAACTTAACCTGAACTGAATAAATGTTTTACATTGCTGCTTATTGGCCAAGAATATTGTAAGCAACTGGAGTAAATGCGGATAATGCATTGCTGATATAGCAGTCGAAGCTTATTAGGGTATAATTTTTGTGGTATGTTCCATATTTCGACTTTGTCTTTATACGAAGTATTTTGTCTATATATATAGAACATTAATGAAGATGAATATTGCCTTGTGGCTAATTTATTTTGTTACTTTAGAAGAGGTCCAACAAATCATTTATTCAAATGAAAAACATACAAAATATCTACTAAACTTGCAACAGATTTTTTACCTTAAGACTGTATTACTAAAAATATACACTACAAAATAAAGGGCAAACAAGATCTAACAAGAATGATTTATTTCGTTATAATATAGATCTGAGGAACTTTGAGGAACGAAATAAACATGAAAAGAAAAACGAATTTTCCGTCTCGCACAAACAATTTTGATATCTTTACGTAGGTACGACAAAATCAAAGTATATCATTACTGTACATACGTGATACGACGGTTTAACAAATATATTTGTTGTTCGCTATTATATTCTGTCGCTTGCGATCGTAACAGAAAAAATTGAATGGACCGTTGCTGTTATTATATTTTTTATGAAGAACTTTTCGATTTGCTCTCTTATTTTGGATTATTATATATAATTTATAGGATCACTTTATTGTCCAACTGTCCGTCTTTATTTCGGGAACGCGTGTAGGTATCCGAATTGATATTAAAACGATATATTCAAATCTAGTTAGTCACCAGTCAAAAAATCAACCTTCTAAGTTAACGTAAAAAAAGATGCCACAAAAAACGTTGGTTCTTAAGGAAATCATAATTTATAGGGTCACTTTTTCGAAGTAATCTCTGTTCCTCTCTACACATCGTCGCATTCGATGGAACCACCGAGAAAAGCATTGGGCCCATTCTTTCTGAGGGGTCTCTTCTATGGCATTTTCGTACGCTTTCACCGCATCTTCAGGGCTTGTAAAGCGAATACCTCGAATTTTATGTTTAGTTCTTGGGAATTAATAAAAGTCGCAGGACTGTATGACGGATGATTCATTATCTCGACACATTCCATGTTAAAATATTCAACAGTCCGTATTGCGGAGTGCACTGAAGCATTGTAGTGGTGAAGGAGGATCCTGCTTCGAGGGCGGTGCTGTCGATTTTTTTCCAAGACAACAGGCAAACAGCGATTTACATACCAGTCTGCAGTAACTGTCCTTCCATCTTCTAGCACAACTGTCGCGAAATGAACTTCCCGACCAAAGAATGAGACAATCATCTTTTTTCCATGACTTCTTCCTTTCTTTACCTTAGTTGGCCGGTCCTCGAAAGGAATTACCCACTGAGCGGATTGTGTTTTGGTTTCGGGTTCGTAGCAATATATTCAGCTTTCATCACTTGTGACGATGTCAAATACAGCATTTGAGTCACCGCCGTTGAACTTATCTAACATTTGGCGATTCAGTTAAAGTATGGGGAATCCATCCAAAGCTTCCTGACGCCTAAATGTTCGTGTAATCTTTTTTGAACTTGACTCCTACTCATGCCTAGGCTTGCCCGTATCTGCTGATAGGTCACTCTCTTATCTTTCTCTATCATGCGTCGCACAGCACTGATATTATCTTCAGTAGTCGCTGTTAAATGACGTCTCTCACGCGGATCATCATTGAGATTGCTACGTCCACGCTTAAACTCGTTAGACCAATTGTGGCACGAGATAGGGCTTCATTAAAAAATGCTAATCGCAGCCTATCATAGCTATGTTGTTGAGTAAGCCCACAACGAAAGTTATAATAAATCAATGACAGAAAATTTTTTGGCGTTAGGTTTATTTTCACGTGTAACAAGAGTTTTAGATTTGCCGCCAATTCACAAAAACAAATGACAAATGAATGCAATACACTTCATTAGGATACCAAAGAGCTCTAAAATTGAAATTCAAAAAACGTTTTCATTAGCAATATTTCTAACTGGCCAGTTCTCTACAATTTCAGTGTTGCCCACGCATAATTAACATTATAGATTATACATGCAATGCTAACAGCGGAACCTCGAACTTATTTGAATTAAAAATTTATTACATGTTATTGCGTATCATAAGATATCTATTTATTTATACAGCTATTAAAAGTAAATATAAATGAAATTACCCGTTATTACAAACACAATAAAACGTTGTTTATTGTGTACAGAATTATTGACTTATTGTTTGTCATTGTATTTGATGAAAAAGTTAAATTGGTAAAAGATATGTTGCCGGGACTGTTTATTTAATGTTATTATAAAGGCTCTACACTGTTGATCTAGCTGGTTATTTCTTCAGTATAAATATGATGGCAGATAAAATCTATGAAAATACATTTCTGTCGGGATTTTTCACTTGTTAAGAAAAATCCCGTTTTGCTATTGAATACTTTGATGGAAAACTTTACTTACCAGTTATAATTTATATACAGACTTGATGCGCCCACTACTTCGTCTGCGTGGAGTTAAATCATTCTCGGCATATTAATAATATAAGAGGCAACATTTATTTGTATGTCAGTTAGTAGGACAATTTACGCCATTGTTTTATGTTCCATAGTTATTATATAATGAGAGTGATATTGAAAGAAGAGTGAATGCAGCAAACATGGTGAGTGGATCTTTGCACTCCTTTATGAATAGGCTGAAGGTGTTGAAGGCTCGTTTGGCTGTGCATGAGGGGGTGTTGGATCTAACACTCATGTACGGAAGTGAAAGTTGGGAATGGCAGAAGAAACATGAAAGCAGAATATATGCAGTTGAGATGAGAACGTTGAGAAGTATGATAGGAGTTAAAGTGAGTGACAGGATAAGAAATAGTGAGATAATGAAATGTTGTGGTCTGAAAGAAGATATTGTGACAAAAATTGAGATAGGTGTGTTGAAATGGTTTGGCCAGGTCGAGAGAATGAATGAAGAACGATTGACGAAAAAAGTGTATAGGGCCAGTGTGAATGAAAGTGTTGGAAGGGGTAGACCTAGGCGAACGTTTCGAGACCAAATCAGGGACGTCTTGAAAAAAGGCCAGGTCAAGAATATTCTAAACCAAGAGCATGTATGAAAGGAATAATGAAAGTGGACGAAGCGAAACAAGTATGTAATCGATCGGATCGTAGCAAGTGGAAAGAAGTGGTCTCTGCCTACCCCTACGGGAAAGAGGCGTGTATTATATATAATCAAAGTCAAATCATCTTTAATGAATAAGACTTAAAATAAGCGCTTTTGAATCGTCACTATAAAATTACTGAATCTACCATATGTTGGGAAAACGTGAGAATAACATACATTCTTTTCAATCAATAGAATATTTTATTAAATTGCTATAATATACAAAACAAATTAGTTTGTAAGGTGCTGCATCCAATATATGAATCGTGTTCAAAGTTAAAACCGTTTTAAATATTAAATTTTTAATAATAAGTAATACATCAAACAAGAAATCGAAATACTAAAAAAAAATGATCATGAATATCTGAATTTTCTATGATTTAATGTAATGCCTGATTGTGTATTGTTTTAATACGTATATTAAATATATAATAAAATATTGAAATACTTGTTTTGTGTAGCATAAATATTATGAAAAAATATATAAATAACTAATATTCGAATGTTAGCTACACGTCGACGATAATCATCCTCAGGCTCCAGTTCAACTTCGTTTACGAAAATAGAATTTTTTAAAATTACATTTTTAAAATCAAACTAATATTATATATTTACTAATATCCAGCCAGCATTCATGTATAATGTATACACTTTGTTCCAAACAGCTTATATCCTCATTCTTATTTTTATTGAACAGGACGTCAATGAACATTACCCGGGAACGCCGACTTACGAAGTAATGCTTTGTTAACAGCTTTGTAAAACATCGGAACTCAAAGTATGTGTTTGCTTACATCTACGCCGTGATGCTTGAGATAAACGGTATTCCAGTAAACGTTCTTTGAAAACAATTTACACGCCAAACATTCGCTTGATGTTATGTAATATGAATTATATGACATACCGAGTATTAGCACTGCTCACTGTTTTTAAATCAACCTTATAATTATAAAAGTCCGGATTTAAAAGATTATATTTAGTAACAAATTACTGTAATAATAGAATTTGAAACATTTTAATCGACCACCTCGTACCGGTGCTACAACTTGAATGCCTGTATTCGTGGTCAACTGACAACGTCACATTGGTGGTGTCAGTTGACTGTCTGTATTTTACATTTTTATTTGATTGATTATTAAATAAATCATGCGAATTTAATAATATAGAATTTTAAATGAATTTAAATTTTAAATTATAAATATGTTGGTAACGCTAACACAAGATTTAAGCCCTGTGGTATTGCTCAATGCATAACCAAGCTCATATCCTGAAAACCCTCTAGACGGGAAGAGGTTTGGTTGGTTTGAATTTCTAGTATGATAAAACGATTCAATTTATAAATCGCTTGCCCGCCACTAGTCTTTAAAAAGTATAACGTCATACAAATTAAATTTGTAATCAAAATTGATGAACGATGCGCGACTCGAACCTGCGACCTCTCGGGTTCCGTCCGAGCGCTCTTCCAACTGAGCACACCGAGTGACGTATGGTTCATAAATTTTGGATACAAATTTATTTGGTATAGTTTAACCAGGGATATCACTTTAAAAATAACAAAATGTATTTTAAGCCACTGGTGGTTTAAATAATATTATGGCTAAGTTCAAATCAAACATAAATATTCCTTATGTTAAGGAGTCAATGTTTGAATTGTATTGTTTTTCACATTAATATTTACCAATTTGAAAACAATCTCATACCCAGCTAGTGATTAAGTCTCATTATAATATTTTTAATTAGGCTTCTGTTTCTTGTATCTCATTAATGAAACCAGTGCTTGAGTAGGAAGGTAAGGAAAACCAAAACATATCGGTTTTCCTTTCCTTTTTCAAGCAGCGGTCTCTCACAATGGAAATCATATCTAAATAATTATTTTGTAGATTAACAATGTTTTGTCTGATTGTGAGAGAAAATAAAAATATTTGAAAAATACTTGAATTCAAATTTCAATTTCAAAAATTCAGTTTCTTTGTAGGAATACTTTTTTATCACTAGGTTATAAACAGCTTATACACAAATAGAATATTATTATAGGAATTTGACGGTTTCTTTTTTTTTATGAAAATAAGGGACGAGACGAGCAGGAGACTTTTAGCTTATGGTAATTGATACGCCTTGCCCATCACAAAGAAGTGCTGCTCAGGATTCTTGAAAGACCCAAATATTCTGAGCGGCACTACAACTGTGCTCGTCACCTTGAGAAATAAGATGTTAAGTCTCATTTGTCCAGTAATTTCACTAGCTACGGCGCCCTTCAGACCAAAACAAAGTAATTGCATACACATTACTGCTTCACGGCAAAAATAGGCGCCGTTGGTACCACACCCATAATCTAGCCGGCATCCCGTGCATAGGAGCCTCCCACTGGTAAAACACATTTAGAAAGTAGACTAAATTCAGAAATTGAAATTTCAAATTAATTTGATAAATACTTCTCCGAAATCCCAATTATCACGACCAAAGACCTAAACTCTTCACCAAAAGCAGCACATGATATGCTTAAATTACACGTACCAGTATCTGCCATTGATTTGAAATTTAAGTATGTTAAAGGTAGCGATATACTAAAAATCTTCAAATTAATTAACCTAAAAATACAAAGGACCTTTGGGGCCGGTCGACTTATATTGTAAAAAACATACTTGACATTATAGCACCTGAATTAGCAATAATATTTAAGGAAGGCATAGATGAGGGTGTATTCCCTGACCTCATGAAATACAGCAAAGTTATACCTTTGTTTAAATCGGGCAGTTCTTTTGACGCTGCTAATTTCAGGCCTATTTCAGTACCGCCTGTTTTAGTAAAATGTTTGAAAAACTTTTGCTTCAGCAGCTACAAATGCATTTTTATAAATTATTGAACAACAATCAATTTGGTTTCACTGGGGCTTATCAACAATTAATGCGGGTATTAGAATCATTGAACACATCTTTCAGGCCTGGGAAAAGTCACAGCACGCATTGAGCATTTTTTGTGATATGTCCAAAGCATTAGACTGCGTCAACCATAACATTACTCGTAAAATTAAAGCATTATGGAGTAAAAAATACAGCCCTAAATCTATTAAAATCAAATTTAAGCGAAAGAGTTCAGTTAGTCGACGTAAACGGCAAACGGTCTTCAGGTAAACCTGTAGAAGTATGTGTTCCGCAGGGTTCTATTCTCGGTCCTTTCTTGTTTCTTATATATATTTACTATTTATCGTTTGTGGTAGATGATGAAGCGACGTGCAGATATTGCTGACGAGGTAAAAAATGCACTCTCAAATAATCTGCACTCAAACAGTAAAAAAAGAAAGTGTTTACGGTTCATAACACCAAACACAGCGGAGGTTCAAACCGACGTACTTACAATTAATGACCAGGGATTGGATCTTGTGGACACTACGGACTTCTTGGGTATCACGCTAGGTAAAAAGCTTCAGTCCACATATTGCCCAACTAGCAGATTGACTCAGCTCGGCGGCATAGGCCGTTAGAAAAATTAGAGATTAATTTATACGAATGCTGCTACCGTTAGATTAGTGTACTTCAGTTATTTTCACAGCATCATGACGTACGGTTTTTTGCTGTGGGGTGATGCTGCTGACACTAATATAGTGTTTGCTCTGCAAATGAGTGCTGTTCGTGCTATATATCAGCTTGGTTATAGACAGTTAATAGAAATTTAAAGAAATAAATATTATGAATATTCATTGTCAATAGATTTATAAGAACTTAATATACGTTCACAAAAATCGTCACTTTTTTGCTCTAAACAGTGATTTTCAATATTATAACACTAGAAATAAGTTTTTTGTTTTTTTTTTATTTTTTTTTAAATAAACCTTCCTTAAAAATAAAACTTTAAAACCGTTTGTTTAAAAATAAACCTTCCTTGAGTTTCAACGAATATATTACAAAAGATTTCATTGAGATCGGTCGAATAGTTTAGGCGTTATTAGGGAGCATACAAACAAAGATTCTCTTTTATATATATAGATTTAAAAAAGCGCAATAAAAGAATACTGGGACAGTATTTTGCGGCGCTTCTGTTCTCTCAGACCGCCATTTGTTTCCGAAGCGGTGGTAATATAAGAAATGACATCAAAAATAATTCTAAAGAAATCAATTTTGAGAAAAAAAAAATGTTTTTTATTTATATGTATAGAACGTAATTGAGTCTACCATTCTTCCACCAGCAAATGAATACTCGCGTTTTCCGTTTTTCCACATAACGGCAAAACTATTTAAAAACACTTTTAAAAACTTATCAAAGATGAACTACTGAATGATATATATGCATATAATGTTGCGGATTATCCATATAATAATATTATAATAAGGTTGGCTATGTCAGCCTCTAAAAATCTCGTAATTCTTGGTTTCCCCAATACACGATATTACACAATACACAAGCATTTAAAAGCACAACAATACCCATCACAACAGAAGGTCTTGAAGAAAAAATTAGTTAAATTGATGAAAGGATAGAGACCAAATGCTTAAATATTTCACGACGAGAGTAAACTTTTTCCATATCTAAACAACCCTATTACGGTTTCATAATGGCGTTTCTATTCCACAAGTAGTACTTAGAATTTATTTTAAGATTTAAGGATGTCTACTATAGTTTGACTCGTTAGTGCAACGTTTTGTTAAGAGGCGCATTTCCTCGTTCAAGCGAATATACAAGTATACAAAGGACATACAGTCCTTGTTACAATGCTCTGTAAAGTTTTCTTATGTGACAAGGGGGAGAATGACAATGGATACTCGTCACAAAAATACACATTCAAAAAGTACACCGAGAAGGAATTCTTAAAAGATGACGTAGGATTAATATGATAACAAAGAACTTGTCGCGTTTTTCTATGGAGTGTGGATTTCTTTTTAATTTTGCGATCACAAAACAAAACCAAACTATGATGCCCTAAGAAACATTAAATTAAGTACTAAAATACATACATCAATAATTTTAAGCACCTGAGTTTTTGTTAAATTAAATATCAAAACTACTAGCATTGTATTTAATATAGCAACATTACAAATCAAAATATAGTTTTTATTACTAGCCTTATGTCAACATAGTATTTATGTTATGTGCCTTCAGCTGTCAACGCCAAAATGTTTGTTTACGTTTAGAAAAAAGTCCAAGAATAGGAAAGCCTGCCCGACTTGGATTATATTATAAATATCGATTATATAGGTTGATGAAAATATCAACATAAAGTTGATATTTTTATAATATCACTTCTGTATAATATGTCTTCTGGCCTCCTATCTTTTGTTATTGCGTTGCTTGTCGCGTATCTACAGCACAGTAGTTAAAACATGTGATAAAATGCCGCGTGCATACAATTACTGAGTGGTAAATTATGTTTACTATCAACTCCGCGGTCCATCCAAAATGATTTATATATATTCGCCCAGTTTACTCTATAATGCTAATTGGAAGCTACAGCGAAAACAATCTATTTATTGTGTTATTGTACGTACTTTTGTTTGTGACTTGTGAGCAGTGAGAGACACCTACCCCCTCCTCTGCAGCTCCTCTACCACCTCAATCTGACATAAAACGTTTGAATTGACTCTTGAAAGAAAAAGCTTAGGAAATAAAAAATAATAATCTGTGAGTGTATTACTAGCATGTACAAATTCGATCCATACAAGAAAATTGTTTATTTTTGTTTAAATAAAAAACATTAATTTAAATGATAAAAATATCAGCATATGTTATTTTTATATAAATAAATATAAAAAACGAGATTTTTAGATGTTAGTGATAGTGATATTCAAGTGCTTTCTTTGTGAATACACAGGTGTTTTTTCTTTTTTTTTATTTTAATCAACAAATAAGGCTAGATTGTAAGGCCTTAATCAAAAAATCTTTGAATTATAAAGTATAAAAAATAAAAATATTAAAAGACCACTTACGGACAAGTCTTTTGAAACAAAAATATGAGCTGCTATTCTTTTTAATTTAATGTTTATACTGTATACAACTATTATATTTTCAATTTTCATTGGAATAGAACGGCAACTGTCACCAATACGTGCGTACACTGAGACAATCCGATTGAGAGGAGGCGAATAATACGAAGCCCTCGTTCAACAAACAAGCATATTGAATATATTTTGCAGTTCATTTAATTCTACAACAAATTCGATCCGGACATCCATTTAATCTAAGATTTTTACAAAGTATAATGTAAAAGTACTCTTCAAAATAAAGATGATTACGTAATTTTTAAAGGTAACCTAAATATTTGAGTCTATGTAACAATAAAAAATGAAAATATTCTTATTTAAGTAGTAAAAAGTATATGTTTATATTTATATTTCAGTACAGATCAAATCTTTTAAACTCACGCCTGTACCCACCACAACAAGACAAAATTAAAAATATTACTAGGTACTTATAACAAAAACAAAATGGCGTGCGTACAAAGTACACATGTCAGAAGTGAAGCTTCTTTGGAAAACTAATTTTTAAATCTCGTTACTATCCTAATCTGTTCTCTTAAAACAATTTTTTTTGTTAATATTAGATATTATTAGGTGTTTTACTTACTCGCGGCCACGCGCTAAGCCTGCATGATACAACGCTCGGAGGGAAGATGTTTGTCTTTTTCGCGGCCGCGTGCTTTAACACTAAACCTGCGCGATACAACGCTAGGAGGGAAGATGTTCTGCTTATTCGCGGCCGTGCGCTTAACCTGCACGATACAACGCTAGTAGGGAAGATGTACAACTTAATTGCAGGCGCGCGCTAAACCTGCATGATATAACGCAAGTAGCAAGTTGTTCTACTGACTAGCAGTGCCATGTGCTTCATGCTACGTTCGCCCTTTCCCTATTTTCCCACTCCCTTTTTTTGGATAAAAACGTCCCACATTTTCATGACACTTTATTGGCATATAGACTGGATTTAAAAAAAAATATCCCCAATTCATTATCTGCCACCCTCGAGAACCTCCGATTCGATATCTATATTGTTGATATCATAAAAATAATAAAAAATATGCTTAAGCGATATCTTATTTTCATTGATCCACCGGTTTCATCATTAGAAAGGCTTATTTTTGTGTCTTTTACCCGAGTATCGAACCAGCAAACAATTCACCGATATACTCATTTTAACTGTAGGGACTATATATGCATATCCTATATAATCTTTAGGTGTTGTTTGCAGATCAGCGGAGAGCACTAAGCTCTTTATTTTCTGATACTGATTCGATTCCTGTAAATTATGGCTTAAACAAGATTGACAAACTTCAATTATTTGTACTAAACATAAACATCGTATACAAATGACTTAAGTTTTCTTTAGTGTTAATTCCGCCAATATTTGTTTTTAAAAAACAATTCGACACGTGTTTAATAAATTTTCTTAGTCTCGTGCCAGATTTTGGCGAGACAACACGTCCTGAGGATGCCTCGTGTAGAGGCGAAACACGTGTCGAATTGTTTTTTAAAAACAAATATTGGCGGAATTAACACTAAAGAAAACTTAAGTCATTTGTCTAATTATGGATTTCCGCAAAGTAACGCCTAATTCAATAAATTTTCATAAACATCGTAATATATTGAACGATCAATGAGTTTTAGTTAACAAAGTAACACAGACTATTATAGATGTACATAATATTTATAATGTTTACAATATTTGTAATGTTCTCACAGCACATGGTCGGCCATTATGTTCTCACAGAGACAGAACTGGTATATATGTAGCCAGTACGATACAAGAACATGTGGGTTGATTATCATGTGATTATTAATATTATAATGCTGAAAAATCTATGAGAGAATCTGAGTTAAAGAAAAAATCATTTATTTTCTAGTAGTTGTATTATAGCGACACAAAACAATAGAAACTACAGAAATATTAACTACAAAAGTCAAAACGTAACAAAGAAAACTTCAAAGGCAAAGCAATGATAGCGCGAAAATATCATATGTACCCGACGGTAATGAAACTGCAAACCGTACTGATGCAACATGACGAGCGCGAGGGGGTGAAAGGGAAACGGCAAGGGGCATTACATTCCAACAAGATCCAAAGGTAACATGGCCTAATAGTACTTTGGATTAAAATATCTTTGGTGGGAGTAGAGGATAGTTTTTCCGGACACTATTTTCATATGACAGCTAGAACATTCTAGATATAAAAATTTTACAACATTGGATTGTTTGATTTTTATTTGTCTTTTTATTCGGCTTTAAAAGTAAAGTTTAAAATTATATAAATACAAAAAAGAAAAAAGTAAGAGTGTATAATATTCAAATTCTGTGATCGTCGTGGTATCAGTAAAATAAAAGGCTTCAAAAAGGGATACCCCTTGAACTGACTACAAAGAGAAGCACGTGACGGAACCTGCTTTACCAGCTGAATCGGCGCAAAGAATAAGGGATTTTAAAGATTACTCAAAGAAAATATTTGGTAACTGTTCGTTGGTGGTTTTGGGGTCCCACGTTCGCGTGTTCCTACGTAATAATAACAGGGATGTTCAACTAAAAGTGGCAACTTTTTGTTTGATTTGATTCTTCGTGGTGAAGTTCAGATCCGCTCAAGCAAGGGGTAAATGTGTATTGCATTGTATTGAACTTTCAACAATCATGGCGAAAATTCGTAGTGAGACAGCCCAATTCGTCAACATTATTTCTGAGTTACGAAAGACCTCACACTGCTCAAAACGTTTTTAACTTTCCAGAACCTACATTTAGAAACCCTCCGATATCCTCCTTACTCGCAAGCGCCCAACCGACTATAATTTTTTGTGACATAAGTTTTCCATTGGTGAATAAATGATGAATGTGATAATTAAACACCCTTGCAACACACAACGCGCTCTTGAAGACAGGCAACCTGATCAAGAACGCTCGAGCATGATTCTCACACAGCAGAAGAGAAGAGCCGCCTTTGTGCTTATTTTGTTAAATTTAGTGTAATATCAATAATATTTAATTTGAAAAAAAAAAAGCTAGTAGTTTTTACTAATAATTATAATATGACTATTTTTTTAATTTGACTCATCATTTTCATTTCAGCCGGAATACGTAACGCCGCAACGTAGACACAACTGCTGGACAAAGGCCTCCACCAAAGATCGCCATCACGATCAGTCCTGCGCTGCCCTCATCCGACGTGTTGCGGCGATCTTGACCATCGTCGGTCCATCTTGTGGGGGGCCTACCAACACTACGCCTTCTTGCTTACTGCCCCAACGGCCAACTGTCCGTCGAGCTATGTGCCCTGCACACTTCCACTTCAGTTTCGCAATCATTTAGGCTATGTCTGTGACTTTGGTTCTCCTACGGATCTCTTCATTTCTGATTCGATCTCATAGCCCTCTCCATTGCCCGCTGAGCAACGATGAGCTTCCTCATAAGGCCAACAGTTAGCGACCACGTCACGTAATTTGACAAGTTATAAAATACTCGTCTTAATTTACTAATAGGTACAATAAATAAAAATTCACCTCAAAATGAAAAAATATAAAAGGATAAAAGCTGATCGAATTTGTTAGTCTCAAGGGCATTATGAGTATAATGTATATCTAGAAGGGGAATGAGGATGCACTTTATGTAAACTTGCACTCATCTTTGTGGGCACACATGTTGTTTCAATATAAAACAGAGTTCAATAGAGCTTTGCGACGAATTGAAAATGGATCGGTGGTCAATAAGCCTTTGTACTAAAATAGGGTATTCAATTTATAGAGAACGGGTTGTTTTATTTGATGCATGTAAATACCAATCACTACATATTATGAAACAATGATCTTCGCCGCGTCTGTCCGTCTGTCTGTTCGCGATAAAATCGAAATCTACTTCACAGAGTTTCATGCTGTTTTCACCAATGCATAGCGTGGTTTTCGAGGAAGGTTTAAGTATATCATATCTTAAGTTATTGAATACATTGTTATTGTTAGCTTTCAACGAAAAAACTGTCTTAACCTTTTGAGATATAACAAAATAATGTATGGTGGAATTGTGTATCTTATATATCATTATATATAATATAATATATAATCCCGGTATGTGCAAGCATTTATATGATGAATATGGATGTTTGTTTCAGAGTCATGGATGTTTAAATTTATTAATGCATGTTTATATGAATTTATGTATGTTTAAGTAAGTATATTGTATTAAATATATCATAGCCTGTAACCCATAACACAGGCTATATATGCTTTACTTGGGGCAAGATAATTTGTGTAAGACGTGTGTCAATATTGTCAATATTACTGTCAATATAGTTCTACAGTCAAGTCCGCGATGGCATATTTTTATCTCTTAGGGATAATACTAAGCCCCCTTTTAAAACTGTAAAAAATGGCAATTAAAAAAGCGATAAGAATGTAAAAATTGATTGTTTCATTACTACATATTATTCCGATGGCTTTAGACTACATTATTTCCTAATACTCAGAATTTAATTTTTCTATTGACAACACAAACCAAGAATGAAATTAATTTAAACCAAAATATCAAGTAACTAATAAAAATATTAATTAATAAAACAAAATAAAAAAAAACTCAAAAAGAAAACATTCATATTAATTAACTAATATACTATACTTTTGTCTTGATATAATTATAATTTTGGAATAGGATATAATATTATAATAAGTAATGTAAGAAAACATTTTTTTTTATGGAATAGGAGGACAAACGAGCGTACGGGTCACCTGGTGTTAAGTGATCACCGCCGCCCACATTCACTTGGAACACCAGAGGAATCACAAGAGCGTTGCCGGCCTGTAAGGAAAGTGTACGCGCTTTTTTTGAAGGTACCCATGTCGTATTGTCCTGGAAACACCGCACAAGGAAGCTCATTCCATAGCTTTGTAGTACGAGGGAGAAAGCTCCTTGAAAACCGCACTGTAGAGGACCGCCACACATCCAGATGGTGGGGATGAAATCCTAACTTGTGGCGTGTCGTGCGAAGGTGGAATTCGGCGGCAGGAATCAGGTTAAACAGCTCTTTGGAACACTCCCCGTGATAGATGCGGTAGAAGACACACAATGAAGCGACGTCTCTACGCAACGCCAAGAGATCCAGCCGTTCACAGAGCACTGAGTCCCCGACAATTCGAGCTGCTCTACGTTGCACGCGGTGAAATGGATCGAGCAGATACTGGGGTGCGCCAGACCAGAGATGACAGCAATACTCCATGTGTGGCCGGACCTGCGCTTTGTAGAGCGCTAGAATGTGGGCCGGCTTGAAGTATTGCCGTGCTCTATTGATGACGCCCAGCTTCTTCGAAGCCAATTTGGCTTTGCCCTCCAGATGGGCACGGAATTGACAATCGCTCGAGATTTCGAAACCCAGTAATCCGATACTAGGCGCGGCTTTAAGAGAAGTGTTCTCGAAGAGCGGTGATACGACAAATGGGGTTTTTTTAGTGGTAAACGCGCAAACTTGAGTCTTCTGGGGGTTAAATTGGACAAAGTTCAATTTACCCCATTCCGCGACCTTCTCGAGAGAGGACTCGATAGAAGACACAAGTTTCTCCCGGCACTAGTCGAGGATTTCCCGAGAGAGACCTGCATGGCCCGTGTATACGGCATCACCAGTGCTGTCGTCCGCATAGCAATGTATGTTGGAGGTGTCCAACGTATCATTGATATGCAGAAGAAACAGCGTAGGAGATAGCACACAGCCTTGGGGCACTCCAGCATTGACGGGCTTCGGGTTCGAGCAATATCCGTCGACAACGACCTGTATGCTACGCCCAGTGAGGAAGCTGGAGGTCCACTTGCACAAGCTCTCGGGAAGCCCAAATGATGGAAGTTTTGAGAGGAGCGCCTTGTGCCATACACGATCAAAGGCCTTCGCTATATCCAGGTTAACTGCCAGGCCTTCCCCCTTGCTTTCAATAGCCGCCGCCCATCTATGTGTTAGGTATACCAGAAGATCACCTGCCGACCGTCCATGGCGAAAGCCGTACTGTCGGTCGTTGATCAACTGGTGACCCTCTAGGTATACTAAAAGCTGGCGGCTAATTATGCTCTCCATGATTTTAGAGAGCAGGGAGGTGATAGCAATAGGCCTGTAATTCGCCGGATCCGAGCTGTCTCCTTTTTTTGGATCGGATGGACAAGGGCTGACTTCCATGAGTCAGGGACTACGCCTTTGGAATAAGAGTGCCGGAATAAACGCGTTAGCACCGGCGTCAACTCAGGGGCACACGTTCTAAGCACGATTGGAGAAATGCCATCCGGCCCGCTCGACTTCCTGACGTCCAACGAAAACAGAGCTCGCCTAACAGTTTTCTGTCTGAACTGTACTTCAGGCATAGAGCTCTGACACCGCGGGATGGTCGGCGGTGTATTTCCGTTGTCGTCAAGAGTCGAGTTGGAGGCGAAAAGAGCGCACAGGAGCTCGGCTTTCTCTTTTGCCATATGGGCCAGGGTGTTATTCCTCATGTGCAACGGCGGCATGGACGGCTGGTTGAAGTTACCAAGAGCAGCTTTCGACAACGACCAGAACTTGCGTGTTCTGGTCGGGTAACTGGAAAGCTGCTCGCCGATTTTGACGACGTGCTTAGACTTCGCACGGGCGATTTGCCGCTTAAAAAATCTGGAGGCACGGTTATATTTCCTCCTAAGAACTTTGCAGTTCGGATCCTTTGTGCCCAGCGCCGCAACCCAAGTTCGATACGCCTGTTTTTTGCAGTCAGATGCTGCTTTAACTGACGCATCGAACCAGGGCTGTGATCTGCCACCGATCGGTACTACAGAGCTTGGTATAAAAATATCCATGCCCTGCAGTATCACATCGGCTACTGCAACGGCGCAGGCACTAGGATCATCCGAAGGGAAACAAACCTTGCCCCAAGGGTAGGATGCAAAAAAGGAACGCATCCTATCCCAATCTGCTGACTTGTAGTGCCAAACGCGGCGGGTCGCTGGTGGTCTGCGACGTTGGCGTCGGATAGGCACTACACTCCTGACCAGGCAATGGTCGGACGTTCCGAGAGGGGCGTCGACAAAGACCTGGTAACCATCGGGATGTGTAGTCAGCAGAGGAGCGGAGGATCCGGGAGCCGCGTTGGCGACTCAACCAATTATAGATATTATGTGGAGACATTACATATTTGCATTTTTTTTTTAATTTTATCTGTGATTGTTTCTACTTGCTCGCATCATGGATGTTTTACGGCCCTTTTCAATAACCTATCCATTCTTAGTTTAACTTACTGGAGGTAGACAAATCTATACTTTTACGCTTACTTATATTTCAATAACCTATCTATCCTTATTTTAACTTACTAGAGGTAGACAAATCTATCCTTTAACGATTACTTTCATTTCAATAACCTATCAACATAAAGCATTGGATTATAATTATATTGGACATAACTATGGATAGATAAGATCTTGTCATTAAACGATGACAGCAATTTATCCGTAACTAGAGATACGTTATTGAAAACGGCCGTTAAAGACTGCGGGTGACGCGGCGCAGGGGTGGTAGCGAGGCCTGTTGGCCTTTGAGGCCGCTGTCGATCGCGGACTGGTAGCGGACCATATTCAATGGTATTTCGCATCGTCCCTCGCACAAAATTATTATTATCACCGTCCAGACCGTACTGAATACGACGCCGGACCAATGGGAGCGAGGCGCCCATCGGACCTTCCTATGGTCCGGCCGTACCAAATTCGACCATGCGTTTAGGCTATATGACTCGTGCCACGTATGACCGCTTCATATTATTTTCTTGTGCACTCGTTTATAATACTTATTTAAATTGTATGACGAAAAGGGCTATCGTAATGTAATAGCTTTGACCACTTTTGAAGTTTTCTTTTTTTTTGATACGTTAGGGAAAAATTATGAGAGTGCATTTTTAGGATGCGCGCGCACACCGTCACGTAAATTCGACACCCTGATGTTAACTGATCAACTAGACCATTTGTATCATACTTCAGCTACCAAGCCTGCTGTAACTCACGTCTACTGAGCCACAACCAATGGACGAGGATTAAATAAATTTAAATAATTAATTTTCACTTTCATTCTTTTCAATTTAAGTACCTATATGCAAGTTCAAAGAAAAAATTATCTCCAATTATATAAAAATTATTTAATGATATTTATAAACGTTAATTAACTAAACTATGCAGTAAAATATTATTTTCATTATTTGTATTTCAGTCCTTCTTTATTACAATATTTTTGAAGTAAAAACTTCTTTAGCGGCATTGAGCACTTTTCTTGGGATAGGTGTAAAATGTTAATCTCGCGTCAGGTGACGTGGCCTGATCGCAAATTCGTAAGACAGTCGTTGAAATTATGGATGAAATATTTTAACAGCTTATTATGGACGAAAGTTGATCTTTCTGAGAGATAAACGTTTTAAAGTAAAATATTTGTAATAGTTCTGAATTTCTAAATTTTTTTTATAATATAAATTAAATTGTCATTTTTGTGGACAATAGCGCAATAAATTAATATTGTATTTAACTGCTAGTATTTTTATACTGATAAATAAACCGAGTCAGGCAAAGTTATTCCATAACCATCCAAAATATTAAAAAATGCACAAAGTTAATCTTATAAATTATATTATAAAGTTAATCAAGTTTTTACTTTTGTTGGCACTGGAGTGCAACCCGTATTTTTTTTACAAATGTACATCAGCAAGAGGATTTTTTTTAAATAGATCTTTGTTTTAATTGCGCCGACGAAGAATAACTTCTTGTGTGCATACATAAGTACACACTCACTTTTTTTATCCTTAAGACATAGACATATACCATCACGGACTTTTCTGTGGAATTCTATAAATAAGATACAATCCGAACAAATATGTATTGTTTTGTAATATCTCATTGGGATAGAGCAGCGAATTGGTTGAAAGCTCCCAAATGTTTTTTATCTATTATTTAATATGTTCTTGATTTATTTATAATGTAATTTGAAATATAGCATATCTTGCTTACACAATAACAAATGTTGTCAGATTACCTATACTAATATTATAAAGTTAACCTAGTTTGAAGAATGCAGAGATTACCCCTGGATCTACTCAAACGATTTATTGAAATTTCTGTTTGATTTTGAAAATCCTGTGACCAATAGAAAGCCACATTATTTGTGAAAAGCACAGGCTATTTAATGAAAAATTAAAAGACTTATTCATGATAGTCATTGGATTTCTTAAGAAAGTAAAAAAAACGGTATAACTATATATATAAATACTATATGATATATATATAATTATATGCTTTGTATGTGGCAGCATTGGAACACCAACTAAAATGGTTCTAATTTTATATATGTGGCTGAAGTAACCTTTTTCAAACACTTGGTCATCTAATGAAAATATCTAAATATTTTACTATCTTGTTGGACTACAAATTATGGTCAGTTTTAGAAGACATGGCATGACACACCAACATCAATTTTTTTAAGAAATCTCCAGACCCAGCGACTTAATTTCCCATGGATGAAGTTTAATACTTGATAGATTTATAGCCACATACTTTTAAAGGCCTGCATTAGTGTCAAGCTGTTATTTTAAATAGATACCTTTTTATTTATTGCCCGGAGTTTTATAAATAAATATACTTCAATTTTAATAAAATTACAATAAGTACTTACATTATCAAAATAAATGTATTAATATTTGCGGAAAACTTATGGTCAGCACTTTTAACTTTATTCAAGATTCTGCTATTTATTAAAAATCTGTTCTGTTATTATAATGCTGTTTGGTTGGTTGTAACGTAAACTATGACAATAGAAACAACAGTTGTATACTTAAATATAAATGTACTGGACCATATGATTGATATTAACTTATGTCAAAGTTTCATAAATTTTAATATTTCTTTATAGTAAGTAATTTTGTTTTCATCGTTTTTACTTTTAATGTTTGTAGCTATGTATTGTACAAAATATTATATTTAATGGAATACACCTAAAGCATTAACAGACTAAACACAATATGTAATTTGATATAATAATAATATAATATAATAATAAATGATTTAAACTCTGGATGTATGAAAAATATTAGAAGCCATAATAATAAAGCAATAATTGCGAGGCTTGAAATGGTACTTGAAGTAAAAATTAAATTTGTAGTTTATTATTTTATGAACGACGTGCTGACCGAAATCGAAACAAAAGAGTGAAACTCATTGTTCACTGATAAAGCAGATATTTCGATATTACAACAACTGTAGTGCATTAAACTGCAAAACAAACTCACCTTCTAATGCCAGGTACGTAGGTGAACCCGGTAACATGGGGAGTAAATTAGCATAACTTTGTCCTCGCACTTATAAGATCACAGGCCATACCGTTATTATACATGGGTCCATTAATTGCAAACACTATTTAACGTCTATTTCACAACATTTTACACAAATGTTTATTTATAAAACTTTAATTTTTGAAAAGAGGGAAAACATTGGTTTGATTACTGAGTTCTAACATCAGTCATCAACTCAATCGACCCTTACACTGTGCCGACTGCTCCGAAGTCCGAAATCCGAATCTTATATTTGCTCTACTGTCTACATACATAGTCATGAAGTAAGCCTCGATTTGCAAATGTCTATGTCACGAAAATGACACGAACTGGGAGCATTATAAAGTAGATCGCGCAAGTTTTCTAAGTAGTTGTACTCTTTCATCAAATATACCTGCTATTGCGATAGAAAGAGACGACATGGGCAATCAACCTCAATAAAAATCCATATGTAGCCGGTTTTTATTACAGTAAGGTAGTGCATGCTACTATAACATCGACAAAATATCGATAAATAAAAAAGTGTGAATATTAGAAACAATGTAAAATCATGCTGTTGGGTTAAATTAATGTAGCTCTTGACATTGAGACTCTCCTCCTCTCCTGATATTGAGACTGAATGTATCGATTATAGGGAAAAAGTATTTATTGGCTTCTATACCTATAAATAATACAATAAATAATATTTAATACGAAATTAAATTATAATAAATCTGAAATTGAATGACAAAAAAATTATTTAGTGTTCATAATTTATTCAACGATTTATACGGTCGGCAATTTTTCTTCACTAGCTAACTTTTAAAATTTTCGGATTTTAAATCTTTAACCTTATGATACATTCTAGTGAAGAAATTTGTGGTTTAATTTTTTGTTTTCTTTTTTTAATAAGGATGGATCGAAGCATTTTTTGTGAGTCTATAATTTTATTTCTGGCTAACATTGAAGATTCCTGCAAATAAACAACAGGTAATAGGTATTGTATACAAAATAATATTTAGTGTGTAAAAAATTATATAATACTATAGACTTATTTATATTCATGACAGTTGGACCAGTAGTTTACAATTAGTAATAAATAAAATTATTTTAATAGAAATTAACATAAAAACAGTAATTTTGGGTTTCCCGTTTTTTATTTCGGGTTATCTCCGGAATGACTGAACCGATTTTGTGAGAATTTCCAGTGATATAATAAGTAAACTGTAATAAAGCAAAAAAAAAAACAAAAAATGATACTTTCGATAGAAATGCGCTCTGAAGCTGAATGAAATAAATAGAGCGCAAAAAAGAATGCTGGAACAGTTTCTTCCGCCGCTTTTTCTCTCTCATTTGTTTACCACCGTGGTAGTGTTTAAAGTGACATCAAAAATAAAATTCCAAAGCAATCATCAATTTTGAGAAAATAAATGCCTTTTAATTTTCAACAGTGTAAGAAGAGCTATTAATATGTTGCTTACTTTGTATTATAAACTTTTTGTAAATAATTAGTATATTTTTAAATATGGTCATGTTTGAATAAATTAAATAAATTCCGGTCAAATGACGCAATATTGTCAGAAAAAATAAAAATATCAACTTTTTATCTTGTTCTTTATTAAAAGTAGTTGTAATGACACCAATACATTTCTTATGCGATAATTTATGTATAGCATTATAACTCAACGTCAATCTATTAATCGGAGAATAGCGTCATTGACGTGAGCGTGTGCTTTTTTCTACGAATGACATAAAAGACGTCGGCCTTATTGTCTTTAGTGGGGCATGAATATTTAATTGAACTAATAAAAAGGAACTATCAATTGCTGCTTCGAATCGATAGTGACTGAAGCTATAAGTAATATAATCTATCCTCGTAACTCCTAAGAGTTTTAACTAGATTATGATCGTAACATAGATGCAAAAGAAAAAGAAGAATCTCTTTTGTATCCTTTCGATTCTTTGTGAGTAAATATTAAGCGAGCATCCTTAAATTGCTTACATATTGCTTAACAAGAAGCCAAGAGTCATACGACCATCAATATGATATTATGTTGTTGCAAGAGATGTTTTCAGTCCAGAAAATTTCATAACATGATACTTGTTAGCATTTAACATCATGCCGTTGTTACGACACCACAATAACAAATTGTTTGTCTTCCTGTAAAAACTCTGCATCTGAATTTGAAGAAACAGGTCTAAAGATCTTTTGATCGTCAGCGAATAAGTAAACCTTAGAATTGAGTATTCTTGACGATTGTGATTCCCAAATGAGTAGTGTTCCGTTTATCGGTGCTATTTTTTTATAATATTTAACAGTACCTGCTAATTACTTTCCATAATGTAAGTCACTTGCCTCTTTGTCCCCTCTTATATAAAAATAAAATCATGTATACATTGTAGTGGCCTAAGTAACTAGCTTGTTCCTTGATAAACAGTGGTAGTATACTATATTTGTGTAGATCAGAATAAGGGCTCTAGATTTTATTCTATAGAAGATATTTATAGTGCACCAAACTAGCCCTTATTGAGCCACTAGTGAGTCGCAAAAATAATTTTAATCTAACAATCATAACGCAAAGCTGTGCGGAGCGGCAGTAGCGTCCGACATTTGCCACAACCGAATCAGCCCTTGTTCACTAGTAACAAACAAAAGACTGTTGATAACAACGTATTGTTGTTTCTTTAAATGCCATACTTAAAGTAATACCTATATATTGTTAACTTTCCCGGCGTAAATATTGAAGTGAATGTAGTTTGGACCCCGGAAGCAGAAGTGCTCATTACAATTAATTATAATTATCAGTATGGAAAAAAATGTGAATAATATATTGTGACATAAAGTTATAACTAAGCATAAACGAAGAATATGTAAAATGTTAACAAATAGACATTTTGCTTACGAATGGTTTGTTCGGACGTATGTTTCCCGCGTTTATTTGCAAGGCAGGTTTTTATTCGGAAAACTTCAGAATTATCATTGTATTGACAGTGTTGTTAACGATATTGTTAACATTTTGCATCTTCTTTGTTTATCATCAGTAATAACTTTATACCAAGTTTATTTGTAAGGCCGTATATTTGTAACTGAAACACTAAGCTGAAAGATATTTATTAATAACATATTTAAAACATAATAACATTGAGTGTCATTATTCTAAGAACTGCAATCTGGGATTGAAAGTTGACCTTAATAAAGTTATTAAATAGCAAATAAAGCGTTATTATTCTTACTTATATAGTCTATACCTGAGGTAAGAGGTTTACGCTTATACTGTAAGGTCATAAAATCCAAAAAAAAAAGTTTATACTTTATGATCTGCTGTCGGTTGTCGCCTGTCGGATTGAGATTTGAGACTGACTTCTGAATGAGGTGTGAATTGAGTTTAAAAAACGTTTACGGATAAAAATTCCCTATTAAATTAAACTTTAAAGCGCACGGGAGAGAATAATAATACTAAGGGTGCAACAAATAATTCGAAGCTTAGTTTAAGAACATACAACTTGAATAATATAGACAATCATGTTCAATATAGCTGCAAAACGTATAATAAAAGAGATCAAAGAAGTTATTAATGGTGATCAGGTAAAATTTGCCCTTTGATTTATTTACTCATAAATTGATGCACGTATTTGTATATCCAACGTAGAATTACTTACCGTGAAATTGAGGCAGATATTGCAAAATTATATTTCTTTGTATATTTGTTTATATTTCTATAAAGCGAAATAATAATTAATGTAATTTTATTGTCAATGATTCAGCATATTGACTTGGCGGTACTTTTTAAAATTATTTTACATTTCGTGTATGGGGTGCATCAGATAACAATTACACTACTACATTAGCTGGCGGTTGCAAAATTAGATTACATACACAAAATTGATTTCATATTTTTTATAACATTTTAAATTGTAATATATTGTGTCTTGTAGGGCAACAGCTGGTGCGAAGGATGTAAAATTATAATTCTTTTTTGTCAAAAAAAAAAATAACAAGACATATTGATAATCACACAATATGCTTATCTAAGTATTGCTTCTTTGTATTTATTAAAATATTCAAGTTTTTAAGATTTGCTATGACTATGGAGTATAAATTAGACTCTGGCCTCATGCTTTAAGATTTTCTTTTAATACAAACTGTTGCCCACAACTTTGTCAAGGGTGGACATCAAAATTACTAAGTAATATTATTTTATTTATATATTAACTGATTGAAATAAAAGAAGCACTAAATGTGACCCCACAATTTCTATATTACATAAGTGCTTCACTCAATTGGGTTAAGCCATTTCTAAATTTGACAATAATAAAAACCAAAATTATAATGTCATTGTAATGAGGGCGGATTAATAGTCTTCGTAATATATATTATCATATATAATAATATTTTCTTGAAAATCATCATTGACAAAGCTGTGCGAACAACTTCCTTGCGCGGTGTTTCCAGGATGGCACAATATGGGTACCTTCCCCTCTTTCCCCTGTGATTCCTCTGGTGTTGTAAGAGAACATCGGAGATGGTGATCACTTAACACCAGGTGACCCTTATACTTGTTTGTCCTCCTTTTCCATAAAAATAAATGTGCCATAGATACATGATTTTCGCTTCCGTGACCTTGAAATTTTTTGCTATATACTACCCATACTTAAGCAAATCTTTTTTTATGTATATATATCTTTTATCAGCCCCATCAGCTTTAATCAGATTAGTTGATCATTAAAATTAGTTTTGGGAGTGCACATCCAATGATGAATCAACTCTATTCACTCAAACTTATTTATTAGACACTTTCAATTGTGTATAGATTGAGGCTCTATACACAATCTTTGCAGCCGAAATGTGGAATCTTTTGTACTCAATAGATTTATACTTAGATGTGTTTTATGTCCTTCAAGTCATTGTTTATAGGCCCCAGAAGACCTTTCTATTTCTCTTCTTTGATTGTTGAGATTTCCGTGTGCCTTATGAACCATGTCTTTAGTACCTTATTTTGGTAGTGCTATAGAATTTCAATATTTGAGTAACTAGCTGAACCCCACAGTTGTATGCCATATATCCATACTGGTTTTATGATACACTTGTATATAAAGAGTTTGTTTTCCAGATTAAGTGTTGATCTTCTACCTAGGAGACCTTTTTGGCTTGGATATGATTTTGCCAAGTAAGTCTAAGACTTTGCTGGACTTGCTCTAATTGTGCACTTCTTCAGCCATACTCCAATTTTGTCCAGATATTCTTGTAATTTTGTGGATGCTATGTTTTGATCTTTATCACATGACAGGACTGCAGTGTCGTCTGCATAGGCTACAGTCACAACTTTTTCTGAGATGGTTTGTCAGCAGTATAGATGGTATACATGATGGGACCCATCACTGAGGCCTGGAGTAATCCTGTTTGTATTTGTCAGATGGAGGAGTGACAATTCTCGCATTTAACTTGGAAAATTCTGTCTTGCAGGTTGGACTTCAAAATCATGTATGCAGTATTCGGCAGATGGAGCTTAAGTTAATATTTCTATATTGAGCCATATGGGGTACAGCCTGCTGTATGTATGTCAAAAAAGCAGTATTCCTTTCTTTCCAGACTGTATGTGCTACTGAGTGTATTTATTCTACAGTAAGTGAACTGGAATCACATTTTATTCCTCAAGCAATGGAATAAGGTGTCTTAGGACCAGTTTCTTGAAGATTTTGACAATATAAGAAGCTGACTGAAGCGGACTGATAAGCCTGTATGATGTGACTTCTGTAGATTTTCCATGTTTGGCCACCATGTTAATTGTGGACCTTAACCTTTCACAATTTTGGAATATATTGCATTGTAGAGGATTATCAGCAGAACTATACCTTTTTTTGGTAATTGTTTAAGGAATTCTGCTGTGACAAGATCAATTCCTTGTGCTTTTTTTGCTGTTGATGCATAATAGTCTTTTTTTACTTCTGCTATTGTAACTATGTGAGACATTTGTTGGTCACTATTCAGGATTTCATCAATTTCCTCTTCTGTATGCATAAAGTCACTTTTGTTTGGGTTGAATATGTCCTTAAGAAAGTTGGCAAATAGCTCTGCTTTATCTTGGGGTTTTCATGACCAGATGCTTTTAGCTTGTCTTATTGGAGGCATATGTTCTTTTGGCCTTTTTAATGAATTAGTCATGTTCCAAAGTATATCCTCTGCTTTATATGGAGAGTGTCCTTAATTTGTCTTGCAAGGTACTATTCTCATTTACCCTGAGTTTTATTTTAAGAGCATTTTTCACTTTGTTGAGTGCATTTTTTTGTGTTGATTTTTGTTGGTGTGCCACTGGTGTTAAGAAGTCTTCTTTTCATGGCTGTCAGCTCTTGTATTTCCAGAGCCTGACTTTGTGGTTTGGATTCTATATATGGGGTTGATAGCCAAGCTGCTTTTTGTGTTAGATTAGTGGTATACCTTGCAACATCCTCTCTCCTCTTCCGTTTGAGGGATATACACAAGTTAACATTTTCTTCAATGGTTTATGGTTATATAGAGACTCTTGTGGGTCTTTCCAGATGACTGTGGAACTTAATGTGCATATCACAGGTGTATGGTATGAGGAGCCATCTAGACATGATTCCACTTTTATGTAGAGTCCTGATATCCCTTTGTTGATAAAGAAGTTGATCAGTTCCAGACTTTAGCAAATTTGTAAAAAAATATTTTAATTAATTTGTATCAGCCTAATAGTAATCAGCTTAATAGTAAGAAGAAAAATATAGTTCAACTAGTCTGTACTTTATTTGTATTTTATATATGCCTTTAATATTTTACTCTTTCCTTCCAGTAAGTTTCAGTTAATTTGTCCTCTAATTAGTTGTATTTTATCTGACTTCCACATTTACAATTCTTAGTAGATACTAGTTATATTTGTTAATTTTCTGTGGAAAGACACAAGTTCCAGGTTTCCTACTCAGAGTTTTTGATCATCAGGTTTTTGAAGTACTAGTAATAGATGGGTACTTAAAAGATACTGGTGGCCTGTGTGAGTTATTATTTCTTTGTAGAAACTATGTGTATTATAAGGTGATTGTTGTGAGCAGACTAGGAGTGTGTATACCCATCAGGATAAAATAATGAGTTGCCTTACAAAACAAAACAATAACAACAACATATTTAACAGCAGCGCCTATTTCAGCCGTGAAGCAGTAATGTGTAAACATTACTGGGTTTCGGTCTGAAGGGTGCCATAGCTAGTGAAATTACTGGGCAAATGAGACTTAACATCGTATGTCTCAAGGTGACGAGCGCAATTGTAGTGCCGCTCAGAATTGCACTGCATTGTAATGGGTGGGGAGTATCAATTACCATCAGCTGAACGTCCTGCTTGGTCATCCCTTATTTTCATAAAAAAAAACTAAATTCCATAAAAAGTGTGTTAATTAAGTTGAAGCTATGATTTATATTGACATGTAAAATTGTATATTATATTGACAAAATATGCTTCTGGTGTTAGAGGAAAGTTAAATCATTAGTTATTAATTGTTGTGATTGTCATAAATAACAGGTTTTTTTTATTGTTTCAAGGTTGAAGATGCTGCTCTCAAACTTGAGTTGGTGAATGACAATTGGATGGATCTTCGAGGTGAATTTAAGGGACCACCAGATACACCATATGAGGGTGGAGCATTCAAACTAGAAATAAAAGTTCCAGAAACATATCCTTTTAACCCACCAAAGGTATTTGTAAACACAATTTTGAATCTATTTATATGTATCCCATTATATTTATATTAACAAACAAATGGCTAGTTTTGAAGTGAAGTGTTAATATGGATATTCATCTGCAGCATGCTCCTGACCTCAGTATATGTGGCCTTCTGTCTTGTTTTCACACATATCAGTGTATGTGGCTGGCGTGGCTTTTCATTTTATGATCTTTTTATGGAAAAGGAGGACAAACGAGTGTATGGGTCACCTGGTGTTAAGTGATCACCACCGTCCACATTCTTTTGCAACACCAGAGGAATCAAAGGAGCATTGCCGGACTTTAAGGAAGGTGTACAACCTTTTTTTGAAGGTGCCCATGTCGTATCGTCCCGGAAACGCCACACAGGTAAGGTCTTTCCACAGCTTTGTTGTACATGTGCTTGTTCTTCCATGGAAGAAAGCTCCTTGAAAACCGCACTGTGGAGGACCGCCACACATCCAGATGGTGAGGATGATATTCTTATCTGTGGAATTCGACGGCAGGAATCAGGTGAAACAACTCTTCGGAACACTCGCCTTTATAAATGCGGTAGAAGACACACAATGAAGCGACATCTTTACGCAACGCCAATTGATCCAGCCGTTCACAGAGCACTGGGTCCCCGACAATTCGTGCTGCTCTGCGTTGCATGCGTTCAAATGGAACAAGCTGATACTGGGGTGTGCTAGACCAGAGTTGACAGCAATACTCCATGTGTGGCCGGACCTGGGCTTTGTAGAGCGGTAGACGCCCAGCTTCTTCGAAGTCAATTTGGCTTTGCTCTCCAGATGGCCACGGATTTTTCACTCGCTCAAGATTTCGAGACCCAGTATTCCGATACTAGGCAAGACTTTAAGGGAAGCGTTGTCGTAGAGCGGTGATACGACAAATGGTGTTTTTTAGTGGTTAACGCGCAAACTGGAGTCTTCCGGTGGTTTTATCTCTTTCTCTAGTCTATACACACAGGCACAGTTACTTTGGATTAAGAGGTGTGTTGGTATGTGTTTCTCAAATACAAAAACGCAAACAATTTTCAGATTGATAGTCACATTTAGTGATAGTTATGTTCATGTGTAATAATGTTTCCTAAGCTCATGATGGCATAAATTGCAAACACCATAGTATGGTTTTAAGATTAAGGTTAATAGCCTATAGGTTTATAATAAAAAAATATTAAAACTTTATATTATTTCACCTCTTTATCCATTATTTACATATTTTGGTAGTGGTATCTTATTTTTAGTACATTAATAAATCTAGTGTATGAACTGAATATATCGATTGAAATGGATCCCTTTTTGGTGAAAGTGTCCCACCATCATTCTCCACTTTTCTCTCTCTCTAGGCCAAAACTCCATCAGTCTTTGCCAGCAACTTTAGTTATATTGTCTGCCCATTGTTCTTTTTCCCAGTGCTCCAGGAAACTTTGTTGATGGTCATATCAGTCCACCTTTTGGCCTTGTACCTTGTGATATGGCCTGCCCATGCCATTTCAAATTCATATTCCTTATTGCTTCATTTCTAACTATATCTATTTTCTTTAGCTTTAAGATGTTCCTTTCCATTGTGTTAGGTTGTAATAATTTTATTTTTTATTTTAATGCTGAAAACCCACTTTAGGCAACCATATGTTAGTGGAAAAAGTCTCTATGACAGTCTAATTTTGTGGCATGCTGTAGTTACCTTTTCCTATTTCTTTACGACCCAGGAGCTTTTCCATGAACAGTTGACACTTTTATCCACCTCTTTATCATTACTGTCCTGACTAGGGGATACTTGTTTTACGAAGGTAGATGTACTCATTGACATATTCAATGGGGTTATGTTGTCTACTTAGGTTTATTTCTATCGGCCATTTGTCACGTCTTTGATTTTACTTGTATTTATGTGTTATCCTACCTTAATGCTCTCACTGTTGAAAGTCTGTATCATTTGTTATAGTTCTGAATCTTACCTCGCAAAGACAACGATGACATCTGCAGATCTGCTGACATTCTTAGTAGACCAAAATGTTTAGCACTAACCCAAATTTTCTTTTTATTCCAGTTGATGTTTTGGGATATATCATTCAGTACAGCTATGAAAAGTTTAGCAGGGTCACTCTTGCTGAACTCCTCTATCTATTCTTTTTATTCTCCCTTTGTTTCTTATCTTATCTTTCTACAAATGGTTATCATAATGGTCTCCTCTATATTACAAGATTCTAGTGCTTTCCATATGTAGGTTTGTCAATTACAATATTTAATGTACTTCCGCACCAAATGAAATAGCCGTGGGTTGGCCCTGTTTATTATTAATACACACTTACTTGGTGACACTAAATGCTAGTGATGTTGAACAAATCTAACACTTGCACTCAAATTTACAATGAGCTTATAAATATTATGAAGCTACACATTTTTAAATCCCAATATTATAACTGATTAGTATAATATTTACAATTATATTTGTGTTTATTTTAAATAATGTTCTTGCAGGTACGATTCATGACAAACGTTTGGCATCCTAATGTATCTTCAGTGACCGGCGCGATATGCTTAGACATTCTAAAAGACCAATGGGCGGCAGCACTTACCTTAAGAACAGTAATGCTTTCAATACAGTCATTATTAGCTGCAGCTGAGCCAAATGACCCACAAGATGCAGTTGTAGCAACACAGTATAAAGAAAATCCAGAGTTGTTTGCCAAAACCGCAAAACATTGGACAAATATTTATGCAGGAGGCCCTAATCATGTTTGGGAATTTAATCGTAAAGTGGAAGTCCTAATTGATATGGGAATTGAGGAACACAAAGCGAGAGTAGCACTTTCCACTAATGATTGGGACATTGAAAAGGCTACAGAACACCTCTTTAGTTAAACATATAGTCAAAATACATAATTTAATGTACTTAAGTTACAAAGAATATCAATTTTCCCTGGCTCACATGTTCAGAATTTCCAATTTATTTTTTATATTGTTTTTTGACAATTTTGTTTTAATGATTTGATTTAAAGCAGTTATTTAATAGCTAACACCTCACCTAACTATCTATGTACCCAGATATGCCCAGGATCTACAGACCAATGTGAAGGTTCATTCATGATTTATAATTAGTCTATTTATATGAGCTAGAAGTTTTACCCACTGGTTAGGTTGCGTATGATTTTTTTAATGAAAATATGGGACGAGGCGAGCAGGTCGTTCAGCTGATGGTACTTGATACGTCCTGCCCATTACAATGCAGTGCCGCATGTTGAAAAACCCCAAAAATTCTGAGCGGCACTACAATTGCGCTCGTCACCTTGAGACATAAGATGTTAAGTCTCAATTGCCCAGTATAAATAATAATAGTAATATTTCACTAGCTACGGCGCCCTTAACACCGAAACACAGTAATTCTTACACATTAATGCGTCACGGCAGAAATAGGCCCCATAATAGTACCCATAATCTAGCCAGCATCTTGTACAAAGGAGCCTCCCACTGATGGAATAACGTTGCTGAACTACTATAAGGTCAGAAAAAAACACTAAGCGTATTTTCGAAATTTCACAATTTTTAATCATCAACAACTACTGCAACAAATCCATTAATGTCCCAAATTTTAATTGCGACTCGTGAGTCATTAGAGCTACTCAATTTGGGGAACCGGTAAATATTTAAAAAAAAATGAGGTAATCTGTTTTATTTATTTCAACAATGCTTTTGCTTGCTCTTTTTAATGATATTACATCCAGCCAGACGAGAATTAATAGTGCAACAAAAGATATACATACATAATATGATAAGTTTTTTATCAGACATTTATAATAAACAACTCATGTGATTGTCTTCTTTTACAAACTATACTCGAAATATGGAAGATACTACTAATCACACCATAATAAGCTTTTATGATTATATACATCAATAAGTAGCAATGTGAAACATTTATTCAGTTCATATTCGATTCGGACAGCGGCAGTAGACACACGACTCAGAGGAAAAGTGTGCTTACTTGCTTGTCTTTAAGCACACTTTTGCCGTTCCGCTATCAGACTTCAAATGATATGTTCCTATACCAAGAACGTCATTGCTGATAACATATACTATTCATATACCGAAATATTGTTTGTTTGTCATATTATTAACACACTGTTATTGAGTAGCAGTATGCAATGATTCCGTCCACTGGGATAATTGGGGTTTGGTTATCTCACAGACTTAGAATATACTAGGCGTATAGACGATCTGACAGCCCGATAATTTATCGACAATTTTTGATTTGTCAATATGTGCCTTACGGCCGTTCCCAATATTCAGTCTATCTCAAGAGATAAAAATCTTAACTATCGTTGACTTTTCTGTTCAGCTTCAGATTATTGACAGATAAATACTGACAGTAGAAGGTAGTAATTTATCTCTTATCTGTAGATAGTATATTGGGAACGGCCGTTAGCTACCTGTTAATTAAAATAGTAACGAGCTTATGACAAACATGGCTAACTGTTTACGACTTTTCAATCTAAATAGGTTTCAGTAATAATGATTCTCTTTCCTTTATGTCTTGCCGTATCTCTGTTAGATTCTTCTTCTCTCTCGCACACTTTCTTTGTCAATACGCTTGTATTTTAAGTCTATGAGTGATCTTGGTTAGGTTGTCTGTTAGCTATAACAATTATATAGTTGATTAATTGAGCAACTATTCGGACAAAACTGTACCAAATCTTTAAATTATAATTTGGTAGTATATAATACAGGGCTATTGGGAAATATATGAGTAGGTAAGATTGATTGTAATAGTATAAATATACTTGCTTTATCCAGTCATCAGAACAGTGTGAGTAGTTTAATATTTAATTAGATCAATGTTCTATATACAAAATTTAAGACTTTTCTGCATACATTTAATGATAAAATATCCATTGTTTAGAACTGTTGTTGTAGTAGTTAAAAACTATGTTAAATTTTACGCTTAAAGTAACAGTTACAAGAGAATGTTATATATTTATTAAATTTAAAACAGGCATATAATAGATTCATACTAAGTTATTACTACTTTCACTGTTTTTGCTGTATACTGGATGCCTAAAAGCAGCAGCCTTAAATATGTATGTGTGATACGTGCAGTTCATGTTAATAGTATTAAATTTATAAAGATAAATGTTATTTATAACTGCAATAGTGAAATAAACTTATATATCCAGCTTGTAATGAAATAAATACATTTGTTTATTACAAATGATAATAATATATGTAAAATTATTTGAAATGTATTATATAATGTACATAAAAATTGTTATTTTTAAGAAGATAAACATAATAAAATGCTTTTTCTGGCAACATTTGACAACAAATATCGTAGATATTTTTATATTACCTAATTGCATAAATTGTAAAGTACATAAAATAGCAAATGTAACGATAGGATTAAAAGCATATTATGTTTTTCTTAATACACAGCCCAATCTGCATAAAGCATTGATTTATGCACAAATTTAAACAGGGCTATTGTGACTGGTTGCATTCGGTTTATTGTTATAGTAAAATAAACCATATTTTTGCTTAGTTCTAGTTATTATGGATTGTATACATTTGTTATTAAATTACTTTAGAACATTGTTAGTTGTGATATAATAATATAACACAATGAGAACATATAATAATAATATATATATCCACATTATATCAATGCCCATAAGTTTTATAGTCAATTTATTTGTGGTGTATTTTTAGGCCAAGAGCTGATGAATTTAATTCCATCACAATATAGCTGATTATAGTGAGAAATTTGACATACTAAATACTTTAAATTCCAAATTACATTGCATAAAAATTATTGAACAATATTCGATAAAAATAAAAAGGTGTGAGATACACCTTTTTATTTTTTCAAATTTGATTATTACTTTATTCAATTATATTTGTTGCTATTTCTTGTGAAAGCTGATTGGTTTCTGAATAATTTAATTACCTATTTTGATAAATATAATATAAATATTCTCATGATCGTCATTTTTTTGGTGTACACATTGAATTCGTAGAAGGTACTCTCCTTTGGGAACAATTAAAAAATTCGGTATAAATTGTACTTTTGTTTGCCCTTTTGTTTGAATGTTTTTTATGGATGTACAGGACAATCGTGCGCACGGGTCACTTGATGTTAAGTGATCCCCGCCGCCCACATTCTCTTGCGACACCAAAGGAATCACAGGAGCGTTGCCGCCTGCCTTTAAGATGTACACGCTATTTTGAAGTTAGCCATGTCGTATTGTCCTGGAAATACCACCCAAGGAAGCTTATCCCACAGTGTGGTTATATGTGGAAGAAAGTTACTTGACAACCGTACTGTAGAGAAAGGCCACACCTCCAGATGGTGGGGATAATATTTTAATTTGTGGCGTGTCGTGCGTAGATGGAATTCGACGGCAGGAAACACGTCAAACAGCACTTCGGAACACCCATTGATAAACGCGGTAGAAGACACTGACGCGACGCCTCTACGCAAGCCCAGGTCATCTAGCCGTTCACAGGGCACTGGATTCCCAATTATTCGAGCAGCTCGGTTTTGCTCGCGGTCTAATATGGTTCGAGCTGATACCAGGGTGCACCGGTGATGACAGCAATACTCCATTTATGTAGACCGCGTGTGGGCCGGTCGCTTGAAGTATTGACGTGCTCTATTTGTAACGCTCAGGTTCTTTGAAGCAAATTTGGCTTTGTCTTTCAGATGACCGTGGAATTGGCAATTTGCTTGGTAGCGCTTTTTGCCATACACGTTAAAAGGCGTTTCGAAATCTACAGACAACTGCCAGGCCTTCTCCCTTGCTATTGATAGCCGCCGCCCATCTATGTGTTAGGTATACAAGATCGCCAGATCAACTGGTGACCAAGAGTTGGCAGTTAACAAAGCCTTCCATAGTTTTGAAAAGCAGGGAGATAACGGCATGTAGTTATGCCCTGATAACGTATGTGTTAGATTCATTATCATTAATCATTTAAGTAGTAAGGGTGTGAAAGCATGACAAAACAAATTAAAATTCCCAATTATAATATTAGTTACGATGTTCCTTATGGAATAGCAGATCAAACAAGCGAACCGGTCACTTGATCATACTCTTGCAACACCAGAGGAATCACAGGAACATTGCGACCTTTTTTGCCGGGAAGTACACATAGGTATATATCGTATCGTTTTGGAAACACCGCGCGAGGATTTCCATTGCATAATAAAGACCATTGATATCCGCTGTGTAGAGGAATGCCTCACATCCTTTATAACATTGTAAGGATGATATAAATACTGAAACAAAGAAAAAAAAAATTTAAAATATAAAAAGTTATTCAAAGTGAAAAATCTCCATTGACTGCAATACAGTCCTTTAAACGTTGAGGCCAGTTATCAATAGAAGCATGCTCTCTTTCCATCGGAAAATTCTTCACTGCCAATCGTACGGATTGTTTTATGGACTCCAAATTATCATGGCGTATAGAGCAACTTCAATTCCTCTCTAAAAATCATATCGATAAAATCTTTTGCTTTCGTACAAGATTTCTTCGAACTCCCCTTACTGCTTTGACCACCTTTTTCGTACGAACACTACGTGGAAGGCCAGGTCTCTTTCTGTCAAAAACAGAGGAGGTCTCATTGTACTTATTTAAAGCCCGGTACACAAATATTTTACTAATACCAAGCGTGTGGAGAGTGTTTAAAATTTAATTTAGCTCCATACCTACTTTGTGTAATGCAATCACAGCGATTCGGTTCTCTTAATCACCCCACTCCATTGTAATATCGCAAAATATTGTATAATGAATTGGCGCCAAAATGAGAAAACTCAATGAACAGTCATATTAAAATGACAGATTCCAAATTCAAATGTAATATTTTTTTATTTTTAATTGTAACAGTATATTCCGCATCGCCCAGTAGCTCCGCCTTGCGCGCTTAGCTCTGGCTTCTAAATTGCCGCGGAATTAACAAGGCACAAGAGGAATGTTCTCAAAGATCACATAATCCACTATGGTAGACGATTTTTTTGATGGTTAACGGACAAACTTGAGTCATTAGGGAGTTAAACTGTACGAGTGTCGTTTTAACCCCGCGAACTACACAAGAGAGGTTGAATAGTTGATTTACTAACTGTTTCTAGAAGCCATGACGATTGCCATACGATCGTTGAGCTGGCAATCTTGTAGACATTTTTAGAACCGCCAATCAGCTCCGGAAAGATTAAAATGTTTTGCCCTATACTTCCCCGGAGCGTATTAAGAATAGGGGAGTCCCAGACCCAAGGGTGACGTAAGAGGCGACTAAAGGATATTCGATGTTGGAGAATCACATTGTCATGTCCTATGACGTACCTACATGCCAGACTCGACCGGATTAGTACCAGACTTTCAGAAAACCGACCTGAAGACCCCCGGGATATGGGGCCGATTCCTGATGACACACCCAAAAGTCCGCCTACGTTTCTGTGCTTCCTCTGGTGTTGCCGGAGACTGAGTGATGGTAAACACTTACCACGAGGTGACCCAATCAATACATTTCTAAGATTGTTAAATGTCATAAATTTTATCTTTACCTTGGCTACGTGCCAATAAAATTTTGTAGAGAAAACTTATTTTATCATGTTTTAGATTTTTGGGAGTTCGAGTGTTGACTCAATCGAGCTTTCCTTTTTATCGAGTCAAGCTTATGTACCGTCTTTAAAAGCACGAGTCCGCACTATATATAGTTATATACCGCTTCTTTAAACGCTTTTCACAATGATGATGGTAAAATAGAACTTATAGGTAGATACCTAAATAACAAAAAAACATAAGAGTATTGGTGAACTTTGGCCCATTGATTAGTGACCCTCACAACTGCTTGGAATCCGAGTAAGAGCAAACGTTTGTTTTCTCTTAGTCCGATGTCTATGACACACTCTTATACAAATTATCTTGACCCAAAGTAGGCATAACCTATGGGAGCAAGACAACGATATAATTATTTAATGCAATATACTTACTCAAACATATAAATACAAATAAAAATCCATGACTCGGAGACAGACATACATGGGGCTGTCAGCACCTATCAATAGGATGTTAACTTTATATAATAGCATAAATAAAGTTCTCGACATTGATATAGTGATAGTTTTCCTAAATTTAAAAAAAAGATAACGGACTATTTTCACTCACAATATAGTGACGAATTGGTTTAGTATCTTTTGAGTATTTCGTATTATTTCATTTTATTCGTATTGAGGTTTCTGAAAAATTTAATTATTAGGTTTCTTTGATTTTATTTTTAATTTAGCTCTAATTGTGTATTATCTGTTCATTGTTCTAGATTTAGAAAATTTTATTATTAGAGGTTTTTCGTTTTATTTTTAACTTAGCTCCAATTTGTGTGTTATTTGTTCATAGTACTAGATTTAGAAAATTTTATTATTAGGGTTTTTCGTTTTATTTTTAACTTAGCTCCAATTTGTGTGTTATTTGTTCATAGTACTAGATTTAGAAAATTTTATTATTAGGGTTTTTCGTTTTGTTTTTAACTTAGCTCCAATTTGTGTGTTATTTGTTCATAGTACTAGATTTAGAAAATTTTATTATAAGGGTTTTTTTTTGATTTTATTTTTAACTTAGCTCCAATTTGTGTGTTATTTGTTCATAGTACTAGATTTAGAAAATTTTATTATTAGGGTTTTTTTTTTGATTTTATTTTTAACTTAGCTCCAATTTGTGTGTTATTTGTTCATTGTACTAGATTTAGAAAATTTTATTATTAGGGTTTTTTTGATTTTATTTTTATGTTAGCTCTAATTGTGTCTTTCATCATGGATTTGTTCATTGTACTAGAACCAGTTGACTGTTACAGCTTGTTGGATCTTATAATATCTTGTCCCTCTTCTTCTTCGTTTCTTCTGCTTCTAACTAGTATCTCTTTTGCAAGCTGTGGCAATCTCTAGGTGGGTCTACAATTTAGCAATAATTTGTAAGTACTTCATTTTGTTTAGTTTAAGAATGATTAATTGTAACCCGTTGATTGTCCTTAATAAATAAATAAATAAAAAAATAAAATAAATATTCATCATATAATGCTGGGACCTCTAGCTCCGTAGGCAGAGTCACTAGCCACTGGTTTATAGGGGTCATGTTTAGTACATATATTTTTCTTATTTTATCATTGAAGCACTTTTACACAAATTATCTAGCAAAAACTAGGCATAGCCTTTTGGGGCTAGACAAAGATATTTTAATATAATATACAATACGAACATAAATACACATAAACTTAATGAGACTCGAAGAAATATTCATAATAAAAATGTGTGCACCGAACATTTAAAGAGTTTGGTGTGCACCTACCGGGATGTGAACTGGGTTACTATGAAGTTGACTATATTGCAGCCGGCAAACAATGATTTTATTATATTATATCATTGTAAGGCACTCTAAGGCTGATATCTATAGAGCGTACTTAGACTTTGCTCAAACTTAGCTTGCGTAAAACTTAGCTGAGTGTGAGCTTAGCATCATCTTTGATTTCTTTTGTATATATATTTAACAGCATAATTTATGCTGAACGTAAGCTAACACAGCCCAATGCAAAAGACAAGTTCGCTTTTTATTACAAGCTTTATGTGAGTAAAGTCTGAGCAAAGGCTAATAACTCTTTATTGACCTAAGCCGTATTACTGGGTCTGTGTGGTCGTATGTAAGTTATGTGAAATTGCTATAATTATTTATTATTAAGTTTATATAATATGGTGGTGGTGAAAGAAGCAAATTTATCCCCTGCAACTCTCGAAACTCTGCGTCGAATGAATTAAGCTGTTACTGTAGGGCGTCAAACCAAAAACGGAAACGATACTCAGTAATCAATATGAGGGCGGACCTGCGCATTATAGGGTACTAGTCTGTGTATGGGCTTCTATGTTTTACCTAAAAAGCTTTGCACGATCAGTGTGTAACATAACGCTTTCAGTCTCGGATTAGTATCTACATTATAAAGACTTAAGTAATTTTTCAATCGTTCATATGATACCTGTGTCGCTGACAATGCTTAAGAAAGGGAAATATAATATCTCTTATGTTTGTCAACTACCTAACTAGGTCTAATTACATAATTAGATACATTTAGTAGAGTTATTATGGATCTTATAAAATAAGCATGGTCTGTTACTATTTAAATCTCGCTTTTTAATCAATTCTGTCAAGCAAAAGCTGCGTTGCATAAAATATTAAGATTTAATCCGATAGAACAACGAACCAACATAATCATAATAACAAAATAGCTACCGACACCTACTTTATTACGTATTAGTGAAAATCGTATTTCGATACATACTTTGTAAAAGCGTCATCTAGCGGTCAGTAAGATACTTACCAAAGCTTCAACTTTAACTTAACCATGCGCGTGCGATTCGTAAGCGTTTCTGACATTACTGTTGACGTTGAGTGGAACTGTCAACTATGGAGCAGTCGATGCGCATTACTTAGCATTTACCAAACGCAAACATTCATTCACCAGCCACAGTTCGTCGCTGTGTCGTGGACAGTGTTATTGTGCGTGTTATTCTTACGTACTCGAACAATTCGAAGAAGGCAGTGTGTGAAACTCCCATAATGTAACTGAAGAAAAGTGTTACTAAAAACAATTCTTCTTCTAATTCTTCAGTAACGCCGAAAATTTTTTATTACTTTCTAATACGTATTTAATTTTCCGCGTGTGTCTCGATTCATGCTCGCGCCAACAAAACGTGTGTGTGTTTAAATATTAATTTTATAGTTGTTAAAGTACACTCGACATGACAATATCATACGCCGGTGAAGTTCCAAATGGCAGCAGTTTTGGTTGTTTTTGGCGAATCCTGTGCAAGTAAGTTTTGTGATAATACGAAGAGCGAGATGCACTCATTATACTGTTTATCGTATCGACCCTGGTCCATGGCCGCAGGCTGTATAACCAGAACAGCTGTTTCGAATGTCGATATCAATACAACCTGTGAATATTACTGTGATGGAGCTTGCTTGCTACCCATACCCGATAGCGACTGGCCACAATTGTTACAACAATGAATCCACCATCTATTGTGACGTATACTTTTGTTTAGTTTATAAAACAGCACCCATGTTGGCTTGTATGAGTGTCTTTTGAATAAAACACTAAATTGTTTCACCATGTTTATTGGCTGGTGATTGTGAAGAATAATGTTTAACGTGGCCTTGGTGTCGTCAAAGGTGATCAATGTTGTCTTGCCGAATCGACGTGCTGTCCAATGTCTGATCGCAATTCGTATTTAACTCACTTGGCCCTGACAACGAAATGTGGCGAAAGTTAAACTGTGACGCGTATTATGAGTTGTACAAAATCAAAAGCTACTATTGACACTTCTATGAGGAAATATTTGTTTTTAGAAAGGAGGTAACTCTATCAAATAGTAATTACCTATTACGAAGTATTTTACTACTTTATTATAATAATTGCTAACCCTAGAAGAACATATAATTAAGTACGAATATATGTTGGCAAAGATTTGCTGTTTACTTTTTAGATGTCTATCTGGCATCTGCTAATTGGGCGATGTGTAGGCGCTACTGGAGTATTTATCTAATTTAATTTTAATTATTTTCTTATCTTTGTATCTCTACGAGTGTACTTTGGTGTGATAAAATGTTAACATTTTGTCTTCCTTCTGTTTAAAAGAAGATTATTCGTCTAAACTCTAAACCAACGTCCTGTTTATAGGACCGCTAAAGTTACTAAATCAAAACAGCAACCAAATATTACAAATAGATATAGGTTAAATATGTTATATATCGGTGTAGGTACCTACTTTAATTTTAAAATAAATATAAATAATACGGACTAATACTAAATTAGTGGTAGTGGATTTATTTACAAGAAACATACGTAAATAAAACAATTATAACAATACGTTAGTAAATACTGTTTAATTTAACAAAATAATATCATTTCAAGCACTAATAAGTCATAGAAAATGATATAAAATAATAATCATTATCACTAAATATTGTAAACTAAAGTACTCCGCTTCGTCTGCGATAATCTCAAAAACTACTGCATCGATTTTCAAGCCAAATGGATAGTGTGTCTCTTGAAGGTTTTAGTATATAATTTGTTAACATCTGTATGTACCTTTTTTGATATTTGTTGGAGCTGTCGGAAAAGTATAAGCCGTCCGGAAGCTTTCAACGAAAACGCTGTATAAACCCTTTGAGATGTAACAAAATAATGTATGGTGGAATTGTGTATCTTATGTAGGTCTACAGAAAAGTCCTTAATTAATTTAATATTATTATTTTAATTTTTTTTACTAAATATTATAAAATTACACAGAAATACGTTTTTGCTTTTAAATAAAAAAACTTTGGTTTAACACATTTCCGATGGCTTTACCAGTCATCATCAACGTGCCCGATACTTAAATAATCTTTTCTATTGACAAATAAATTAAAATAAACAGTCTGTTTAAACTAGATTCATACGAGTATATCCACCGTAAGTACTTAAGCCAGAATACTGAAAAAAAATGTATTTCATGTTATAACGAGTAACATTAAATACTAATATAAAGAGTATTATGTTAGTTATTACTATTATTTAACAATATGAAATTAAAAACCGATTCTATGATTTTAATAAATTAATAAATAATTATAGATGTTATTCAAACCTGTAACGCGTTATTACTCTAGTCAATCACTTCAAGGTGTTTTAATAGAGTTATGTTTATTTGACCATGCATAATTCCAATGTAGTTAATTGCTCTAGATAAAATGTTATTAAACATACAAAATAAACTCGACATGCAGCTCTCAAGTTCATCATCATCATTTCAGCCGGAAGACGTCCACTGCTGGACAAAGAGTCTTTGTCAAAGACCTCCCCCAAAGATCAGTCCTGCGCTGACCTCATCCAACCTATTCCAGCGATCTTGAACAGATCGTCGGTCCAGATTTCAAATTAATAGGCAGGAATACTGAAGTTGTAACTTAATCCAGCAGTCTGTTCCTCCGTTGTTCATGGAGAAAGACAACCAGGACCAAACGGCAAAGCGGAAGGATTTTAGTCGAGGCATTTTATTTTGCCTTGATCTCTTTTGAATTGAATTGGAAAACTCCCTCATCATCACATTCCCAGAAAACTGTTTGGTCAGCTTTGATATATATATATCTAGTCTTTAATGAGTCCGAGTCCAGCAACTGTACTGCAAGTAACTTGTATCTTCTATCAAGATTGAGATAAAATTAATCTTCTTCAATTCATTTAATAAAATCTCTTAAGACTCAAGTTTATACGGAAATGTTTATTTATGGCCTGCAACCCTTTCATCTGCCGTTTTACGGCCTTTCCCATTAATTCGAAACATATTCGTAGACGTATGACCCCGTACGTATCCCCTATCCATCCCATATCAATTAAGAACAAAAATCTTGAGTACTATTTTAACGCCCTGACAGTTTAATTTGTGGGTATTGAATGAGACTTAGCTGTCAAGCTTACCATGTAACGTTTGATTGCGCATAGTCGGTTCCAGTCGAGTAAGGGACCACGATCTGTCAGAATAAAAGTAATCAGAATAATTTATACTCAATTTTACTTTATCAGTATGGGAAAATTTAAGTTGTATTTCGTATAATTAACCTCGGTTTTTTAAGCCGACGCGAGGGAGAAGCGCTTTGTTCTAAACACCATCGAAGGGCTTCGCTATATCCAAATTAACTGCCAGGCCTTGCCCCTTGCTGTCGAGAGATGCGGTGACAGCGGCCCATTTATTTGTTGAGTAACCAGAGGAACACCAGATTATCGATCATAGCGAAAGTGGTGTATTCGGTCGGAGATCAACCTCAGATAAAGATCATGACCGTTATGAACATGAGCAGGGAGATAATATTAATAGGCCTGTAGTTAGCCGGATCCCAGCGTCACATTTTTTTGGGGGAATGTAATAGATAAAGACACCATGATTCCGGGACTACGCCTTTTGTGCGAATCTCGTCCCTTCCGTGCGCTCGTCGCCTCTTACAGACTCGGGCCTGGGACTGCCATATTCTTATTACGCCCGGGAAAGCATAGTTTTTTAAGGGACTGCTTAAAACACGGTTACTAAACTTAAACAAGGCAAAGTTAAATTCGATTCGAAGAAATCTGGTTTAAACAATCCGATCTCATAGGCGTTCCTTAAACGTCTTCTTCCTGCATCTCAATTCTTGCCAAATTCCAGCGTCGCACTTTACGCTAATAACCCAACTCAAATGTTCATTTACATGTGTGGTGCAGTATGCGTACGTGTGTACCTTAAAGCCACTTAACGTTCATGTGATTTCTCTGGTGTTGCAAGACAGTATGAGCGTCAGTGACCACAAAAGCTGACGCGCTTTTCTGTTCATATCTCATATTAATAGGATATCTACATTGTAATTATAAAGCTGTACATCTCGCGTTAAAATTATAAAAAAATTAGACTACTCATTTTTCGGTAATGTTTTCTTTATTAATTATCAGTTTCTTTTCGTTTAATGTTCATTTTGAACTACACATAAGAATATAATTTATTGATTTGCAACTACAATCAATAAAAATTGCTAAATAATATAATAGCCCTTTTTTAAGAATTGGGCTAAAGTAGGCTGAAAACAGATTTGTACAAACAAATTCTTCATGAAATGTATTAGTTTTTGTATAATGCAATTAAGTTAGTGAATAAACATGTGGGTGATTTATTAAAGATTTCAAGCTCCACAAACTGAAGCAGAAATGCGCGCTTAGCATTCTTCTTAAAAGCTGTTTTTTAAGTTTTAGTTCTATGCTTCGCCGAACTAAAATCGAAAATTTTAAGCTGAATATCCAGATACCGCTCCAAAACAAACACTGATGTGATTATTATTTAAATATCCACCACACAATAATTTAATGAAAAACGTGTTTAATTACCGAGCTCAGAAAACTGTTATTTGTAGATAGATAAAAACTCTAATTGTTTAAAATTAACTTTAGTAGAAATAATCGGAAACGGCTAGTTTACGCAACTTTTAAATTGGCATAGGGTCATAAAAACTTTCTATTAAGTGTCGCAGAAATCCGCTCGTAAATCAACAGTTTAATTATTATATTGCCTATCATAGTACCTACATCTTACAGAAATATTTGTGAATATGTTTTTTTAATAATTAAAATCTGGCAATGATTGATGTAAGGGTTACAGTTAAACTTAGTTGTCATAAATCACGTAAAACTCGTACTGTGTTATTAATAAACGCGAAGTAAAGTCATTCCAAATTTAAAACATATTATTATCTCTATCTTACCTTTGTCACCACGGAAAAGTAAAAACTAGTGGAAGTGGCATGTAGGCGTTACTCTGTCGCCACTATTGTGTACAAATGTACCTACTCGAGGCTTAAGTGAGACCAGTCATTTGATGTCAAGTGAAGCATAATTATCTTTTAAAAAAATACAAATATGCCTTATTGTGCCATTTTGGACTGTAGAAATCATAGCCGCAATAATAATATGTCCAATGAAAGGATTTCTTATCATCGGTAATCATAATTTTCCGATTTAAATTCCATTCATATTTTTTGTGTTCTGCAAAATATACAATTAAAAATGAACCATAATAGTACGACGTATCGTCCATTTACTTTTATGTTTAATCGATGTAACATATGTTAGAATAATTAATGTAAACAATAAAAAAATTGTTGTTCAAAAAGTGCATCCATGTACATATGGATATAATTTCATCGAAATAAATTTTATCTTTATAAATTGTATTTAAGTATTGCTCTTTTCCATGCATCATGCGATAAGGGTGTAAGTAAGCAAAATGTTATAATATGGTTGTGGTAATTGTGTAAGACTACGATGAATTAAAATTAATAGTTTTAAGTGTCTCTTAGCTACAGCTAATTATAATTTAACAAATATGTGTAACATTCCAGTTAAACTAAATAAGCGTTAATTTTTAAATATAGACACATATTTCTTTTAGTTATTCTTAATATTTGGCATAAATTGAGGTGAAACCGATAAGGTTGAGTAGAGGAAATATCATAATCCATGAATTCTGGAAATGTTTGCCATCATTGTAGCTTATGTACATCATAATATAAATTATCATATATCATAAGACTAACAAGGTTATTAATACTTCATCACTACTTATAGCTTCTCTTTTTATTAATCATTTGTTATTGCTTGTTTTTCAAATTTAACGTATAAATTCACGCATAAAAACGTATGGAAGCAGAACGGTTTATAAAATCTCATGTCTTACTGGCCCCTAAGTTTATACAGAATAACGATAAATATTTATAAAAAAAAATCTATGTTTTATGCGTGAATAGCTTTCCAGGTAATTAATATAATATTGATATTGTAAGAAAGGTAAACGTGGTAAACGAAATTAAAGAGGTGAGCAACTTATCTCATTTGAAAATGAATTCAAAATGTCAATAATGAACACATACTTCAAAAAAAAAGAGAGTAGAAAATAGACGTGGATCTCTCCAAACCAATTAACAAAAAATAAATCGACTTTATATTATGTAGCAAACCAAAACTTATTACAAATATAGAAGTTATTACAAATATTAACTTTGCTTCAGACCATAGACCCCTACGCGCTACATTAAACATTGGAACTCAAAAGAAGAAAAGAACAAACTTTAAAACAACTTTAAAACACCCGACCACACTAGAAGAAATAAAACTATATATCACACAACTAAAGAAATGTTTATCAGAATTCGAGCAAGGAAAACAAAACACAAATAATGTACAAACATATTACGACACATTGGAAAAAGCTATTACTAGGGGATTAAATTTAAAACTAAATACAAAAAAGTCAAAAAATATCTTAAATGACACAACAAAAATCCTATTGAAAAAAAGATCACAACTTATAAAAACAAAACCTAAAGATAGAAAAACTAGAAATGAACTTAGTAAAATATTCAAGGAAACAAAAAAATCAATTATACAAGACTACGAAATATATAGAAAAATAATAATAGAAACCAATCGGGCTAAGTATAGAAGTACAAAACGGGCAAAGAAAGAATTAATATCACATAAAAAATGGATACAAAAACTGAGTAGAGGATCAATAGAAACGAATTTAAGAATAGACATACTAGAACAGGCTACTGACTACTACAGGAAGCTCTATAAATGTACGGATGGACACACAGAAAATGAAATTTTCGAGCACTCAAATGTTACCGACACTGATGTTATGGAAATCAAAGAGACGGAAGTTATGAAACACATAAAACAAATGAAATTGAATAAAAGTCCTGGTCCGGATGGAATCACGACCGAAGCTATAAGAATAGGAATACCCGCCATAATAACTCATCTCACTCGACTTTTCAACGTAATATTAACCACAGAAACCATACCCTTGCAGTGGACTATTTCAGAAATAGTACTGTTATACAAAAAAGGAGTCCCTCATAATATAACAAACTATAGACCCATTAGTCTAATGCCTAGTATTTATAAACTGTTTGCATCAATAATACTAAGCCGGATCACAGAACGCATAGATGCCACACAACCCAAAGAACAGGCTGGCTTCCGATCCGGTTTCTCAACAATAGATCATATACATTCGGTGGAAAAACTAATTGAGAAGTACAAAGAATATAATAAAACCCTCTACATAGCCTTTGTGGACTACAGCAAAGCTTTCGATAGCATTAGCCACACAGCCATCTGGAATACTCTAAATAATCTAAAGGTCAACTCAAAATATATAAAGATAATAAAAAATATATATATGAACAGTGTTTGCAAAGTTAAATTAGAAACTAAAGGAAAAGACATCAGGATTGAAAGAGGAGTCAGACAAGGAGACCCACTCTCTCCTAAATTATTCATAGCATTACTAGAAGAAGTTTTTAACAACATAAACTGGGTGAATAGAGGTATTATGATAAGCAAAAATTTCTTAAGTCATCTTCGATTTGCCGACGATATAGTCATCTTTAATGAGAACCCAAAGCAACTGGAAACTATGGTTAATCAGTTACATGAAGCAAGTGCCATAGTAGGCTTGGAAATGAATTTCGAGAAAACAAAAATTATGACAAATGGTCTATCAGTACCAATAAGCGCCGGATCACAAACACTTGACTTTGTGAATGAATATATATACCTAGGAAAGCTTAATATCCTTCAATAAAATAAGTCATGAAGAGGAAATAAACCGACGAATAAATCTAGTCTGGAAAAAATATTGGAGCCAGAAGGAAATTTTAAAAGGAAACTACAGCTTAGACTTCAAGAAAACGGTAATGGAAACCGTGTTCATCCAACTTTGTTATATGGCTGCCAAACATGGGTGTTTACGAAGAAAATACAGCACTTAATTAGGACATGTCAGCGCGGAATGGAAAGAAGCATGCTTAAATTAAGGAAAATTAATAAGATGCATAGCCATAAGATAAGGAAGAAAACAAAACTGACTGATGCCTTAAGTCAAGCATTAAAATTAAAGTGGCAATGGGCCGGACACATTTCCAGACTAACAGACGCTAGATGGACCATTCAGACCACAACATGGAAGGGACCTGCAGGAAAGAGAAATGTGGGCAGACCACATAAAAGCGATAAGATTAGAGATATTGGCGGAACTAACTGGCTCGAAAAAGGAAAAAATAGGAAGGAATGGAAAGGAATGGAGGAGGCCTTTACCCAACTGGGATCCATTTGAAGAAAACTAACAAAGTGCATGCATTATAACTTACTAACATAAAAGTTAATAATAAAATAATCATGTTTGTCGACTAACCGTACTAACATAGTAACACTAAAATGTAGAAAATCATATGGAAAAGCATTAATAAAGGCTTTATTATTATTATATATATAAGTTTTTATATGTTATTTTTCGCAATTTAAGAAAAGTTCTGAGCTTGTCATAATCACTTTAAGAATATGATATTAGTGTAATTGTATTAAGTTTGAAATTGATGTAAATAAATTTGTAGTTATGTCTTTTCGTGATTGTGAATTTAGGCCTATCATAAAGCCGGAATTAAGTGTGTGTATTACATATTTAATAGATAAATATGTGAGTTTGGCGACATTGGTTTCCATAGTAAAATGACATGATGCCACTTCTACTAGTTTTTTCTGTTCTGAGTTTGTCACAATAGAATTACATAACAGGGACAAGTAACATAAAACTTAGGGTAACTTTTCATTGCGTTTGTTTATTAGACAGATATTTACCACTATAATATTTATCTAGTATATTGTAAGTTTTTTTTAAATATTCAAGTGATCAAGGAGATTTTCTATCAAACGATGCTATTACCGAAAATGGTAAGGTTCACCCTTTCCTATCTAACTTATCTGTATTTCGAAGCGGTTAATTGTTTTCTTGGAAAAAAAACGAAGATATTGTTACAATCCTTTCGGAGCGAACAACAAAGTGGGTTATTTAAATGAAGCTATTGTTATTGAGATTTTATAAATCATCTTAAATATTATCTACAGTTTGAATCACAGCATAATGCACAATGTCGAGGAACTCCAAGGTTGTACACGTACAGCAGCCTAATTATTGATTACTCCTCGCAAATTATCCGAATTTATTCACTTCGCGTAATACTTTATTGTTACTGGTCGTATAATTATGGTGCGACTAATGCGAAATGTTCGTCTATTTATTGCATATTCAAGGCTATTCGTAAGCTTATAATTATATTAACAGTCTTATTAATAATGTCTTATTCCGTTTAAAACATCACTAATAGACGCTTGTTAAAAAATGGTATTCATAATCGTATATTAGAGCTAAATCGCTCATTATCCCTTCGATAAAGCTGACGAGACTTCTATAAGCCTATTGTAAGCCCTCGATAGAAAAAATATGGCCGACATCGATCAGCTGTTTCCTATTTTACGATTGTTTTTAGTTATCAATAACAAAACTTTTTGAAGATATCGCAATATTATTTTTTAGATAAAGGCCAAGTGTCAAAGTAATAAAACTTAGAAGACTTAATTATTAAAATTGTCCAAGAGTATTTCCATGATGCATTCACAAATAAAAACCTCTATCATTTTATTTATATTGATATACATTACTTGGTTGTTTTTTTATTTGAGTGGAAATGGGTCATAGGACAGGAACAGGTATGAAGACGGTTCTCATCCATTTAATAACTCAAATCAATTCAAAAATCTTCGAAGGGCATGTGCGTGAAAGGTTGCTGCTTTGTATGACCTATCGACCCTGTCATAGCGAACTTTGCATTTATTTGTATAAGAAAAGATATACGTTCAAATATATGTTTGCGCCACAGATACGTATATTTCGAAATTCTCAAGAGAATCAAAATTTACAGGGTGTAGCTGCTGCCAGCGACGTCGTCCGCGTACATGCTATAAAGCATTCCTGATTTTATATCTCCTGCTATGGCAAGCGTTCATTAGTAGTAATAATAATATATCTATTTCCCTCATAAAAGTCCGTACACTAATACAGTAAATATATTCAAATTCAAATTCACAAAGTGTTACAGTTTTAACAGCTGGTATTTGTTAGGTGCTGATTGATGTCTGAAGTGGATTTACCTAAGTTTACATGTTTCGGTTTATACTAAACTAGCTGACCCGGCAAACGTTGTTTTGCCATATAAAGTATAATTCACGCGATAGTTTTATAAGTAATAAAATATTGCCTATATTATAGCCTGTACATCATTTTGTTCTATTGTCAATAGTTTTTGCAGCGCACGCAAAAATAGGTTTTCGATTTTACACCTTGTGTTACAAAATAGCAATTTTATTACGGATACCCTAATTTTGAAAAAAAAAAACGTATAGCCTTCCTCGATAAATGGACTACCCAATACTGAAAGAATCATTCAAATTGGACCAGTAGTACCAGAGATTAGCGCGTTCAAACAAACAAACAAACACTGCAGCTTTATAATATTAGTATAGATAATTTAAGTTAATATAGGTTTAGTCTATAATTCCTTTTTTGGGCGATATATATGCTTTTACATAATCCCAGAAAAAGTACGAAACAAATGTTACGAAGTTCTATATAATTGTTAAAAAACATTTATTACCACAGCTTGGGGTCGATCGCCCTCAGGCTATTTAAAAAAAAATTTTTAACGATATTTTATTATAAAAGATGGAAAGAAGCCCGCTGAGTTTCTTGCGCATTCTTCTCAGATCGGAGGCATACATTGTCGAATGAGTGGTAGTTTTTGACGTTTAAGAGATAATTTCTCGAGGGGACCCGTCACATTTATGAGATTTTTAAATTTTATAATACACGTTGTTACCGAATACAAGGGCATCATCTTGAAAAATTTTACTAAATTAAGCGCATCTGTGGTGTGTACTAAGCTATATTAGAAATTCTAGGTTTTTAACTGTCCCACGAGAAGTCTTTAATTTTCCAAGATTAAAAGTATCTAAGATGTTAAGACCGGCAATATAAGCTACCAACATGCCAAATATCATTCAATTGTGTGCATAAGTTGTTATGCACTTCGCTATGTAAGTAACTATAGGTTTTTAACTGTGCCACGGGAACTCTTTAATTTTCCGGGTTCTTACATCCCCCTGACTCAGTTTTGCGCATTTTTTTTTCTTTCTACAGAAATTTGAGTAGTTTAAACTCAATATATTGTATTAATTGTTATTGTAGCGCCCATTGGAACGCTACTTGACAATATCACATTGTCAATATGCGTATCACTCTTGCTAGGTATAAAACTGAATGAACCACATCAATGTAGATGCTCTTGGGCGTCACGGGTTATCCTGCCTAAAATCGGCAGGCCGTATCAGTCGTCACGCCAGCATTAATGAAGTAATCCGCAGGGCATTTGCCGCTCTTAACATACCAGCTGTTTTAGAGCCAACTGGTATTATCCGCCGCGATGGCAAGCGTCCTGATGGAATGACGCTGGTGGCTTGGGCACGGGGCGTTGACACTCTGGCTCCTTCTCATGTCCAAGCTACTTCAGCTGGTGCTGGAGCTGCTGTTTCGACTTGCGAAGATGGCAAGCGCCGCAAATATGTTGGTCTAAGTGAGCATACATCTTTGTGCCGTTTGGTGCCGAGACTTGGCCCGTGGGGCTCAGAGGCGCGAAAAATGTTCAAAATACTATCTTCGAGCCTCAATAAGGCTACTGGAAACCCAAGCGCTGGTAGCTAATCGGTCAACGGATTAGCCTTGCTATCCAACGCGGTAATGCTGCCAGTATTCTTGGTACGCTTCCACGTTGTGATAGTTTCATTTTATGTAGTCATAGTATTGTAAATATATTTATATGTTTTGTTTTATTATTATAAAAGCAATATATGTTATTTCTATAGAACAGAAAATTGGTGGTTATGTCAATTTAACAGATACGTAGGCCAGTCAAGAAGAACAAAAACGTGATAGTGTTTTTTTTGGAATCGATTGTTACTAAAAATTGCAATTTTTTATTTGCTAGTACGAGTACATTCTCGCGATAATTTTTCAACACGTCATTCTGAATTAAATTAACCATTGCTTATATTTTTAGGAATTTTATCAAGAATTACCCCGTTTATAAACTTGTTCGATTAGCCCTTTTTTATATTCTGTGGATATCCTGTCGCAGTCATTATCTAGTAATTATCGAAAAAGTAAATTCCATTACAAATATATTTAAACTTTTAAAATTTTAGTTTCTTCATACTATTATTAAGATGCTGCATTCATATTTTCCGACATTGTCTTACATGTCATGGAAACAAACGGAAAATACTTTGTACGTTTTAACGTCCTTCTAGGTACATCTTAAATTCGTTTGTAAAGAGTATGATGTAACCACTTTCTAGTAAACCGAACTTAGATTGGGTTGAAACTAATAACTTTTCCTGGTTACGCTTAGCCACGTGAATTATGGCCATTACTGCCTTTACTCCGACATAATAATATATAAACATTATTTACATAGAAATGTATTACTCAGAAATGGCACATTGTGTTTTATTTATTGTTTCCAATGCTTACAATATACCATTAAATACTAAACAAATAACATAGCTTTGTTATTATGAAGCCATGTTATATAAATATTTATACAAAAAGTGATCAGTACATTCGTTATCCACATTAAAAAAAGATGAGCATCGTACAATTTGAAATATGTTCCACGCAATAATTAATTAATTTAAAATAAATCATATTATTATCTATTTTTTTGCGATGGTACACAAAGGTATATTCGTAATATTGAATTTGGCTCTCAAATTATTCGCGATTTGTCAACGGGTTACAATCACTTATTTCTTGTAAATGTTTCTTGGTCACTTGGAAGAGAAGACCAAACTGGCCTATAAAAATCTTAGTGTACCTACTCACTATAAGCAACCGCCTGCAACTATATAAGGCGCGAATTCGGCCTCATATGGAGTACTGTTCTCACCTCTGGGCGGGCGGTCCTCAGTACCAGCTTCTTCCGTTTGACCGCATACAACGAAGAGCGGTTCGAAACATCGACGATCAAGTCATTCCGAGATGTGGGTTCTCTCTGCATCTTCTACCACATTTATCGCGGAGAGTGCTCAGAGGAGTTTTTCGGGGTCCAGCGGCCGAATTCCACCAACGGACTATACGTCAAAATGCAAAATACCACCTTGTCTGGTATTCCACAACCACGCGATTTCCAAGAATATTTCATGCCACGCACAGCCACTTTGTGGAATCAATAACCGGCTGCTGTTTTCCCGAACCGATACGACTTAGGGACCTTCAAAAAAGATCATACTACCTTAAAGGCCTGCAGCGCATCTCTTGACACCTTTTGTTGCGGATGTCCATGGACGGTTGCCTCACCACTCCCGTGTGCCTTTTGCCCGTTTGCCTCCTCTTATATAAAAAAATGTATAATTCAAGTCTGTATTAAGTATAAGTTTCATTCACATTTCATCACACGTACAATAAAATAACTATGAAACAATAACTCATACTTTACTAAGTAAATAAAATACAATGATGCACCAAGATAATTTTGAATTTCGTTATAATATCAAAATTAAGTGCCAAAACACCAGAAACGTCATAATTGGTTTTTACGTAATACTGGAAAGTAGATGTAGATATTCTGTAGCGAAATGATAATCATTGCAAAATTTATGTTATAGAACTCTAGTTGCTATGAGCTGCTTCGATATATTTGGTTTATTTTGCTTATAATGTACTTATATTGTTTTTATACTGCCGTTAATATTACATTTCTCACGTCCACGCTGCTGAATTCGAAGGTCTAGTAGACATTTAATCACGTTTGACACCTAAGGAAAATACACATATTACCTACATACTCAATTTTAAATCTAATATGTTTCGTTTGCTTTTCTTTATATTACTTTATTCTTTATTGCTTTTTATGACATATTTGATATTATTTAAACACGATTCATGTATATTGGATGCAGCACCTTATAAACTTGTTTGTTATTTATATTACAGCCATTGTAAAATACTCCATTGAAAAGCACTCTTTTCAAAAGCCTAGTAGATTCAGTAATTTAAAAGAAATATTTATAGTGACGATGCAATAGAGCTTCGTTTAAGCCTATTTCAATAAAGTTTGTAGTATACTTCAATATTATCGATTCACTCGTTTGTATGAAACGTGCAGTCATTGATAGATTGACAGATGACGGCTATAACCTTGTATAAAATTAAGATAGCTGAAATCACTGACCTGTACTCCTTAAAATGCCAGTGCATGAAACCTGATGTTTAGCCACTCACCTCATCATTAGTTGACGTTTTCAGTACATCAATTGTCGGTTTTGCTTATTACAAAAATCGGCAATTGATTGTATTATAAATCATAGTAAAAAATAAAATAAAAGCGTCTGAGGAAGAGCATTCACGCAAAGTACATACACTCGCGACATCTATTTGGATCCATGTCTGTGGGTTGTCATAACTAGTTTTAGTACCGCAGACTCTCGCTACATGGCCAACAGCGCCAAACTGGCGAATATCAAACTAACTAACAAAAATAACACTTGATAGCCGCCAGTCCCAGTGGTATATAGTAGAAGTCAGTGGCCGAAATCCACTACGTTTTAAGTAACTGTTCGCTTTCAAACTACTAAAACTCGCCGGATAATACTTCGTCGCCAATCGCTATACTGTAATTACTACTATTTCAAACTTATGTCAAATCACAGCACGTGTCATACCAAACTAAATTTAATTTTTTACTGAGGCAGGCCTCTTATTAAGTAGTATTTACATCCTCTTTGGCGGACTGACACGTGCGCTAGAGATGACATAATGCTTCCTTCTCTTTCGCTCACATACACTACAAGGAGTACGTTAACTTTGACAACTAGCTGTTAGCTGACGTTCATTTATGGTTATCGTGAAATCACATACACTACATCCCTTCCTTATTTTATTATTTTTTGTCTTAATAAAAAATTTATAGATTGATATTTGATCAATTTAATATCACCGTAACTTCTGAATACATGATTGAAAATCAACTACAATTTTATTTATATTATGTATAATAAAATACTGATCATCTTTAACCTCCTCTTCGAAACTTCCTCCAACTACCATTTCTAAATTCTGTTCATCGATTTGTTCGTTCACAGATTTCCATTCTCACTTTTAATGCAATATGTCTTAACTGCTGTTGTGTTGCATCGTTCTGCACTTCCATATCTCCACTATTTTTTGTACAAAATTTAATTAAGACTAAATTTACTCGTTTTATTAGCATTCATCACATCATACACCTTATCTCCCACTTGTATGTCAACATCCCGTGCCCTTCGTCTTTTATCTGTATACTCTCTCCCTTTTTATTTTGGTTATTTGCCTTACCTCGTACATCCATGTCTCCAAAACTTTGTTCTGCAATAACTATCAACGGAATCTTGTCCCTAATTTACCTTTTAAAGAATAGCTCTTCCAGTGTTTCTGCAGTCACACTACGAGTATGTGAAGTGCTATTATACACTGTCAAATAGTTCGTCAATGCTTTTTGCTCTTCCTCTTTCTATTCTTCTCCTCTTTCTCTTATTCACTTCTTTCTTTTCTTCTCTTCTTTCTCTAAAAGTAATCTAATCATTTACTTACTGCTTACGATATGGTTTGATTTCCTTGCATTTAGAATAGTAATCGGTTTTAACTAACAGGTAATCACTCAATCAATTAGAATTATGCTGACCTTGAGCTAAGACAGCCCAATAGAAAGGTCAACCGCGTCTTTCATTATACACAGAACATAGTCGATTATATACAAACCTTTACAATGGAAAGTATCCTAAATTATAAATTGATTATTAGTTTTATTAAAATAAGTAGAAAATCGGTGAATAATTTATGTGAAATGCGGACTTGTTATCTTTTTTGGTATGAGAAACAGAACTAATTTTTAGATGCGTGACAGCTATGGGTGCTGTTGCAACAGCTGTTGTGATGACACAAGGAATTGCTGATTTCCTCTTTGTTCGGATTATGCTCTGAGTTTTTCCTAAGTCGCCGTTATGGTGTACCTAAGTGCGCGCTAAGCAGCTTCGACTCAACTCGCTAGATAAGTCAGAGCAAAGTTTAAGCTTTCTCAATTGATCGCAGCCTCAGTTTCAACAGCCCAAACCATTCACAAGCATAGAACAACCATTCCCTGTAGCTTCCTACTTTCTCTTCTTTATATTGTATGTTCAGCATCAAAAGTACAACGCGATTTTTAACCTTAATCGTGTATGTGTGTGTCGATTTGTAATTAATTATTCTGGTGATCTTGGTTAGGATATAAGGCTTAAGTAATTATAGTATAAGTATTGACATCATAACATTGTATTGATATGTGTGTTAACTTTCGAGTAAATCGGAGTACCTAAATGGATTCAAATCATGTACTAAGATTTTGTTAAATACTATATATACAAACGCACGAAATATACATATTTTTTTTTATTTGCAGATGGCGAGGAAGCGTTTACAAACTAGTATGGCGGGAGTTACTAGCATATCTAACATTATATTACACGATAAATTTATTATATCGGTTTGCCATGACAGAGCAACAACAAAGGTAAGATAATATAATAATATATGTTACATTATATAACGTTAGTATAAATAAAACTAGCTTCTGCTTACGTCTTTAACCATGTAGAATTTAAGATTTGGTTTGTACTTTATGGTGTAAAACTTTTCAAACGTGGCAGAATTGCAAAATTTAATTTTGAGACTCTGTTCACCTATAAATTCGTTGTGATCGCGATCCCGTGTTATTTTTTTGATTTTAATAATGACTGATCCGGGTCCATCAGGTTTGTAACGGATCTCAAGTTTTTATTCATCGCCAACCACGACAAATGGCGAATAATGTTCTAGACGTGTGTTGAAGAAAGGCAGAAGAAAAACTTGAGATTTTATTATTAGGTTAAAATGTAGGTTGAATTTATCGACACACTCATGATTATGGTCATCAATTATACTTAGGTCACAGCACTATCGCTTCCTGAATTCTATTTCTATTCACTATTCGCATTCTACTCACGCGATATCTGTAACTGGGAAAATAGTAATAAGTGACACACAAAAAAATAAAATTTGCATTATCTATTTAAAATATCATTGAATTTTCTTCATTCTATAAAATATTTTTTAGGCTTGGCCTTGCGTACAGAGGTCATTCACTTCATTGTATGTTCTGCTATTCCAAAGAGCACTGTGTGACCAGATACATGCAGCCGAATTCCACCATGGCACCTCACGTCATTAACTTAAATTTTCCTCACCATATAGTTGTGTGGCGTTCTATCACAGTGTGGTATTCAAGGAACATTCATCTGATTTTTAGAAGTAAAAACTTCTTTAGCATCGTTGTAATTTAAAAAGTCGATGAAACGAAAAAGCGAGACAGTAAAAAGAGACAGACACATAAATTCATAAGATTTAAAGTGGGAGAAAATGAGATAGGAAGTATTTTACAGTGTTTTGGTACCAGGCGATCAAAGTTGAAGGTGAGATTGTCTTATGTGTGACGAGAGTATACCTTAATATATTCTGACGTTATGCGCTAGACGTATTACTACATAGACAACAGAAGAACATAGATATGGTAGCAGTGATAGTAATGTCTTTCATATCGGTTGAAATCATGTGTGATCCTAGCAACGTGTAACAGAACTTCATATGCAGTTTAGAGGTTCATGCACAATGCAAGTTTTACTTCTGACATGTGTACTTTGTACGCATGAATTCTTTTTGTTTGTCCTTCTGTCTATTTGTTGTTTTTGACAGGAATTTCACTGGCTCAAGATTTAGGAAGTAATTTAGACTACTTTTATTTAATAAATTGAATAAGCGTACCGTGCTAAGAAATTTTTTAATTAATAAAGAAATTGTGGATTAAATCCTATTAAATGGTGATGTTGCCACAGAAGTAATATTTACAGGAGCGAAATTCATCAAATTATAATAAGTGATTTCTGAAATTGAAAGAAACTGAGCTATTACTATCGACTAGTCTTTAGTAAGGGTGAAGACTTTTCATAAACAGTTACACAACATCATAAATAGATAAATTTTAACAGCAAATAAAATGCAGACACTTCCAATTGTTTGATAATACGAAAGCCCAATAAAAGTTTATGAAAGTAACATTATAAGGCATTGGTGAATTGCAGCAAACAGCCTGTTACTGTTATCTGGACGAACACTGGCTATGATGATGTTTCATGGCGTGGCTTCGCATTATAAGAGTAAGATTGAGTCAAAGAAATATGTAAATGAAAAATAACTTCCTGAATAAGACGTATCTTTTACAACTAGAACTTTACCAGTGGGAGGCTCATTGCACAGGATGCCGGCTAGATTATGGGTACCATAACGGTGCCTATTTCTGCCGTGAAGCAGTAATGTGTAAGCATTACCTACTGTGTTTCGGTCTGAAGGGGCCGTAGCTAGTGAAATTACTGGGCAAAAAAACTTAACATCTTATGTCTGAAGGTGATGAGCGCAGTTGTAGTGCCGCACAGAATTTTTAAGGATTTTCAAGAATCCTAAGTGGCACTGCATTGCAATGGGCAGGGCGCATCAATGACCATTATTATCATACAAAAATATTGTATCTGGAATTATTGAGGGTACCTAAAATAGAGGTAGCTAAAGAAGCTACACGCTCTTAGTACACTTTAAATATTATTATGTCCATTGAACGTCATAAAATAACTTGTCATTACACAGTTGTAGTATTAACTAGTTATAATATACGTACCGGTCGCAACGGAGAGCAAGTTTGCGTCCATTAAAATAAATAAAAAGAAATAATAAACGAGTGTCCCTCCGTCATTATCTGAGCTGTTTTAATTTTACTGCCATTTTTGTTTTAATCAGCGGAAACAATCGCACCAAGGCTGTTGTTTTTCTCTAGTGTTAGTACGTGCATAATCTAGCTGCATTGTTATTAATTGCAATATTGTAAGTTATATATTTTGCCGATGTTTGTAGTTACGTGACTGTAAAATACCTTATTCATTGTATTTTATTTAATACCAAGTCAATCACGTAAAATTAAAAAAATACGAAGTATTATTTATATCCAAAAAAAAATATGTATGTACGCAATAGCGTATAAATGTAGGTTTCTATGGCATTACAAAACAAAAATAACTCCAATTCTTACATAATCTATACATATAAATAAAATTGGAGTGTCTGTTTTTAATATTGTAATAACCGTTTTTAACTCATGTATATGAATATATATACGGTACATACACCAAATTTTTTTTTACATATTTGTCTGGCTGGCTGGCTGTCTGTCTGTCTGTTTGTTCCGGCTAATCTCTGAAATGACCGGACTGTTTTTGACGGGACTTTTATTGACAGGTAGCTGATGTAATAAGGAGTAACTTAGGCTACGTTTATTTTAGTAAAATAAAGTAATATTGCAATGTCCAAGAAACATTTTAACTCTAAAAATAATTTATATGGCAAAACAACGTTTGCCGGTCAGCTAGTATATAAATAATTTGATAAATGTTCGCCTTATCGCTACAATGTGGATAATAAAATAAAATGGCATAAGAAGCTAATATGAATAGAATGGTTTGTATTCAGAATAGTTTAACTATTTTGAATATAATATATTCTGAATACTAACCATTCTAGAGATCTCATGTTTTGGCTATCAATAGTTACTTGTTGTTATGTATTGATGTATATATAATTGCCAAATTCATATACTAAATAAATACCATAAAAATAGATATATATTTTACGCTATGCTAGACTGATAATTATCAATTAACTTCTTGGAATAATTGAAAAAACGTGACGCAGCGTGCGCATCGAAATAATTGACTCCTAATTTTTTTCTCCAACGCGATGTTTTAGAAGCATACGATCAAACATTGGAGTGATTTTATGAATACATCAAAAGCCATAGCTAAAGTAATCTACACCACGATTGGTATGACTTGGCGTATATTTAAACGGAGGATACTCTAGCTTGCTGTATATAAACTTAATCTGCATATGAAAAGTATATTTTGGAATTGCGATTTAAATTATTTATACTTAATTTAATATAAGAAATCCAAGGTTGTATAAGGTATTACACGCCTACCTTATACTTGACAGGTTCGACAAACAAAGTAGTGATAAATAGGAAAAATTTATTACTAAACGGTATGAACGAAAATATAAACGCTAATCGCAGATTTTTTGTTATGAAAACAATATGACAACCAAACTGTTTAACTGGCTCTTAAACGCTCGAAATCTTGTACAATATTACTTTAAAATTACCACATAAATAACTTCGACTTTATCCATTTTCCAGTTGTTTTTTTGGGGTTTCTTTAATATTTGAATCCAATCAGTCTGTTAGCGAGAACCTCATTAGTTTCAATTGGTCGTTTTTACATTTTTATCGTATTCTCCGGATAGACGTTTCTAGGGACTTTGATTTATAAAAAAATATTAAAATAAATAATCGAGTAAATATATGTAAGGCAAAAAAGAGCTAAAATAACGGCAGAAATAATACGAGAAAAAATCGAAATTTGAAGAGAATTTTAATGTTTGAACTGTCGTTATAAGCTGTAAGTTTTACGATATTCGAAGTGTAATAAAACTTTGAATTGATTTGTAAAAGGGTTTGCAAACACAAAGGTTAAAAAAGGCACGTTATTCAGCATAAGGTTGATACGTTAATGGATATTAAAACTCTTTAGGCCGTGTATTTATTTGCGTTGCTTAGGACACTTTATAGACTACCGCAGCCACCGATCTGCGTATGGTAATGCTTTCCATTGCCATGTATGTAGTTACAAGTTACAAGAAACCTGTGTGGTTTTAAATGTTTTGGTATAACTGATAACCTGGTAGGAAAACGCTTCACTGTTACAACATGTCTTAATAATTTAAACTGTAATACATGGGTAGATTCATCATATACAAATGTTCATCCGGTCAACAGAAGTTTGCATCACCGACATGCTGTAATGAACTTATCATTGAAATTGAACCAAATATGAAAAAATATTCATTTTTGGTATAAGTGTTTATTAATTTTTAACGATCCGCTCGTCTCTCGTGACTTCTACCTGTTCCAGTTAAAGTGTTACACACCCCATTTTTAAACTGACTGAAAAGCTTTTGATCCCGACCAAACTATTTTAAGGTTTTCTCATCAAGACCTTTCGGCCGATATATTTATTATGGGGGTCTGTACCTATTATGGTTACTGAGAAATAAAATTTCCAACGCCGCGGCCGTCATCCTGTTTTATATATATATATAGCTTAGTATTTATATATATATTTATGGAAAAGGAGGACAAACGAGCGCACGGGTCACCTGGTGTTAAGTGATCACCGCCACCCAAATTCTCTTGCAACATCCAGAGGGATCACAGGAGCGTTGCAGGCCTTTAAGGAAGGTGTACGCGCTTTATATATATATATAGATTATTTCGTTTAGTTTTATTTATATGTAACATTTTCATTTCATTTTGTTTCAATTTTGCCGTTGATTTGCGATACTATTACGTTCAAAATCACAGTATTTTATATTATTAAATTGTGCCAATATGTTTTTTACTTCATGTTTGTGATAATAAGGCAGAGGTGTTATTATGAACTAAAGTTCACGACTAATGTTAGGTGCTCTTAAAATAAAAGTAGTAGTTATCCAACTCCTGGTAGATTAAACGTAAGTTTTCTTCATAAGATACAATGTATTGAGTGTTCACTCAGGGATTTGTGATACTACTAAAATTAGACTTACTACTATACTTTTTGAATTAGAATATTTAAACTTATAATATATTTCGTTTTCTTTTTCTATAGTGATACTCAGATCTATTATCACTATAAATCATTGTGAAACCGTACATCAAACGTATTATTCTTAAAACTTCATAATGTCATGCTCCAATTTGAATTATTTTTTTTGAGTATTTTTTTCGAGCAACTGTAAGCTGTACTTTTAGACGCCCCTGGATTATCCATTCTTTCTGGAATGTTCTGTATATACTAGATTACGCAAATTATGTTTATGTGATTGATATTTGTCCTATTTGTGGTTTTTAATTCAAATATTGAATTGTTGTTTTCAATACAACTGTTGTCATATTTTTACGCGAGTTAAATCATGTAATATTCATATTAATAAACTAGCTGTCCCGGCTACCGTTGTATTGCCATATAAATTAATACAAATGAAAATTAGGGGGATAACTACTGATTCTCAGAACTGCAAATACACTTGTAAAATTTCATAAAAATCGATCAAGCCGTTTCGGAGGAGTATTTCAACTAACATTGTGATACGAAAATTTTATATTTATACTAGCTGACCCGGCAAACGTTGTTTTGCCATATAAAGTATAATTCACGCGATAGTTTTATAAGTAATAAAATATTGCCTATATTATAGCCTGTACATCATTTTGTTCTATTGTCAATAGTTTTTACAGCGCACGCAAAAATAGGTTTCGATTTTACACCTTGTGTTACAAAATAGCAATTTTATTACGGATCCATAATTTTGAAAAAAAAATAGCCTATAGCCTTCCTCGATAAATGGACTACCAACACTGAAAGAATCATTCAAATCGGACCAGTAGTACCAGAGATTAGCGCGTTCAAACAAACAAACACTGCAGCTTTATAATATTAGTATAGATTAATTAATATTTAAGTAGTATGCTATTGTCAGACTCTGACCGGCTAGACTTGACAGTGACAACTGATATACAATACCATATTTAAAACATTGCAAATATAGCCTTGATTTATTCTCTGAAGCTAAGTAGAACTTATAATAACCATTATTAACCATTATTATTATTAAAGTAAACCTACTTTCAGTATTTTCAGCTAAGATAATTTATACGTCTAGATAGTCTCATGCTGTTAGACAACCGTGACAATCTACTCGACGACTACGATATACGGCTCCAAAAGTGACAATAATCGTAACTAGAATTAGATTAATAATTAGATTGTATAAAAATACTCAATTATTTTTATACTTTTTAGTGCAGATTATATCTATTGTTTTGAAATAGTGTTTTTGTAGTCGTTTTTTTTTTTGGTTTTTTTATTTATTTTATGATTTTTAATGAATTCGAAGTACACTTACTAACAATTTGGCTGAATATGTGTAGATATACTAATTTTTTTAATGCAGCAATGAATGTAAGCGCTTCACAATTTGATTACAGACAGTAAGAAATTCTGCCACAGATCGCACCCTTACTGTAAGTCGTTAAGGAGTCTTATTGATCATCACATTCGACTACGACCATCACTTGGCCATAACTATGTTATGGTAGATGACTTAAATATCCGGACAGCATAAAAAAGATTCGGTCGAGTATCGTTAATTTGCTCCTAAGAGTTGAAGAGCTCCGTTACTTTGTCATGTTTATTGTAATCAGAACCTAACTATCTCACCAAACTATCATTGAAGTACTTTCCAATAAAAAAAGAATCATCGAAATCGGTTGGCGCGATATTGAGTTACTCGTAAATTTATCATCCATTTTGGTATACGTATGTATAGCAAATGTAACACTTTTATAGTTTTCTCATGGACGCCATTGACAGATCTGGACTTAAATACAATGGGACCACACGGAAAGCACCAGCATTCAAATAAAAAAATAATTATCAAAATCGGTTCACCCAGTCGAAAGTTTTGAGGTAACAAACATTAAAAAAAGAACATACCGACGAATTGAGAACCTCCTCTTTTTTTGAAGTCGGTTAAAAAGTAGTTCCATTTCTTATAATATTTTCATTAGTTCTTTATTTAAATTGTTGTTGTGGTTTTTTTAAATAGCTCGTAGTTAATTTACACATGAATTCTAAAAAATAGTAGTGTTTGTAAGGCTGACGTAAAGGTTATACCGTTTTCGTGTAATACATCCGTTACAGAAACAGTTTTACAAAATGATCTAATTTATGTTTGTACAGTAATGCATATGTAAATACAAGAAGGTGTTAGTATGACACAACGCATACAGACTCTTGTTTGAGATCTCATTGACATATTTACCTTAAACCTTACTCACCGCGACTTCCATTTATAAAAACTCTTATATTCATTATACGTAAATATATTACTGTTGAAAACCTTTGTAAAGTAAATATATATATACACTTTTATTAAAATGTTTAAGTATGTCGCTTAAAACTATTTCATTATTATATTTTTGTTAATAATAATTATAATTTAAATTTGTGTTAACGATCTGTGTAAAATATTATACGAAGGGCATAAGCATTTCTGAGTTGGCAATAACAATTGTATACAATGCGGAAAATATCACACATTAATCTATCTATCTAATATCTAATGAATTGCTGTTCGTTAGTCTCGCTAAAACTCGAGAACGGCTGGACCAATTTGGCAAATTTTGGTCTTGAATTATTTGTGGAAGTACAGGGAAGGTTTAAAAGGTAAATAAATAGGAAAATGCTCGGAATTAAATAAAAACAACAAATATGTTTTTCCTTTGATGCGTACCGCGTAGAATTTATTGACGCAACGGTTTGACAATAATGCTGTGAAACAATTTCATTACCTACAACAACAGGGTGCATTTTTACGAAGCAATTCTTGATATTATGAAATATTATTGACAAATTCATAAAAAAACATTATTTTATTTATTATATACAGAACAACGTCTGTCCGGTCAGCAAGTAATTAATAATAATGTGATCTTAGTTATATACTCAATGTGCTATATTATAGTACATATTTGGATTATATTATGTAGTGTGATAGGTTCTCTTTGTAAATCTAACTAAATAACATTATAGATGTATTTCCTGCAGAGAAACCAACATTTGACATAAAAAATCAATTAACCGTTAGAATCGATAAAATGTTATCATCGATTGCGTACTTCGAAAACAAGCCAAAGTCATTTTCCATCAATTTCTATAAAAACATCATTATTTGCAATTAGTTGAAATGTTCCAAAGCCTGCAAGAAATAGCCTTAACCTTTACCACTTTTGGCTTTGTTATTGCCCGTAAATACTATAATATATGGATTTAAACAATACTGTAAGTAGATTTCGCATTGTAACTAATAAGCTATTATTTACACTTGTTTACCGTGAAAAGGATTATTAACTTGCACTATTGACTTACAATTTTACCAAGAACATGAACAATATAAGCTATAATATAATATCCCGGATGTTTGACGCACGAATGACTTGATGTTAATATCTTGATATTGTTTTTGCCAATTTAAATTTAAATATAAACAATCTAATATCGCTTTGTACATTAACACTTTGTACCCCGCTATTGGATTTTTAAATATGAATTAATGTTTACAAGGGACATTTCAACTCTTTAACCATAAATAATTATACAAATTATTTAAGTTTTCTTTAGTGTTAATTCCGCCAATATTTGTCTTTAAAACAATTCGACACGTGTTTCGCCTCTACACGAGGCATCCTCAGGACGTGTTGTCTCGCTAAAATCTGGCACGAGACTCGTAAATAATAAATAGTTATTGACTAAGACTAATAAATAATTATTTCAAAAAACAATACAAAAATGAAATCTTAATCAAGACGAGAATCACAATACGAAATAGAAATTTTCTTCGTTCGATATTCATAAAGTAATAACTTTTATTATTGAAAGGTTTATTTTATTTTTGTACGGAAACGTCATGATTCGCTACTCGTCACTGTAAAATAAATGGAGGGGAGACTTGGCAGAGCAGATTTTGAAGCATTAATGATTGGACGGCTGAAGTGTGCGGACGTATCTCGAATTATAAAAGATAACGAGTGATTTATATGTATCTTGTGTTTAATTTACAATTACTGTTAGTGCTTATTGAATACGCTTACATAATAAATATATATCTAGTCTGCCCTATATGGCAAGCTGGCGAAATAGTATTATTTGTATATTTATTAGTAGTAGTAGCTGTCTATCTACTCGTGTTTTATCTCGACTCCTGTTATCCTTAGTCCCCCTGATAATGTGATCTGAGGGTAAGGAAACCTCGGGTTGACTAAAGTAATAATAAAAATGTATCTTTTACGTAAAATCTAATGTAAAACACAGTTACAATTTACACCTACACACATTTTAATCCTTTAAATGTGTTAGACTCGCTTTACTCAAAGAAAATACTAAGTAAAATATAATAAAAAAAAATACTTTAACCCAGTTGAGTGTACATTTACTATAATCATAATATAAAACTTCTAAACAGTTTTTATATCTTAACTCCATACCTTCTCGATTACTTATTAGTACTAAATATTATGAAATCTTCATGTTTTTGTTTTAATATTTTATAATACATATAGTTAACGTATATTTAAATGTTCGTGGCAATTAGTATGATATTAAATCTTAAAATATTTCTAGAAGGTTCTGTTAAGGTCTAGGTGTTACCAATGAACTTAAATCTCTCCCTCTCGCCGAATGTAGGTGCACTTTTGAAGAGACGGTGACCGGTTGGCTACAGACTGGTAAAACTAATATAACAGGTCCGCCTAACGTATATATTTAATTACTTTGACATAACCTACCTATGGGAAATGGCTGCAATGATAATGAAGAGTGATAAAAATGGTTTCTGTTTTTAACCGACTCTCAACTCCATTGGTATTTTTTTATGTATGTACACCGATTACGTTGAGATTTATGAACTGATTTTCGTGGTTCTTCTTTAGTTTAATGCGGAATATTTGCCATTTGGTCTCATAAAAATAAAATACTATTATTTGCTTGTACTACTTATACTTCACTCGCTACGCGTGATTTTGTTTCGTCTAGAACCAAACATTACAAGCGGGCATAATCTATCTATATATATAAAAGAGAATGTATGTTTGTATGTTCCCTAATAATTCCTAAACTATTATCTATATATCTTAATATATATAAATCGCGTGTCACAATGTTTGTCCTCAATGAACTCCTAAACTAATGAACAGATTTTAATGGGGATTACTTCTTGGAGTGCAGTTTGGTCCACCTTGAGAGATAGGATGGTTTTTATTTCGATTTGGGACCCATAATTATTTTTATCATCAATATTTGTTATGTATGGACATATTTTCAATGAGAGAATTTAGTGACGCACGGTTTGACAGTTCCACTGTGAAACAATTTCATTATAACAACAGGGAGCATTTTTTACGAAATAATTCTTGATGTTTTAAAATATTATTGTGCAAATTCCTATGAAACAGATTTATTTTTTTATACAGAACAACGTCTGTCCGGTCAGCTAGTATATATATATATAAGAGATTTCCATGTATATAGTCACTCATAACGATATCTCTGGAACCTTTAGAGCTAAAGACTTGAAATTTGGTAGGAATATTCTTTTCACCACCGAGTAGAGGTCAGCTAAGAACGGACTTTCCAAAAGTATTTTTTTTTATTATGAACAGAACAACGTCTGTCGGGTCAGCTAGTATAATTTATATGGAAAACAATGTTTGCCAGGACAGCTAGTTTGTGATAAATGATGTCTGCATTTTGATAATTTGTGGTAGATGATGTCTGCGTTTACTTCCTGTTATGAGGCTGGCAAGGTGTAAGGCTGTATTAATTTATTTTTAGGAGAAAATATTGCTAGACTGTATATATCACAGAGTAGGTAGAGATCCTAACGTATAATACTCTACATTTGCCAACTATAATCAAAAATACTGTGGAAGGATTTATTAGTTTTCATAATTAAATATTATGGACAAATTGTTTTTTCAGAAATCCATAAAGATTTAATCATAGTTATGACAATCAGCACATACTTATATGTTTACTTAAAAGTAATGATTTCATGTCTTTAACGGTTCTAAATTCTTGTTTTATTTTGTCTGAATGAGTTTTGTATTGGTTTATATAGTTAGTATTTCATATAGGTGAAGAATAAGTCTCTTGTCATTGCAATATTTGATTGGCTTTCTGGTACAATTATATACGTATGGATGCATCTCAAGTGTTTACATAATAAATTTAATTGCCACTGTAATCACCGATGTCTTATGCACTTCTAGCTCTAGTATTTCATTTACTGTGTTTCTCGTTGTTGCGGAAGTATAAATGATTGTTTAATAGTTAAACTCAAATGATGATAACATAAGGTTGCTACCTATTTTTCATTAAAAATATAATAAAAATATTCTTTTTATATTATTGATATATATAAATGGATATATTCTCAGCCGCTGGTATCGGCCTACGGCCGTTTTCAATAACGTATCTCTAGTTACGGATACATTGCTGTCACCGTTTGATGACATGATCTTATCTATCAATATATATACGTTATTGAAAACGGCCGCTAATGATTAAGATAAAGCAACTGTCAGTAGCTACGAATAAACGTAGGGAAGATTTTACTATACGGTTAATATAGTTTTGTAGAATCCAAAGGAACAGCCAAAAAGATAATATTATTCATTTTGTTTGGCAAATCGAGCATTGACGTTCAGTTATATAGTTTTGCTGCCACGTGTTTTTGTTTTATATGATGGTTTTATAATAATGAGATGTTTGTTTAATTATTAAGTATTTATTTCAGTACAATATACAAAACTAATGTTCTTAATATTAATAATTAATATAGCCTGATAACACACTCACATGTTAGCTGCCATCTAATAATAGCTTCTATTTATTAACCTAGAATGTCAACTCAATCAATGACGACTGACTCACAATAATTATTGACAGTGACATTGACGTTCACTACAGTTTTACGTACAGCGTTCAGATCGTCGACGGTTGTCATTCAGAGCGTAAGGTCCATAATTCATTAACGGCCGTTTTCAACAACGTATCTCTAGTTACGGATACATTGCTACCACTGTTTAATGACAAGATCTTATCTATCCATAGTTATGTCCAACATAGTTATAGTCCAATGCTATCTGTTAATAGGTTATTAAAATGTAAGTAAGCGTAAAAGGATAGATTTTACTACCTCTAGTAAGTTAAACTAAGGATAGATGGGTTATTGAAAACGGCCGTAAGTGTATCAATACGTTATCAATTGTGTTCTGTCACAGTCTTCATAGCTGTGAGTCAAAATGTATATGATCGCTTGAAGGCTGGTGTTCCCCAAGGCTGTTCAACGCGCATTGTTATGCCGTTGACCATGACCATGCAGGGCTTTATCGGTAAATAGCCGACTAGTGCCGAAATAAACTTGCCAATTCTACTGTCACTACTCCACTGAAGGTCGTGGAATGGAGTCAAACGAACCTTGTTTCATTTAAACCTAGAAAATTTTGATTGATGTTGTAAGGTACTGATATTTTGACAATGTTAGTGGTCGTGAGTTTATGGGGCCGTCTCTGATTGGTCTGTTTCTTGTTTTTATTGTATAGTCATTAGTTTTAAGTTATGCATTAGTGTAATCAACTAATTGTTATCTAATCGAATCGGCCTTTGTTAACTAGTAGATAGGTCCCAAAAACAAATTTAGACTGTTGACCCCATCGCGCGAGCCGAACGTACCGTGGCGCGGTGGCAGCTGGCGACAACTGAATCGGCCCTTCTTCCCTACTATTTAAACAATACGTTCAGACAGAAAATTGCATACACGCTCCAATGTTCGATTAAGGATTGGTCACTATATACCGCACTACATAAGAGTAATCGCTTTTTTATTACGGCAACTATTCGTGGCATCTTGACACTCAATGGCATCTTTTAAAATTTTTAACATACGCTTCGTGTTATTTTACATTGAAATTAATAAAATACAAAATAATTACTCATGATATGTGACCCCAGTGTCTTTCTTATTTCTTATAGTATTATTTTTACAAAGTTTTACTACGCAAACGCGCCAAGTTGACAACAACGCAATTTTAGTTTTCAATTATTAGCATAGTTTAACATTACATGTGGATCGTCAACGTCACACATTGTTCGAGACTGGCTCGAGTGCGCCCACTTGGGCGTAGTTTTCTTTGCCACACTTTGCCATTACTCCTGCGTTACATCTAGTTGAGGCGCTGTAATGTCGCTTAATTGTGTGTCTGTATCATTTATTACGGAAAGTGTTCTGAAGCATTTCTACCGAGCTTTTTCCAAGTCTATTTACCTAATTTCTGTCACCAAATGACATTTCTCCGTAGTGTCCTCTTCTTCTTCTCGCATTCACATAGGCTCTTCACAGAGAGGTATAATAGGTTGTTAAGAAATTTCAATAGGGACACATGTAATGCGCCTCATAATTTTCGCCATATCTCTCTGTTAGAAGTTATTGAGGACGGTTGGTCCATCGCATAGGTGACATGCCGCGCAGTCTAATGCCTCCCAATTACCCTGGATGACAAGGTGGTCTATGGACTGACTGCATCGATACTTATCCAAAGAAGACGAGTACGAGTATGCGGGTCTGCACTATGGTATTTAGTTTCTCAATAAATACTCAAGTATCAAAACGTTTGTGCGAATTTCGGTCTTAGATTTGTGGTCTTGAAGCCGGTGTATTTTACGTTAAAATAAATTGAGCGCTCCTTCACGTTAAAAAAAACCACTTGCATTGTGTTTGCAGATCGATGCAATAATACGTTTATTGCATCTTTACAAAAAAGCGCAAACACCCACTTATAAGGCCGCTGGTGCTTCTGTCATTCTTCTGGCGTTGAAAGAGATTATGGGCATCGGTGATGACTATGATCCATGAAATAGCTTATTTATTATCCACGCTCTTTACTTCTCTTATTCCATAAGAAAAAACAATAACAAAATCTCACAATTTTAAAACTTCTTTTGTTTGTGTTTAACACGATTCCGGCCTAATAAAAAGATGAATTATCATAATGTTGTTAATTTGTCAAAAACCACAAATTAATAACTGTTAATAACATTATTATAATTTCTTTTTATAAGCTTAAAACAAGTCCGTTAAGTCACATCGCTATTTATATCAAGCGTAAACAGTTATTTCTTTCAGTACGTTATTATTTCTTTAAATTGTTATAGTATTGTAATAATGTTATACCAAAAACAATACCAATATGTTACAAATGCAAATAAAATATCATAGGATAGCTGACTTTAAAAAGTTTTAGCGTTATATTGTCTTGAATTCAACCAGTCTATGGTTTCAATTTTGATAGCAGACTAAAAAAGACGTTAATCTTAAGGTGTAAATCTCAATATATACACATACTAGCTGACCCGACAGAGATTGTTCTGTAGATGATAAAACAAAAACTGTTTTATAGCAATTTTCCAATAATATTTCAGAACATCAAGAATTATTTCGTAAAAAATGCTCCGTGTGGTTATAATGAATTTGTTTCACAGTGGAACTGTCAAACCGTGCGTCACTAAATTCTCTCATAGAAAATATGTCCATACAAAACAAATATTGAAAATATAAATAATTATGGGTCACCAGTCGAAATAAAAACTATCTTATCTCTCAAGTTGGACCAAACTGCACTCAATGAAGTAATCCCCATTATAATCCGTTCATTAGTGTAGGAGTCCATCGCGAACAAACAACGTGTCACGTAATTTATATATATTAAGATAAATAAAATTGGAGTGTCTGTTTGTAATATTGAAATAACCGTTTTTTACTATATGTATATGAATATATATCCGACCGTCTTTGACGGGACTTTTATTGGCAGGTAGCTGATGTAATAAGGAGTAACTATGCTACGTTATTATTAGAAACATTGTTTTATTTTCGAAAAATAAATTAATATTGCAATGCGCAACGGTCAAACTCTAAAAATAATATATACGGCAAAACAACGTTTGCCGGGCCAGCTAGTTACAAATAAGATTAAAATGTATATTAATGAATGAAGACTCTATGTGCAATTTTCTTTCCTAATCTATTATTTTCAAGAATTACAATTTTCTAGAAACGTTTACAAGGAAAATTCTAGATCTCGTATGAATGTGACCGTCAGATAAAAATACACTGCGTGTAATACTATCTTGCGTTTATCTTCATAGTCTCATGGTTTCCTTGTAAAAATATTGAATGATGCAGTGTATGAATGTTTAATATTGATTTTTACGTTATAATGTGGCATCCAACATTTATTGTCAATAAAACCATACTCTACCTTACCATCTTCCGTACCTGTATCTCATAAAACGCAATAGTAAGACAGCTATAATGTTGAAGCTGTACTTATTCCCTAAAATAAAAAACAAGATTGTGACTTCTAAATACCGCTAAGCAAATTAAATTGAGACTGTTGGCTTTTTTTTATATTGACACACTTTTACACTAACCATCTTGCTCCAAACTAGGCATAGCCTTTTTTTATGATAATAAGGGCCGAGACGAGCAGGACGTTCATCTGATTGTAATTGATACGCCTTGCCCATATAAAATCAAAAATTCTGAGCGGCACTACAACTGCGCTCGTCACCTTGAGACAAAAGATGTAAAGTCTCATTTGCCCAGTAATTTCACTAGCTACGGCGAACTTCAGACCGAAACACAGTAATGCTTACACATTACTGCTTCGCGGCAGAAATAGGTGCCGTTGTGGTACCCATAATCTAGCCTGTTCTTTAGGTGCAAAACAACGACATATTTAATACAATATACTTACTCAAACATACATGACTTCGAAACAATCGTCCCCATTCATCATATAAATGCTTGTATCTACCGAGATTGGACCCCGGGACCTCTAGCTCAGTAGGCAGGGTCACCCAGTGGTTAGGGTTTTATGGGTCCTCCTGTATCTCATACTAAGTACTTATCTTGATATTTGTTGTACCGTGGTACGGAAACCTTGTTGTTGGTTTTTGTCGTACCTAGTTGTCGTAGTTAATTGTGACATTATACTATAGTTTATACAGTTTTATTCTAAATACTAAAAAGGTAAGTTAATCGAAAATGAGGTTGGCTATCGATGGCGATAGTCATGTGATGTCAAAATTAACAAAGTAACATAGAGTATGGACTCTTTGTTACTTTGTCAATGTTTGCATTTAGTAAATAGTTTTGACATTTACGTATAACTCGTAATGTTTAGCGATTAAGGTCGCTTATTCAAACAATAGAGTAAATCAAAAACCCGACTTGCATAAATTAGTTTAGCTAATGACAATCGGAACCGATCGACGGAAGGGTCATTCAAATTTCTCTAGAGGCAAAAATTAACGTAAACACATAGCGCTTAAAAACTGTCCCAGCACGCGGATAAGTTCGGTTAGGCGAGTGAGTACGATCGGATGCTGATCGGGCGGGATTTTCAAAACAGATTAAACAAGGTGCTGAAATTTTTCGGATCGTCATCCCAAGGTGAATTGAATCACTTTTCACGTGTAAGTAGACCAATTATATAAAAATACAATAACATGTATTTTATTTGAGGGATGGCATTATGCATACTGTAGGTAGTAGGACATTTTATTATAGAATTAAAATAATTATTTAGTTACTAACAGATTTGGTTTTAATTTTGCCTTTTTATACGATAGTATTCTGCTATATCTTTTTTTGTTCACTTTGTACTATAACACACACAGTAATGCTCACTTTTTTTTCGATTCTTTCTATCCTATATAAAAAATGTTCTTATTTCACGTTATTTTTAATTTAGATTCCTATAAGACAGGAGTCGTCAAGATTATGCATAAAGACTGTTCAATTGGAGACCTAACAAGACATCTCAAATGAGATCACTTCAATTTATAAGTGAAGATTTCTATTTATCCAATAATAAATTCAGGATACTTTATAAAAGCGCTGTACTGTAATCAGTACTAATGTACCAGGAGAATTTATTTGGCTCCATGGCAATACGATTTTACTCCTTGAAAAAACACACAGCATTTGTTTTTAAGAGTTTGTTAGCACTCATATGCACCACATTGCAAGAAGAGACTACTTGATATACTCATCTCCACAAAAATTAAATTAGAATATAAATTATATGGTTGTAATAAAGTGCGTCATATAAATATTTCAAACATAATTTTATATTCAGTGTTGTAACAATAAGTTTCTCTACACTTTTATTTTTTACCACATAAATTTTGTTTGTATGTTTTGTGTGCATTCTTTTTGTGATCTTTAATAAATATTCTGGTACAATTAATGTATTATTGACAATTCATCTATTATTTAAACTTAAATTTAAGCTGACCATATTCACGTGTATGACCAGAGGAATCACAGAATCGTTGTCGGCCTTTTATAAAACTGTACACTTTTTTTTGAAGGTGTATACTAATCTAGCTAAAATGTATAGTTCCAAATTCCATTTCTTTTATTATGACTATCATATATAACGCATGTATCGTCCACCTATCTGATAAACATTGACAATATGTCAAGCGCGCGATCCAGTTACCCTTAGTTACCGTAATCATGCCGAGCCGAGAGCCAATCACGTCAAAGACGTTGGCCGCATGACAAAGTGACATAGCACATCGTAATATCGATCAAGATTCAAAACCAATAACACTCTTTATTTTATGCAGTGATAGTTTACTCATTGCTGTATTGTGAATTTTTGGTGCTAATTATCAACGTTTTGATAGTATGGCAAGACTGCTTCCATGTTTTATATACGTTCACTGATTTTGAAACAATGTAACAGACAAAAATTGTAACAGTTTAATTTCTTACAGGATGTTTGAAAAATTTCGACAGTACTTTGGTGCGCAAAGTGAATCCATACCAATGTCCTTCGTGCTTGGTTTCTACGTGAGTCTCGTCGTGAAGAGATGGTGGGAGCAGTACAAATTACTGCCTTGGCCGGATACGTTAGCCCTCTTCATATCAGCTGGAATTCCTGGAGCGGTTAGTAAAGTAAATAAAGACAAGTATATAAATATGTACTACACCTTCAACTTTTTAAATTACATATGATATCTATGATTGCACCAATCTATCCATTCATTGTATTTAAGAAATGCTAAACCTCCACATATCAAAACTTAGCATTTGTGTAAAGATACGAATTTCTTCCATCTTTATATTCCTTCATTATATTATTTATTGTATTGTAGTTGAGAAATGCTAAACCACCACATTTTAATACTCAGCGTTTGTATAAAGATACAAATTTCCTCCATCCTTATATTCTGTCATGTTATGAAGAGAAATTAAAAAGAATCTATTATTCTTAGCTTGATATTATATTGTACTAGGGAATATGACATCTGCAGTATTTAGATTACCTATTCTTATATTTACATCGCAATAACTTTTGCATGTTGAATGTTTTATAACTTATATTATATTATAATAATTTTTATATGCAGTGAAACATATGTAAACATAAACTTTATTGTTTTTGCGATTACTGATGCGATGTTTTGTCCGCGCAACGTTTCATATGCAAAAACTATTAGGTACGGTTTTTACTTACAAACTGCGATGCGAAAAAACTTGATTGATTCGTATTCATATAGGTCAAAGCGTAGTAAATGATAGATATTGCGAATTGTATCGAAGCTGTGTGCTTCTCGAAAGATATTAAAGTAGACAAATAGAGAATTTATTTACTAATTATTCTACCGAACAGAAAAAGTAGTAAACGCTTCTTCTTTTGCATACAATGACGCTCTAATACATATAGAACGTCATTGTTTGCATACCATATACTTATACAAATATTTGGTATTCAAATGAAATAATTTTTATAATGTCTTTAAACAAAGGCCAAAATATACTAATATTAGAAAGAGACTGTTAATCGTCCACCTTAATGAGTAGATTAACGGCCATTCTAATATACTATCTACAGATAGAGATTTATATCTATCTGTTGATAGAGCTAGATAGAGATAAATAAACAGTAAAATGTATAAAAAAGCAGTAGAAGGTAGTAATAAATTACTAAGTCAGTAATTAGCTGTCAATAATCTGAAGCTGTCCCAATATACCCGACAAGTAATTCTTATCGCCTTATATTGGGACGTGTGAGTTGAAATTTCCATACAAACTTCTATTGCTGGTAAGCTATACGTCGTCCCAATGACAGACAGCGTGTTCGGATAAGGTGAGTTACCGTCGATAAGTTTATTGTGACAGAAAAGTCAACGATAGTTACGATTTTATCTCAAGTAAGAGATAGACTGAATATTGGGAACGGCCGTAAATGTTATTACAATATCTTAGATAATTTATACGTTTAGATAGAGCTTATTTCTGTTAGGTTAGGTTTATAACAGTACAGTACAATACGTCTTACAGTCGCGATACGTATGTCACTTCGTTTTAGTATGCGTGCGTTTCTGAAAATAGAGGTTAACAGTTCGCCGCTATCTTTTTCGTCATGTTCACAGCTGTCACAGTCTATCTAGCGATATAAATCATCTAAGATAAATATAAACAATTTCAACCAATCTCATTTGTTATTCAAGAATATGGTGCAAGACTTCAAGATCACCGCTCATGCAAGAGTGACAATGCCTGAGTTAATAAACTATGCATGAAATTGGTTTTACTCTCATTAATTATATACGTTTGCATTCATAATTCAAGTTTGATGATAAAAACGGTACTTAGCATTGCGTCATTTAAAGCATTGTTAGTTTAAAATCAAAATTATGCATGACCTTAGTCATCATAAAAAATACTTAGGAAGGAATATTTAAACGAAAAGTAAGACGAAAAAATAAATGAGCTATAAATAAATTCGTTTATTTTCTGTGAACAGAATCGTGAGATAAAAAAAATGCTGTCGGCGCTTTTTATTGGATTACTAGCTGTTACCCGCGGCGTCGCTCGCGTTGATGTTCTTAAAGAAGCGATTGAAATGAAAATAAAACATTTAATTGTTTATCCCAGATCCCATAAAGATTTCAGAGTTCTTAAACTAAATTTAGTTTGAAAAGCTAAAAAAACTGCCTTATTAAAAGTTATTGATGTAGCGCTCTTTAATCTTATTATTTTTTGAATACAGCTGGTAAACAGCTGATTACATAGAAATATTAATCCAAATATTTAGCTCTTCGTTTAGTTAGGATTTATTTGCATGATGTCCGAAAGATTCTCTTCGAGACCTGAAAACAACTAATATAACAAATGTTATTTTTTTTATTTCTTTTAAATTACTGGATCTTCCATATGTTCGGAAAAAGTAGAGCTCGTGAGAAGAACATACAAGAAACTGCATCCAATATATGAAATACAAAGGGGCTAATGTCAAGTGTGGCTGTCTGTTTACGACTTGTCAATCAAAATCGTTTACAATAGATTCGCCTTGCTATTCTGTCTTGCTTCCTTAAGATATGTTCTTTTTTCGTGCTTCAAGTCAGGTACTGCGATAAAAATGGAGTTTAGTTACACACGATAAGCAGCCACTTCGTACGGTCGAAATTCAACCGTGTTTTGTCACTGTAGCAATCTCCAACCAATCTTTCCGACGACAAATTTTATGCAAACGAGCTGGCATATTACATACAAGCAGCTGATTGTGACTTTGGTCGCATAATCTTATTCCGCGATACCTACTCTTAGCATAAGTAATAACATGACGGTCCTCTTACGGCCGTACCCAATATTCAGTCTATCTCTTACTTGAGATAAAAATCGTAACTATCGTTTACTTTTCTGTCCAAATAAACGTATCGACGGTAACTCTTATCCGTACACGCTGTCTGTCAATGGGCGTAGGTATAGTTATAGCTTACTATATATTATATATACCGTATAGCTCACCAGCGATAGAAGTTTGTTCCATTAGTGAAAACCTGTAATTGGCTGTTTGTTACTATTTAAGTATCTACAGAAATTGTATTAGCTGTTGGTTTTCCTTTAATAAAATAAATAAATAAGTATGGAAATTTTAATTCACGCGTCCCAATATAAGGCGATAAGAATGACTTATCGGATATATCGGGACAGCTACATATTATTGTCAGCTAATTACTGACAGTAGAAGATAGTAATTTATCTCTATCTGTAGATAATATATTGGGTATGGCCGTTAGTAGATAGCTGCAGCCTGCAACAGACACAATACTTTGAATTATAGAAGTAAATTTACTCAAAATCTAGGCTATTTTTAATAGTCTATTAAATAATTAGTAAAAATGTATATATAATACCATACAATGTAACTCCAATCCTTAATAAGTCTAATTAGAATATTTTCAAGATAATATATATTTAACTAAATCACTTAACTAATTTGTGAAATTTTCTTTATTACCTAATCTATGTGATTTTCTAAAGGTCTGTGCAATCGCAAACGAAGCGTTACCAAGGTGCGAGATTGTAATGCGAAGGCTTGAATACAAAGACTATTAGTTTAACTATATTTATGTGATGTTTTTTATATATTGCCGCACGATATAAAGTGACGCGAATGCTATTGTTGTATTATTTAGAGAATATCGTGTTATTTACAAGCGGCAGCCAAGCTGAATGTTAGTTTTTGTTTTTATCAATACTGTTAGATAAAAATACAAATTACTTTTTTGCCGGATGAATTACCGATATGAGGTTTGGAAGAAAACGCTGTTAGTGACCACAAAAAAGCGTGTACTCTTTTCTATAAATGCCGGCAATGCTCCTGTAATTCCTCTGGTGCTACAGGAGAATGTCGATACGCTCAATTACCCTCTGCTTGCAAAAAAAAAATTGTGAATATTTTTACGGGAATTTTACACTAAACCTAGGTTGTTCACTTTATTTTTCTCATTAAAAAATTATTGAAGTTTCAGTAATAAATAAAACTAAATTCTATCGAAAAGGCTACATTTTGAATTCTACATTCTTAATTTTAAAGCCTTTCTTAATGCTAATACATCTCCTATTTAGGTCAATACGAAGTAAACATTTGCAGAGTTAATGTAGTTTAAGGTTTTGTTGGAGAAATCAGACTACTGACAGTCAGAGTACTGCAAAATTCTGTCGCTTTTTGTTTGTTTTGTAATTATTTAATTCAATGATAAATCAGAATCTATTGAAATTTAACCAAAACGTAAACAATCCTTCTCATGCATTGTTATATTTTTTGTTGAGGTTTAATGAATTATTTATAATTAACCTTTGCGATGACGACTTCCTTGGCATTATTTTAGTGTAAATGAGCAGTAATTTTGGTAAGCTATTTATTACATCACTATGTTTACGTCATACCAGAAATTACTTTCGCAGTTCTAGTATTTTCTTTGTGCAAATATGGTGTTATTACTATGTATGAATTATCAATCTGTGGTTTGCAAGTAAACGTGCCATAAATAATATAAAAGAAAAACATCCATTGATTAAATATGTTAATAAAGATAGATAGGTCATGGACTTAGATTTGTTATTTTGAATTATTACCTGATCGAACATTAATTACTTATTTCTAAATATAGGCATAAAATGATCAACTGTAATAATAATTTTATAACTTTGGCTTATTGCTTTGATTTGCCTGCAGATTTTTTTATAAATTTTGTTATGTCCCGTCCGTACTGATATTTTATGCTTGGATAAATTTTCAGATAATAATTCAGAATACAAGTAGGAGACTTAGCATAAATATATTTAAAACTAAACTCATATTACATAAATATATGTGTTGCTTCTTTAACCTGATTCCAGATATTATATGCTCAGAATACAATATAGTCTGTGCTATGCAATTATGATCACAGTGGTGTATAGTACCTACACACAGTAACTGAGCCTGTTCACTTGATAAATTTGCCAGTAATTGATTTTTGTGTTGTTTTAAAAACGATGAATCCAATGACGTTCTATATGTACTTATAAATCACGTCGTATAAAAACAAAGACCGAAATATGGAACATGCTACAAATTATAATAACACCATAATAACCTTCGACTGCTGTATTATTTATATATATATAAATATTCTTGGTCAATAAGAAGCAATATAAAACATTTATTCAGTTTAGGTTACGTATGTTGAATTTTGAACCCGATTCAGACAGTGACAGTTGACACATGACTAAGGAGTAAAGTGTGCTTACATTGTCTTTAGACACACTTTTACTGTTCCCCTATCAGACTACGATATGTCCTTAGAGACCTAACTCACCGAGACGCCACGGCGACGTCGCCGCCTATGTAGGCATGGCTACCTTCGCTACATGGTTACCAAATGGAGTAGCCAGTGGCTACCCTGTGGTGTTTTGTGTTTCGACACTCATTCTTTCTACAAACACGCATGCGTCTGTTTTTGCGCCAGGTTAAACACTGAGTGAGTGAGACGCAGCTTGCTCGTGTACATTTAATTGGTGACGTCGATAGCTTGGCATGTCTTTAGAGTACACACAGCGCGTTGACTATCGTGGCCACGCTTCTAAAATGGCGACATTGCCAAACCGTCGGCAAGTGAGCTAACTAACTGCCCTTAATTTTAATATGAATTGTTTGGATACGCAGCCGGAGATGTCGCTATGGCGTCGCTGTGAGTTGGGCTTTTCTATCGAACGTTGTTGGATGAATCCATTGTTATTATTCGGGTAAATAAATAATTAAATTTAATCCACTTGACTATCTTAATGTTATGGAACGAGTCAGCGGGCACTCTTGTTTCAGAGTTCGGCGAATCCTCGATTCCTCGTGTAGAGGCGTAACACTTGTCGAATTGGTTTAAGCAGAGTTTTACTTTACCGATTAACTCGCTCGTTCCGTCGGAATTTTAGTGTGGGCCGATTCTTCTGTAGAGGACGCGTATAACTGCTAACTATTAGTCGTGCGAGCGGGCTTTAGAGGCATGTAAAATAACGTCTCTTAGGGGAATGAATACTTAAGTTAACTCGTCACATTAAGATAAGTATACATATCCACAAAATAACGCCGAATTCAATGAATTTTTCCACTTGAGTTAGGTCCCAATATAAAACGTTAAAGATGTTCAATCTATTACTTACGCTAATAATAGCTTGTGATAGCTGCTATAGCCGATGAGTACTCTGACAAATAAGTTTTACTACTTAAGGCGTGTCCAACTAACTACTTCATAAATGTATAATTTTCGTTGAAACCTTGCTATTAGGAAGCAATGTAATTGAGGTGAAGGTTGTTTTATTAAGTTGTTTCACAATCTTAAATCAAATTCTTTTGGAAATATAGTATGGACTAAAGAATTATTTAATATTCACTTAAAATAATAATATTAGATGATTTCAATGGGTGGGCCAACGGTAAGGTTAAGCTTTTATTTGATGCGAGAATATTAGGGCTTATTTTGGTGTAAATATCAAAACGGATAATTTCTAGGTTGTAAACCATATAGATTAAATACTATCCCCTTATTCATAATAATCTGCTAACTTAAAGCATTGCTAATTCGCACTCTGTCTTCTTCTATTGACCTAAGTCAGAATGAGAAAAAACACTCCTAAGCGACAGTTTAAAGTTAGCGGACCATTATGAATAGGGGGATAGATTAAAATCACAGAATGGAGACAATGCCGAATAACAATCAACAGGAACACTAACAACGCACAGGAAGCTATTTTAATGGAAAACTTGGAAATGGATTTGACCCCCTGTATGGGGTCGTCGATGAAATAGCTTACAGTTACCTACTACTCTTAAAATTTTATTATTACATGCCTCGGCATGTGTGTCGACACATTGTAGGTATGCATTGGTTTCACTTGCCGGTTTAATCAGGCAATTATTTAAAAATCTATGAATACAGTTTAATTTGTTTTTTAAATGGAAATAAAGTCTTCCTTCAGTAAAATGTTACGCCTACATTCTACAATTTTTAAGGGAATTACCTGCATGTGCAATAGCCGTGGGACGCCCTGTATAGCGCTTGTAGATCGTTTCTAGCGAAGTTGTCCTCTTATGGGCTTCCTGAGATGTTTTGCAAGTGTATCAGTAGCTTTTTAGCTAATCGGAGCATCAATTAATAAACTGCATAGTACCTGATGCCAGGGTTAACAAACAACCCTCTGCAGAGCCCTTGTTCAAATACCTGTGGGAGGCTATTTTGCACAGGACGCCGGCTAGATTAAGGGTACCACAACGGCGCCTATTTCTGCCGTGAAGCAGTAATTTGTAAACATTACTGTGTTTCGGGTTGAAGGGCGTCGTAGCTTGTGAATATACTAGGCAAATGAGACTGAACATCTTATGTCTCAAGGTGACGAGCGCAATTGTAGTGCTGCTCAGATTTTTTGGTCACACTTTTGGGTTTCTCAAGAATTCTAAGCGGTACTGCATTGTAATGGGTAGGACGTATCAATTACCATTAGCTGTACGTCTTGCTCGTCTCGTCCCGTATTTTCATTAAAAAAAACTTCAAAATTATTTAGAGACAATATCTAAGCATTGAGTGGGACTTTATTACATACATGTATACTTATTCGATTCAATACCGACATGTTGCGCAGATTCTTTAAATTAGTAATGGAAGTTTATGGATTGTAAATGTAATTGGTTTGTGAATAAATTATTATTTATAGCTTTGATTGACGCCAACCGGTAATCTGCATGTTTATAAAAATATCAGAACAAATCTGAGGTTATAACACAAACAAAACTTGATAAGTGAATGTCTTTGGTTTAGTTTCAAAGAACTGGAGCTGATTAGACAAAATATTATCTGAGCCACAACCTGAGAGTAGAACAAGACATACCATGATTTGCGTACTATACGTCACTCGAACGGTTGGCTCAGTTGATAAGAGCGCTCGAACCCGAGAGGTCGCGGGATTAAGACCCGCTTCGTTCATAAATTTTGATTACAAATTTAATTTGTATAGTTAAATATTATCTTTTTTTTTAATTGAAAGCTTCTTAAGGCGCGTTGTCCTTTTTTTGAGATAGAAAACAACCATTGGACAATACTATGATCATTTCCGATACCTCTGCATAAAAGTTTGTACATATATTTTGTATGTACGTACACAGTACAAATGCAACATGCATTTTTGATATGGAAGAATAACCGTTACCAAAAACACTTTATTTAATAGTATTTCCTGCACAATATATATTTCCTGACGATTCAAATACACAAGTAATTGTTCAAGTTATCACTTTTGTCGGAACTCTCGAAGTGCCGATGTTTTTAGATAGATAGTATAGCATAGTTTAATTCAATTTCAAATTAATTTATTCAAAATCACTTAGTGTACGTCAAAAACTACCACCCATTCAAAAAAGATTGCCTCAGGCCTGAGAAGAACGGGCGCAAGAAACTCAGCGGTTTTTTTAAATAAAAATATGGATAACAATGTAATATCGTACAATAAACATTTATTATTAAAAAGCCTGAGGGTGTTCGCTTCATTCTCAGTCTGTGATATCATTAAGAAAATCGTTTATGCTATAGTATAAAAAAAAATTAAAGAAATAAATATTATGACTGTTCATTGTCAGTACATTTATGAAAATTTAATATATGTTCACAAAAATCGTCACCTTTTTGCTCTTAATAGTGATTTTCATTATTATAACACTAGAAATAAGGGATTGCTTGTAACTAGTTCTAGTAGGCTTCATAAGATACCTACATAATAGCTTTAAGGGTAAATGTATACACTTCTATATTTAAGTCCCAGCCACTGTTCAGGCATTATCTATAAATAAATTTAAATCTTTTATAAAAAAAATGGCTCTGTCGTATTTCCTATTACTCCACTGCTGAATATCTCAATGATCGGACAGCCTGGGACTAGATTGTGATTATTTTATAGCGATAGAAATGACTGTACAATATTGTATAATTTTATTGAAAAGAGCGCAAAAAAAGAATGCTGGGAGAGTTTCTTGCGCCGCTTCTTCTCTCTCAGAGCGCCATTTGTTTCCGAAGCGGTAGTAGTATCTAGTAGTATAAGAAATGATATCAAAAAGAATTCTAAAGGAATCAATTTTGAGAACATAAATGCCTTTATGCCTTTATAATATTAAGGTGATAGACTATTATAAAAAATTTAACATTAACGTTAACAGTATGTTTTCCGTTACGTGCATTGCATTGCATCACGGTAACGCTCAGAGTCCAAGATAATTTTTACTGTATTGTAACTATATGTATCTATTATATCTCTGCATTAGTTCAAATTTTCCTTTCGAACAATTTTCATGTATGTAGGTATATGAAATATTACTTACTGTCCACAAGGCAAGGTTAACATAATAAAAGAAAACAATTTTATTTCGATATGGCAACTAACATTGCGACACGAGAATTTAATATATATAGATTACTCTAGAAAATTTTGTTCGGAATGATTGCACTCCCTTAGTCGACTCGAGCCGATTTTACTCGAACGATAGTTACATAGTCCATCGTGAGGGCTCATATCGTACAAAAAGAAGTTCTTAATTAAAAAAAATCGAACAAAGCTAATTAGCATATGTTACGAAAAACAGTTTGTGTTATAAACACCTTTACAAATTAATTAATTTTCGAAACTATGTTTATTTTGTGATTCGCAAAAGAATTAGTGAATTTTATTTTGCGCGCCAAGGATAGTAAAAAACATTTACTTTTATAGATTACTATCATAATAACGTAGCATCATAATGTGCGATATACGTCCGCTATGGAATTTATATATACTCTGTGGCACTTAAGACGGGTGACGCACCACTCTAGTGCCCATCGTCATATTAAAAAAAAAATACTATTACCAGGAATCTCGCAGCACGAGTTCTGTACCGAAGAAATAACAAGAAAGAGACTTACGTATAAGTAAGCGCGTTCTATATCTATAACTCGATGTAAATAATAAAACAGACGATTATCCTTCCCATACCTATTCCTAAACACAGTTAATCAAATACTCTGATGTCACCCATCTCCTGGTGGAGTCCTCGGTGACCCTAGATGTTTTCCCAGTATGTGGCACCTCCATGGGAAAAACAAAAACAAAATGAAGTAATTTATAGAGAAAAAAGAATAAAACAGCAACAGTCATGTGATGCGAGAAGACCTTTACAATTAATTGATTGCAGGCGCGTACATTTCGTTTTGTTCTTACTTCAACAAACTTGTAATAAATGACAGTTTATAAGGTCAATATTTTTTAATATATTCTACCTACCACTACCCTTTTCATACTAGTGGCGGATTAATCACATAGCAACAGTAGCAATTGCTATGGGCCACGCATATTTATTCCCCACTCATCTCTAGACTGCCTGAGCTTTAAGTGAAATGAATTAAGATGTAAGTATCTTAAATCTACTCAATGTCACAAAAACGAAACATACTCCACGTTAGACACTCGGTGACCGAATAATTCCAATATAGGTACAGGGCTTTTGAAATTATTTGCTAGGGACCCCGCGCTTGCTTTTCGGCACTGTTCGACAACCTGAACCCTTCGTGCGAAGGCTGTCAATGTTACTGTGATACTAATGATGTAGGAAAGCTGGGTGATGGTGATCAATTAACATCAGATGTCACGTATGCTTGTTTCTCCTACGGCGACATGGGTAAAAAAGCGTTTAACTCAAAGGTTGGCAAGCTTCTGTGATTCATCAGGTTTTGCAAGAGTATGTCGGCGGCAGTGATCACTCAACATCACGTGATCCGTATCAGCTTGTTTGTCCTACTCTTACAAAAAAAAACTATGCGTCATTGGTATAGTAAAGGTTATCGTTTGTCCTTTATTACATATTATGTTAAGTTGACTTAGTTATACTTCGGGTATGCATAAATTGTTGAATATTTATTTTTCATTATATTATGCGTCGTAGTAACGAAGTTATGTTTTTCTATAACATGTGACGAAATTTAATTGGCTTACCAACTGGTTGGAAGGTAAGCGATTCGACACACTTTATGACTTTACGTCGTAATATATCGTATCGATTAATTTTTTATTCTCATGAATGACCTTTTCAAATTAAATTTTTTAAATTCTATTAAATTTTATTAAGTTTATCTTTTTATATCCCTTCATTTTCACGTTATATATAAATTCGAAATTTGTGAAGTTGATGTGTAAGTGTACAATAGCGTAGGTTACACATCAGAATAAAACATAGACTAGAATTTATAAATATATAGTGTGAATTTATCAAAATATAACGATATAAGTGTCAGTAGGAAAAAAACCTTCCATTCGCGAGCTATTCTCGCATGAACCGCAAAAATCGTTGGAGTTACACATATGTAATGAAGGAAAATGTTTATCTTAAATAGTCCTATAAAAAAGACTGCGACAGCATATATCTATCTCTTATGTCTAAGCCGTGATCGCCAAAATATTGAACGATAAAATATAATAAAAATACATTATTTATTTTAATGCACATTTGCTGAAATAAGTTGTTATATTAAAATAAACAATTTTATCGCTTCTGTTATTTAAAGTAGATAAAGTTTGCGTTTCACGCCACATTATTTGGATTCAAATTTTAAAAAGTTACGGCATGACCAACCGAGTGCGCGATACTATGGCGCGGTCCGGTGGCACATGAACTACTGAATAATAATAATTAATTCAAATTTGAAATTTTTACAAAAGGTTGGGAAAACATATAGGCTACTAATTGTCATGCTAGATCCAGGCATAATATATATATTTGCTTTTAAAGTGTGCACATGGACGACGGACGTCACGGGTAGCATCTAGTGATATATACATATTATTCTAATAAAATTTGCTCTGATTATTCGCGTTTCTTGAGATAACCCAAGCCTACTTACGCTACGTCCTACTTTGAGCTAGTTGCGTTCATTGCTCAAAATAGAGGTTAACTGTCAAACTCAATACTTTTCGAAGTTTTCACAGCTGTCACAGGCTATCTAGATGTATAAGTGATCTAAGATCTCTAGCTAAACCTTCCTTTTAAAATTTGATGGAAATTGATCCATGGCAGTCTATCGAGAGTAGAACACAAGACATGCAATAAGGATAATTTATCAATTTAAATATTGCAAAAGATATTAAATTTTTGGATGATTCTTTGTATTCTTTCCTTAATAAACTTGCTCAAAAATGCGTGAAAATGCTGCTGTTTTGTCATTATCATGTTTAGAAAGATGCGCCGAGATAGTTTATGCTAAGATGTACTTAGTCGTCTCTCCTGATTTCGTTTAGGCTGAATTTAATAATATAAAAATATATGAAATGGTTTGCTCTATATTTACGACTGGCTACGATAATTACGTATCTCTGATTATTAAATAAAATAGAATAATTTTAAGGCGGCGAAGTGCTATTTGAGTTTATTAATGTTTCATTACCACGATCATCTTATAAGCCAACACAAAGTATACCTAGTTCGTATAGAGTATTGCTCACCATGCAATTATGAGATGCTATATTTATACTATTATATAATTCTTAAAGATTGTGTAGACAACCTGCAATGCGAAGGAGTTAATTAACTGCAATGAATTTCTGTGTATTATAACTTATATTTAGTTGTATTGCGCAGCTTATACGCGAACTAATTTAGTTTTTTATATATTTTGTATTTGAAGTTATACTTCTTTAGGTGCGTTATGTAAAAATTATGATTAACTGTAACACTGTACACTAACACAAAGTAAAAAACACGTTGAAGTTGGTTACTAAAATTTTCTGACCTTTACTTCATTCCCATTTTGTTTAGGTTCGTCCATTATAAGGACAGGCAAAGGGTTCATACAGCCGTATTAATTATTTAATAATTTATTGTCAAAGCCAAAGTCTTTGCAAGATTTTTACAAAATTGTTATTTCTAAAAACAGAATAGCACGAGGAATAAATAATTTTAATGATTTTTGCTTCGTTATGCCAAAGAAGTATAAATTCTTGCTTGCAAACATAAGTACACACACACTTTTTATGAACATCCCAATAATACGTTTGATCTTTGTTTGACAAATACAATTGCTTCGTTTGTACTTTGTACCATTCCTTATGTACCATTAAATCATGCAACTAATGAGTGATTTGAGTCAAGAAGTCTTCTGTTTTATTTCAGGATGAAACTGGGAGATTGATGAGAAGGAACATAGTACGATATGCAATATTAGCATATGTGATCACATTACAGAGGGTATCACTGAGGGTTAAGAGACGTTTTCCGACGTGGCAGCATGTAGTTGACTCTGGTGAGTAGAAATAAAGATTTTGTTATATTTTTAAAGCGATAAGTCTTTTGTATGGTTTGTTCAACTCTCAGGTTGTGGCTTCATCTACATGATCTACTTTACAGTTGATAACCTGATTTTATGACGATACGTCACTCGAACGATTAGCACAGTTGGTTAGAGCACTGGCACGGAACGCCAGAGGTCGTGGTTTCGAGTCCCGGATCATTCATAAAATTTTGTTTTTCAAATTTTATTTGTGTAGAAATAAAAATATTCTTCTACTACCGGGTTACATTATCTGTGGACCTGACGTCGATGAAGTCACATCGTCGCTTTGGTACGGTGTGCAAAACAAGCAACACTAGGGTATTATTATTAATAAATAGCCTACGATTCATTTTTTCTGTATTATTGATTGATGTAAAGGTGGTGGGTTGTGATGCTGATTATTATTATTATTATTATTATAAAATGTACAAACGCATAACCACAGAAACTATATAATTAAAAAAACAACGTATGAATGAAAACTTAAAAAACAAACCAGTGGTGGCACGAAAATATCACGACATGTACCTAACGGTAATGAATCTGCAAACCGTACTGACGGTCCAGAAGTAATGTGGGCGTGTTATAAGTGTTTTTATTCACAATAAAAAATACAGCATTTTCATGTCGACTATTGAATACATTCAAAAGTGTTGAGCAGATTTATGGCAGAAAATAAATAGGTAGTTAATTTAAAACCAATTACCAATGCATGTTATCAATTGAGTTTTGAAGAGATTGCGTACTGGCTTACACGGAAGAATTTTGATGAATTGTTAACAGGTTTCGGTAATAGGCTCTATTCTAAAGTCATATTTTCTCATTAAAAATCAGCATATGTAACTATTAAGCTTCTTATTATTTGTTACAATCTTAATATATATAAATTACGTGCCACGTTGTTTTTCCGCGACAGACTCTTAAACTAATAAACGGATTTTAATGGGAATTACATCATGAAGAGCAGTTCAGTCCAACTTGGGAGATAGGATAGTTTTTATTTCGATTTGGGACCAATAATTATTTTTATTTTCAATATTTGGTATGTATGGACATATTTTCTATGAGAGAATTTAGTGGTTAAGCACGGTGTGACAGTTCAACCGTGAAACAATTTCATTATAACAACGAAATAATTCTTGATGCTTTGAAATATTTTAGGCAAATTTGTATAAAACAGTATTTTTTTTTATTATCTACAGTACAACGTCTGTCGGGTCAGCTAGTATATTATATAAGTTAATAGTAATTATTATAGACTCTAACAACTAAAGCGGTGGGTTAGTTAAAGCATATTTTTAATTAATCATATTTAAACCACATTGAAATAAAATACTGTTTTTAAGGATTGAAATTCGTGTGATCCTAATAATAATAACTGTAAGATTCACACAAGTCCAATATTATCTCATAGCAGTATTGCAAAAGAAACTCGTTGCTAAAATATTAATTTATTCTCACATCTTGTTTATTGATGTTGATGGCAAACGTAGTTCCATTCATAAACAAAACGATATAAAATACCGAGCATGCAACTCACCCAAACTGATCAAATATACAATATGGAATATTAAAATACTATTTGAATTATAGTTTATCATTTATTCATCATTTGCCTCAATAGAGGTCAACTCTGGTTCAACTGTATCTGTCGAGCAGTGATGTTGTGCAGTTCAGCTGATGGTAATCGTAATACGATGGTGATGGTAATATGCCCTGCCCATTACTATGCAGTGCCGTTCAAGATTATTGTAAAACCCAAAAATTCAGAGCGGCACTACAATTGCGCAATGCCCAGTAATTTCACTAGCACACAAATTTTCCTTCAGGCAGAAACACAGTAATATTTATACATTACTGTTTCATGGCAGAAATAGGCGCCGTTTTGGTATCCATGATCTAGCTGGCATCCTGTGCAAAAGAGCCTCCCGGAGAGAGGTTTCAAGGACAATCGATTGTGCGTCTCGTTGTCAAACTATTTGGGAATTTAATGTTGGCAACAACGAAATTATTCACAATGATGAAACTATATAGTTTCATACTTATATTATACCAAGGAACTTTCATTTGAACAAGTGAAATCTTTCATAAAAAGATCAATTCATAATTTTGAGAACTTTGATGTCTCGCGTAACTATGTAACGCTTGTTGGACTAAAGTCAGCTCAAGTCGGCCATTGAAGTGTGATCAGCCAGAGTAAAATGTATTACTGATTACCTTGTAAAGTACAAAAAATTTGGTATTATTGCGGTTTTCAAGGAACTTTCTTCCATGTACAACAAAGCTGTGGAATGAGCTTCCTTGTGCGGTGTTTCCAGGATGATACGACATTAAAAGCGCGTACACCTTCGTAAAAGGCCAACTGCAGCGCTCCTATAATTCCTCTGCTGTTGCAAGAGAATATGAGCGGCGGTGACCACTTCACATCAGATGACCCGTACGCTCCTTTTTTCTCCTCTTCCAAAAAAAATATGAATCCTACAAATCTGCTGTGTGTAGTTGTTGTTAAATATATATATTTTTTTTTGTAGGGCTGATGCTTGAAAGCGAACGGAAAGTGTTCGAAAAGATGGATGGAAAGAGTCCCATGTCTAAATATTGGATGCCTCTTGTTTGGGCAACAAACATTATCAACAGAGCGAGGAAGGAAGGTCTCATTACCAGTGATCACATTGTGCAAACACTCCTGGTGGAGCTGTCCGATATAAGAAGGCGTTTGGGCGCTCTGATTGGTTACGACACAGTGTGTGTGCCTCTTGTATATACACAGGTATGTTTGAAATACGATTTGGTTGTGTTTATTAGTGTTGTGGCAGTAATAAGTAGTCTACTAGTATCTTTGTGTATCTACGTAGAACTTAGATCATTTATACGTCTAGGTACTGTGACAGCTCTGAAAGCGTCGAAAAAATCGAAGTTGACATCTGTCAACCTTTCTATTTATAAATAGGTTATCTAACCTCTGTTATGAGTTTGTCTAGCAGCAAAAGGTATTTAGATTCTAGCAGTATAAATTATCTATGACGTAGAATATTTCACGGCCTTCTCCAATGTTTAAGGCTACGCCCTGTTACAATAGTTTCACTTGTATATCACTTTGAAAATATCGAATTGTTTAAACGTGTTCGTAGTACCAGTACATTTCCGAATTTATTTATAGGTTAGCCCTATAAACAAATTGGGAATAATAACGATGATTGATATTAAAAACTAGGCTGAGCCTTCATAAGGATTTTAAGCTTTTTTTACGGCAATTAATAAGCACAATGAAATAATGCATACCGATTTTTACTGGAAAGTTAATGCTAACCGAAACGTTCTTATTTTTAATCTGTGGCAATCTGTTGCACATATAAGACACGTCTCATTAATATATTAAAGTTATTCTAATTTCAACAATTATACAAAATATTAAACTGGAGAAGTTATTTTGAACTAAAAGCGCAATATTTTTGTTCACACAACGACACTGTCGCTTCACGCTTTGAAAATAAAGCAACACGTTATCTATACAATTGATACAGTTAATTAATTTCCTGTGTTTATTTAAACATGTTGGTACAGTTAAACTTCAAATAGGCACTCTTTTTATTGGGAAAAATTTTATGTCAAAGAAAAGGAACACTCCTAAGAAATTGTATCAGTTTTTGATAGTAATTTTCGATAGGTATAGGGGTATATGTGTACTGGGTTATAGTAACCATGTGCAGTGAGGTAGGTCCCGTGTTCAAATCGCAGGACACATTTATATTATGTTGAATGTGGATATTTGTCATGGGTCTTTATAAATTGATGTCATGGGAATATATCGTTTGTCTTGCACTCATAGTACGGACTAGGCCTATTTTCGCGCAAGACAATTTATCTAAAATTGTGTCAATATTATTATTATTATTTATGATAGTACTTTCATGTTACTATACATAGTGAAGGGCATTAAACAGGAGTGCTGGTTTCATAATAACGTTTAAGTATTATATATACTTTATCTGCCCACATATCATAAGCCTCCATGTTGCATTTAGGAACCGCATATTATGACTACCATAAATTTTAAACGGTAATGGCGTTACTGAAAAGTTTTCTGGTAGCTGTTACAGTTCTTTTTAATTCAAACAAACGAGAGTTGGCCCCAACTATTATATCGTTAGATTTTTTATTTTTTTTTTTTTATTTAATAGGAAGCCCACGTTGCATACAATGTATTACCTTATAGTATATTTACACATTAATTACTTATATTATTTAACATCGTATACCCCATTTACGGGCTAACTCGACATGCAATTAATTACTTAATTAAATTACAAGTACTTAAAAACATTATTAACATAATATGACAATTTCTTCGTTTACTTACTACTTATCTAATTTACTCAATAAATTGGTTACCTAAACAAAAATAGAAAAAACTTATCACTCTAAACAAAAAAAAAACTAAATTTTATATAAACTAAATTTAAAATACAGCAACTATTATTAAATACGAAAAAGAAAACGAATGATATTATTTAATTAAATGATTTTTAATTTTGCGCTTGAAAATCGATGCAGAGTTCCAAAATATGTCCAACTCTGCTATTTTAAATATATTGTTATAGGACATTACAATTCTGTTAATAGGAGCGGCCCTACCTAGGTTACTCTTTGTAATTATTGGCATAAAAGTAATTTTATTTTTAATATGTGACCGTGCATTTTGTCTTGGAACTGCTAACCTTATTCTGTTTAATAAGTTCGGGCTATCAATAGCTCCATTTACAATTTTATGCAAAAAACAGAGATCTATTGAGTTTCTACGATTGCATAGTGATATAGTTTTATAATGTTTTAAGAGATCGTTGGTATTATTAATTTCTTTTAATATATTGTCCTTGTAGGCTAAGTGTCGTAAGAATTTTTTTGTACTCTTTCTATTCTGTCTTTATGCACTTGATAGTTAGGATTCCATACAACAGAGCAATATTCAAGTTTACTTTTAATCATTGAATTAAACAGCGTTAATTTTGTGGATGATCTTTTAAATTCTTTTGTACTTCTTGTTATGAAACCTAAAAGTTTAAGAGCATTACTCACCAGATTATCAATATGTGGTATGAAACTCAACTTACAATCTAGAATGATCCCGAGATCATTTATTTGATTGACCGTTTCTAATATGTTGCCATTTATACTGTAATCAAAATTAATATTTCTTATTTTTCTGCTGAAGGTGATACTGTAACATTTCAAATGATTTAATTTTAGATTATTTTCATTGCACCAAACCGAAAGTCTATCTAAATCCTGTTGCATATTAATCGAGTCTTCAATATTATTTATTTCACTATACATCTTGAGTCATCTGCATAAAGATAGATATCTCAATTACGTGCAAGATTTGTCCAATGAGTTCGCAAAATAACATTTCATTTCGAACTTAATGTCATCTCGACTGATATTAGAATCGAGGCCAATCAAATTTCTTTGTTTTTTAGAGATGTTCGAAATTTGAATGAATTAATAGTATCGAAATCGATATTATTATTTAGCAATAACAACATTGTCACAGATACGAAATTTGTTCTAACAAAGCAGTCTATTTTGATCGTGGTCGTAATGTTCGGTTCTTGAACGCATTATGGAGAGTTTATGATATTTGAGTATATAAAGTCATTAAAGTAGGATTGGGCTGCAACTTACGGATGATTCAATGCACTTCATACATAATGTAAAGTATTAAAGTAAAGTTTAAGTTAAAAATTTCTAAAGCAAATCGTAGATGGTTTAGTTTTTCCCAATTTATTTTCTAAACCATCTACGATTTGCGGACGATATAGTACTATTTTCCGAGTCTTCAAAGAATCTAGAGCATATGCTACAACAATTGTCAGAGGAAAGTGCTAAAATAGGCCTCACAATGAACGTCAACAAAACTAAAATAATGACAAACTCTGATAGAACAGAAATTAAAGTAGATGGTAAAACAATTGAATATGTAGATGAATACATTTACCTGGGGCATTTATTATCAATCAAAGACTGTATGACAAAAGAAATCGATAGAAGGGTCACGAACTCCTGGAAAAGATATTGGTCGCTCAGCGAAGTGATGAAGAACAAGCATATTCTCATTAAGGACAATAGAAAGGTTTTTAATGCTTGCATACTACCATGTTTATCTTATAGATCACAAACATGGGCCCTAACCGAGAAAAATCTCACAACTCTAAAAACTTGCCAAAATTCTATGGAAAGAAGCGTTCTAGGTGTTAGATTGAGAGACAGAATTAAGCTGCAGGACATAAAATAAAAAATAAAATTTAAAAATGTAAGCAAAATTATTAAACAGCAAAAATGGCGATGGACAGGCCATATGATCAGAGACAATTCTGGAAAATGGACGAAAAAAGTGACAGAGTGGTACCCCAGAAACGGAAAAGAAAAAGAGGCAGGCAATCCAAAAGATGGGAGGACGACATCCGAAACTTGGTCGGAAACATGTGGACTCGTCTAGCCAGAGATAGAACGACTTCAAAAAATTTACAGGAGGCCTATGTCGAGGGACACGCAGCAAGAAAAGTTTTTAATAATTAAGTTATGCAATATATTTAAATGTAATGTAGTTGCTGCAATAAAAGCCATTTTTATTTTATTTATTTATTTCTAAAGCTACTAAACTATAACTTAGATTTTTAATACGCGCAATATAAAAAATACTTTGTAGCTTACAACATGTTTGAACGAATAGATAAAACTTTAACAACCGGGTAAATGATATTATATTAACAAGTGATACTAAGACTTTTTTGTTTCAAGAGACTATTCAGGTATATTACAAACCGGTTCAAACCAGAACATTGTTTACACAGAATTGATATCTAAAATATTGCAGAGAGCTAATTTATAGAAAATAAAAACAAAACCTGATAGATTAACATAATACCTATAAGAAACAATGAAGTGGCCGTGTAAAAAATATTTTACCCTACCAAATTTTACACAGGATGCATGCTAGATTACTACTACTAGGTGTGGTACCAACGGCGCTTTTTTCTGGAGTCAAGCAATATTGTGTTTCGATTAGAAAGGCGCCGAGCTAGTGTAATTGCGAAGCAAATTGTAATGGGCAGGGCGTATCACTTAACATCAGCTGAACGTCCTGCTCGTCTTGTCCCTAGTTGTCATAAAAAAGGAGACACTTAAGGCATATAATTAGTTTTCGTCTCAAAGTGCAATATCAATCCTTCCCTCTGTAGGAAGGTACACCTGAGCATTAGTTTCTCTGACCGCTATAAATACGTCTAGTAGCTATTAATAGTTTTAATACAATAAAATAAGTTAAACATCCAAGTTTTATTTTACATCATTATTTAGTTAACCAGAATTTAGAGTTACGGCTTATTACGCAAACTGGTAAGTAGAACGTACGATAAGCAATGTTACACATACGTGATGCTGTTTCGTGGTACTTATTTCCTTTTGTATTCATATAAACATACGGGCGAATACAATTTAGATACCGAAGGTAACCAATTACTTCACACTTGAATTCTTATCGATCGTATTATGTCGTTACGAACTGCCGTCCGTGGTAGATTACATGCGCGCAGATTTCGTTTACGTCACAGTCTAGGTAGATTGTCACGTAAAGTATTAAGTCGAGTTTTATTCAGAATGTTAATATAAATATAGCCGAATGGTTAGTGACCCTGACTACTAAGCTAGAGGTCCCGGGTTCGAATCCCGGTAGGTGCAATCATTTATATGATGCATATGGATGTTTATTTACCGAGTCATGGTCATCATATGTTTAAGTAAGTACATATATTGTACTAGCTGACTCGACAGACGTTGTTCTGTTCATATTAAAAAAATCTGTTGCGGGTGGAATTTCGTAAAATCCGTTCTTACTTTTACTTCTCTCTACTCGGCGGTAAGGAATATTCCTACCAAATTTCAAGTCTCTACGCCTAATGGTTCGAGAGATGTCGTGATGAGTGACTATATACGTAGAAATCTCTTATATATAATATATTATATATATATATATATATTATATATATATATATATATATATTATATATATTATATATATATTACATATATATAATATATGCGGTGCGGTTTACAAGGAGCTTTCTTCCACGTACTACAAAGCTGTGGAATGAACTTCCTTGTGCGGTGTTTCCGGGACGATACGACATGGGTACCTTCAAAAAAAGCGCGTACACCTTCCTTAAAGGCCGGCAACGCTCCTGTGATTCCTCTGGTGTTGCAAGAGAGTATGGGCGGCGGTGATCACTTAACAACAGATGACCCGTACGCTCGTTTGTCCTCCTATTCCATAAAAAAAAAATATATATATACAAGAATTGCTCGTTAAAGATATAAGATATGTACCTATAGCTAATTATTTGATTGTATAAATTAAAGGTTGTGACTCTTGCGCTGTACACATACTTCGTAGCAGCTCTAATGGGTCGTCAGTTGGTACCACCAGCGTCCGGAAGTACCTCTAAATACGAACCTGATGTATACTTTCCATTGTTCACAGCCTTGCAGGTAAATTTCTTCTTTTCTGTTATTAATTTTAAACTTTATTTTTCTCATGTATTTAGTATTTTTGACACTATCATCTATCACTTCAATGTTAAATCTTTTTAAACCGAGATGGTCTTTCTGTTGCTAAAACAAATTGTCTATTATGGTGTATTACTTTGACTATTGTTTGCTGTTTTTACTTTATTCATAAAAATATTTTATTAAATAGAAAAAAATATAAAACTGTGATTGAATGAATACCTTGATCATTGAAGATACGGTGGCAGATATAATCTAGATAGCTCTTTGAAATTTCTTTTCTCCGGAGAGAATACGTACATACTATCAATGTACTTCATTATGAATGACCCTACTGGATCCCAAAAATACAATAGATATTTAGATAACTATAGAGTTATATAGTAAAAATTTCTTGCTTACCTCAGGTTTTTTTTTCTTCTAAAGTAGTAGTAACTTGCACAGCTCTACGTCAATCATATTCAAAAGGTTCCCCAAACATCAGGTGATCAGTGCTGCATCTATGAACTGATCTGACAAAGGGTAAAGCCGTGATTTAAAATACTACCTGGCACCATATATGTCAGCACTGCCGCCTCAACAAGTACCTCAGTGTGGTCGGAATCAAAAACGAAAGAAATAACAGATTTTGCATTGTCGCCGATGAAATGCCTCTTCATCTCCTGTGCGGTTGCATAAGCGCGCTTGGCGCCTACACCCTGCTCCCAGGTTTTGCTTGTAATACTCGCGTCAAGAAGATACTGCGGTTTGTAAATGCGGCAGGGTTTGACGACGAGCTATAAATATGAGTGGCGAACACAATGGTTCAATTCTGGACTCAGTTATACTAGGACTCCTAGCTAAATAGCCACCCTCTACATATTAATAAATAATATATCACCCACTATTGGAGAACAGCTGCGTCACGTCAACTCTGCTGATGGCTTCAGCTATGCGATCCTTAAATATATTTTCAAGATTTCGTGTTGGAAGATGGTATGTTGCTGTAGAAAATACTAAAAACTTCAATTTATTTTTCAGTTTTGCTTTTACGTGGGATGGTTGAAGGTAGCTGAGGTGTTAATAAATCCATTTGGAGAAGATGATGACGATATTGAACTTAATTGGTTGATAGATAGGCATATTAAGGTAAATACTACTGCATCTACTCTACTTAATAACTCTTGAGCTTCTTCTTATAAATCCATATTTATTTGTAATTGTAGTGTTTGACGTGTGAGTACTTTTGTTGCATCACTTTACTTATTAAATTGTAATTAAATTAATTTATAAAACGGTGTAGCTTTAAATGTTGATTTAATAGAGTGTCAATGACTTTTTTTCCACTTCAAAGCTCAACCTGAAAAGGCTTACTTTACGAGCAAGTGTATTGAAAAGTTAAATTGATATCGACAATATACCCATTGACTAATATTCACACAGTAATGGTACAGATTAACAGCCGAACTCGTCAACCGATGAAGCGGAAGACAGCTGCCGCCAGTGTGACATCGCCTTTTGTATATATCTCCATCTTCTCCTTTCACTTTATAGAGTATATTTTGGTTTATAAGAAGAGGTGAGAAAAACAAGTTTAGACGTATTATGGCCATGCTTATAACACTGTAGTTCAACTTGTAAATGTAAAAATATGTATTCCAGTGAGTGCAAGTACGAGCAGATGGTATATCTGATATTATTCGACATCATCAGCAGTGTCAGTATGATAAGAGGCCTAACGCTTCACACGGCGCCTTTTTCTACGGTCAAGCTGTAATGTGCTTCGGTTTGATAGGCGCCATAGCTAGTGAAATTACTGGACTAATGAGTTTTTTTTTATGAAAATACGAAACGAGACGAGTAGGACGTGCAGGTGATAGTAATTGATACGCACTGCGGATTACAATGCAGTGCCGTTCAGGATTCTTGAAAAGCCCAAAAAATCTGAGCGGCACTACAATTGCGCTCGTTACCTTGAGACATAAGATGTAAAGTCTCATTTGCCCAGTAAATTTCACTAGCTACGGCCCCCATCAGACCGAAACAAAGTAATTTTTACATATCAACCCTTTTTTTTTTATGGAATAAGAGGACAAACGAGCGTACGGGTCACCTGTTGTTAAGTGATCACCGCCGCCCACAATCTCTTGCAACACCAGAGGAATCACAGGAGCGTTGCCGGCCTTTAAGGAAGGTGTACGCGCTTTTTTTGAAGGTACCCATGTCGTATCGTCCCTGAAATACTGCACAAGGAAGCTCATTCCACAGCTTTGTAGTACGTGGAAGAAAGCTCCTAGAAAACCGCACTGTGGAGGACCGCCACACATCCAGATGGTGAGGATGATATCCTAACTTGTGGCGTGTCGTGCGAAGGTGGAATTCGGCGGCAGGAATCAGGTTAAACAGCTCTTCGGAACACTCCCCGTGATAAATGCGGTAGAAGACACACAATGAAGCGACGTCTCTACGCAACGCCAAGTGATCCAGCCGTTCACAGAGCACTGAGTCCCCAACAATTCGAGCTGCTCTGCGTTGCACGCGGTCAAATGGATCGAGCTGATACTGGGGTGCGCCAGACCAGAGATGACAGCAATACTCCATGTGTGGCCGGACCTGCGCTTTGTAGAGCGCTAGTATGTGGGCCGGCTTGAAGTATTGCCGTGCTCTATTAATGACGCCCAGTTTCTTTGAAGCCAATTTGGCTTTGCCTTCCAGATGACCACGAAACTGGCAACCGCTCGAGATTTCGAGACCCAGTATTCCGATACTAAGCGCGGCTTTAAGAGAAGTGTTCTCGAAGAGCGGTGATACGACAAATGGGGTTTTTTTTGTGGTAAATGCGCAAACTTGAGTCTTCTGGGGGTTAAATTGGACAAGGTTCAATTTTCCCCATTCCGCGACCTTCTCAAGAGAGGACTCGATAGAAGACACAAGTTTCTCCTGGCATTGGTCGACGATTTCCCGAGAGAGACCTGCATGGCCAGTGTATACGGCATCACCAGTGCTATCGTCTGCATAGCAATGAATGTTGTCCAACATGTCATTGATATGCAGAAGAAACAGCGTGGGAGACAGCACACAGCCTTGGGGCACTCCAGCATTCACGGGCTTCGGGTTCGAGCAATATCCGTCGACAACGACCTGTATGCTGCGCCCAGTGAGGAAGCTGGAGATCCACTTGCACAAGCTCTCGGGAAGCCCAAATGATGGAAGTTTGGAGAGGAGCGCCTTGTGCCATACACGATCAAAGGCCTTCGCTTTATCCAGGCTAACTGCCAGGCCTTCCCCCTTGCTTTCAATAGCCGCTGCCCATCTATGTGTTAGGTATACCAGAAGATCACCTGCCGACCGACCATGGCGAAACCCGTATTGTCGGTCGTTGATCAACTGGTGACCATCTAGATATACCAAGAGCTGACGGCTAATTATGCTCTCCATGATTTTGGAGAGCAGGGAGGTAATAGCAATAGGCCTGTAGTTTGCCGGATCCGAACTGTCTCCTTTTTTTGGATCGGATGCAAAAGGGCTGACTTCCATGAGTCAGGAACTACGCCTTTAGAATAAGAGTGCCGGAATAAACGCGTTAGCACCGGCGTCAACTCAGGGGCACACGTTCTAAGCACGATTGGAGAAATGCCATCCGGCCCGCTCGACTTCCTGACGTCCAACGAAAACAGAGCTCGCCTAACAGTTTTCTGTCTGAACTGTACTTCAGGCATAGAGCTCTGACACCGCGGGATGGTCGGCGGTGTTTTTCCGTAGTCGTCAAGAGTCGAGTTGGAGGCGAAAAGAGTGCACAAGAGATCAGCTTTCTCTTTTGCCGTATGGGCCAGGGTGTCATTCCTCATGTGCAACGGCGGCATGGACGGCTGGCTGAAGTTACCAAGAGCAGCTTTCGACAACGACCAGAACTTGCGTGTTCCGGTCGGGTAACTGGAAAGCTGCTCGCCGATTTTGACGACGTGTTTTGACTTTGCACGGGTGATTTGCCGCTTAAAAAATCTGGAGGCACGGTTGTATTTCCTCTTAAGAACTGTGCAGTTCGGATCCTTTGTGCCCAGCGCCGCAACCCAAGTTCGATACGCCTGTTTTTTGCAGTCAGATGCTGCTTTAACTGACGCATCGAACCAGGGCTGTGATCTGCCACCGATCGGTACTACAGAGCTTGTTATAAAAATATCCATGCCCTGCAGTATCACATCGGCTACTGCAACGGCGCAGGCACTAGGATCATCCGAAGGGAAACCCCTGCCCCAAGGGTAGGATGCAAAAAAGGAACGCATCCTATCCCAATCTGCTGACTTGTAGTGCCAAACGCGGCGGGTCGCTGGTGGTCTGCGACGTTGGCGTCGGATAGGCACTACACTCCTGACCAGGCAATGGTCGGACGTTCCGAGAGGGGCGTCGACAAAGACCTGGTAACCATCGGGATGTGTAGTCAGCAGAAGATCCAATAAGGACGGCATGTGGCTATCCCCATCCGGGAGCCGCGTTGGCGACTCAACCAATTGGGACAGACCATACGCCAATGTAAAATTATGCACAGATCGCCCTGCGTAGTCTGTGGTACGTGATCCAAGCCATTCGGCATTGTGCCCGTTGAAATCACCCAAGACTACGATTTCAGCGGAGGGGATCTGTGCAAGTAGTCGTCAATTGCCGCTTGAACGCAGCCCATGAGATGATCGGTTTCTGCGTTACCACTATGGGACCTGTAGACACACGAATAGATGCGGACGCGGTCCTCTAAATCTAAACCTAGTCGTAGGCTAATGCGATAAGGCCCTGTTTACCACAATGTTTATAATTTTAGCTACATTGTTTCAAACTAATTCAACACATTCGTAAAGTATATTTTGTTATAATTCCAGGCAGCCTATATGATTGTTGACGAGATGCATGAGGAACATCCGGAACTCCTGAAGGATCAATATTGGGAGGAGGTTGTTCCCAAAGATCTGCCATACACAGTGGCTTCAGAACATTACAGGAGACACGAACCGCCGTGTTCTGCCGATCATTATAAAGTGAAGGCAGAAGACGCAGTGTACGCTAACGTTCAAATACCAAGGAAAAGTCTAGATGAAACCTATGCAGACTATGTAAGTATATTTTAAGTTGGTAACTTAGACGTCATCCTCACCATCTCGATGTGTGACGTTCCTCCACAGTGCATTCTTACGTTGGCACATTATAAGACTTGATTGGTGGATCTTAAAAGCTGTAATGGATGTGGGCAAAAGTTAACCTCAAAAGAGTTCACTTAATTCTTTAAAACTCATAATTAGCCCTTATTCTGACGCGCTTTAGTATTCCTGATCATCAATTCTTTTACAAATCTGATGGACGCAGGTTTCCGTAGTAATCATCTGCCACGCATGATTATTTCCCCAAAATCCTCTCTTGTTCTCCCTCAGTTAAAGCCTCTAAGATTTACTTAGTCGGACAAGTCTTATTTTTTTGGCAATGACATTGATAACGCTGGCAAAACCTTAAGAGGAACAACAGAAAAAATATAATACGAAATTTTTTCGATCGTAGGGTAAACGATGCGAAGGTGGGTCACCAGTTAAGTGTTAAAATATGTGTTTGATTTCAGGAAAGCGTAGACACTCCCCTTGTCGAACGACGTAAGAATTGGTTCCAAAGGCAAATATCCCGAATGGGATCAGTACGATCCGCATCCACGGCTTATTCTTCTGGTGGTTTGTTCGCAAGGAACCGCCACAATTCTGTTGTATATTCTAGTCCTGAGGCTGGCCAGGCTAATATACCTACTGCTCATCATAAAATGTCGCTTTATGATAGACTAGTTGGGCGAAAATCTGGACGAGGACAGCATAGACAGAACTCCAAACATGGTAAGTATGTTAAACATTTATGTAATTAAAAAACTTTCTTATAAACAACATTAGTTCAAGGTTCAATGTTCAAATGAATGTAGACAACTTAAGAAATATTAATAACTACCATCATAATATGCACAGTTCATAGTTAAAATACCTGATAGACTCGTATTAGCTTTTTTTTTACTAGCGCGAGTGTTACACATTTAATAATACAAATAAAACACTTTTAAAGGATTAAAACGCGTGTAATTGTAACTGTTTTTACATTAGATTTTTGTCTTACATTGTGCAAACTAATCGCAATATCTCAAGCCTACTTACGGCCGTCTTCAATAACCTATCCTAAGTTTAACTTACTGAGGTAGACAAATCTATCCTTTCACGCTTACTTACATTTCAATAACCTATCGACATACAGCATTGGGCTATAACTATATTGGACATAACTATGGATAGATAAGATTTTGTCATTAAACGGTGATAGCATCCGTAACTAGAGATACGTTAATAAAAACGGCCGTTAAAGAACACATTGCGGATATCAAACACAGACTCACTCTAAGTCAGCTGTATGTGAACACATAACATACCGTCCTAACCACTACATCCGGTTCGACTAACCAAAAGTTTTGGTACAAGAGAATAGATTTCTCCCAAGACTGGTACGTGAAGCCATCGAAATTAAAAAAACATCCAAATTTTAATAGAGAAGACGGTCTAAAATTATCTAACACCTGGAATACAATAATCTCTTAATTAAACCCCACAACTATATACACCAAAAAAGACACTGTCAGTAATTTTGCCAAAAACCTAGGCGCTAAACTTCATAATGACAACTATGACGAATACTATCTTTGACTCCATTTCATCTGCAGTCCCCCTGACAATGAGATCTGGAAAGGTTTTGAAACGTCGAGTTAACTAAAATAAAAATGTAACTTTTACGAAAAAATCTAATGTCAGAATAGTTACAATTACACGCGTCTTAATCCTTTAAAAGTGTTTTATTTGGACTCTTATTAGTAAAATTTTATAAGTTGTTATGTATAGTTTGATTCCTATGATAAAATATTTTTTCTACTTTAGGTCCAAAGAGCAATGGTTCAGCAATCCCAACAACTCTACGTAATCGCCCTCGCATACCCACGCCAGATGTTACGAAGGAAGTAATGGACAGAGAGAACCGGTTCTCAATGGGTATGCAGAATATGGGTGTGATCATGGCCCACCAGGGCTATCAGAATGAGGTTCCTGTCCTTGGCGCCCTGGTTCTGTCTCCAATACAAGAGCTAGACAGTGGTTCCGTGAACAATACACTTCATGCTGGACAGCCCGGTACCACAGCTCTGGCTCAGGCTGTTCTCTCGCCAAACTTAGCTCAAAGTAAGACTTAAATATCCTCTATTTTATTCGTGAATACATGGGCGTAGCTAGGATTCTATATAGAGGTGGGCAGATATAGAAAATCCTAGACTATATTGTTCAGTCGATAACGAGTGAGTATCTCACATTAGTGGAGGCGAGGTAAAATTTTTTAAACAAAATACAACACAAGAAATAGCTTTACTACTTAAAGAGCAATCTACGCGGTGTTTTACAAAAGTCTTTTATTCTTGGGCAATTTTAAATCTCAAATTGACAATCTCGATTCACGATACAGTCGATCGTCCCGAGCGGAGCTATGCAAATTGCGATTCACATTGACTGAGTTTATGGCACTGACCTCTACTAATTACCACTGGGTGGCGGCTGTCAAAGTGCTTTTGTGACTGTTTGATATTTGTCATTTTGGCACTGTTAGCCATGTAGCGAGAGTCTGCATTACTAAAACTAGTGATGACAACCTCAGCAAACATCAATATATGGTGTGAAACTATTTACAAAAAAAGATTGTGTACTTTATTACGTTGATTCTTGAAGTATAAATAGTACGGAAAACGACCGAAATTAATTCAAAATGTAAAAATACTTTAGTGTATTGTACGTTCCTTTGCAGCCTTGTATTATACATCAAAATTAGTTTTTTGGACGCTCGCGAGTGGCGCTTCAAATAGACACAAAAAATTTCTGCAAAACTTGCAAACATATTTCCAGTGGTATTTATTTATACAGGTCAGTTGTCTATTGCCTCTTCTCTCATCCCGCTCCGCGTTTATTTGACTCTCCTCTTTCAACGAGGAGGGGGGGGGACCTCTTTTTTAAAATAATATTTTTAGGGTCCTATGATGTAAAAATAGCAGCTGTTGTCTTTATAAGTTCTTTTAATAACAGAAATTAACAATATTAGAGTATACTGCAGAAACTAAGGTACATAAGCAACTAAACATTTTTTAACAATATGAAATGTCTAAAGTAAATGAATTTATTGTGAAAGAATAGGATAATTTAATACAAAGTATGGCCTCCTCTGCTATTCAAAACTTGTCGGCAACGATTATTCATTGAATTAATGAGACTGTTTATGTCATCTTGCGGTATTCGCTCCCAATGGAATTGTAGCAAATCCTTCAGCTGTTGGATTGTTGTAACTCCGACCAAGTCCTTCAAAACACGTCTCTGGAGCATATCCCATGCGTGCTCGATGGGGTTGAGGTCTGGCGAATTGTGCAGGCCAGAGCCAAGTATTGACTGGTTCGCCGAGCTGTATGTGAACGCGCATTGTCATGCACTAACGTAAAATCGGAGCCAAAGGTTTGTGCAAATACACATAAGGTCTGAAAATATCTTCAACGTAATTTTCAGCGTTCATGTTTCCCTTTACAAAATCGAGCTCAGTTCGCCTGTTCTTCATAATACCCGCCCATACCATAACTGTTGACCCGCTGTATGGATGAACTTCCTGAATGCACCTGAGCCTTTCAGTATTTCCGGGCCGACGGTACACTCGCACCCTTCTTGTATCAGGCCTAAACCCGAATCGCGACTCATCGAAAAACATAATTTTATCCATCCATAACATTGTTCCTAGGTCCATGTTCTGCGTTCTCTACACCCTTCATTTCGACTAGCTCGATTCCGGTGACGTATCGGTGGGCACCTAATTGGGCGCCGAGCTCGTAGGCCTTACTCATGCAGTCGATTTCGCACAGTTTGGGAACTTACATCAACACCACTTAAATTTTGTAGCCCCAAACATATCTCTCGAGTGGTTTGGTCTTGCAGTCAGTGTATATACCGGTCTTGCCGAGTGTTTGTACTCCTTTTACGGCCTGAATGCTGTTCAGCGGGTTCCCTTGTATTGTTGTAACGCTGCCAAAGACAACAAATAACACTTCTATGAATGCCAAAATGCTGAGGTACCTGAGATTGATTACTTCCCGCTTGCAACATCCCTACAGCTCTTTGCATTTCCTTTGCCGGCAAAAGACGTTGCTCCATGACGTAAAGAATATCTAACAATTCAATTTTGTCGCTATCTTTATTTAAATGGTGGTTAAAATTATAAAATCAAGACTAAGCGTAGCAATAAACACAAACAAATTCCCTTTCATTTAATTTTATGAAAAAAACAAAACACAATCGATTTTTTTTTACAACCAGCCAGTAATAACAAAAAAGTTTACATACCTATGCACTTTGAGTGAATAAAGACTTAGAAATTAATTAATATAAATGGTAAAATTGTAATATCAGCATGTTGCTTAGACTTTTTTTATGTGTGTATATTATGCTTTTCTCTTCTGTAACAATTTTTTTCTGTGTGTGGAATATCTCGAAAATATAAAAAGCTCGTTCAATTTCAGGTTTACCACCAATGTTGGCAGCAGCGCCTGTAGTATCTTCGATGACACTAACACCAATGAGTGTGTCACAGTTGACAATAGTAAATGGTTCTCGACCAACGACGCCGAGAACCGACAGAGTTGCCTCACCTGATGCCACTAGAGCAACGATTACAGAGATACCGTCAGATAAAGACAGCGAGCATAGCGATAACGGGACGCAAGAGATTTCAAGAAAATCTATTGGATCCAGACGGGGAGAAGTCTATGTTTGAAGCTTTTAGACGAAACATTTAAAGGATTAATTAGACTAGCAAGAGTATTGAGATGTCGATCATCTTTGAAAAAAAGCCTAAAACGGAGGAAACGAATCATTACCTTATTGTTTTGGCCTTCAGACTTACATAACAAGAAAAAATTGGGCATGTATATATCAGCCTTTCTAGGTTCAGACTGATTTTTAATTAATTTATTTCAACATTCCATAAAAAAGTATGATTCTATAATAGGAGGATTTATTAAAGACTATCTAAACGGTAATTTGTCTTGTAACTAACTAAAATACACTATCATATTGTAAAAGGGACAAAATGTTAGTTATGAAGATTTCTGATATTGATTTCTGGTATATAGTATTGCGATCTTAACGACGTTACATAATAAGATTTGTCTTCCACATGCAAATGGAGTTTGGTCGGCATGATGACTTCTAAACTAAATTTGTTTCTACCAAGAAGAAAAAATATACAAAAATACACTAGCAGATGTTTAAATCTGTTTGTTTAATTTTAGCTTATTATTGTAAATAAATAGAGAAATATTTAACAATATTTATGCAGCAGAAGAGGCGCTGTGAATATTTTTTTAAATTATACTATACTCGTATTAATAAAACAGAAACCTCAACCGCTGTCTGGACAAAATATACTAAAATTACTGAACAGATTTTGATGCGGTATCAATAACAGACGAAGTGATTTACGAGAAAGGGTTCTATAAAGTAATTTCGGAATCGAATTTTTGATATTTCGTATGATTTGGAGCATTCCTGCTTCCACATGTTATAGTTACACACAAGATCACAATTTTTAACTTCTTTGACCTCTTTTCAATTCTCCCTTTTGACAGATTCTAAAAATCATCACATTTAGTTTTTTTTACTAAGTTATTACTATTCTTAAATTTGTTTTTGGAAAGTCAAGACAAAAATAAAGCAAATTTAATTAATCCTTTTTTAAGAAAACAATTTCGTTTTATACAGTAACATTACTTGGATCACATAATAAGCTTCGATACTGCCGAGAAATCCTATTAAATAGAGCACTTTATCCCGATGTATAGAATCTTTATATCTATACACATATATATATATAAATAAAATTAAATTCTTTAAAATAACAGGTTTTTACTAAATGCGTTTGTTTGTTTACACGGTGCTTACTCTAGAAATATCTATAATATTATTTTCTGTCTATTTATTCCAGCGCATTTTAAATGCTTGATCATTTTTGTTAGAGCTTTTAGTAGCAGATTTTTAGTTAAATCTATGGGAAGTTATTAACCACATTAATAATAACTTATGAAATGGTGGATATTATCCTATTTAGTGGTCTATTTTCGGAAGTGAACTCGCGGGAAGCCCATCGTAACAAATAAAATCTCAGTGCTGTTACTTCGGCAACTAATTATTTTAATCAACTTTTAATATTCAAAAACAGTTACTCCTTCTTTAAATCTTGACAGGTTTATATCTTTCACAATGTAATGTAAGTATCATATCATGAACTTTTGTTCAAAAAATAAGCCCGCTTTCTTTCCTGCGCCCATTCTTCTCAGGGATCAGGCATACATAGATTTTTTTATCAAAACTCTGACAGTTAAATAAATCAATCATTAGCAAATCAACAATTATGCAGCATTTTAAACACAGATAAGTTGTATGGTATAATGCAGTTATGTTGTACTGCTGAACTGTACAAAGTCTTTGCCATTTTATGACTTATTGTTAGGAGACACGAACTCGGACTTTAAAAGAGCGAAATTATCACAATGACTAAACACAACGGGGAAAAGTATCCTCGATTTTATGAAGAGTCCAGCTTACTGAAGTAAAGATGAAAAGTGGAGTCAAAGTGATCACAAACTAGTATCCTAGAAAATCTAGTCCAAAGTAAAGCAAAAAAGCAATTGTGTGGTCTTATGAAACCACAATGCAAGTGAAACTTTGTTTCACAAAATAACATTAATATCAGTATAATAAACGAAGAAATAAATCAAAACCTTTACTTCTTTATAAAAATTTAAATGTAATGTGATAAAAAACTTTCGTCAGGGGTGTGGGGTTCGAACCTACTCACCTTCTCGGGAACTAGAGCTTAAATCTGGCGCCTTAAACGGTGCGGCATATCTGACTTTAAAGCAGTAGTTGATTTTAATGATTTAACCCCACCCCTACTACATTATATATATTTTTCACCTTAATACAATGTGTTTGGGGGAAGACAATTAAAAAGACAGCAGGACCGGGAGACACGACTCACTGGTAGGAGTTAGAAGAGGTATTTTACAACGAGGAAAACTGAAAAATATTATATATAGTCAGTTAGTACCTATGTATGTGAATAGTATAAATTCTAAATTAGTTTGTTAGTTAATTCTCTAGTCTTCAATAGTAAAAACAGTCTTCAGTTGAAGCTCCATGCAAACATTCATAATATGCATTTAGTAAAAATCTATTTTGTACAAAAATGCAATTTGAAATTGATTTTTATGTGTAGATTCAAAATTACTTTTTCTAAGTATCAGATAGCATGTACATTATTGTAATTTTGTAAATGTATGTATTAACAAAAAATGTTCGTTTTATTTACAAGATATTATGTAATATTTACAATATATAAAATATATGAGTACTATAACTATAGCCTTCTTTTTAAATAGCATTTATTTTATTACCGTTTTACAAATGACGTTAGCTGTGTTTACTTTCATTTACGTCCATATTATAGTTAGTTAAAATATTTTTATTAAATTTAAACTATCTCAATTATATAATATTTGACACAATGATAATTACTAAAGAAATTATGAAATTTTTGCCACTAAGTGTGTGTAGTTTTATTACCTACCTATGTAAATATAACAGTTAAAATATAATTCTATTACGCTTTTATTTTAAAGTGATTTTTTAAAGTAAATGTTTTATTTTGATGATTCTTCCGTTTCAGGGTTTGTATGAATTTGTAGAAGAAATTTTGACATATGACAGATAATGTCGTAAAAGTCTTAGGGTCAGTCGTATTGTGATCATCTGATATTAATCTGAATTCAGTGCCTGTTAGTTATAAGTTTAGATAATATAATTATTGAGCTTAAATATCCGTCCATTTTTGTGTGGTGCTGTTACTTGTGTTATATTATAATTAAATTAATTATCAAATTGAGATGAATTTTCCTAAATAATTTTAAAATATATCATTAATATTTAATTGTACCTTTTGTAATTTGTAATTTTTTTACAAGTATGAATGTAACTCTAAAAGTGTACAGTACTTATATTTAATAAAGTATTCTTTTTAGTAGAATGGTTTTGGTTTTTTTTTTGCGTCTATTTAGCGGAATTTGATTACACTAATATAAGTTCAGATGTTTTTTCTATGACAATTAGGGACGAGACGAGCAGGACGTTCAGCTGATGGTAATTGATACGCCCTGCCCATTACAATAAAGCGCCGCTCAAGATTGTTGAAAACCCCAAAAATTCAGAGCAGCACTACAATTGCGCTCGTCAGTACAATTGCAGCTGGAGACATAAAGTGTCTCATTTGTCCAGTAATTTCACTAGCTACGACGCTCTTCAGACCGAAACAATAATCCTTACACTAGCCGACATCCTGTGCAAAGGAGCCTCCCACTGGTAACGTCCATGGAGATGCATAGGGAATCCTTCCTTTTGGCACCGACTTCAAAGCTATAAATTAATATAAAAGGTAAAGGTTTGCATAAGAGGTGTATTTAATTAAATTTTTAGTTATTTGATAGATACTTTTCAGTTTTTGAAGTAGTTTTTTTTTAATTTTCCTAATTTTAACGTTATTTAATAATTTACGCTCGATTTTTTGGTGTAGTTGAAGTTGCAATCATTTCGAAATTCACAAAAAAAAACACGTTTTACAATATTTATCTATGACAAATAAATAGCACTATAATAGTAAATAATTTGCGTGGCAAAACTTAATAACTGTAACGAATTAAGTAAAAAACTTTTAATGAAATCAATAAGTTCTTTTATTTAGTTCTGCCACAATTCTCTCTTAGGGTCACGTGAAATTTATGACTTTAAAAAAAATTAATACTGATTAAAATAAATAAATATAAGTTTATAATAATTTCAATATACACAATAAAGAGTCAGTAATCCGTTTTATATAATCTTTTTCGACTAACACACGTTATACAATTGGCGGGATTTCTAACCAATAGTCTTAAAGAACTTTTCTTGTACATTTATGATTGATTCGCCAGTCATTATTTTAGGTGTTGATATTTTGCCACAGACAGACAAAGAATTTATAAGAAGTCAAACATTTTCTAAATTCTGATAGTTCCTTCATCCCCAATATTGATGAAGAAGACGCAAAACGAAACGTACACCAATTTTAAAACAGAAAAAGAAAAAAAAATAATTTACAGAAAATCGTTCTTATTCGGATAACGACATGTTTGAATCAATGACTTAAAAGCAAGTCAAAATAAATACTAACACTACAAAATGTAAAAAATTCGTGCAACAGCTACCTTCAAGAGTTAAAAATAAATCTTATCAAGTAAACAAAATATTATTATAGAAGAAACTACTGATGCTGAGTCAATACAAGAAGATATTTTATTAAAAAGCAAAATAAAGATATTTTGAACAGAAATAGAAAAGAGATGGAAAAAATCAGACTCTAAAAAGTGGAAACGAAATAAAGAAATTCAAGTAAAGAGATATTATGAAGACCGAAAAGGAAAAATTCATCTGGCTAAAATATTTAAGAGTCTTACGAACATTCATGTAACACCAATTGTAGTTTTAAATGTTCAGAATCATTCTCCCAAAACGACCGCATTAAAATTTGCAATGGATACTAGGCAATAGAAGTTCTTAAACAACAAAAAGAATTCCTACGTGAACGGATTATATTTAAAAATAAAAAGTAGTTTAATATAATTACCACCGGAGAAACAAATCAAATCGCTAAAGTGTATGTACGAGTTTGCAAATATATGTGGACCTGCGCTTTGTAGAGCGCTAGAATGTGGGCCGGCTTGACGTATTGCCGTGCCATATTTATGACGCCCAGTTTTTTCGAAGCCAATTTGGCTTTGCTCTCCAGATGACCGCGGAATTAGCAATCGCTCAAGATTTCAAGACCCAATATTCCGATACTAGGTGAGGCTGTAAGGGAAGTGTTCTCTAAAAGCGGTGATACGACAAATGGGGGTTTTTTAATGCTAAACTCGCAAACTTGAGTCATGTCCAGTGTATAAGGTATCACCAGTACTGTCACCTGCATAGCAATGTATGTTGGAGGTGTCCAATATTTCATTGATATGCAAAAGAATCGGTGTAGGAGATAGCACACAGCCTTGAGGCACTCCAGCGTTTACGGGCGTCGGTTTCGAGCAATAACCGTAGACAACGACCTGTATGCTGCGCCCAGTGAGGTCCACTTGCTTAAGCGCTCGGAAAGCCCAAATGATGGAAGCTTTAAGAGAAGCGCCTAGTGTGATACACGATCAAAGGCCTTCGCTATATCCAGGCTAACTGGTAGGCCTTCCACCCTTGCTTTCCATAGCCAACGCCCATCTATGTGTTAAGTAAGCCAGAAGATCGCCTGCTGACCGACCATGGCGAAAGTCTTACTGTCGCTCGTTGGTCAACTGTTGGCCTTCTAGGTATACCAAGAGCTTGCGGTTAATTATGCTCTCCATGATTATGGAGAGCGGGGAGGTAATACCGGATTTATCACGGGGAGTATTCCGAAGAGCTGTTTTACCTAATTCCTGCCGCCGAATTCCACCTTCGCACGACACGCCACAAGTTAGGATATCATCCTCACCATCTGGATGTGTGGCGGGCGGTCCTTCACAGTGCGGTTTACAAGGAGCTTTCTTCCACGTACTACAAAGCTGTGGAATGAACTTCCTTGTGCGGTGTTTCCGGGACGATACGACATGGGTACCTTCAAAAAAAGCGCGTACACCTTCCTTAAAGGCAGGCAACGCTCCTGTGATTCCTCTGGTGTTGCATGAGAGTGTGGGCGGCGGTTATCACTTAACAACAGGTGACGTACGCTCGTTTATCCTCCTATTCCATAAAAAAAAAATAGCTATAGGCCTGTAGTTTGCCGGATCCGAAATGTCTCGTTTTTTTAGGTCCGGATGGACATGGACTTGCCTTCCATGAATCAGGGACTACGCCTTTGGGACATTAGTGCCGGAAAAAACGCGTTAGCTCAGGGGCACACGTTCTAAGAATGATTGGAGAAATACCATCCAGCCCACTCTTATCCACTGGTTGGTTGAAATTCCTGGCGGCCAACTAAAACAGAGCTCGCCGAACAGTTTTCTGTCCGTTGTCGTCAAGAGGCGAGTTAGAGGCAAAAAGAGCGCACCGAAGATCGGCTTTACCTTTTGCTGTATGGGCCAGGGTGTCTTTCCTCATATGCAACGGCGACAGGAACGGCTGGTTGAAGTTACCAAGAGCAGCTTTCGACAACGACCAGAACTTGCGTGTTTCAGTCGGGTAACTGGAAAGCTGCTCGTTGATTTAGGAAATAAATGAAAGGGGGATAGAAATGAAATGAGGCCCTCTCCCAGCTTGACAATAATTATTAGATTAGTTAATTCAATAAGTCTATGGAAATTTGGAATATAATGTGACAGAAGGCAATAAAGGTAGTTATCGATCTCAATATTCTCTCATAATTATAGTGATTATGTGGAAAAAATCAATAACTCACGGCAAGAACTAAATAATTACATATAAAATTCTAAACAGAGTTATATCAGAACTAAATAACTGTCTATTGGCAGTTCTCTATCATAATAACAATACTAGTACCATAATTGTGCAACGCTTATATTAATTATGTCCGATTTTATAATATATAAAAATATCGCAATAAAATTCAAATTCAAATATATTTATTCAAAATAGGATATTATAATATCACTTATTGAAAGTCAAAAACTACACCGATTCCAAAAGGTGTGCCTCAGACCTGAGAAGAACGGGTGCAACAAACTCAGCGGGCTTCTTCTAATATATAAAATTCTCGTGTGTTTGTTACCAAACTCCTCTGAAACGGCTTGTATGAAATTTTGTGTGCACATCGGATAGGTCTGAGAATCGGCCAACATCTATTTTTAATACCCCTAAATGATAAGGAACCCACCCCTAAATAATTTTTATTATTTTTTTGACTTTTTCTAATTTTCTATTTTTATTTTATTATGATTCAGCATAAAAATACATATAACTTCAAATTTTCACCGGTCTAAGATTAACAACTATTTTTGTATCGCGATTTTTACATTATTCTGTTCCATCCACTAATCCGCAATAGGGTTGCAAGATGGCAATGGAATATAATAATTATTATAGTACGATATGTTTTGGCCTACCAAAAGCCCTAGCTGAGAATAGGTCGTCATCTATTTTTTGTACCCAAAAATTTAAAATTTATTACTTTATATGGCAATACAACGTTTGCTGGGACGGCTAGTTTTTTTTTTATAAAAATATGGTTACAATGTTATATCGTTATTATTTAATTGCCTGAGGGCGGTCGCACCATTCCCAATCTGTGGTATCATTAGGAAAGTTATTTATGTTATACTAACCTTTACCACACAAACGTTTTCTAACAATTATATTGAATATCGTAGTACATTTGTTTTGAACATTTTCTGGGGTCTTATTGTAAAAGCATATACAACGCCCCACAAAAGACTTACTAACTCGACATAGCCGAGTTGTAGGCATTATAAGTTTATGTTTGCTCCTGGTGTTAACGTTATGGTTATAACAGTTTCTAGCAAATTCAATTATGTGCCTATGTACACCCATAACATTATCAAGAATATTATATTGAGAGACAATAGTCAAGATGTTTATTTCCTTAAATTTTACTCTCATTGATTATTTAGGACCTAGGCTAGTAAATAGCGCGAATAGCCACAAATGTGGTGTTTATATCAGCGGCTACTTTTATATTATAAATGTGAATGTAAGTTTGTTGTTGCGCTTTCATGCCTAAACCACTGAACTGATATTGATGAAATTCTATACAGAGATATACTAGAGCCAGGAAAAGGAAATAGGCTACCTTTAATTGCGATAAATTAATTACGCGTTGAAAAAGGGGATGGAAGTATGTATTCGTCATTTTCGGAGATACCATAAACTTTGTATTAAGGCACTTAAAAAGTAGTAGCATTTTTTTGAAACTTTGACAATAGGAAAGCGCCACCAGCAGCGGAAACAGCAATTTGTATGTGTATTATTTGCAAAGTAACTATTGCACGCATACAAAATGGCGACTAAAGATAGTAGGACATAATACTATGAAAATAAATAAAATAAACTAGTCGCGCCGTATCTACGTCGGTTAATTGTCTAAACTCTAATCTTTTTAACCACGTATGCTGCAGAACTAATTCTATTAGCCAATACTTCAATATGGGGGCCCCATTGTAATTTAAAATCCGATTTACCGAAAGTACTTTACCTAATCAGTTAAATGATATCAATTGCTTTTTAAAAATCCAACGAGAAGTATTAAAAATTTTAAATTTTCAGCACTCCCGTACATTGCTTATTTTAAAAGGTTATTTAAGCTTAATACGGATATTAATGTAAACTGTTTAGTAACATACAAAATTTAGTATTCAAAGCAGATGTTCGAAGTGACGTCATTGTTGTGTGATACAATGACCTTTCTACTCTAATCTTCTTCTTATCGAGTCGACGGTCACCTCAAATACGGGCAGCCCAAAAAGCCGTAACCGTGATAGCTCGGTCGGTAGCCTCGTGTAGCTCCTCGTTCGTGCATGTTGTCGGGCACGCAGGGCACCCAGTCATGTGCGCAACGGTCTGTCTCGGATGACCGCAGATGCACTCCGTATCATGTCCAGAGATGAAACCCCACCTCGCTAAGTTTGCCCTAGATTTTCCCACTCCTGCTCTGAGACGGTTTAGCGACTTCTAGATAGGCCAACTGAGGTTGTATCCTTCGGCTAGTTTCTCTTTCACGCTGATGTTCGGGTTTGAGGTGCTTAGCCGTGACCTCCACATGGCAAGACGAGTAGTTTCAGCGGTCTGGTTGAGAGGCTGCACTAAGTGTAAGAAGCTAATCCTGGAGCGTAGCCTACGGCGAGCTGGTATATGATTGAATAGTGGATGCCGTCTGTCCTGTGTCTGTTTTGTTCTTTCTACCGAGCTGGAGACTGCTCTTCGCACCTCAAGGGGGGCTATTCCTGCCAGCTGGTACAGTTTTTCGATAGGTGTTGGCTTCAGACAACCGGTTATTAAACGACAGGACTCATTCAGTGCTACGTCGATCAGCTTTATATGTGCCGACTGTTCCCATGCAGGGGAGGCATATTCGGCTGCGGAGTAGCAGAGTGCAATGGCTGTAGTGCGCAAGACGGTTGGTTTAGCTCCCCAGGAAGTCGTAGTCAGCTTTCTCAGTATGTTGTTGCGTGTGCAGACTTTCTGCTGAGTATTCATGCAGTGCTGTTTCATCGTCAGGTTTCGGTCAAGGGTTACGCCCAAGTATTTGGGGAATCTATTATGGGATAATTTTGTGTTTTGCCTTGTTATGTTAAGTTCCCTGTTTGCGTCTTTATTACGTAGGTGGTATACGCAGACTTGAGTTTTATTTGGGTTTGGTTTCAATCCATTTGCCGTATAGTAGTCGCCGAGCTCGTTCAGAGATGTAGTTATTCCTTCCTCTACACTCGTGAAGCTGTCCGCTTGAGCTGCTAGTGCTAGGTCATCTGCGTAAATGAAGCTTTTTGTGTCCCGTGCCCTAGGCTGGTCGTTTGTGTAGATATTGAACAGACTTGGTGCCAGGACGCTACCCTGTGGCAGTCCATTGCGCTGTTTCCTCCACCGACTCTTCTGATTTTAAAGGACAACCTGGAATTGGCAGTTGCTCAGTAGCTGCCTCACAATCTGGCAAAAGGTGTAATCAGCCGTGATTTCGTAAAGCTTTTTGATCATTGCGCAGATGTTAACTGTATCGTAAGCAGTCGAAAGGTCCACAAAAGCGACACCGGTAATTTTCCCCCTCTCGAAACCATCCTCAATATGTTGGGTCAGGTTGAGAATTTGCGACGAGCAGGACTTGCCTGGGCAAAAACCTGATTGTTCGGGGATAAGCTTCTCATCGATGTGTGGTGTAAGTCGGCCAAGAAGGATTCTTTCAAACAGCTTGTACAGGTGGCAAAGAAGGGAAATTGGTCGGAAATTTTTAGGATCGTCAGCAGGTTTACCAGGCTTAAGTAACGCAACGATCCGGGATCGATATCAGAGTTGACCAGGCCTTTTTGCTATTGTGGGTCATGTCTAGTGACTCAACCAGGTCTTGCCATTTCTTCCTTCGGCATTCCCCGATGCATTGCATTAGGTGTTCTCCCTTGGAGATTGTACTCTAATAATAAACTCATACTAAAAAAATACTAAATGTATAGGGAGTGTTTTATATCAAAATTTGTAGTAGTGGATAGGTACGTCTCGTTGGATTTAAAAAAAGGTATCGATATCTTTTTACTGATTTTTATTTTGATTTAACAGTGGGAGGCTCCTTAGAACAGGAGGCCGGCTAGATAATGGGTAGCACAAAGGCGCTTATTTCTGCCGTGATGTCATGTGTAAGCATTACTGTGTTTCGGTTTGAAGAGTGCAGTAGCTAGTGAAATTACTGGGCAAATAAGACTTAACATCTTATGTTTCAAGGTGACGACCGCAGTTGTAGTGCCGCTCAGAATTTTTGGGTTTTTCAAGAATCCTGAGCGGCACTGCATTGTAAAGGGCATGGCGTATCAATTACCATCAGCTGAACGTCTTGCTTGTCTCTTATTGTCATAAAATAAGATTAAGTAACGTACTTTCGATAACAGTTTAAAGTGTTATCTATTTATTTTACATATCTGAATAGTTACGAAATAATCACCAGGTCACACTTAACGATTACATTATGTATATACAACGTGTTGCAAAATATCCCCTACGAAATATAATTAATTATCAAAGACAAAAACTTTGTCAACCCTAGTAAGCTGTCATGTCACAGAACCAGATCATAAAACAGAAAGGCCTACGTACCTATTTTGCCTAATAATTGTCTTTTCTTTAATAGTTTTTATATTTTTCATTCATAAATGTTTAATACTCACATACTTTTGGGATAACTTTGAGAACCAAAGAACACACAACAAACACCATGTTTCACCATGTTTGCTCGTAACGTACGAGAACATCTTATAGTTCGCTTTCCGCGAGGATGGATCGGCCGCGAGGACTTATGGTCTGCTCGTTCTCCGAACCTCACACCCTTGGACTTCTTTTTGTGGGATTATGTGAAGGACAGAGTATATTTCTCCGATTGCACCACGGCTGCCGAGATGGAACAGCGTATAGTATCGGTTTTCGCATCAATAACACCGACGATGGTGCGAAATGCCACACAAGCCATATCCCGACGAGCGATTCAGCAAGGTGGAGCAAGCACACTTTGAGCCGTTTTTGTAAATTTGTTATGAAAAACCTAGTGTTCGTTTAGGTTGTTTCATTAGGTAAGGGTTTTTAAAAATTTATGTCCTTCCGCGAATCAGGTAGAAATGTAGGTACATTCTGCGTAGTTTACTCTTTAGCTTAACTAAAATAGGGTTTGCACATCATTGAAAATTTAATAATATTTTTTATATTTTGGGGTATGTTATACAGCGTTACAATGTTTCGCATATGGCAGTTTTGTAACATGTTGTTATACATAACTATACAGTTGTGCCATCTCACCGGAGTGTCATTTATGCCTTTGCTCTTTATCTCTGGGGACCTAGACTATCTTTAAATTTGTATTGCTTCATCAGAAGAAATATTTTGTCATTTAAAAATAATTGGGTTGGGGCTAGGTCTGGCGAATATGGTGGATTGTATATAAGTCAGGCATTATCATGGAGTAAAAATTATCGGTTTTCGAGTCATGGCAGTCTTCCTCGTTTTTCGCCATCGTTGTTGAAAGAAGTACAATTGACAACTGCTGCCATTGCTTAACCAGATCAACTCACACCATAAGTATTCATCAATGTCACACTATCATTTTTAAATGGGTAAGCCTCACTTTAGGGCATTGGTATAGAGAGCCCACTTATTATCGCGCGTCCGAATTTGCCCTTTTTTCAATGGGTAAGGCTCACTTTGTGGCATTGTTGAACCATTTCTCCTGGAGTCAGCCAGTGCGATGTACGCGTGCGATTATGGTATAGAGCCCACCTACCATCGCACGTCCGAATTCGCCCTTTTTTCAATGGGTAAGCCTCACTTCGTGGCTTCCTCGAGGTTCATTCTCAAATCAAAGTTCACTCTGAACCTACATTCCAAAGAGGTTTAATTTAACAGTACGAAAAAACTTGAATTTCATACAATATCTTTATAAAAAATCAAGCCTTTGTCCACGTTGAAGTACAATCTGTAAGTATTTGACGGATTTTTTTTTCAATTGTATAAATATAAATTACACATTATCGTGTAGTTTTAACAGTTATACGAATTCGTAGTTTATGACACATTCTTGAACGATGGTTTCTTTATAGTTGGAATTTACTAATCAAACGTTTCAATTACCTCGAATATACCGAAAGGACCAGACGTGCAAGAATTCACGTTATGTTCCCAACAGTAATTGAACACGCAATCCTTAGATCGATAGACAAACACGTGAACTTAACTATCATCACGTCATTACACTCGGATTTACCTGTCTACTTTTAATCTCATATTGAGTAAAAATTGAAACCATTTTGATACCAAAAAGGCCCTTTCTCTGCTGCAAAGCTGTACTGAACAAAGCTTTATGAATTTTAGTTTTAAGAGCGCTGTAGCTAGTGAAAATCCGTTTTAAGAGACTTTTAATCTCATAATGCAGTGCTCTTCAGAATAGTAAGAAGGTCCTTAAGGATCCTGATTGCAATTTGTTGGGCAAAACATATTAATTACCATCAGATGAAATCTTGTCCATCTTGGCAGTTCTTAACTTAAAAAAGCATGGGAACTGGAGATGTCTCAACATCAGATGACCCAGATGCTGATTTGTTGTGATTACTACTAAAATGTATTAATTTGCTGTTAATAGAGCTTATGCATGAATATAAGTATTTTATTGTAGTAAGTAATACAATAGTAAGCGTTGCGTGCCGTGTCCTAAAATTAGTTGGCTATCTAGGCTTTCCGTGGCATGCCTTTGTTCTAGCTCTAGGTATCTGTAAAGGTGGGGCCTGGACGTCATTCGCTGTAAATCGTTACAACAACGCATGCGTATGGTTGTGCACCGATGCAACTTGTAATATAGCTCGGTCTAGGTAGAACGTACCTATATTCAATAAATTCGCAGAGCCCTGGATCTAGCCCGGCTGAACTCTGCGTTGAACTTCCGCCGATCGATAGAGCTTAAATCTAGGTTGTTGCTAGGCAACACTGCAGATACGTTTCCATGAAATTCATTTTATAGTGAAACGAGATTTATGCTTGAAATATTCCGGGAAATTTAATTAATTGTACAGCAAAAGCTTTGCAGTGCTTATTTACTCGTATTTCAAACTACAATTTGCTTCGGACGCTGAGTTTATAGAACTTCGCTGAATTTATACAATTATTGAGTTCGTAGAACTCGAATTGCATAACGTTAATTAAATCAAATCATCATTAATTTAGGCAAAATCACTGTTCGGTAATGTAATATTTCAGGCCTGATATGTTGCTTTTTTTTTAATTTTGATACGAAAATGACTAATATATAAATTTATATTTCATTTAATCCAAAACATCTAGAGAACAATCGCGTCATTTTCTGAAATCGTTAAGAAATTGATTTATTTTATAGAAACCTTTGCATCATAAACACTTTTAACATACATATACAATCACGCCAATGACCACGGAGGGTAGGCAGAGATTTTGGACATTTTGCCCTCGGTAGTGACATACTTGTCTGACATCCTCCACAAAGATCAATTCTTTATATAGGGTCTGATTTTTAGTGCTCGACCGCCAGTCGAGTACAGGTGTGGCCCCTTCAACGGGGGCCACCCTTTTTAAAACATTTTGCGATCAGATCGTTGATTGTACGTCTTCGTGTAACTTTTCCAACAGTTCCATCCATAGCTCTATAAACGTTTGCAGTCAATCTTGCTACATCCATTGTTTTTAAGCTATTGCATAGCTTCTATCGCGGGCCTTGAGCGTGGAGACCGAATCCAGAAATTCCGTAACGAACATAACCTAACACCCCACTTACTACATGTATATAGATATTTCGCCATGATCATTACAGTTGCCGTGGAACAGCGGTTATCACGTATGCTTTTTGTTCAAGAGGTCCCAGGTTCGAGCCTGGGGTACGTTCTGATTTTTTTAATTTCTTTATATTTTTTATCACGTTTTTTTTAATTTTTATAATTATTTATATTTCTCCGAATCCAAATTTGGACGAGGTAGAGCATTTTATTCATCGCACTTTACTGGAGTACACAGAAGAATGGTCGAAAATACTTGGTACAAATGGTAATAAATTTCCACTTAGTTTGGCTGGCGATTTCAACATTAACTTCGCTGATAAAAAATCAAAGGGGTTGACAACTTTTCTTTCGAAAATATTGAATTTGAAAATGAATAATGTTCCACAATAATCCACAATAAAATATGGGACCACCATTGACGCGGTATTTTCCAAATATTTAGAAGATATATAGTCTATATATAAAGTCTGAAACTCATGTTTCTTATTTCAGTTACCATAAACCTAAAGTTTCAATGATAAATATTCCTGAATAACCTACATGTATTGTAAGATAATAAAAATATTTTGAACAATACTTCTCATTCATTTAATAAAAGAAAAAAAAATGTTTTCTTATCGGTCACGACGCTCAAAAGTGTAACTTGAATTAATATCAAAGAAAAAAAAACGGAAAAAAAATACTACATAAATAAAATAAATAAATAATTATCCTATTAATATTATAAATGTGAAAGTTTGTATGTCTGGATGTATGTTTGAACTTCTTTAACGCAAAAACTACTGATTGGATTTTGATGAAACTCTACAATAATATAGTGAATGAATAGTGAATTATACTTTATATGGCAAAACAACGTTTGCCGGGTCAGCTATAATTGCATAAGTTGATAAAAATGGTATGCAATAGCTTTACCGCGGCAGTCCCCGAGTGCCACACGTAATTTTTTATGAAAATAAGGGACGAGACGTGCAAGACGTTCAGCAGATAGTAAGAGCGGCACTTCAAGTCTTATTAGCCCAGTAATTTCACTAGGTACGGCGCCCTTCAGACCGAAACGCAATTATGCTTACATATTACTGCTTCACGGCAGAAAAAGGCGTCGTTGTGGTACCGAAAATCTAACCAGCATCCCGTGCAAAGGAGCCTCCCCCTGGTAATCCATCCCATCGTCTCTACTTGATTAAACCACGTCAACATTTACAACATTATTAACTGCCATTACCTCTTTGTTTATTCAATTCACTATAGTCATTTAGGTCAAAGAAATAACACTTATGAATGTCAAATGGTTTATATCATTTTACCTTTTAAGTGGGGGTCACTTCTGGAAAAGTTAAGCTTTAGTGGGAAGGAGCATTAATGACGTTACATATTCTTTTCTTCTTCTGTTTACAAACTAAGGTTATACTTTAAAACTGTGTTTGCCTAATTGGATGTACATTATAGTTTTTAAATTTGTGCCGTTTGGTGTCGAGACATTTGGCCCGTGGGGCCCAGAGGCGCGGAGTGTACAAAGTACTATCTTCGCGTCAAAGTACTAGCTTTTTCGGTCAACGGATCAGCCTAGTTGTCCAACACGGAAATGCTGCCAGTATTCATGGTACGCTTCCACGTAATGATAGTTTTAATGTTATGTAGTCAAAGTATTGTAAAAATAGGTAAAGTTAAGTTAAGGTTACTAATAAAATATAGATTTTAAGTGGTGTGTAAAATTTAGTTATATTTAATAAATATATAAAATAGTGACAAGAAACTCATTGTTACTCTTTAAAGCCAACATTTACAGATTATTCGCTTAACAAATTAATAAATAAACACCAAGAGTTATTGAATACAGCAAATGCATCGATCAACACACTGTAAATAAATAAAGGTGTTCGCATAATACTTGCATTCGCAAAATATATGCATTGTATTACATAATTATGATTATAAAGATAATTATATATAAGATAATATTAATATTAACAACATGAAGCAGTGTTCCCGTTGACAGGGGCCCCATCCAGCCACCACTAGCTGCTCCCGATCGCATGACGCATGTAGCGCCCATCGCCACCCTCGACCAATACGGTGTGTATGCATGTGGCTAATATGTAGGTCAAATATTATTTTTTTAACCTTTATTATTATTGATTATATCTCAAATAGATTTTTCTTATTAAATATTTGCTGAATTATGAATATTAATCAAACGAAAATGCAATAAATACGCGCGGAATATAAAATTCGAATCGCAATGCTATTGGTTGAAGCGTAGTGTGACGTCAAACTCTATTTTTATGGTTGCTAGATATTATTTTCGGTGTATATGTATAATAATTATTTACAATGACTGAAAGAGGATTTGCTAAAGCGCAATCAGAAAATTTCCAAAATTTGACGCATTTTTTTTTGCTTGAGGCTAAAAGCTACAATGTAATTATTATGTGATAATTAATAAAATTTTTGAGTTTTTTTTAATTCGTATTTTCTCATATTAAATTTGTAAAACTAAACATATGAAAATAAAGATGTAAGACTGATAACTGATGTGACTGATGATAATAAATGCATAAAATTGAATTTTATCTAAAAATAGAGTTAAGAGTATTAATTATTTTATTGAGAACATAATAGGAGAGTATATTTCATTTGTCATAATAGAAGCTTTTAGTATTACTATATCCAAACTTTGAAAGAAAAGTTATTTTTTTGTAAATTATATGTAAATAAAAATACTGTGAGTTAAAATTTCTTTAGGCGCATTTATCATTTTTTAGGTATTGAATGGTCGGTTAAAGTCGATTCGACTTGATTAAAGAAGCACGCTAAGGCACGGCAAAATTTCCCAGCAGACGGCTTTAAGCATCATTTTTTAATAAAACTTGACACGTAGCTTTTCTATGAAAGAGTACGGGGTCACCTGATGTTAATTTATCACCGCCACCCACATTCTCTTGCAACACCAGAGGAATCACAGGAGCGTTGCTGGCCTTTTTTCGGAAAGTACCCATGTCGTATCGTCGTGGAAACAGTGCACAAGTAAGCCCATTCCACAGCTTGGGTTTACATGGAAAAATTATACTTGTAAGCTGCAGTGTGGAGGGCCGTTGTGCCATACCTTGTACAGCCACCCGTTCAAGATGGTGCGAATTATATTCTAATTTGTGGCGTGTCCGGCGAAGGTGGAATTCGGCGGCATGAATCAGGTCAAACAGCTCTTCGGACTACTCCCCGTGACAGATGCAGCGACGATCTACGACGTCTCTACACATTGTCAGGTGATCTAGCCGTTCACAGAGCACTGAGTCCCCGATAATTAGGCAATAAACTGGACTGACTATTTCCTGGTCTGATACCGTTCTGGAGATGGTAGTCTATCCTTAATCTGTGCTGTAATTTGTCTAGGGAGGGGGATGTAGGCTTCCATATATATATGTAGCTAACCCAATTTGGTATATTTTGATCTTGAAATATTTGTAGAATTTCAGGGACGGTTTAAAGGGTGAAAAACATAAATAATAAGTAATAGAAAATACAAAAAACAACAATTTAGTTTTCCAAATAAAAATGTTCCTAGCTATGATGAAATGAGGTCCGATCTCGTTGGCCTGTTTTGCTACAGAAATAAAAAAGAGTAAAGTGTCAGTTAGTTGTCAAAAATGTAAAATAACTAAATTTCAAGCCGATTATTAATAATCTATCATTAGATTGCCAGTGAAGAACTTTTTTAGTGTCGTTGTCTTAAAATGACAAGTAGAAGACGACCTGACTAAGGTTGTCAAAGTCAATCAAAATGTGCGACGAGCTATCTCACGTTAAAACCGCACTGACGACCAGCAAGAGACAGATACTAATAACATTCGTATTGGTATGGCAGAATTGGGTTCCACAGTGAATAATAATGAAGTAGATAGTCTTAGAATAGTTCAAGTTCGAGCACACCAAACACAAACTCAATGAAATAGAGCGATTCCGCAGACGTTGTGTTCCTGTAACCCTGGAACGAGTAGCATTCCAATATTTTTATTACAATTATGTTGTGCTGGTGGTTATGTAAAATTGCACCAATCAGTTTCATTCCTCTCACCTTAGGATCACCAGATCCATTACGCTCATCAGTTTGTGGGGTAGGCATTTCTAGTCTAACATCCAAAAATATAACAATTGCTTTCAGAAGACTTCGTTTGGCACATCGCATATTGTATAACAAAATTATCATGCCTACTTTTAGGGTAGTATACTATAATAATTATTGTTTTGATAAATAATTAGTCAAAATGAAATAATTTAATTAATAAAATACTTTATCAAACTCATACATTTAAGCCGAAAACCTGGGCCATGGAGAACTCCGTCGGTGGAACAATTACAGAAATAAATGACATCGTTATATGGAGTTGCTGTAAATCAAATATTCGTTTTCAGATAACAACACTGTAACAGAACGACATCGGCACCGAAGTTTGTGTTGAAAAACAGGAACCATCAAAATTGAAGGATGAAGTACGAGCTCAAGTCCTGCGTCTTAAGCCCTGGGAGCTGATGAGTTGCCTATAGAAGTTTTTAAGGCTATGTGAGGGCGTTGATATTTTACACACCATCTGCTGTTAAATTTGGGAAACAGCTGGTGCTGGCCATTAGAATGGTCAAATTTCTTATTCATTCCGCTGCATAAGAAAGGCTCAATGAAATATTGCAATAACTATAGACTGATTTCTCTTATATCCAATGCCATTTAGGTACTACTCCACATCTTGAAGACATGATTTCAGGCCTATTTGTTTCATCAAATCGCACCCAATAAAGCTGGTTTCGTTAAAGGTACATGAGAGCATCATGTACCTTTAACGAATAATAATACTACTACTACTTCTGATTCGTCAAATCATAGAGAAAGCTAGGGAGCAATACCCCGCTATACATCTGCTTTGTTGATTTTCGGTAAGCATTTGATATGGTTAGATGAACAAAGCTTTGGCACGTATGTCACACGCATTGAATACAACTCGTCAAAAGATTGTACATAGATGGCACAGCATCTGTTCGGGTGGACGAAATAAAGTCTACAAGTTTCAAAACCGAAGCTGGCGTTCGAGAGGGGTGTGTATCCTTACACCATTACTGTTTAAGATTTACACCGAGTATATAATGCGAATTGTTCTGGAAGACTAGGATATCTGTCGGAGGGTGGAAGATGTGAAATCTCAGATATGCGGACGATACTACACTACCTGCCAAATCAAAGGAGGATACTGAAGAGCTACTAACACGTTTGGAGATAATCAGCCTTTGATTCGGACTGGCCATCAACAGAGACCAAGATGATGATAGTAGATCGCGTAAATAACAACAGAATAGAAATTCTACACATTGCTAACTGTGAGGTGGTGGTAACATACATCTGTCTCGGTTCTACTATATCCAATACCGGGGACTGTGAGCTGAAAATCCAAAGTTAATGTGCTATAACCAGTTCTGCGGTACAGAAGCTCAATAAGATCGTGAAGGATATAAGGATCACCAAAACCACTGAGGTTCGACTGACTGAAGATAACAGAAAGGCTATCGTCGACTGTGCAATTACGAATTATGAAATTCTTTCACATATCGATTGAAGTTGATACGCGTTGTGCTCACAAAGAACGGCAAACGTATCTTAATCAACATCAATAAACTAGCAGTCAATGCTGATAAAACGGTTCTGGTTACTTTTACTAGGACGTAGAAGTTGGATATCCTCACATCCCAGCATCTAAATAAAGAATCTATACTGTTGCAAAATGCTAAGCTGCAATTCACAGCCATTATAAGGCCAATAATATCTCACGTCTTATGTAGCCTTATGCAAATTACAATAACTAACTAACAGCCAACAGGAGCCATGCCGGAGCAGTGTCAGCTTGCCGTTTCTACGCTTGCATCTTGAACAATCATTGCTGGGATTCTTATGGTGAATTTGGTTTTTTTTATCACAGTAAGGGACGAGACGAGCTGGAATTTCATAATTATGCTGCCAAAATACCAATTCATCACCAATTTTAGCCTCTAGAGGGTATTGGTTAAATAACCAAATTACTTGTATTTGACTGACGAGGCGACTACATTTCATGCCTTAACTACACAACCGATCATGGATTTGCGCATATTTTATTCGGACTAAGTGGCGGACAGGACTTAGTTAGCTTAAATGTTATTTTTTATACAGGTATTTAAAAAAGTGTTGTTTTCTCGGTTTTTTTTATGGAATAGGAGGACAAACGAGCGTACGGGTCACCTGGTGTTAAGTGATCACCGCCGCCCACACTCTTTTGCAACACCAGAGGAATCACAAGAGCGTTGCCAGCCTTTAAGGAAGGTGTACGCGCTTTTCTTGAAGGTACCCATGTCGTATCATCCCGGAAACACCGCACAAGGAAGCTCATTCCACAGCTTCGTAGTACGAGGAAGAAAGCTCCTTGAAAACCGCATTGTGGAGGAATGCCACACATCCAGATGGTGGGGATATCGTAACTTGTGTTATCGTAACTTGTGGCTTAATTGCGTTTATATAATTAATCGGATGTTTTGGGTAGTACCTATTTAATTCACTTGACTTCAAAAAAACCTATTGTGTAGGACGCGTTCTAAAACGCCCCTTAGAAATAGGTAACTATATTTTTTATTTATTTTTTGTAAATGATACGCAAAACTAGCACAGCATCATCAATTTGAAGTGAAGAATTTAAATGAAACAGCAATATACATTTTTTTAAGTTTATTTCACATCAAACACATTTAATACGATTGTATACATAATTCGTCAACATTGATCACATCAAAAGTCCCATTAATAAACAAAGAGATATATTTTTGTCTACGATACGAGAAGTCATCAAACATACAATAAATATCCTAACACCAACTATATTTTAAACATTTAAAGAGTCTTAATTTGTAATACAAAGTGTAATACACCGAAGTATGGCAGATTTTTAAAGTAGGTACTAAATAACTACTAGGTATGTGATTTATCACAACTAACTATTTATCAAAATAATTTGTACAAATAAAAACATCCAAAAATACAACATGTGTTGATAAAAAGGACAGTATTAATAAATAAATTTGTAGGATAATAAATATTAAAAATGGAAGGAATAATTTAGATCAACATTTATAAATTGATCACATATACACAAAAACCCACCACAAAAAATAGTGTATATGTACACATACAACACACCAGTAACTAAATATTATCCTGAAATTTAATACTTACAATTTTGTTTTATTTTCATTTTTGCATGAAATTATAAAATTCCGAGATTTATAAAAGGCTTCATAGTTCATAAGCAATTTTAATTAGATAAAAAATGACGAATATTCAGAATAATCATATTTTTTGTGCTACTGTAAAAAATGAATTGACATCGGTAATATGAACATGTACATATACAACCGAAAATTGAGCTACCTTACATGATGTCCTAATTATAATATTTATTATAGTAACAATAGGCATTAATAAGAAACGTTCAAGCAGCTGTAAGCAACAATCAAGTCAAAATTGATAGATTTGTCTTTAATAAATAATGTTAACTATAAAAATCTTCTTAACCTTAAATTATCATTGAAGTACTCTAAACACCAATTATACATCAAGTCATTATTTTAGGGATTATCTTAATACACTTTTCTTCAATCCTCAACATAAATTTGCAATAACATATTATAAATTTACGTTATGTATAGAAAAAATTGTATCATAATTTTAAACTACTTGCAAATACTAATTTTACATCAAGTCAAAATTTATAGATAGACAGACTTCTTCTTATAAAGTATTAAACTACTCTAAACACCAATTTTAATTTGTAATTAATAATAATAATAAAATACATAATTAAAATACATATAAACATCCATGTATATACTGTCGTTGATTTAATTTAATATATATGAATTAATATTTATTTTATTCAATACGTAACGTTAATTTACAATAATTTATGAATTTACGTTAAGTATAGAATAAATTGTATTATAATTGTCAACTACTGTCCTATACACCAATTTTACAACAAGTAATTAGTTTTGATTAGTTTAGCATAAATCGAGTAATTGTAAATATCGAATGAACATCAAGTGACATTTAGTGAACATTTAGTGAATTATTAAAAATTTTATCATTACAATGTATTAAACTATTGTAAATACACATACCTACTTTATCATTTCTCATTATAAATAATTTAAGCACAAAGCTCATAACTACAATAAGCAATTTCATATTATTTAAAACACCAATAAAAAGTTAAGTTTAATACCTTTGAAGTTATTCAAATTTACCCTAAATACGAAAAATTTACGAAATATCCAATAACTAACTAAGCGTTTACATATATACGAACGACATCTATAACTCATACATCAATCTTAAGCAAGATTTACGTCTCATTGCGGTGTTATTGCGATGATCAATAAGGATTATGTAGTTGTCAATTAATTTCATTCAATTGTATTATGTACTTTCAGTAAATTTGACAATAGTTAATGCCGGAATAGGTGGTATGGTTAGGCATTGGATTGAGTAAAATATTATATAGTTATAAAGACGAAACCAATAAATTCAATTAAATCTGTTTAACAAAATATGCGTTTGATAATAGATAACAAAATTATGATTCATTTTAATATTGGTCAAAAATATTAAAAAGTTAATATCTTTGCGATGTTCTCCATATAATTAAATTCCAATGAATGATAATATCAATAACATCTTATACTTTAATTGATATAAAATAAACTCAATAAATTTTACTAAACATATCAAGTAAATATTTTTGAACCCAACTGGTTTTATTGAGTTTAATTAATTTAAGGTTAGGTTTTATTTCACAGAGTGGTCCAAACTTTTTATGATATTTTTAAAAATAATTGTGTTGACCTATGTAATAAAACAATACGTAAACTTCTCCTTTTTCATTACGCGCGACTAGCAACATGAAGCAAGCTTTAAAACGCCTGCGCAGGTGGATTTCAGATGATGCAACAATAAAATGCATCATTCTCTCGGCTAACATAATTGCACTCCGTGCTCCACTAATAGTAACAGCAGTGTTCAGTCCGCTGTTTTTGCCAATTTCAATTTTAGCTCCTGTAATACTTTCCACAAAATTAATCATTGTCCCTTTTTTGCCAATTATTTTTCCGATCTTATTTGAAGGAAAAGATATGACTTTTCTGTTCATGTTCCTAAGATCAATGTAGTTATTTTTCAACGCTATTGCCCAACTTACTGTATGCACTGAGTTCTTAGAAAACTTCTTAGGAGAGTTTGGACGGTCCCTAGCCCTGTGCGAAGTGTCTCGACTTCTATTATCCACAAAAAAATTGGATGGACGAGGTATGTTTTGTAGCGTATTTTGTGGTCGCTGAACATAATCCCAAGTCGATGTATTTCGATTAGGGCCAGCATTCATCCCCGAAGCGGCCAAATTATTAATTGGATCTCCTGTGTTTATTTTTAAAGGTTGTAAATTTTGTTTGGCTGGTTGCCTGTATTTTGTATAATTAGCTCGTTGGGCGGATGATCCCAGATTTGAATTATGTTGCATTGATTGTGAAAATCTCATATTAGACCTGTTATATGTGTTAGAATTATCTATTCTAGCATCTGTTCTTGATGTTCCTGCTTGATTTGTATACGACAGAGGTGAAAATACGCTATAGTTGCTACATTGTGGTTTTTGGTGGGGGAATCTTGGATCTAAGCTGTTGTTAACGCTTGATGGACCAGCGTATGATGGATGATATATATCTGTATAAATTATCGGTGATAGAGTATGGTAAGTATGGTCTATATATGATGGTTGAGAATCTGCAGCATGACCGCTTGCTTGCAGCACTTGAGAGCCACACCTTAGATCCGAGTAATTATTCCTTAAATGAGCATTAAGTGTAGCTATATCTTCATAAACGGTTGTTGTTGGATGGAAATTATGCTGAGAACGCCTTGGAGCTGGTGTTACTGTTGTTAGTAGCCCATCATTGATCTGTGGAGAATTGTAGAATAGGTGGTATTCATTCATTTCTGGACGAACTCCTGGTGCAATAGTATGATAAGTATGCTGTGAGTGCGGTGGAATTAAATTAGGAGTATAGTCACCAGATTCATACTCTTGGAAATAATATGGTGTACCTGGGCTGTTATAGCTTGATTGAGCGTTGTATAATGAGTGGTATTCATCGATTCCTGTATGCATGATCGGTGATGTATGGTAAGTTTGTTGTATTAGCGTTGGGACTAAACTTGCAGCAAAATTACTAGATGGTGTTCCTTGCATGTAGAATCTTGGGTCTGAAACATGTTCACGTCGATGTACACTGTACGTTGGTCTGTATTCATACATACCTGTATGTGTCTCGGCAGAAATACTAAGATAATTCTGTTCTGCATACGTGGGAAGTGCAGATGCAGCAAAGCCATTATATTCAATTCCTTGGGAGTAAAAACTTGGATCGGGAGTAGTTAGGCCGAAATGTGCATTGTATAGTTGATTATATTCGTTCATAACTGCCTGTGCTCGTGCTTGTGTGTCAAGGTAATTTCGTTCTGATGCACGACGAGCACTTAATTGTGTTCCTTGTATGTAATATCTCTGCTCATAGCCAATATCGCTCGAAGGAGGTGATGGATGTTCGTTACTTTCATATATTTTCATCGCAACGTCATTACAAGCTTGCTTAAACTTGTTATTAAATAAGTCGTCATCACTAGAGATAGAATCAAAGAATGGATGATATTCGTTACTCCTTTCATATGGTCTAGGGAGTTCACATATTGGAAGAGAACTTGCACTGCCTACGGGATCTGTTGCTGAAGAATGAAATGTTTCCTCTACGCCATGATCATTGACAGATATTTCGCTCAATGCATATTCGCTAATTCTTTTGTTTGTTATTTGCTTAGTGTATTTCACTAAATGTGATGATTTATTATCATTTCCACTGCCTGTTTGTATTTTGGAAGTATTTTGATTTTCGTTTACTCCAATTGTTCCAGTTGTTATTTCACGGTATGTTTGCTGCGCAACTAATGGAGGTGCTGTTGCACCATAGACGGTTGTTAGTGATTCTTGATGACTTTCAAATGATGCACATTCAAAAACTGAACTTGATGCTGATACATAACGATTATTTAAATGTTTATACCATAGACGACATTTTTCTCCGTTTTCATCATATGAACGAATGGCTTCACACCAATCAAGATTACTTGTACTTGGTACCACAGAAGGTGAATGATATTCTTGAATATTATTTGTTCGTTCAATTTGAGTTGAATCATTATTTAATTGTTCTTCTATCAGCGGTTCACTGACGTTTATGTGTAAATTATTAGATACAACTTGACTCAATTGTTCTACTTGCCTGTCAGTTGAACTTTTTGTAGTTTCAGGTTCTGCATTATCAACAGATGTTGGACTCGGTGCCTTCTTCTTCGGTGTTTGTTTTTTATTCCTCCAAACTGATCTTCTGTTACGCCTAATTTCTGGATTACTCACAATTGGTATATTTGTATCTTCTGTCGGTGACTCTGAAGTAGCAGGTTGTTCTGGAGAAACTGTTGCGTTGTTAGTTTTCCCACGCCGCTTATTCCTCGATCCAGGCATCGTTGCAGATCTTCGAAAAAGGATGTTAACAGTTCTTGATATTAAAACTTATCACTTTTTTATTAGTATGACACTTTTTAAAAACATCACTTCAATTAGAACCGCGAAAATAGCTGTTCACGATGCAGAGCTAAAAGATGACTGAGTGGAATTACAAAATCTGGGCGGAGAATAGTCCTAAGTTATTGCGCATGTCTCTTGTTGATACAATCGACTGTTCCAGATTCCAGTTATATAAACTGTGGTAATGTCGCCATTTATTGATTTTTTATTTTTTATTAATAAATAACAACATATTTTAAACCTGCTTATAATATTAATAATACTAATTGCACGTAAATGAATTAGTAATATTAATATACTGAATAAACCGGCAACCGACGATCAATATTTGACAAAAAGATGGAGCGTGTGTTGCGATTTTATCAAATATTTATTCGTTTTACTTACTTTCAGGGAATACTATAGTACTTAATACCTAATTAATTACTCTAATCATTATTAGAACAAACATTGTCTTTAGAAGACACATGGTGTTTATAAAGTCCTCATCAAACTAAATGCGAAACTTAAAAGATCTTAAATAAAAATGCTCTTAAGAACTAATAATAATCTTTTAATTACTAAATAATATTAGAACAAAAATTATTAAACTTCTTTTATTTGTCAATGGCATATAAGGATGGTTGATAAAGCTGTAATATTAGATACAATACTGATTGGTTGAGAAAATACTTATGCGAAAATAATATTTTTAGCGGTGATAATCTTATAAACATTAACAATTTAAGAGTCTAAAAGAAGATAAAACATTTAAGTTTATGTCAATAGAATGAACGTTTAGGAACACCTTAACATTATAAAAAAAAATCACGTATTGCGCAGTTATCGTTTTGCCCAGGCCCGGCCGCCAATCAATAACTTACCTAAGTCGGAGTTTGCGCGACAGTCATTTTACTTGAATCTCATATAATTTTTGCTTGTTATAAGGTATCCGGCAGTCGTAGGTGCAACACGTACGACTGGAACTTCGTCCAAGTAAGAAGTGCAAAATTGATCAATACATTTATTGAAGATAAATTTGCCGAAGACCAAAATGTCGGACAGTGAGCAAGAAAACAAAGAAAACATAGAGTTTTCGTCAGCATCTTCATCGTCGGGGTCGTCAAGGCGTCGCCGACCTTCCGCTTTACCAACGAGGGTAAGATCAGATGATGACGATGACTATTGCTATAAAGCGCTTTCTGTTCCAACATCGAAAGTGAATCTTCTCCTCGGAAAAGGGAGGTCGCGCGTCCAAGTCATCGAGAGGTGTACAGGAGTCAAAGTGACGATTGGCGACCAGTTCGGCCTGCACACCCCGGTGAGCCTCTGCGGTAGGAAGCCGGATCTTATAATAGCGGAGAATATGATCGATGACATCGTGACGGCTCCATTCACTTACGTCATCAAACGCAACGATAACCTAGGATATTCCGTCTTCACCACCACTGCTACTGGAAGCGAGCTTGATCGTCTTTTAACGTATTTCAAGAGCTTGGGCGGGGTGAATGAGGAAAGGCCACCGAGAGATATTATCGAAAAGATGGCTGTAATGATGGTCGGTAACGGAGACAAGCGCATCAACAGATTCCACTTTAACTTAATGGATGCCGAAGAAGAAGACGAATTCGACTAATTAGAATGCGCAAATAAAGCTATTGCTATTCTATAACTGTCTCGCTATACTACTTGCTAGAAGTAGTTGTGAACTTCTTGTTGTAAATCGATGTGCTCTACAAAATATTACTTTGTAAAGAGCTAATTGTTTATTATCGATGTTAAATGTTTTATATTTTTATTCTTTATTGTCTCTAGTGAAACTAGTACTTATATCAAATATTGGATAGCAATCAAAATCTGTCTATTATTTTGTAACTGTTTTAAATTTTGTAATTTTTATTAATAATTAGAAATAATATCATTCAACATTATTCCATTCTACATTTTAACCGACTTTCGGCTTTTAATCTATGATTACATTATCTATTGTCATCTTTGTATTTCATGTATAACTAGATGTTGTGAAATAAAAAATAAAAAAAGAAATGGTGTTTTATTTACAACTCCCTTTGAATATATAATTTTTAAACCTGATTGACGAGTTACAACCATATACCACATCTTACATACACATGCCTTGAATAAAATAAATCTCTTTGGCGCTTTTATTAATAAATAATATGTACTCGTATTATAAAATCTATGAAGCTCAGACGTCGCAAACTATGAATAAAGAGCAAAACTCGTACCCAAAATTTACAAGAGGAGAAAAATGTCTATTTTTTCATTTGATTTTAATTTTTGTTGTGTTTTTTACCTTATTTATTACCTTCTTAGTGCATTTGTATATCGTACGACACTCATTCAATACTGCATTAGATAGTCGACGGACTGCGTTGAAATATGGAGTTCGTAAGTAAATTTTTTTGGCCATAATTATGGTATTATAAAAAAAGCGTGCGGCATAAATTTCTTGGCATTTTTAATCGAAGCCTTTAAATAGTTATCAAAACATTCATTTTTACATGAGGTTTTCTAATACCTTGTTGTCGTACGGTCGATTCGAAATTTAACATGTTGATAATTTTATAAGTTGTATCGGGATAATATGTAGATCTGTAAAACTAGCTTCATGGATTTTGTACAACATCATATAATTATGTAAGCAAAAGGTAATGAGGAAAATGGACGACACGAGTATACAATATGTAGACCGACATCGTAATAACCAACATTGGATAGTTATAACAATGTAGGCACCATGAAAATATTTCTAATGCATGTATCTCAAGAACTTATTCTAGGTATGTACATATTTTGGGTAAGTATATCTTTTTAAATACTCCAAGTTAAAGTTGAAGTCTTAGGGCTGCTTTAAATATTCTAGATAGTTTAGAATACAGGTTTTATTTCATCTAGGTCATTCAATCTGTAAAATCGATAGCCAGAAAGAATCAGCGATTTAATAAACCACAAACAACAGAGTAGAGATGTGACTCGAGCCACTCGAGTAAATATACTACGCCTTGAGTTGCCAACCCTACTATATAATATTATAGTATCCTATTGTTTATCGGCCAACAAATATATTTCTGAAAAAATATATAGCAGGTGAAACTACTATATTTCAATGACATCAAACTGAAAGTAATAGTATTTGTTTCAAAATGTGCAATTCACATTGACATTGACAATTTCGTCAAGTCGAGTTTTGGTACAATTACTTTTTAAACTTAATTTATAATATTATTAGTAGTTATTTTGTGTTAGTGTTGTTTTTCCCACAAAAGCCATGGTAAAAAATTGAAATTGAAAATTTCTAAAATAAATAATAGTGGTGACAGATACTACTACAGTTGAAAAATACCTATAAGTTCACAATTATTTTAAAAATAATATAATTTCTTCTCTCAATTCCGGCAATTTCCGCCTATACATAAATATATATATCCGCGTATATATTCTGTAATGAACTAACAAATGACGAGGTGAGCCAGTCTAAAATTAATTAAAGCTGAGCTAATGGTATTTTGTACTTTCAATTTATTGCGAAACAGCTGTGAGGCTCTCCTTAAAAATAAAAGTGTATAAATAAAGCCCTTAAGTAAAAAATATTCTCTTAAGAAATAAAGTAGGTACCTGTTTTGGGACCTACTATTATTTTTTTATCTTTTCGTTTTTTATTATATTTTTCCGGGTAATAATTTTAGAACTACTATTTTCAACCGACAAAGAGGTGGAAACAAAACCCTGTCACCACTGGAATTGAACTGAACTCTCGAGTTTCCGAGTCACTCGACTAAACTACTTACATTCCTTCCAACTCGAGTATTAATTTATTATCCGAGCTGAGATTCGATCATTTTAGTTTGAGAATTTTTAAATACCTTTATTAAATTATAATATTTGGTAATATCAAATAAACTACGAATTATTATTTCCCCTTTACATGTCATTAATCAACAAACAAGAATAAAATAACGAAAAACGATTCAATAAGTTGCCTAGTAAAAAGGACAAATTTATTTTCACTCGAATAAATGTAGTAAAAATCGGCTCCCGTCACATCACTATATTATTTTCTATACTACCCCGGTATGTTTGCTGTATTTTTACAATTTCCAAGTATAATAATAATATAATTTTAGAGATTCATCTTAAGGCAACTATCCCAAGAAATCTCTGAAATAGCGCATAATTGAAAACATTTCTTAACGGTTTATATAAAACTTTTATTTTTCAATAAAATAATTATTTGTCTACAAAATATGAGACGAAAATTCATTTTTTCTTTACAATTCTATCTTTAATATACCGTGCGAAAAATAATCTCTAAAATACCCCTAACTTTTACAGTTGGAGCCATAACTTTTTTTACCATGTCATTTAGTCTACATAAAAATTGTATGAAAAATTATTAACTGTTCACCAATACTATTTATCATGACATAGTTTTGTTATTTTTGTAGAGAAAATTGTATTATGTTTGTAATAAATTAAAAATGCTTCTCGACAGAGGTAACCTAGCTCCATGCAATTCATCAAGGACGTTGGCTCCGGCCCCACCCTTAAACGTTTTTTGCTAGTTTCAGAAAATGTGATGCAATACAGTTCACTTGGGGCAGCATTTGTTAATGTCACACCGGCTCAGCTGGCATGCAATGTCCTGCTACTGAGACGTTCCTGGTCAGCGGCGCCGGCTCATTGTGTTATCATTCGAACAGATCCAGAATTAGTAGAAATGCTGCCAAAATGGAGAATACAGTACTATGGTGAAACTATCTGTAAGAAATCCATTTAGACAAATTATTTTTAATATCTATACAAACTAGTATTTTCTTTGATTAACGCGAGTGTTACACGTTTATTTAAATAAAACACTCTTTAAAGGATTAAAACGCGTGTAATGGTAGCGAAATTTTTCCTTTGGTTCTTGTGTAGGTATTACTTTTTTAAAGTTAAGTATTATTTATTTATATATATATTTCGTGACCTTCACACATTTTCAATTGAATGTTAACCTTTCGATGTTTTTTTATTTTTTATTAGCCAATCGGATCCCACTGCTGGGCAAAAGCCTCCCCTATTCCATTTATTGCGGTCCTGTGCCAGTTCCGACCAGGTCTTATTATAGGCATCCAGATCGTCACGCCATCGTTTTCGGGGTCTGTCTCGACGTCTTTGCCCGTCCTGAAGCTCCCAAACTGTGCCCACCGAGAAAAAAAGAAAGAAAATATACTTAGAACATAGTATTACTAATATTAGGTATCTACTAGCAGCTCGTGTTGGAATCAACGCATTCACCACTGTATTATTTAGACAGTTTTAGCTTATCATTTGTCTTTCTCAAGTTAAAGTGAAAAAAAATAATGAAATCTTATGTTTTTGTAATAACAATTAATACGGTTTAATAATAATTTATATTATAATACATAAAAGTTTATCTATTAGTAATATAAAATTATCTTCTAAATCTATACTTTCATATGAAAAAACGTTAAATAATTTAAAACCGTAACAATTCTTACACGTTGTACTTAGGTTATATAATATTCCATCCAGACGTTTTGCAGAAAATCGGAAAACTATTTTTCTCTTAAACGAAATGTCATAGACGAACGAATTTTAAACAAAGTTTCGGTAATCACTCTATTTTGTTTTCGGACACATCGACGAAGTTCGGAACCATAGACAATATTCGGGAACGAACGATTGGAATAAATGATAATTTTATCCGACTAATTTGAAGAGTGCCAAGTTTCATGCCTACTTAGTACTTTAGATTTTTTTCTTTAAATTCTTTTCTTTACTTTAAGTCGTTAATATTAATACCACCCCTTATATATAACTTACTAGCTGACCCAGCAAACGTTGTATTGCCGATATTAAAATCGCGATACAAAAGTAACTGTTGATCGTAGATGGGTGAAAATTTGAAGTTGTGTGTATTTTTTAATGCCACATTATAAAAAAATAAAAACAAAAAATTTCGTCCAAAAATTAAAAAAAAAGTTTAAGGGTGAACAACTTAGGGGCATGAAAAATAGATGTTGGCCGATTCTCAGACCTACTTAATGTGCTCACAAAATTTCATGAGAATCGGTCAAGCCGTTTCGGAGGAGTACGGGAACGAACATTGTGACACGAGAATTTTATATATATATAAGATGTAAACACAGCAAGCTATAATTTATTTCAGTGTCCTACAAACTCTATATCGGTAATTTCACTAATTCGGCGCCGGTTCCTTCTAAGTTCTAAACGTTCTTCACGTAGAGCAGCCTCGATTATAAGCATTCTTGAAAACATTTCAAGCAAATTTGCAACAAATCCACACGAACGAAAGTCTAAAGGTAACATCTTTGGTTTCTGAAAATTTATTGAAGTAGGCTTTGTCGAAATCCATAATTATCCAAATGATTTGAGTTAACTTTAGTGTATCGTTAGTCTCGTGGCAGATTTTGGCGAGACAACACGTCCTGAGGATGCCTTGTGTAGAGGCGAAACACGTGTCGAATTGTTTAAAGACAAATATTGGCGGAATTAACACTAAAGAAAACTCAAATCATTTGGGTCTTTGGTTTCGTCAAATTAAGGTTAAAATTCCGAACAAGCAGCTGTTACATTCAAACTTTCGTTCGCCACGTAAATGAATTAGAGTAGATTTAGAAAATCGAAATGTTAAACAATGTTCGTTCGGGACAAAACTTTGCAACGAATGGAGCAATAGTAGGGAACATGCGAAAGTTCGTTTTTCGATAACATTTTAACACAAATTGAAATTTACGTAGCAAATTCTACAAATTATACGCTTCAGACTAGTCACCATACATGTTTACCATATATATATATATGGAAATGAGTCATGTATGTTTGGGAATCTTTGAACACTTATCAGGTCTTTCTGATAGATAGAGAGTATGTGTGAGAGAAAGAGACAGAGATAACGCTAGAAAAATTAAAAAGTAAACCTCCTTTTCTAAATATAAATCATCAACATATCAATGTCATTTACATATTTTGTAACTGAAAAATAGTGTTCTTCAACCGCACCCATTCACACACTAAGTGACAAAAAAGATTGTGAAAGACTTTGAAAACTTTTTTTATTTATGAGCATTTTTAGGGTTCCGTAGACAAAATAGCAACAAACGGAACACTTACAGATTGGTCATGTCTGTCTGTCTGTCCATATATGTCACAGTCCACTTTTTCCCAAAACTATACGACCTATACCGCTAAAGCTTGGTAAGTAGATGTACTGTGAACCGCATTAAAATTTTCACACAAAAATAGAAAAAAGCAATAAATTTTGAGGGTTTCCCATACTTAGAACTGAAACTCATAATTTTTTTTTCATCAAACTGTAAAGACGTGTTTGTTTACGTTATAAATATACGTGTGGGATATCTATGGACAGGTCTTCAAAATTGGTTGAAGTTTCTAATATCATTTTTATTCATAACTGAATAGTGCCCCCCCCCCCCCTGTATCTTCAAAAGCAAGAGAATGATAAAACTAAAAAAATATATACTACGTAAATACGTAGTACTTACATTACCATGCAAACTTCTACCGAAAGTTGATTTGAACGAAATGAAGTAAGTAGTTTTTTTATAATACGTATAAATGACGAGAGCATTCCTTTCTACGTAACTTTTATGTTACTTGCTGCTACGGAACCCTGCTGCTACGGAACCCTTGCTGCTGCGGAATCATGGGCGGGTCCGACTGGCACTTGGCCGCATTTTTTATTATCTGATGATAAGTAATACGACCATAATATTATTATTACCGTCCGTACTGTACCGATTACGAGGCCAAACCAATTGATGCAAGGCGCCCACCGGAGCGTCCGATGATCCGGCCGTACCAAATACGACCATCTGTTTAGGCTATTAGTGTGCTTAAAACCAAAAAAATTATAATGCTTGTGCACTACTACTTGGCGCCAGAAAAATATATCGCTGTGGTACCCATTTGTCGGCCGAAATCTTGTATTAGCAATAATAGATAATTAAAATAATACCCTTTCCAGACACGACGGGAATAAGGAGAAGCATAGCTCACACACAATTTAACCGAGATACATTGGAGAACAATATAGGCCTTTTTGAACATTATCAGAATATAACCCTGAATGAATATATATGTGAGTGTAGATTATACATATTACTTATGAATGTACTTTCTTTTTGCGATTATTTATCTGGAATACCTTCATAATATGTTACTTGCATACTCCGATTTAAACGAGGACAATTACTTGATGGTAGAATTACTTATTTTTATACAATACTTTTATTATCCGCCTTATATTAGCTTCACCGCTATGTGTCTAGATGTAACGACATTTTAGCATTTTGACGTCCTTTCTAGGATCACCTTTATAATTTAAAAAATATCGGTAAATATGCGACATAAGAAGAATTTTGCCTTTTAATTACCACATTGACACTGTTTTAAATACAAATAATAAGTATATTGCTATGTGAATTTAAAAATAATTTTTAAATACGCTTATTTAATTATTTATGATAAAAATGATTATATTTATAAATATATATATTGTTTTATAGTAACATAAAGTCCACTGGTACATCATATTATAAAAAAAATAATCGGAATTTATACAGTTCTAAAATGAACTATGTGTACATAGTTATAGACCTGTTTCAGTTCAAAATATTCCAATGGACGTAGAATTATGGATGTCAGATGCAATGAAGAATTTCAGCATTATATCGTGGACGTACCGTCTTCAAAATGGAGGTAAAACTAGAAACAGTATTTGTCAACACTACGCACTACACAACATATATAACTTCCTTCTTCTTTAAATACCTTTTCATTCATCAAGATTGATTGTCAGTTTTATGAATCCGCCCTTATCACCAGCGACACGAAAAAGTAGCTCGACGAAGGTAATCGGGTCCACTCCTTTATGTTACGTGATTACTTATGATTTATCTGGGCATATAACCGCGGTGAAACATGGTTTCATTTCTAACCTTATGTGTACTGCTTGATTATTGAAGGCGTCGTACATAACGACAGGTTCAATATGACTATGAAATAACCTTACTTTAAGCTGTGCAATTGTTACTTACACATATCACCAGCGTAATGATTTTACCAATATGGATATAGTTTCCAAGGTTTTCAAGGTAGAAGAGAACGAATTTGGGATCATTCTTAAATCTAAGATGGCCGCCGCGCAAGATTATTTTTTCAAACAATGTGGATATCATATCCGAGGTTTCGAGGGTGCAAAGGACGAATTTGGGTTCATTTTTGAAATCCAAAATGACAGCCACGCCAAATTATGATTTTAACAATGTGAATATCGTATCCGAGGTTCTCGAGGTTGCAGAGAACGAATTTGGAAACATTTTTGAAATCCAAGATGGCTGCCGCGCAAATTTTTTATTGGGGCTATGCATGATGGTTATAATGATAATGGCACCCCTGGTTTGGTTTATAGTAATAATAGTTATTGACAGATGCACACTACAAAACAAAAGTTTATTCCGCTACTGTGCTTGATACGGAAAAATGCAAAAATTTGACTGCAGATGTAGTAGAACGGAGAAACTATGAATTTTGCATACAACCAAGAGAGAAGCACGTGTCCGTGGGTAAGTTCTTTAAGTAGTTCATCTTCTTGCATCTAGTTTTTTTTTAGGGAAGAGGGAACAAACGAGCGTATGGGTCACCTGATGTTAAGTGATCACCGCCGCCCACATTGCAGCATCAGAGGAATCACAACAGCGTTGCCGGCCCTTTAAAAGAGTGTACGCGCTTTTTGAATGTACCCATGTCGTATTGTCCCGGAAACACCGCACAAGCGCGCATTCCACAGCTTTGTAGTACGTGGAAGAAAGTTCCTTGAACAGCGCACTGTGGAGGAACGCCACAAATCCAGATGGCGATATCCTAAGAGTTAATTTAATAGAGTTCACCTCTTACAATTTAATACTCGAAATACGAAGAATGTTAAGGTAGATTGGTTAATTTCAATTCTCTTTATTTGTTTACAAATTAAAAAAAAATAACGTTCTTAAGAAATTGTCTACTAAACTTCATGCACGTGAGTTGTAAAAAATGGACAAAGTAATAAACAATACAAAACTTCATGAGCGTGTGCTGCCAAAAAATATTAATAAAATGGACAAATCGTAGCGTAGATAGTCACTTTTGTATTAGTTTAATTAACACTGTTTGATTACTGCTGTGGCTTATTGTAATTTATCTTTAGATATTGTGGGTATGTAGTATTTAATACGTAAGTTTCCATTGCTACTCTGTGGAAGCACAAAAATAACAAACACGACATCACTACAAAAAATAAAACAAAGTGCTCCGCCGCGTGTTTCTGTTCGCGATAAACTCAAAAACTACTGCATCGATTGCCATTCTGTTTACACCAATTGATAGCGTGATTCTCGAAGATGGTTTTAGTATATGATAGATGTTTAGTTTTTTTTATATATATTTTGTATACATTGACGATATTTGTTGGAGGTGTCGGAAAAATATAAGCCGTCTGGGAGCTTTCAACGAACACGCTGTCTAAGCCCTTTGAAACAACAAAATAATATATATGTAGTGGAATTGTGTATCTTATACATATATAGGTCCACAGAAAAGCCCGCGATGGCATATGTCGATCTCTTAAGGATAACATACTATATCCATATTAATATTTTAAAAATTAGCAATTATATAGCGGTAATGTACAAGCTGTTAATACAAATACGATATTAATCCTTATCAATTTATTACCACATATTATAAAATCAATGATTTCCGATGACTACATTATTCCCAAATATTCAGGTACATTATTTTCTATTGACAGAACAACGTCTGTCGGGTCAGCTAGTGTATAATAAATTGTTAAATCTTAAGTTTTTTCAGAATATGGTGCGTTGGTGGCATTCAATTTCAAAATTCTGGGCCTCTATTCGTGGGGAGAAAGAGCTTTCAGGAGCAGCCCATTAGTAATCATACAAATTTCTTATTTTCATGATTGGCTAAATGTTGCGATGACATTGTAGGAATATTTTGAAGAATAATAATTATGAATCAAGTGTCGGCTTATTTCATCTTCGGTAAACATAAACTTATAAGACATGTGACTATATAATTGCTTACCCCGCTGTGCTATACTATACAATAAACAAATAACTTAAGTTATTTTTCAGTTTATTGAGAGTGGAATGAGCTTGATTTAATTAAAAAAAAATTGAGAGCTTCGTAAATTGCAATTAAATAAATATATTATGTCGTTACATGTAATAGTTGTTTGGTTACACATAAAAGAGCAAGGCGTTAATTTTTCCTTTACTATAAAGCCTTAACGAAGTTGGGGCAAATATTAGTTATTTATATCAATATTGCATTTTTATTATATTTTTTTTAAGTAAAAGGATGACAAACGAGCGTACGGGTCACCTGGTGTTATGATCGCCGCTCATATTTTCTTGCAATATTAGAAGGAATCACAGGAGCGTTGCCGGCTGGCATTCATTTTTTATGAGCCGGGGTCTATTGCGGTTCTCCAGCGGATCGTGAAACTACCTACTTACAGTCGTTTAAGTATCTAATCTCTGGTTAGACGCTGCGTTCGATCCATCACCGTATTTTTAAATACTTGGCATTCAATCATATTATAATCGCTGGGCGTTAACATGGGGACAGGCCACCATTCTAGAATCTTCACTAAGATCAAGTCAACTCCAGGGCATATACTTCAACATTCACCAATCAAAAGTCAACCAAGTGTGGCAAGGTTCCGCCCCTGTTCCAAATAGGTAAGGTTCCGCGGAGATAAAAACGCTCAACGTCCGTGATGGATTTCAGACTATTAGGTATTTAATATTGGCATCCCTTTTCATTTGGGGGATATGGCTTAGAACGTGTGAACTTAGTTATAAAACTGTAACTGCGAGTTAGTATAACTAACTTCATTAAGTTGACAATAGTAATACGAAATACAGCAATGGTCACCGAGCGAGTCTCCCTCATACAATTTTAGCCGACTACCGACACGAACGTTACATAGCCGAGCATAGCAATTCAGTCTCATCCAATACCTACAAAAAATGAGCTCAGCGTGCCTAACGAATTTTCACTTCAAAAAGAGTATGGTCAGTGGCTATTTAAATATGTCGTCTAATTAGCTTGGTACTTACGCAATATTTTTATATGGTAATGAATTACCTGCAGATTGCGAAGCTACTTTAAAGCGAAGCGACCAGCGTATAGTATATCATCGTAGCGTCTGGATGCGGTGAACGGACGCCCCCTGCCCTGCTCATGCCAATGTAGTAGTGCTAATGATTCTTAAGAAACCCAAAATTATTAGCGGCATCGCAATGAGTCATTAGATGTACAAACTGAAGCACAAATAGTGATTGCACATTACTGATTGGCACCAGAAAAACACGCCGCTCTTGTACCCCGGAACAGTTTTATGTTCCGTGCTTGTACCCATCCAATCGGCGTACTGTGCAAAGAAGCACTGTTCGCTGATTGAATGGATGGAAGCACTGGTAAAAGTAGTGTAGTATGTGACGTATCGTAATGCGAAACGACAGCGATTACATTGCCGTCAGCGTTAATGTTGAATACCAGCTCCTGCACCTGTGTTAAAATCATCACTTACTCCACTGGTATGCAACAGTATAAGTTGCTATTTACAGTGAATCCCATTTTGACGTTTTCCTGTGTGAAGGCGCCTCCGATAAGTAAAACGTATGAAATGTAAATCAGCTAAAGTTGCCTGCCTCTTGAGTTTTCACACTGACCGTTGCTATAAAATATAAAAAAACACACGGGTAATTAACCCAGGTGAAGTCAAAACAAGCTAATAGACAATTCTCTATACATTCGATTCTTATTCATGCTAATAATAATTTCGAGAACTATTTAAATTATAAATAAACAGTTGTTGCCTTCTGTTTATACAACGTAACGCGGTGTCGGATTCCGATGTTATCACTAGCACCTTCCATACTGTTTGTTAATCTATATATATATAAAAGAGGATGTATGTTTGTATGTTCCCTAATAACTCCTAAACTATTCAACCGATCTCAATGAAATCTTTTGTAATAGATTCGTTGAAGCTCAAGGAAGGTTTACATATATAATTTATATTTTATATGGCAAAACAACGTTTGCCAGGTCAGCTAGTCATTGAATAAATGCTTTGTCTGATTTCTCGTACTTGATCTTTATTCTTACACTTGTTTAGGATCGTGTACCAAAAAAGTCAAAAACAGAACGAAATGGGATTAGGAGAACAAATCTACCTACTAATATACCAGATGGTTAGTGGTCTTCGCCGCCACTTATCTCTTGCTAGCCAGAGTAGCCACACAAGTGTTGAGAAGCAAATATGGCCATGAGAAATAGAAAACACCACGTAAAGAAGTTCATTCTATACCAAGATCTGGGGGTCTTTTTAATTATAAGTCTGTAGTTTGCGAGGTCCGAGTTGTCACCTTTTAAGGATTGGATGAATAAGAGCTGACTTCCATAACTTCGGAAATATTTCCGAGACTTGTGTTGTTTGCTTTGCTGGTTTGGTGGCTGGTGCTTTTTGTAGAATTGAACGTCGTCCATGAAACAATCCTTTAAACACACCTGTGCTTGCTTACATGGTCCTCGAAATCTACGCGCTACCAGAGATACGACATGCTGTACCTATTTTTTGTAAATGCCGAGACAGGGACAGCAAATTATGTCCTTTATAACGCATGCTCAACTTTTATCTGTATGCTGTGCCGCTCGGTCGAGATATGTGAGTCTCCGTCAGGAGTAGATAAGGCCTGATGCGCCGTATATTGAAACGTTATTTATTGCGACTGCTGACGTTGTTAGGTTATAACAATTTCAGCCGTATATCTCTACCCCCTTATTCATAATGGTCCGCTAACTTAAATTAGCCGCTAAGGAGTGTTATTTCTCATTCTGACTTAGGTCAATAGAAGACAGAGTGAGAATTAGCAATGCTTTAAGTTAGCAGACTATTATGAATAAGGGGGCTAGTGATTAGCTTATATTACCTAGGTTTTTGTCTATTACAAAAAAAAAATCTCAATTCAAGTATAGGTATTAGTTATTGTGTTGAACTGATTCCATCTCAATTGAAAATATCTAAATAAAATTATGATTAACTCGTACCTAAAAAATGTTATGTATGTTATGCTATCAAAACACCAGTCAGATATTGTTATTTTTTAAAATGTGATTGCCCATTTTCAAAGTTGGAAATTATTTAACGAACAAAATATTTCGTTAGATAGGTAAGTAATTTCCACGGGAATAGAATATGTTCACGTGGAGAAAGTTGAATGAATAATTTTAAATCTATATATGTATATATATATAAGAGATTTCCACGTATACAGGATGTCCCAAAGTTATGGTACATGAAGGGAAAGTACCTTAAATATCGAAGATAGGCTATTTTACTGAAAGAAGACTTCATGTTATTTTTAAAAGTTAGTACATTCTGCATTCAAAGATTTTCTAAAAATTACTTGTCTCGTCTGGGAATCGAACCGACTGAAATGTAAAAAAAATACCCCTACTTTTATGATGCCAATCGAAAGAATGGCCAAAAACTAATAACTCTTCTTAAGTAACATAGTATTTTAAAAGAAAGGAACAACGTAGAATGAATTTTTTCCTACTTGGATTGGTACGAATAGACCGATTAGATGGCCGGCCAGATCCCCGGACCTTAAACCATTAGATTTCTTCTTTTGGGGATACGTGAAAGATATGCTATACAAAAAGCGATATGAGAACGTGGGCGAGTTACATACAGAATTGTGCCATATCATATCGAGTATTCACCATAAAATGATAAGAAAATCAACAGGCAGCGGACTCATTAAAAGATTGGCGATTTGCGTAAGACAAGAGATATCACATTTTGAGAATTTAATTAATTAATTTACAAATAATACCCACTTAATTGACTAATTTCTTTTAAAATACTATGTTACTTAAGAAGAGTTATTAGTTTTTGGCCATTCTTTCGATTAGCATCATAAAAGTAGGGTTGTTTTTCTTTTACATTTCAGTCGGTTCGATTCCCAGACGAGGCATGTTATTTTTAGAAAATCTTTGAATGCAGAAGTACTAACTTTTAAAAATAATATAAAGTCTTCTTTCAGTAAAATAGCCTATCTTCGATATTTAAGGTACTTTCCCTTCATGTCCCATAACTTTGGGACTATAGTCACTCATCTTGAACCATTAGAGTTAAAGACTTGAAATTTGGTAGGAATATGCTTTTCACCGAGTAGAGGTCAGCTAAGAACGGATTTTACTCAAATCCACCCGCAAGTTTTTTTTATTATGAACAGAACAACGTCTGTTGGGTCAGCTAGTTTAATATATATAAAAAAAATATAAATTTCAATGAACACTAATTTTTATTTCGAGATATCAATTCTATGTGGTGTAAATTAGGACTCTACGGCCTGCGGAATCGACTCGCACTTAACTTAAATCTTTATACATCTACATAAACTGTGAAAACGTGGAAAAAAATTAAGGTCGACAGTTCACCTCTATTTTCAGCAATGCACGCACAATAACACAAAGCGACATACAAATGGCTCGCGAGTGTCCGGAGCAACCAAAGCAAGAAGCTGGCTGTCTCAGGCCAAACCTTACACATAGGTACAGTTCAAGCCCTTTCAAAGCTTACTATTATACCTAATATTCTGTCCTAAGTAGTCATTACGGCGCGGCAGGCCTACAAAGGGCAAAAGTCATGTATGAATTGTTTACTTGAACGTGGGTACCTACTCATTCAACGAGCATTCTTTAAGTCAAAATAATAAGTTTTAATTTGCTCTTTGTGGCACAGGCATTATAGGATGCATTCTTAGAATAAGGATGCATTGATAATAATTATTATGACACTGCGCGCACCGCGATGTACGCAGATTGTTCGTTGCGCTTGACCTGTAAAAGTCCTTGCAACTATCTACGCCGATATACCCCTATAAATAACTTTAAAATAATTGTTGTAGTTGATATGGTACTGCGCCACCATCGTGCGTACAAAGAACTATTTTTTTGCTAGCATTAGGATTTTAGAGTGCTTTCGTAATGTAAACTAGGTAAAAGTCACACTAACAAGAATTGCGAACACGAACTTTGTTTTGAAGTACATAAATATAAATTCCGTAGGCTGGCCATCGGGCACTGTCAATACTTTATTCATTCAAAATTTGTTGGTGAAAATAGATATTATATGATTAAGTGATTTGAACAATAAACTGAGGTTTTCAAATGCAAAAAGGTAGGTAAGTGGACCTACCTGTTTTATTTTTGATTTATTAAGTACCTGCATATTTTTTTGTATATATTATTGTATATAAAACACATGTAGAGCTAATCTTAGAAAGAAAATAAATCCTATGGACAAAAGTGATATGAAATTTTCATATTCCTCTATCGCTCCATCCAAAAGACAAAATATAAAATCAACCTACTGGAATAGGGTATTCAACGGGAATATTGTTTAGCCAACATTAAATGCAGTTACATTGAAATAATGAGCAAGTCTGGTTATTAGTTTAGTGCTAGAAATAGACATTAATAATTAGTCATTGTGAATAATTTTAAAACCACAGTCAATATTGAATATTTGCAGGTGTTTCCGATATTTTCAGAAAGCCTTGCTGTTGACATCAATTCCATTATTTACAAAAAGAGTAATATTGGCGAAAATTTAGATAGGAGAAGCACATTATGTAATGTGTCGATAAAATAAATGCACTTCATACATAACTTTTATTATATATCTAAAACAGCAAACATTAATAAATGCAAAATAAATAAAAATTAGCTTAACCTAACATTTTATTCCATTTACAACAGCAATTATGACGACCTGTATAGCCGAGTGGTTAGCGATCCTACCTACTATGCTAGAGGTCCCGGGTTCGAATCCCGGTAGGTGCAAGCATTTATATGATGAATATTGATGTTTGTTTCCGAGTTATGGATGTTTAAATGTATTTATGTATGTTTATATGAATTTATATATGTTTTAGTAAGTATATTGTATTAAATATATCATTGTCTTGTAACCCATAACACAGGCTATATATGCTTAACTTGGGGCAAGATAATTTGTGTAAAAAGTGTGTCAATATTATTATATTATTATTATTATTAATTATCTGTATCACACTGCTTTCAAGTCAGTTAATTAAACTTGGCAGTGCTGCCCTTCAAAAGTGCTGTTAACTGCCCCTTTGATTTCAGCACATTTATTTTTGCAATAAATATTGTAGTCACTCCACACCTTGAAAAAATGTTTAAACTTTTAGAATTCCAACAGGTAGTAAATTTTATATAGAAATACAATAGAACATGAAATTTTATATAGAAATACAATTCATTTAAAGAGGGAAGGGGTTAGTAGGTGCTACAACAAAAAAAGGGCTATCATGCTTGTGTTTACTTATCTTGTGCCAATTCTCCTCAGACTCATAAATACATTCTCAAAATACACACTCATTTCTCTCTTAAAGCGTTAAATATTGTAAAAGGATTGTTTTCATGACTAGAAAAAAAGAAATATTTTAAAATTTCCTTAGTAGCCAAATAATATTTGAAATTTTAATTACCCAAAGAGAATTTAAACCAGTGCTGCCAGATACGAAAGTTGAAAATGCGGTAGCGGTACTTTAAAAAAGCGGAACTTCTTGCTTAAACATTATATTTTATTGAATTTCCTCTCAAAATCTGCATTTGAAATAGGAACTGACAGAGCTATGAGCGCGAAGTTAGGAAGATTTGTGGACAGCCGTTCACCAATTTCGTCTTTCACCATTCATTCCATAAGTCACCATTTTTTCGTGTACTACTGTTACAACAGTCTTTTCAGACTGGAAGTATTCATTCAATCGAGTAAATTTTCAACTTGTTCAAAGTTGAACATGACATGGAACTAACTAGTCTCAAAAAAGCGGAACCGCGTCAGTTAAAAGCGGAAGGTGGATCCATTATCAAGAAAGGCGGTGAACAAAACGGAAAAGCGGTACATCTGGCAACGCTGATCTAAACACTACGTTCAGAATTGCCTATTGTTTTTTTCTTCTTCCCGTGGCCTTAAAAGAAAAGGCAAAGGCAGAGCCATGATGCCATCGTCAAAGGCCATGCCATGTTTTGAATTATTATTGAACAGTAGGCCTATTCTCGTAACAAAACGAGAATAGGATCGAAGCGATCTTATGTCAAATAATATATTTCGTATTCTTTATCAAGTTATTAAGCCATAATAGCTTTAAAAAATTTAATATCAATATATGACCATAAGAAGCTATGAAATCTTATAGTACACCTGATATTATCTGGAAAAATCCTACTGTTGTTTACAAAACAACCTATAACAGACACAAAAAAATAAAAAAATAAAACTAGGTTAAAAAAACTGACTTCAAAAACTGAAAAGTAAAAAATAACTTAATAAATATTTAATTTAAAACACCAGCTAAGCAAACCTAATTACCTTTAATATTAATAAAATACTACCGATAGATAGGTTTGAAGTCGGTGTTAAGCCATATAATAACAGCTTAGTACAGGGTGGCGCAATAGAACGTGCATATTGCATCATCTTTTATCGCGGGGTAGAAAGTGCGCGGGCGGGGGGAGTCTGCATCGTTGGGTAGGCGGGCTAATGGAGTTTTAGTCACTATGAGTCACTTCGACGGGAAGCGTCGCGCATTTTACGCGCGCGCATTTTACGAGAACTCTCGTTCATACATCGTTACTAGGCGTTTATATTGTTCTGAATATGGACTACGGCAAATTAGTGAAGCTCCGAGTGCTAATTTAATTAAAATATGGGTACAGCGTTTTGAAGAGACTGGTTCAACGTTTAAACCACAAGCAAAAGGTCGTCCAAGAACATCTAGGACCGACGACAATATTAAGAGAGTTATGCAGTCTGTACGAGGAGATCCACAAATGTCTACTCGCAAGAGATCGTCTGTCTTACACTTATCGAGACGAAGTTTGCAACGAATTTTTAACTTGGATCTTAAACTGCATCCTTACAAGCTGCAGTTAACACAAGAATTGAAAGAGTCTTGACTTCGGAGCAAGGCTCGCATTTGCTTGCATTTTCCAATTTTGACAATATCCTTTTCTCAGATGAGGCCCACTTCCATATCAATGGGTTCGTAAACCGTCAAAATTGTCGTTACTGGAACAGTGAGAATCCCAAACTCAAGCACCAGAAACCACTGCATAGTCCTAAAGTGACAGTATGGGCAGCAATCTCTGGTAGAGGAATAATTGGACCGTTTTTCTTTGAAAATGCGCGGGGGCAAAACGTCACTGTTAATACCGAACGCCATGTTGCGATGTTGGAAGGTTTTTTGGCTCCAGAGCTTGAAAATTCAAGAATAGTGAATTCTAGGACTTGGTTTCAACAAGACGGAGCTACCTGTCACACATCAAATGACTCCATGGTGGTTGTGAAACAGATGTTCCCTGGCAGACTGATTTCGAAAAGAGGTGATATCCCATGGCCCCCACGTAGTCCAGACGTGACGCCTCCTGACTTTTTTTTGTGGGGATACCTCAAGAACAAAGTCTACAGCAATAATCCGAAAAACATCGATCAGCTCAAGGAGATTATCCGTGGTGAAATGGCAGCAATTACACCAGCATTACTGAAGAAAGTTTTCAATAACTTCCGTTTGCGATTAGAGGAGTGTCGTCGTAGAGAGGGTCATCATTTAGATGATGTTATTTTTAAACAATAAACTTCAGTTATTTCTTAATAATACCTCAGTTTTATTTTAACTATACCTTTTGTATTTATTTTTTAATCAATATTTTAAATATGCACGTTCTATTGAGCCACCCTGTACCTACAGACGCCACACATGACTTTAAGCGGGTTATCTTATAACTTCATCTAGAACAAAACAACCCAAGCCGGCAGGCACCGACTTCTACCCTATCAATAGGTTGCATTTTTTTTAATATTAAAGGTAATTAAGTTTGCTTAAGAGGTGTATTAAATTAAATATTTATTAAGTTATTTTTTACTTTTCAGTTTTTGAAGTCAGAACTACTTTTTACATGCTACCAATACAACCATTTACATATTACACATTTTAGATTTAAACTATATACGTACAGTGCTTAACTTAGAATATTAACACTATTATAAGGTGTTTAACAATCACCTTTCACTAACGTCTGTAGAAAAATAAATTGTGTGTACTTCCTTAGCCTAACAAAGTAAAAATCATTAAAATGATTTATTCCTCGTGCTATTCTACGTTTTTAGAAATTTAACAATTTTGTTAAAATCTTGCAAAGATTGCTTTGACAATTAATTATTAAATAATGAATACGGCTGTATGGGCTTGAATCCTTAATCTGTCCTAATTATGGATGAAGAAACCAAAAAAAAAACGAATGACGCAAACGTCAGAAAATTTAAGGAACCAACTTCAGTCTTCAACCAGTTACTTTTATGTTACAGTGACGCGCGCACATCTTAAAATTTCACTCTAATATTTTTTTCATAACGTGCCTAAAGAAGTGTAACTCCAACAAAAAAACAGAGTCATGTAACATGAAATATTTTGAGTTTTTTGAGCACTGTTTTCATTAATTGTACGAGATAATTCTCGTACTATTTGTAATTATAAGATAATGTAATACGGACCATATCAAATAACATAAATTGATTTTACAAATATTTAATACGTGCATGTTATTGCGTTAATGATAGGAGTATATTATTATCTTACTAGCAAAGTATGTCCGCTACTTAGTAAGCGCGAACTTTCTTGACATTTAATATAAGATAAAACGCAACAAGGCTTTATTTTTCTGTTATAGTGATAATATAGCAAAATTTACCAATGAGTATAGTCTATGATCCATTTATAGAACGACCTTTGCCAAGCTGGTTATGGCTGGATGAAACAGATTTTTTAATAAATTTAATATATCAATAAATATATAGCATATTATGGGTCGCCTAGCAAATTTCAGTGCAGGATACGATTAATTATTAATTAAAATTTAATTATTTGAAAAAGAAAAAAAAACTAACCCTTTATTTTAATATGAAACGACTTAAAATGATGCGCAGCCTGTACGAGTCTATCGTTATTGTTTTCAAGAGCAGATAGCATGCGTACTATCTTTCTTTAAATGACCGGACTACGAACAGCTGCTATGTTGTATCCTCTTCTAACACAATATGGGATGGTTGGTAGGGACCTCTCAGTCGGACATACTTGGAGCAGTATTTAATCTTTTAAAATTTGGCAACCGACATTCAGGACTTATTTTTCGCAGGCATCCATATATGATCGTGTTTGTAATAAAATTAACTTTATTTTTATTTAAGTTTCATTCAATAACCATACCGGTGCAAGTTACTGGTATCGGTTTACATGTTCATACCTGGCAACCCATGAGTTGTGACAAGAAAAAATAGGCAACCTATCTGGGTGGGTTTTGAAGTTTAGATGAACAAAAATACAATAAAAACTACCAAACGACAATCTTGCTTTAAGTCAGAAAATGTATATTTCTACTAGGGTTCTAGTTTAAGATTTAGGGCACGTTAGGGCCGGCGCTGCTTGTATAACAATTCACATTGAAACAGTTTGAGCCATATACATACTTATTCGTTTAAAACTCGTTGTAGGCGCTCGGGTATTATATTTGAGATATTCTGTGAGTCTGAAACTGTCATAGCCCTATAGCCATAACTAATAAATAATGGCCGCAAACTGAAATCTTAAAAGAGAAAAATAAAATAACTTTCCGAAATCGTTCTTCTGCCGTCGTCTACATTCAAGCAAACACAAAAATTTTAAAAATTATTCCAACTAGTTATTTTATATACTGATTCAAGTCTAATATAATTTACGTTACCCAACAAAATTAAAAGTTTCAAATATTCCGTATATAAATCATACCTATATTGTTTTGTCAGTGTGGAATGTGGATAAGTCAAAATTGCAACTATGTTGAGTGTTGACATTCAATATGGCGGTATGTCGTCAGTGCTATGCTGTGTCGTGGTGAGAATAATTATTTATGTAGTTCGAGTTCTTCTGATAGTATGAAAGATTTATAGTCAGTTTCATATAGAGAACCTTCTCACCATCATACGGTTTCTTAAATTCGGTATCTTTTCCAATTTACGTTTTGCACAGCAATAATTAGTCTTGCGGCGTTACAATTATAAAATGTCTCGGTAGTGAGTAGGTACATCGAGCGTCGTTCAGGGCATACCGTCGTGAGTCGATACCTATCTATATAACAAATAAAATGTAGAGCGTAATAAGTAACTGAAGTACATATAAGGGTTATTGCTTTTTCATTTATAAATTCTTGATTAAAAGACGTTCTTACGTTATATGTTTATATATTTTGCTGTTGGGTTTCAACTATATGACTGTCATGGCTCAAGAATCAATTGCATTGGGTGTTCCTAAGTTGACGATCCACACATTTCACAGAATTAGGTAAATTCAATAAAGCAATAAGGGGCGAAACATAGGAAGTGCGCGTATACTTTTATCTATTATATTTTTTTTTCACAAGACAATACTGATTCGAAAGATGCACGGACTTCTAATTTTGAATATTTTTTCGTTACCTTCATAAAAATTTCAAGTAAATTTATTTCTAATAGTGTTATTTTTTTTCAGTTCAACTTTAGTAACTAAGTAACTTAACTGTGAATTATTAATATAGTAAACGAAAGACGTAACAGCAACTACAAAATTAAAAATAATAGAAGGTGATGTATAGAACTCTGATTCAGCGAGCATTGAAGACATCTGAGGATTATAATTTTTAGTGTAGTATACTTCCAAGTTATTTTGTTTTGCAATTGTTTTGGTGCAAGTTTGTGGCTTGTTTTGATGGCTCAGTGTTTGTGAAGACAAAAGACTAAAAATGTGATTTGTTTTATAAATCTGTAAGCACTTTTTAAATAAATTACTCCATACTATTTTCTGTGATATATTGGTTCATATAACTGAGATTTGGATTTATATTTTATACATATATCTACTGAAATATAAAATATGTCTAGCAATCCTCAGTGGAAATTGTTCCAGCCGCCAGATTCCCACTCTACATTGCACAATAATATACTAGATGTTCAGCATTCTAACATGCAGTCAAAGCAAGGTTATCGCAATGGTGAGTTTAAAAAAAGTAAGACTTAATTTGATAACAAGATAATGTGTAGCAATCATATATTATTTATTTTTAGGTACATTCAGTAGTGATTATCCAAGTTCTCCCAGAGATAATCATAATAGTATGAGTAAGACGGGTGGGGGAAATAGATTCACATTGGGAAATTATAATGTAGACACTTGTACAATGGGTGATTCTGTGGGTGTGTATTCATCAGGTTCAACAAATAATACATCACAATATGATTATATTAACCACCCACCAATTAGAGAAACAGGAATAATTGAAAAATTACTTCATTCATATGGATTTATCCAATGTTGTGAGAGACAAGCACGTTTGTTTTTTCACTTCAGTCAGTTTAGTGGTAATATTGATCACTTGAAGATCGGTGATCCAGTTGAATTTGAAATGACATATGACAGAAGAACTGGAAAACCCATTGCATCAACAGTAACAAAAATTGCTCCTGAAGTGGTATTGAGTGAAGCTCGTGTCACTGGTATTGTAACCACCGAAGTCAAGGGTGAAGGATCTGGTGATAATACAGGGCGAATTTCTTATGAGAACCGTGGTGAATGTTTCTTCTTGCCTTATACTAAAGATGATGTTGAGGGCAATGTAATTTTGCATTCAGGTGATGCTGTTAGCTTTCAAATTGCTACAAACCAAAGGTATTTATGGATAATATCTAATTCTATCACTGGGAGTTTCATTATTATTATCTACTGATTAAATTTTACTTTCTTTTACAGAGGCACTCTTGGTGCTTGTCATGTGCGCTTCGAAAATCCAGCACACCCTGTTAAATACCATGGGGTAGTGTGTTCAAAGAAAGATAATTTTGGTTTTATTGAACGTGCCGATGTAGTGAAAGAAATATTCTTTCACTTCTCTGAAGCCAAGATGAAGGAAGAGTTAGCATTAGGGGATGATGTAGAGTTTATAATACAAACAAGAAATGTAGGTTGACAGATATTGGAATTTATTATGATTTTAACCTCATAACATTCATAGGAAGTCTTAATAATTACATATTAATTTATTTATATGCAGAAATTATTCATCTATAATTTACAAAAACTTAGAATATATACTAAGTTTGCATATTGTAGGTTCTTCTTAGTGACCCATGACCTAAGTCCTTGTCTCCTTGCTAGCAATTGAAGCAATGTTTGCTAATAATAAATTTTGTAATACTTATTATCATTGGTTGAACTACATTTATAACTATCATGGTTTCAAAGCAGGGCAAAGAAGTGGCCTGCAATATAACAAAGCTGCCTAGTGGGTCTGTAGTTTTTGAGGACATACATCCAGAAGTAATGCGTGGACAAGTCTTAAAACCTTTGGATCGTGGCAACACAGCACGGGTTACCCAAACTGATCCACTTCCAGGCAGGATTAGATATCGTGCAGCTGATCATTCAGAGGTTGAGGTGAGCAATTGCTATTATTGAAAGTATAGATAAATTCCAAATGATATTGAAATACCTTATAATAAAACAATCATAAATACTAATGATGATATAAAAAAGGAGTAATAACTGTTGTCCATACTGTTAATTATACTTCTCTCAATATTTTACATAGTCATTTATTTATTATTATTTACTGTCAAAAAACAACTCAATAAGTGTTTAAAACAGCAAACTGACACATTCAAATGATGTAAGAAGAATGGCTTAATTTGAAACATTAAAATCTTATTGTAACTACTTAAAAATCTGATATAGATCCCAATACAATTTTTTAATTTCGTCTATCATCTTGCTCCTCTTAATCAAGGAAACAGTTTAAATGATTTGAATGCAGTTTTAATTGATTAAAGTATTATAATCAGGATAAGTAATATTAAGATTAACAGTAAATGATGGTTGTAAGTCTGTTTTTTTGTTGGCTTTATATAAAATCTAAAATTTTAGGAGATATTATACCTATGTAAATGAAACACCCCCTAGAATAGGTTGAATTTTAGGAGTGGTAGTGCCATGTTGGGTCCACACGGACACAACCTAGTTGGGCCGGCACGCCCGGAGAAATACCACTCCCCCACTCGAAACTGGCGTGAAATAGCGGCTATGCCGCTGTGTTTCGTCCGGTAAGTGGGGTATCCGGAGGCCTACACCCCCCCTCCTAAATACAAATGGCAGCACGGACTAAAAATAGACTACTCCAGGACGGTACCAGTCTATGAGGCCCTGGAGATTCCGTCCCTGGGCGTCCAAAATTAGGGCCTGTACCTATTAGTGGTTGCCCAGGCTGCCCCGCGTATTCTGGAGGGGGCAAATCTGCGCTGTCTCGGGGCAAATAGAGCAGGAGGCTCAAACCACCCTCCTCCACACTCGCTGTGGACTTTTGCAACATCAGGGGACTTCGCTCAAATTTAAATGCCGTCCACTTTCATCTGGAGATGGTGAAGAACTCTTTTTAACCGAGACACAGATATCCTCCCTGGCTGATTCATCTTACTTTTTATACCCGGGGTATAATTTGGAACACTTCTTTATACCACGGGCTGGCGTGTGCGTTTACGTCAGGGAGGATGTCTGTTCTCGACGCCTGAGTTTTCTTGAAGGACAGGACCTATCCGTCATCTGGCTGCGTGTAGACTGCGATAACCATCCGCGAATCTACGCATGCCTGTATAGGCAAATGGCTACAGATTCCGTGTTGGAGCAGATCCCCACTGCAGAAATCGTGTTTCTTGGCTATTTTAACGCCCACCTCGCCGAATGGCTAGGCTCACGTACCACCGATCATGCAGGGAGATCTGTTCACGACTTCGCCTTAGCATATGGTCTGACGCAACTGGTTATTGCGCCAACGCGAATCCCAGATGTGCAAGATCATACACATTCACTGTTGGACCTTCTGTTGACCTCACATCCGGACGGCTACCTAGTTTCCGTTGACCCTCCTCTGGGATCGTCGGACCACTGCCTGATCCGGAGCACCGTGCCGATCACGCGCCTAACACGGCCCCGATTCTTAGGCTGTCGCCGCGTGTGGCACTATAGGTCAGCAGAGTGGGACGAGATGCGGTGTTTTTTTGGATCCTACCCGTGGAGGCAGATCTGTTTCTCTAACTGCCACAGCCTGTATTGTCATACTTGGCGTCGATATATCGAGCGACGTTCAGTTCCGTGGTCACTTGGAAGAGAAGGCCAAACTGGCCTCTAAAAAGCTTGGTGTACTCAGTAAGGCGAGACAGTACTTCACTAAAAGCCACCGCCTGCAACTTTATAAGGCGCAAATTCGGCCTCACATGGAGTACTGTTCTCACCTCTGGGCGGGTGCTCCCCAGTACCAGCTTCTTCCATTTGACCGCATACAACGAAGAGCGGCTCGAATCATCGACGATCAAGTCATCTCCGATCGGCTTGATTCTCTAGCATTGCGTAGAGATGTGGGTTCTCTCTGCATCTTCTACCGCATTTATCACGGGGAGTGCTCAGAGGAGCTGTTCGGGTTGATTCCAGCGGCCGAATTCCACCATCGGACATTACGTGCAAAGTACCATCCGCATCACGTAGACGTCTGGCATTCCACAACCGCGCGTTTTGTTCGAAATTTCTTGCCTCGCACAGCCACTTTGTGGAATCAACTACCGGCAGCGGTCTTCCCGAACAGATACGACTTAGGGACCTTCAAGAAAAAAGCATACTCCCACCTTAAAGGCCTTCTTGACACACCTGTTGTTGCGGATGTCCATGGGCGGTTGCCTCACCTCTCCCCATCCCGTGAGCCTCTTGCCCGTTTGCCCCCTCTCATATAAAAAAAATACTAATAATTTAAATTACAATTAAGATTATTTCTTCCACCTTGACCCATGCTGCAAAGTCCACCCAATATCTTCAAGGGATAATTCACCAAGAAATTATAATTATTTATATTACTTTATTTGTACTGGAATTATCATATTTAGTATCTCATAACATTGTAGGTGCCTTTTGGGGATAAAGACCAATGTGGCGAATTCACTTTACGCCATGGTGATTGGGTTAAGTTCCAACTGGCTACTGATAGAAGGGACCAGTTAAAACGTGCTACTAATATATCACTACTTGATGAATCGTTTACTGTATCTGGAGAAAGGTAAAATTTAATTCTATGTATCTAAAATTTTAAAATACTGATTAGACTATATTTTAGCAAACTTAAATACATTTGTTATGATTTGATGACAGGAGAGAACATGGTGTTGTGTGGTCTTTGAGAGATGGTTTTGGATTCATTTGCTGTGCAGAACGAGATCAAACTATTTATTTCCAATTCAGTGAAGTTCTCCGTCTTGGACACGAGCTAAAAGTTGATGATGAGGTGATGTTATGTTACTTTCCTTCTTTTGAAGTTATATATCAAAAAATAATAAATAACACAAAGGATTTCGGATCAAAATAATAAAACTATTTCAATAAAATTAGGATTAGGTACATATAAGTTGCAAAAAAAAACATCCATGACTCGGAAACAAACATATTCATCATATAAATGCTTGCACCTACCAGGATTCGAACCCGGGACCTCTAGCTTAGTAGGTAGGATCGCTAACTACTCGGCTATATAGGTCGTCATATAATAAAAACATTTTGATAACCAATCACCTAAGGTAAGTAAGTGTGTACAGGGTACTGAATTATCATTAGTCAGGTAAGGTAGGTATGTTCACAACTTATTTTAATTGGTAGGTACCTAATAATATCATTAACTATTGCTATTGGCTACTGTGGATTTATACCAAATCTAATTTCCCAATGCAGTATCTGAAAGTGTTCACTCTTTGATAGTATCTATGGGTTATAAGATCATAATGGTTTATGTTCAAACCATGGAATAATTTGTGTTCTTTTAGTTTCGGTAAGCTAATTTAGGGCCACTTGAACTCTGGAAAACTCAGGAAAAAATATAGTTCTTAAAAAATAATTCAGAAAATACAGCACAGAGAACAATGACAATGAAGACATTGCAAACCAAAATAACCTGACCAATTGCAATATTATGTTGTGATGATTATCCGACCAATTAACATTAAGTACCCTAGTAATAAATAGATATTGAAGAGGCAATTAGGTTATTAGTTCAATGGTATAATCTTATTTCTTTTAATAGGTGGAGTTTACAGTGGATCCAATATCTTCATTCTCAAACTTGAACACTCGTCAATCAGCTATTCGCATCAAACACTTAGAACCAGGGACTGTGCAGTTTGAGACTTTGGTGGAAAAAGGTGTTAGAGGTGTAGTCACTAAAGAGGCCCAAAGCTATTCGCATTCATCCTCTAATACAAGTCCCACCAGAATTGCATCATTGGTATGTGTTATAATATATAATTATTACACTTTCTTCAGTTTGGATGGTTGTATAGTAACTGTTTTATTCTCTCTAAATCTGTTTCTGATCCCATCTTTGTCGGCGTGAAGTTTAATATTATTTTTAAACTTTACACAATTACAATGTAGACTTCAATTATTATTAAACAAAAACAAAAAAATCACATCTGTATTGCTAAAGCAAATTCCTGAAATTAGCAGGAACAAAGAAACGGGCGCAAATTATTGCCATAGAATTGGTATTAAATATAGTAGTTGTTTATATTCAGATCAATTTGGAAACTTTCAACTAACCTCAAAAACGTTTTCAGTATTGAAAGTTTTTTTTTTTATTTTGCTACCCTACAATGTTAATTAGACCGTAGTCTAATAAACTTCAATCATTTAAAAGGGTAAATACTCCCAGATAGATCCCATTGCTAAAGATCTGATGCTTGAATCTATGATAAATTGAGAAAAATCCTTAAATTTTATATGTACACACAAAGTGGTTTTGGTTCTTTCAATACCAAATCATTGTTATTCAGCAAGTATAATTTGTTAAAGTAGAGCTGAAGAAGTAAACACATGGCTACCAGAGCTTTTTAAAGAAAAGTATTTCTCGAATTTTGACAAAATAGTGCAACTATATATGACAAACAGCATGACATATCGTTTTGATGAAGCAGCAAAGGTCAGCATCGGTACTCTTTACTGCTGAACTCCATATTGGAACCAGCCATAATTGTCTTAATTCACATGTGTCCAATGAAACAATTTTATTGAAATTATTGTACAAAAAAGTGGTTGTTTTTTCTATTGAGAATTTGTTTTAAATTAGCAATATTTACAACAAGCTTTCACCCGCGACTTCGTGTGCTTGTAATGGTTACTTTGGGCAGAACTTTTTATTTTTTAACATACTCTCTTTGCAGATAATACACAATAAACTGCTGTGTTTAATACATTTTATAACCTACCAACTATAGAATTTTCATCCCCCCTTTTGTACTCCACGCAGGTCTACATTATAAAAATGCTAGAACCAATATTTAATTGTTTCATGGTGTTATCTTCGGTAATTACGAACTTTCGTACAAACTTCCACCCCCTATCGCAACCTCGCCAATTACGAACTTTCGTACAAACTTCCACCCCCTATCGCAACCTCGACAAGCCTTTTATTCACGATAAAACTTAGCCTGTGTCCTTTCCCAAGATCTAGTCTATCTCTGTAATAAATTATATCAAAATCGGTTCAGTAGTTTTGGCGTGAAAGTGTAACAAACAAACTTACATTCACATTTATAATATTAGTAGGGATAACCAAGTTAGAAATGATATTTTGTATAAAACCTAGTAGGCCATAAGTAGGCTGCACCTACCACATAGTAGTAATAAAATCTATGCAGCGTTTTTGAAGTTTAAAAAAATAATTAAATTTGTAGTTAGTGCTATTTTACTTTACAATATAGATTTATTTTCAAATATCATTGCATGTGCAGGCATTGATCAGTTAGTTTTATAATAGCATGTATTTATTCTCTCTATTTATGATTGTGTATAGAAACATTGAGAGATTACAATGGCATTAGGTCTAGGTATTCCTAAATGGTCAAGGTAAAGATGTTAAAATTATTAAACTATGCTAGATAGCTTATCGAGTAACATTACTGATATCTTAATAAATACATAGCAGCACATGCATCATTTATAAGTGCAACATTATATGGTGATTATCCTATGAATAAAAAATAATAATAGTCAACCTCAAAGCGAAAATCATAATATATATAAATCCAGTGTCCTGATGTTTGCAGTTAACTCCTAGACTGTTGCTTTTGATCTCTATTTCGTCTTTATCGATCTCTTTATTTGTTGTGGTGAATCCATGTTTCGTCCACCGTTACGAAACGGCGCAAAAACAACGCTAGTGAACAAACACAAACAAAAAGACGCGGCATGTTCAAAATTTAACAGCTGCAGTCAGGTGACAGTTGTTAGTAGAAAAGTGCAGTTAGGAGGCCGGAAATTCAGTTACGGACCTATTTGCCCTGCTCTCGTATGCATAAATTCGGGGCTAGCTATACTATATTCAAATTTTTAAGAATTTGTCTATAGTAGGTACTTATGTTTTCGTATATAGCCGAATAAAATGTCATCGTTAGTTTATTATAAACAACTGTATTATAACATGCGATGAGATAGTCACTTAATCGAGATATCGTTAAACCATTTCAGTAAATATAAAGTAAAAAAGCGCATTTTAACATCTTGTGTTATTGGATTGGATTGCGCAGGATGTTACTAATTTGAGATTATTAATAGATGCACCGTTAGTAGGTAGCTACGTCAGGTAGTGTAGGAATGTCAAATTGAGGATGGAAGATTATTACGCCGCTGACAGAACAACGTATTAGGATACGAAAAAGGGAAAACCAATGTATAACTAAGTCTCAATTGCTTCGAAAATGGTGCAATAATTTGTCAATTATTGGAGATAATTGGATGTCTGGAGGTCTGGCTAAAGAGAATTTCTTTTTATAATTTAATATCAGACAAAGCAATATAACTTATTGCTCATAAATTATCTATCAATGGAAATCATTTGATCTATCGGCACTAATGGGCAAAGTACCCATTCCTTATTATTAATTTATAAGTTATATTGTAAGGTCAAAAATATTCGCGTCATTAAACGATTCTCGCTGTGTGCTTTATTATGTTATTAAATTTTATTTATGTACAAGTCTTGTGAATAACCTATTGTGAAACGCGTGTAGATACATTGATCGTTACTCTGTTGTCTCTCTTGTTATATTGCTCGCCGTGCGAATAATATCGCTTCGAGTGTAGCAATGTAGCTAAGTACAAAATTTGTTTAGGTATGTAGTATCTAGCATTAGCTGTGTAGCCAATACTCGTACCAATTAGGATACTCAAAAGAGATCGGTGAATTTTATTACATGATCGAAAGATTAAACCCATCGTACGATCGTTATTAAACATTGCCTGTGCTCGCTCGACGGCTAACGAGCTATATTAATCAGGACACTTCTGAAGAAATCTGAATAATAGAACTGAGGGGACGACGAGAACGCATCATTACATCGTACGAACGTGGCTAATGAGGACGATGCCTAATGGTCTAAGAGCCCATGGACCCCAGACCACGTTATTTTATAAAAGCTGAAAGTTTGTCAGCGCATGCTCCTAACACAGGTAAGAACGATGGACCATTATGGAGTTTGGGTTACAGTCGATTTGGCAGATAAACGGTACTAAAGATGTGTAAAATACCGATCTAAATACATCAAATAATAAAGTGCGATTTTTCGGTATTACCTTCAGAATATTATGAAAATCACATTATTCATTGCCAGACACTTAACATCGTGGCAACCCCTTGCCAGACACCCTTAATGATCATATAATTTTAATTTTACTTCATAGTGTAAATGCTTTTTAAATATAATACTTGGGTAATAAGTAGATGATGTTTCCTCAGTAGCCAGACACTTGAAAGTTCCAACCCCTTGCCAGACGGGGCTTTGGCAGGTAAACTGTAGTAAAGGGGTGTAAAGTACCGATCTAAATACATCAAATAATAAAATGCGATTTTTCGGGATTAACTTCAGAATATTATTAAAAATCACGTTATAATACATTACATAATGGTCCATCGTTCTTACTTGTGCAGAGAGCATGCGCTGACAAACTTTCAGCTTTTATTTAATAACGTAGGTCTGGGGTCCACGGGCTCTTACGCTATAAGGCTTATTGATCTAGAAATCAATATTTACTGCAAATCGCTTTTATCTTTATTTGTAATGGGTTACATAATTTTGTACACTCAACGTCTAGGTATTGTATGAGATATAATATCTATATTTTTTTCGATAAATCTGTTGGCTACAATACTTGTTTAATTCAAGAATGGCTTGATTGATCTTGATGAAAAATATTGTATGAATATTTTTATTATTGCCCAAATGATATCGCTCTTATGATGTAAATTTATGTCTACCATTTTTTACACATGAGCTTAAGCTTTTAGTTAAACGCAAAAAGTAAGTCATTTAAAGTCAACACAGATAAACTATTGAATAGAAGAGTCATGTACTGAGAGTTAATAAGGTTTAAGAAAGTACCTATACAATTATCACACCTATGTATTATAAGTAAAATGACACGATGTAATTAAATTAAAAATTAATCGTGTAAAGTTATTTGTAATGCTTAATAATTAAACTAAAGTTTATTAACATATCTGTGTACCTATATTATTATAAATCGTTTGTATTACGTTGCTATTTTCAGGAGAATGGCATTATTTCGTGTCAGATCAATAACGTGAAGAAAAACGTGCCATTCTCGTTTAAGAATTGCGAGTCGAAAATGTTGCCACGTGTAGGCGACAAGGTCTACTTTGATCTATATCAGGTAAGGCTTTTGTATTATAGTAAGGTTAACGACCTTTTATATCTAAAAATGTGTTGTATTGAATATGTTTGAAATTGTATGTAGCATAAATTATTATTATGAGGTATTCAGCTTGTAATGATCCTATGAGTCTTATTATTTACTGTATTATAATAAGGGTTAAAGTATGAAATTGCCGTTTTATTGTAATAGGTACTTTGAATTGACATAGAACCTTCATCGTTTGATGTTTTTGAGTGAAACTTAGTAGTACCTATGTAGTTTTCTTTTAAAAATGAGTAAGATTCGATTATCGACTTTCAGTTGTTGTTTGTTCAGCTTAGACAAGAAAAATGGATACTTCGAAAATTCGAATGATTTTTCACTAATTTGCGTCAAACAAATAAAATTAAAAATATGAAAAAGGGTGCCTCATGATTTGACTGATCGACACAGAAATGAAGATCTCAGCGTGGTGTTATTCACTATAGCTTTCTCCGATCTGGTCAAGCAATAACGGCAGATGTCTACTGTTCCTAAACTCTGAACAACCATAGCTAATCAAAACTAGCAGTGAAACAGCCCCGACTCCTGAATCGATCTTCACCATTATTATTCCATGGTACCGCGAGACCTCATACAGCACGAGAAATCGTTTTAACTCTACTAGAACTGCAATTAGAAACCATTCTTTACCCTCCGTATTCGCCAGACCTTGCTCAACGGACTACCATTTTTTTCGTGATTTGAACAATTTTCTACGTGATAAATACTTTTCTTCTCAGGAGGCAGTACAAAATGCTTTCACACAGTTTATCGAATCTAGATCATCACAGTTCTATCGCAAAGGCATAAATGACCTTCCTTTTAGATGGCAGCAATGTATAGATAATAATGGTAATTAATTAGATTAAATAAATATTTTAAATTAAAAAAAAACGAATTTCAATTTCATACTTTAACCCCTAATATATGTTTGTTATGGTTGGGACTACATAATAGGTCCGAAAGGTCCGGGACGCTCTTTGTAGTCCATTTTCAACAAAACAGCTTTTATCATGAATTTTCTGTGATATTTAGTTACAATTTATATTTAAACTATAGTTATGTTTATTTAGTTATAGTGACTAAGGATTAGAAATCACTATTTGATTTACTTTCAGTCGAGGCGAACCAAAGAATTCATTGCAATGGCAGTGCAACTTCATCACAGCATGATGAATGGAATGTCAAATGGCAACATTCGTCCCATCATGCAGGGATTTATCGCGGCACTCAAGGACGGATTCGGCTTTATTGAAACCGCCGACCATAGTAAAGAAGTTTTCTTCCATTTCAGGTATGTTTGATATGATATGATTTGATAAGCGTCATGAGTTATGTGCTTATGTAATTCATAAGGCAAATGTTTAAAATTTGTATGTGATACGTGTTTTCGAAGCCTTAGCAGGGCGAAGTGGCGCCATATATTTCCAGTTATTTACGTGTTACGGTTCTGTTTGAATCATTTATTATAGTAAGTCATAAAGTGAACCTAATCTTCATAAATAAAAGTGAACTATTATTATGAATTCTTATGTGGGTATGTTAAAAGTTAAACAGACGATTTATATCAGGTCATCTGTAAACATATTTTAAAATAATAAAATACTATTTAGATCTGATTTTTTAAATGAAAAAGGCGAATTAAATGTGTTTCGTATATTGCACTTTTACAATCGCAAACGTAGTTGCAAAGAAGTAAGATAATATAATGTCCTCCATACTAAATACACCCTAAAATGTCCTTTAATGTGTTTGTATGTGAATATGTATTTCGTGCCGTGTGTTTATTTATATTGATATTCTCTATCTATATTTCTCTTTGTTTTTAGTACAATTATTTATTGTTGCTATGCAAATTTATTAACTTATAATTTATGTTCCACGGTTAGTCAATAGCCTAGGTTTTTGACAATTTCAAATAGAAACTTTATACTATATTAAAACTAATGTATAAAATAATAATTGTATATTAATTGTATGAAGCAGTGGTACAAAGTGGAAGATATGAGACATACATATGAACCAGGACCATTTTTTTAATATATAGCACTACTCGTCCATCGCTATCCCTTACAATGTCGCCTAAACAAGGCCTATTTTTTATGCTTTTAGCCGATTATTTACAATTATAATGTACAAATTGTGCTCTTGCGAAAACTGTTCTGATAAGTGTGGAACCTGCTTAGTTTGTCTTACAAATGATGCAATATTAATGAAAAACAAATTTGCAATATTTTTTTATTTTTTTTACGTCTTCTTTTCATTTGATTTTAACAAGTATTAGCATCTTCATAAAACATAATATATGCTTTTATAACAATCATGATTCAGAAGTAATACTTCCCGGTACCTACAATCTTGTGCCTTTTACGTGGCTGTCATGCGCAAACACTTGTAAACGCGCCTAAGTTTTAATGAAATAGACTGATACAATCTGTTACAATATACTAACGTATAGACAAACAAAGCACGCGTCTCTCCATAAGTTCTGTTACTGACGTAATGTAATAATAATAATAAATTAATATGTATTTTTTTATTCAGGTCTTATTAATAACATGACTGTGGTTTTAGGCAATGGAAAATTTAGTTACTGCTTGTTCTTGCGATTTCTTAAGCGAATCGATGTCGTTTGTTGTTGGTAACACCCCATTCCATTATTGTGATTTAACATTAACACGAAAAAACGGCGGTAAAATATAGAACTTTCGAACATAATAAACGCGTTCAAATTTGAATTACATTGAATAGAAAAAATATAAGTTTTTAAGTTGTAACAATATTTATGGCCAGACTATTGCAAAGTGTCAGTAATAATGTATTTATTATATTTTCTACATACATGAGAATTACAATTTAGTAATCAAAATTACCTGTTTTATCATTTTGATAGGTGTTAATTGGTCTCCATGTGTACTATTTAATATTATAGTATTATATAAATAATATAAAAAAAAATGTAATAAATATATAAAATTCTCGTGTCCCGATGTTTGTTACCAAACTCCTCCGCAACGGGTAGACACCCCAAAATATTTGTGGACAATTTTTTTATTTTTATTTTATCATGATTCAGCATTGAAAAATGGATACAACTTCAAATTATTGCCCTTAGACGATCTACAACTATTTTATATATATATTTATATTATATATTTGTATCGCGATTTTTATATTATTCTGTTCCATCCACAAATCCGCTACCTATAGGATTGCAAGATGGCAATAGAATACAGTAATTGTAGTACGATAAATTTGGTAGATCTGAGAATCTATTTTTATACACCATTTTTTTTATTACTTTATATTGCAATACAATGCCCTTTGCTGGGTCAACTAGTATTATATAAAAATATAAAACTAAAATATCTAAGAAGTACATGATCTGAGAAAAATTCATGACACAATTCACAAGATTTGTATTTTCTTGTTCTTTATTTTGCTTATATACAAATTATTTACATCACATCATGTGTGACGGGTTCTAATCCCGGTAGGTGCACACATTATATGATGAATATATATGTTTGCTTCCGAGTCATGGATGTTTATTTGTATTTTTGTATGTTTAAGTAAGTATAGTGTCTTATATATATCGTTGTCTTGTACCCATCGGTTATGCCTCGTTTGGGGCAAGATAATTTGTGAAAAGTGTGTCATTATAATTATTATATCATTCATGAACTAATTTGTTATTTTTTGTAAATAATCACAGCAACCTGGAGGGTAATCTGGATTCTCTTGAGCTCGGGATGGAAGTAGAATATTCACTGGGCCGTGTGAACGCGTCGGGCGGTGGTTGTGCGAGTGCCGAGTTCGTTCGTACGCTGCCGCGGGGATCCATACCTGTAGCCAAGAGTCTGGAACCAGTCCTCAGTGGCACAGTCACACGTACCTTGCGTGCCCTTAACCCGGACCAGGCGCAATATTCTGGTGAGTTGTGAATCCCTCTTATAAGTCAGGTTTCTGTCAATATGTATCTGGACTGTAAATAGTTAATTTATGGTTAAACTATAATAGCATTAAAGTTAAAGTTGTAATAAATATGAAATTCACATACATATTTGTCAAAAATTATACTGTTCTTTATATTTTTTTTACAAATAACGCGCAAGTAGTTATATGAATTCAGTAGGAATTAAATAGAGAGAACATTTCCCGAAATAATGTATAATACTAAAAGGGTTTTCTCGATCAGGGTCCATCACGGTGAAATAACACACTAATAATTTCTCAGTTGATTCACGCATAATTACTAGTATAGAACTGAACAGTCCTTACATAAAAGAACAGCTTTTATAGTTTCCGTACAATAGATAAACCAGATATAGAGTTAATAAATTTTTTTTTAAAACAAACATAAAATTAGGTATTGCAAAATAATTCTTAAATATAGTTTAATCTTTGTAATAATTTTTTAAGTGATTTTAAATAATTTCATATGATTTATTATTAATAATTAATATAATAATAATAATTATTATTATTTATTATTATAGTAGAAATTAATTTGAGCAGTAACACAGAGTTCAGTCAATTTAAACATAAAAATAGTAGTCAAATAACAAAAATTCCCGGAGAGCCAAATATCGATGGAGAGCACAAGTTTACCATTTTTTTTTATGGAATAGGAGGACAAACGAACGTACGGGTCACCTGGTGTTAAGTGATCACTGCCGCCCACACTCTCTTAAAACACCAGAGGAATCACAGGAGCGTTGCCGGCCTTTAAGGAAGGTGTACGCGCTTTTCTTGAAGGTACCCATGTCGTATCGTCCCGGAAACACGGCACAAGGAAGCTCATTCCACAGCTTCGTAGTGCGAGGAAGAAAGCTCCTTGAAAACCGCACTGTGGAGGACCGCCACACATCCAGATGGTGGGGATGATATCGTAATTTGTGGCGTGTCGTGCGAAGGTGAAATTCGGCGGCAGGAATCAGGTTGAACAGCTCTTCGGAACACTCCCCGTGATAAATGCGGTAGAAGACACACAATGAAGCGACGTCTCTACGCAACGCCAAGTGATCCAGCCGTTCACAGAGCGCTAGGTCCCCGACAATTCGAGCTGCTCTGCGTTGCACGCGGTCAAATGGATCGAGCTGATACTGGGGTGCGCCAGACCAGAGATGACAGCAATACTCCATGTGAGGCCGGACCTGCGCTTTGTAGAGCGCTAGAATGTGGGCCGGCTTGAAGTATTGCCGTGCTCTATTTATGACGCCCAGTTTCTTCGAAGCCAATTTGGCTTTGCCCTCCACATGGCCACGGAATTGGCAATCGCTCGAGATTTCGAGACCCAGTATTCCGATACTAGGCGAGGCTTTAAGGGAAGTGTTCTCGAAGAGCGGTGATACGGCAAATGGGGTTTTTTTAGTGGTAAACGCGCAAACTTGAGTCTTCTGGGGGTTAAATTGGACAAGGTTCAACTTACCCCATTCCGCGACCTTCTCGAGTGAGGACTCGATAGAAGACACAAGTTTCTCCCGGCACTGCTCGACGTTTTCCCGAGTGAGACCTGCATGGCCCGTGTATACGGCATCACCAGTGCTGTCGTCTGCATAGCAATGCATGTTGGCGGTGTCCAACATATCATTGATATGCAGAAGAAACAGCGTGGGAGATAGCACACAGCCTTGGGGCACTTCAGCGTTCACGGGCTTGGGATTCGAGCAATAACCGTCGACAACGACCTGTATGCTGCGCCCAGTGAGAAAGCTGGAGCTCCACTTGCATAAGCTCTCGGGAAGCCCAAATGATGGAAGTTTTGCGAGGAGCGCCTTGTACTATGGCACGATCAAAGGCCTTCGCTATATCCAGACCAACTGCCAGGCCTTCCCCCTTGCTTTCAATAGCCGCCGCCCATCTATGTGTTAGGTATACCAGAAGATCGCCAGTCGACCGACCATGGCGAAAGCCGTACTGCCGGTCGTTGATCAACTGGTGACCCTCAAGGTATACCAAGAGCTGGCGGTTAATTATGCTCTCCATGATTTTGGAGAGTAGGGAGGTAATAGCAATAGGCCTGTAGTTTGCCGGATCCGAACTGTCTCCTTTTTTTGGGATCGGATGGATAAGGGCTGACGTCCATGAATCAGGGACTACGCCTTTTGAATAAGAGTGCCGGAATAAACGCGTTAGCACCGGCGTCAACTCAGGGGCACACGTTCTAAGCACAATTGGAGAAATGCCATCCGGTCCTCTCGACTTCCTGACGTATAACGAAAACAGAGCTCGCCTAAGAGTCTTCTGTCGGAACTGTACTTCAGGCATGGAGCTCTGACACCGCAGGATGGTCGGTGGTGTTTTTCCGTTGTCGTCAAGAGTCGAGTTGGAGGCAAAAAGAGTGCACAGGAGATCGGCTTTCTCTTTTGCCGTATGGGCCAGGGTGTCATTCCTCATGTGCAACGGCGGCATGGACGGCTGGTTGAAGTTACCAAGAGCAGCTTTCGACAACGACCAGAACTTGCGTGTTCCGGTCGGGTAGCTGGAAAGCTGCTCGCCAATTTTGACGACGTGCTTCGGTTTCGCACGGGCGATTTGCCGCTTAAAAAATCTGGAGGCACGGTTATATTTCCTTTCAGAACTTTGCAGTTCGGATCATTTGAGCCCAGCGCCGCAACCCAAGTTCGATACGCTTGTTTTATGCAGTCAGATGCTGCTTTAACTGACGCATCGAACCAGGGCTGTGATCTGCCACCGATCGGTACTACAGAGCTTGTTATAAAAATATCCATGCCCTGCAGTATCACATCGGCTACTGCAACGGCGCAGGCACTAGGATCATCCGAAGGGAAACAAACCCTGCCCCAAGGGTAGGATACAAAAAAGGAACGCATCCTATCCCAATCTGCTGACTTGTAGTGCCAAACGCGGCGGGTCGCTGGTGGTCTGCGACGTTGGCGTCGGATAGGCACTACACTCCTGACCAGGCAATGGTCGGACGTTCCGAGAGGGGCGTCGACAAAGACCTGGTAACCATCGGGATGTGTAGTCAGCAGAAGATCCAATAAGGACGGCATGTGGCTATCCACATCCGGGAGCCGTGTTGGCGACTCAACCAATTGGGACAGACCATACGCCAATGCAAAATTATGCACAGATCGCCCAGCGTAGTCTGTAGTAAGTGATCCAAGCCATTCGGCATTGTGCCCGTTGAAATCACCCAAGACTACGATTTCAGCGGAGGGGATCTGAGCAAGCACGTCATCAAATGCCGCTTGAACGCAGCCCATGAGGTGATCCGTATCTGCGTTACCACTATGGGACCTATAGACACACGCATAGATGCGGACGCGGTCCTCTAAAGCTACGCAGAGCCAGAGAGGTCCCTACCCTCAAAATTGCCGAGACGGCGACATCAGATATCCTCCCTAACGTACACACATACCCCGGCATGAGGCATGAAATTATGCTCAATTTTGTACCCGGGGTACGTTAAATATGACGTATCGCTAGGTCGAGATATCTGCGTCTCCGTAAGGAAACACAAGGCCGACTGCGCCGTCTCAAGGTGGTGGTGGACGGCGTTTAAGTTGGAGTGAATTCCCCGGATGTTACAAAAGTCCACGTTAAGCGGGGTGCCGTGGTGTTGCTGCCTTGTTTGTCCTGTGACATACGCGGTACGGTTTCAATACCGCTCTCATATTTTGTTGGGGGGGAATGGCCTCCGGTCCTCGACACTAACCTATGCGAAACATAGCGGCACTAGGCCGCTACTTCACGCCGGTATTCTGTGCGAGTCTGGCCCGATTGTGCTGACGTCATAAGACGGCAGCGTGACTCTCTTTCAAAAAGCCCGTAGTCACCTCTTACGACACCCTTGGACCTGGGGCTACCCTATTCTTTTTACGCCCCGGGGCAGCACAGGGCAAAATTACAAATAAAGTTTTCAAATTCCCCATCGATCCTATGTGTGCTACAAAAGTAATTCGGGGTCAAAGGTCAAAAATTCTAGGTTGTTTTGGATTTTTCTCGAAAACGGTAAGTTTTATATATAAAATATAAAAAAAACCTCAAACCAAAGTTGAAAAAGGTCCTCATGATTTTTCTAAAAAATCCAAAAAAAAACCCTCAAGTTGTGACCCCAAACTCTTGTGGCAGATATAGGATCGATGAGGATTGATAAACTTTATTTGTAATGGTAAAACCCGAGCTCTCCACCGTCCTCTCTCCATATTTGACTTTAAATATTTATATTGACCGGACTAACAGGAAACTAAGCATTTTAACAATAAATGAAACATCAATCATCTTCAAAACATTCAAAGAGGCAAAACTGAGTCTATTAAATATCAGACCTTAATAAATAACGGTTTTTATGTTTACAAATAGCTAATTGCATTTATATCTTATTTATTTCAGATATATCTATAATAATATATTCATTTTAACGATAAACTAAAACATAAATATCAATAGTTGCCAACTATTACTATTGGTAGGTGGCGTATTGCGCTCATATATACATGTAACCCTACTTGTACTATTACTTTCTATTTTGAATCAAATTTTTTTAATTCGTTTTTTAAGGTCTGATTCAGGTGGAAGGCGGGGGCGCATATGAGTTTGGAATAATGAGCCTCTCAAGTAAGCGAGAAATTCTTCAAATTGGCGACCCTGTGAACTTCCAGGCCGATACAGAGGGAAGGGCTACGAATATCGTACCTGTGAGGAAGAAACGGCGTGCAATCGTGGATGCTATCAAAGGTATCTGCTGCTATATTATTATGATTTTATGCCTATCATGTCAGAGGAAGTATTGTATATAAGTATTTATCATAGGGATTGACAATAACATAACATATTGTCAAAAACACTTGGTAAACGTCATGAAACTGCATCTATTCGTAAAGGGGCTTTGGCATGAGAAGAAGAACTGATATCATTTAATTTTAATCACATTTTAATCCTAAATAATATAATCTGCTGAACTATAGTAAGCCTTAAGTCGTAAGCATATATCTATATATCTGGTGATTTATTGCAAGATTGATAACCAACAACATTTAAGGACTAAGACCTTAACTCTAGCTTATTTAATAAATTAAGATCATAGAAATAACATATTTGTTGAGGACCGTAATCAGAAGTCGTTACTATTACAAAAAGATTGATACAACTTGATCACTTCAAATAAATGTGTACTACATATTCTCATACAGTGTAGGTCCTCAATACTTACGTATCGTTTTGTAACAGAATATGGGTGATGGTGGTCACATACTATCAAGCAACCCGTACAAATTATTGGCATTTTTTTTAGAACTGAGTAAATATTTTTATAGAATCAAAATTTTTAAGTAATTTATAGATATATTCAAATCAAATGAAAATCTCTTTATTCATGTAGGTCAAGCAAATGACACATGAATGAAGGAATGAATTTCATAAGTTTTCTGTTCATATTTACCGGCACTTCGGAAATGGTTGAGCTTTAATGAGAAGAAGAAATGGCACGAAACTCTTTGCCACAGTTTTCAAACAACATTTACACTTTCATCTTTTTAAAAATCATTTAAATTACAATATCTTATGTAAAGTGATGCAGCAAAAATACTCAAACGTCAAATTTTTAATGCCACATCAACTAAGTCAAAAAAAGTAAATGTAAATTAATTACGTAAAAACAAGAGTTATTGAGTACAGTAGATGCATCAAACTACACACACCGCAAATAAATAACGGTACATACATATATATTATAAAAACTTTTTATAATTGCAGTTGGATTTGGTTTCCTCACGGTCGAGGGCGAGGATAATCGACGCCTATTCTTCCACATGTCCGAAGTGAGAGGCAATGCATCTGAGTTACAAGCCGGTGATGCTGTCGAGTTTGTGATGCTGACCAATCCTAGGAATGGCAAGTCCTCGGCATGTAACGTTGTAAAAGTCGCGTGAGTAAATTTTTATGACAACTCAAATGTGTAAATAGCATAACACTTTTAGAAGGATTAAAACGCGAGTAATTGTAACTGTGTTTTTATATTACAATTTTTGTCTAAAAGTTACATTTTTATTATTATTTTAGCTAGCCCATTGACTGCGGACTGCGGTTGACAAGAGTCGAGATAGTAAATTTGTCATACTGTCATTGTGAATTCATTACGCAAAAACTAATGTTAAAACACAGTTAAGTTAAAGTTACACATGTTTTAATACATTAAAAATTTACTGGCGTTAATAAAAAAAGGTATTATCAATTATGCACCAAATTAAGATTGGCTTTGTTATTGTTATTCATTAACTGTTCATGACTGGATAAATAAAATATAAAAAGTCATCCAATAATTACAAAATTACTTGAGAAAATACACTTACAATATTGTTATGATAACTTAATTGATTCAGTGATGAATTTAGGTTGACGTCAAATCAACTGGTTAAATTGCAATGATGTCCATTGAATCTCAAAAATAATATCAACTGAATCACAAACTGATTATTTCGTTTATTCATTCGTATCATGAGGTAATATTTCAACCTGAACTGGATAGCTTATGTGTCAAAGTGAGCGATTCGAAAAAAGTTCCTACTTCCTTTGAGAAAAGTGAATCGTGTTGTTAATAAACTTTTAAACAGTGAAATCATACAGAAAAAGGAAAATTTAAGGAACAATTAAAGGTGAGATGAGAATATCGGACTTTTTTGTAAAACAAAATACTGAAAATAAATACCAAAAATGAAAATACTAAAGACGAGGCAGTAAAAGGCCTGTTCGCAAGAACGGAATAAAAAAATGTACTCTGTGGTCCTGTCAAATCAATCGTCAATGAGGGTGCGTTCATAACTCGTTATTTTTACGAAAACGCCTAAGCAAATATTTAATTTGTTATTCAAAGAACTATATTTATTTATATTACTATTATTTAATAATTACAAAAAATGGCATAAAGGTCTATAATTTGCCGCTATAAAGCGCAATTTTAAAATGTATTTTTAGTATTTTCTACGCTTTTAAATCCACTAAAATCATATTAGTGAGTGAGACAAACTTATGCAACGACTGTAGAGCATCATCTTCTTTCTCACACCGCGGACCACAGACAAATTTATATCGTTCATTCTTCATAAGCGATCCAAACGCCATTCAGTAAAAGGCACTACATGGTACGAATTTTAGTGATTCAGTTTAGGTAAACTACAATGCATCGGAATCGCATCGCTTATTAAACGTTTATGGTAGGCCCTCTGGTTCCCGATGGAACTGGGAAATGTTCGAACCCTTGATCCCTGACCTAGATTTTTTTATCACATTATATTAAAATTTTAGGAAAGAAGTTGCTTTTACCTAATTCTTTCTAAAAATGTCAGCAATCGATTTCTTTCTTTTTTTTTTAATATTTTTAAACAACATTTTATTTAATCTTCCTTTTATTTTTCTTGAATTTTTTTTTATATTCTTTAAACAAATGTTTATGGAATATTTCTTTAGAAAAAATATTGTATGTTTTATAAATATTAACGGATAATTTGATATATTTGTTTTCAAACTTTGTCCATTGAAGTTTCACTTCTACTGTGTCCCAGCACACATTTAGATTTTTCTTAGTACGACTACAGTTTGTAGTGGCTGCCAAATATATCTCATATTTATCTATATATTACGAGCTGATTTACCAAACAGCTCAACCTTTTTTCACTATCGCTTTTAAACTCGGAAGATTAGGACATAGTTCAATCCGATGCAACGTTAAAGCTCACGGTTATATGTGTGGTTTGTGGTTGTATGAATTATAACTGAAGTGGATATATTTAGGAGCAAGAGTGTTGTAATAAGACCACGACCGGAGCGACTGATAGCGCGACTGCGGACCACGTCGCAAGATGATGCGGCCGGGCCTCGCGTGATTGTTATCCGACCGCCGCGAGGTCCCGACGGAACCCGAGGCTTCCGTACAAGACGCCCTATTACCAGTATGTTTTTATATTTTCTTTTTAACTATAGGATTCTTAAACGTAGATGTTGAGCGCCAGTAATCTATCACATTTATTTATACTTAAAGCTGTGATTGAAGAAGAAGCCAAACAGGTTGTTAACATTTCTCGACTATAACATTAATTTGTTGTGAGCTGTATTCTTAAGATAGTGTAAGACGAGTGGCTTTTAGTCACTTGTCTTGAACTCTAGGGTTTACATAAGTTGTTGAGTCCAGTTATGGTGCTTAGGCTCAACTAAATCTTAAAGTTAATATAAAAAAAATATTATAACATTCAGAAAGTGCCTAATTTAAAGCTCAATTTATGGAAAGTTTTTGACACTCACACAACCACTGTATTTTAATTAAAATTCCCGACCTTCTTGCAACCTTTATAAACTCCAGACATGCATATGCGATACCTGCCACTATCGCCTGGACTTTATCTTTGTTAAGGTGACAATGTAAACATTACACCACACTCTCTATCCATCTCCTACAATTTGGTATTCATACTTTTATCACGGTGATAATACACTATTAGTGCTTGTTCACGTTGAAACGGGCGCCGTGGAAGGGGCAAGTTCGTGTTCACCAAAGAGGATGTAAATATTAGATAATAAGAGGCACGACTGCCTAAGTAAAAATTTAAATTTAGTTCAGTATGAAACGTGCAGTGAGATTTGACATAAGTTTGAAATATTATTATAATATGGCGACGAAGTATAATCCGGCCAAGTTTGAAAAATATTACATGTCAAAAATAAAATTGGTGTGCACGAAATTTATAAAGAAAGAGACCGGTAGGTAAGAGTGATATTTAAAAAAAAACAGAACCTTCCATAGCTTATTTAGAACGTTTCTATTGGAATTGGAGTTCAAGCTTCAGCAACCCTTCTCTATTGAATGACATGATAAAAAAAAATTAAGTTGATATATGGAAACGTGGCTTATTGTAGCGATAAGTTCAAATTAGTTGAACTTACCAGATGTCGCAAGTGAATCGCGCGCCGCTAGTTCGAGCTGAACACACACAAACAATATCCTAGGTTCGTTGCACGGTGTTTGCCCGCTACTTTCGCCGCACCTGCGTTTTGTACGTGACAACTTGCATCTTACTAAGATTATTATATATTATACGTCGAGATACACTGTGACGAAAACGTCGAAAATAATTGAGATTGACAGTAACTTCTATTTTGAGCTTAGAATATTAATTCTACAGAAGTAACGTCGGTAACTTCATTGCAAATAGAAAGGACAAGCGATATACAACTAAGGCTGAGGTAGAACGGAACAAAGCTATTGATCATGAATCTCTATCGCGTAACCCATTTATTTGTTTGGCCCAATGTCAACTTTGGGACAAATAAACAAAGATCTTTCACGCCATCGAGCTTGCAAATAGTATTTTTGGGATTTTATTGTTTTGAAACATGAGTGCATTTCAACTTATAAACGTTAAGGCCATGGTTGGGTGTTGTGATTCTGGTTGCCAAAGCCGTAGTGAATGTAAAAATCCAGGAGTGGGCTTCCACACGTAAGTATTTCTTTTCACCTAACGTTTTCAATATAATTTGTATCAAGCTAGTTATCAAATAAATTTTATATGAAATACTCTTTCCAAAAACTATTGATTTTTCATCCATAGTGACCTATTTTCAGTAAAGGAGACAGTTTTTTTGGGCACACTGGATATGGTGATGTTTATTAATCGTATTATGCTAGTAAAATTGTAAACAATTTATTATTGTCAACAGGCCATATTTTATTTTAAAATCTAACCGGGAGTATGAAATTGTAAAAGGGCCAACACTTGATACATTTCCGGTATCCAGTTCTGGTCACCAAGGCAAATGAATGCGTATAATTAAACAATTCTAACATTCATGTCAGAAAATAAAAATATTACTGCAAACCGTGGCGGTAACAGTGATTTTCGGCTTTTGAAAAGTAACAATTATGAACCTCATTTCAATTATTGTTTTAGAGATTAAACTAATTTAGCAATAAGTACATAGTTTAATATTACCGTGCAATGGAATAAAGTACCATAGACAAATTTTTATGTTGGCAAAACAGAATTCTGTATTTTCTATTTATTTCGAGTGGCGTGAATATTTATTTTGCATTATTGTATTCATTTGGTTTATTTTATAGATTTTAATATCGCATTTACAGCATATTATAGTCCAGAGAGTCGTTGTGTAAATTGTGCAGTACGATTTCATCGTAATGTGCGAAAATATTAATTAGTGTATGAGATACCTCGAGACTTGAACTGGGCCTCCGGAGAGTAAATAAATTGAATTCCGGCAACCTATCCTTTATCCGTTTGGTCAAAATGAATATATTCTACGGGGTAGGATACCAATCAAGGCACACAAGTAGAAAAATTTATCTGCTGGTTGATCCATCGATTTCTAATACTGGAGCTGCTCCTGCCGGATACTGTTGCAATGGTTTGGTGGATAGACATTCTGTTGGTTGCAGTGCACATGGAATGTCTGTTGTGTGGTATTTAGAGCAGGGCATCAAGATGAGATTAGGCCACCTGCATCGTCTCTGAATGAGATTGTAATTATAAAAGATGATTTTGATAATGATAAGTAATAAATATTTATACTGTAATATAAACAACGTGATTTTTCTTTCTATGATAAACTGTGTATAAAACCTTACCTCAATAGTATTTATATGAAATACTTATTTTATTAAGACACGACTTTGAAATTATAATGATGGTTGTTAAGTACTGTTGGCAAGTTTTCTGGTTTAGTGGTTATGGTTAGTGCCCTGACTGCTAAACTGAAGTATTGGGGTGTACACACGCCTGGGACTATTAATATACTTGTGTTATGAATATTTTTGTTCTGTGCATCATCTTAAACCATCTTTTATCAGCTGTATCCTTACTCTTCTTACAGGCTCTGTTTATTTTGATATCACATAGTACTACCCCGACTTAATTATGGCCGTTTCTGTTTTCTCAAGATATTACGTAATAGCTTATTAACATTTCCATATGATTTTTAGATTCACATTTTTGTCGTATTTCTCAGTAGGAGACATTTCCGGTTAGACAATTTCAACCCAATATATATACTGTTGTAATCAAGAGATTATAACGAATAAATCAGTATATGTTTCAATACTATACACCACATTTCGAGGTGGGCCTAATCGCCGAACAAAAAAAACTGTCTCCTTTGTCGTAATAAAAACAAACATTAAATAGTGAAATTGGCTTGGCAAATTGGCAAAAATAACAATAATTGTAACGACGAGTGTTCTAAAAATAATTTTAAGATGAGATTATTAACTTGTAGAAGAAGACGCAATTATTTTATTTACTTTTTGTTGTTTTTAGTGAATCTAAAATACACCAACTAATTTGTCTGAATAATATGTGAAGACCTACTAAACGTGCTGCTCATATGAGATAGCGCTGTTTTAAGGAAACCAATGAAGTCAGGGAGATACGCCAGTCTCAGCAGAGGAAATCTTTCTCTAGGACAATTTCAAAAGAGACTTGCGAAGAGCGCATAAATAGATAGAACGTTGCGTCATGGTGCAATGCAGCAACGATCGTCAGCGCATTGCAATATCATTACAGACAGTGAGAAAAACTCCCACAGATAAGGAGTAAAGTAAGTAAGCTGTTAAGTTGATCATCATATTCGACCACGACAATAACTTGAGCATAAAGATGTTACGGTAGATGACCCAAATATCCGGATAGCATATAAAAGATTCGGCCGAGTATTGTTACGTTGCCCCTAAGAATTGAGGATTTCTGCTACTTTGTGATGGATCCAATCTAAATAGAACTTAATCAAACTACCTTTGAAGTATATCCTTTCCGATAAAAAAGCCAGGCTCTTCTGGTCTAAATTACTACCCATATGAATTAGCCTTCATATGAGGTAGTCCTCATTATAGCTGAGAAGGACAAGTGCAGCATGGTTAAGGAGATGACCGACGAGACGAGACGTCGTTATAGCCCAGATAGTCCTTACAGCGGTCTTGTAGCGAAGAGCCTCAATCAATATAACAAAAGGTTCTCGCTAAGCGGTTGGCTCAAAGATGAAATACTGTGCGGCCCTGCCACCGATAGCTCAGCCCTTGGGCATGACTCCACTGCCGACGGCACTCCAAGTTTATGATATAATATTTTTGTATCTAAATAGATACAATATTATTAAATAATAATATACATAGTTTTTATACGTATTTAATAAACATAGATTTATATAAGAAAATAAATATGACTGTAGTATATTTTAATTGGCTAAGTGATTTTATGAAATTATTTTTGTTATATTATGGACCTATAATAAAGAAATTATTATCATTGCATGCTTTTCATTATTATGTTTAATTCTTTTACATTCCTAATCGTTTGTTGAGTATGTGACATTATGTCATACGATTTCATTCCGTGCGGGGTAATTTTAGGTATAATAATAATATGAAAACACCTAAGACTACTGTCGAAAAACTGTGGCTATCTAAAAGGGGCACCCGGGGACTACTTCTATAGTGTATAAAATTTTGAGCAAAGCACGCAGACTAACACAAAGTGTCATACAAATCGCGATTGTAAGACGTAGCTTGTCACGCACACTAAAGACATACACCTGGTGTGTTTTCATAGGTAGTCTAGCAACAAGGCTCTATCTTAACGTATAAAATTATCTAAAGCATATTATTATGTTGTGTGTTTAATATTTCGTCACCGCGCCCGCGATTCAACGTGAACAAGCACTAGTGTCTCGCGCCAAGTACACGCTTAACATATATGTGTGTGTATAATTACGATTATCTAGTTATTATAAAGTTGTATGTTTTAAAAGGTTTTGAACATAGATATATAAAGATTCTTGTGATATTTTTGTTGATATAATTTTTTTTTGTATTTCAGAACAATTAGCCGAATAAGTCCACTTCAAAGTCAACAATGCCTGTAAATTAAAGCTGTTATTCCGCTACGTAGATGACAAGCACATCCTAATTTTGTTCCAAATTTAAAATTAATTTCGTTTCAACTGGCACTCCTCTAGGAATTAAATTTTGCATAATATTTACTAGGTTGTGTGTAAATAAATATTTTTATTTATTTTAAAATTAAATAAATTGCTTCATTATTTATAATTGATTTTTTGATCAATAAATGGGCCCTATAAACAGTGTTCTAAATAAAATTTGTTTCGCCCTTTTCTCAACTAGTAATTTTTAAATGATTTATGTAATTTGCCGTAGGGGGGAGTTCATAAAGTTTTTGGTTCTAATCTGATTAAATAATGAAGTGTTTATAAATTAATTTTGGTTTTTTAAATAAACTATATTTAGATATGTATACTCAGTGTAATTTATCCTTGAGTATATATACATGGTACATTATTCTTTCTATGAGATTTACTAAATTGGGAGTGCCAATTGTTGTCTAGTTTATGGCCGTCATTGTATTCAATATAGACTGACTGATTATATTTCGTTAGCAGCATTTAGATGTTTTTTTTTGTTATACTTTACTTATTTTAGGCTATAATTCTGTATGTACACAATACGAACAACTACATGATATCAACAAATCTTATATTAGTTGGAAATCGTCGGACATATCAACATTTTTCGAATTGCTTGTTATATAATTTTAGAGGTTCTTTTAAGCATACACGTTGTTCAAAATTCCGGTATGCATCTATGTAATACATCTGAGAGCTGTTTGCAAAGTTCCATTTATTATGATACCAATGTCAGGTGACACATAACATATGAAGTGAATTAATGTTTTATATTACAGATTCTATTTATCAAAATTATATGAAAGATCTCATTGATATTAACGTTATCGCATAACATAATATGCTTGAAGAACTACATTTTTTTTCATATCATCTGTAAATATTATATTATAGTATTATAGGTAGTGTTGTAAAGTGTAAAAAGTTATTTATTTCCCCCTCATTTGTTTGGAATAACATTGGAATGAATTATAAAAATAAAGTTAAATAGCCTTAATGCGTTTATTTTTAAATTGTTTCATACTCAAATTATTGTGTTGTTTATATTACATTTTATATCTTTTATAGATCTCTTTATTTGAATATTAAACTGTGATGTTGTGGTGAATTTCGTGTGCAATAGTGTTGAATGTCCACAGGGCACACCTAGTCTTAGTGTTAAATAACTTCATTTGATATGTGTCTCCCAACGTAAAATAACTATAAGAGCAGACTATGAGAGTCGAACAAACACAAATAAGATTATTGTAATTGGATTAAGACATTTTTATTAACTAATAAAGTACGTACTGGATTTAACCAAAGACTGAAGATCTTATTTATTACAATATTTAAAATACCATAATCGGTATTAGGTATTATTTTAATTAAATATTTCATCAGTAAATTTTTGGCGGCCGCGTTCCCAGCTTCGAGTTTTTGATAGAAACTGCACAGATAATGTTTCAATATAATATTCAGTATACATAGCAATAATTTATATAGTTAGAAGTAATGACAAATATTATCTTAAATTTTTGTATTACATTGTAATCATTCTAGTAGCGTTAATACTTCTCCTTCGTTATAAACTTTTCTCTTTTCAGTATTTACTCTCATTCTCATTTCATTCGCATTCTCATTTATTCAAAACTTTTAAGTACACATAAAAACCCCTATCAAGTTCCCTTTTTTCATTTTGTCCAATATCAGTGAAGCTGTATTATATTAATATACGTTATTGCTATGATTAATGATAATTTGACTGAGGAGTGGAAAGCAATATGTAAAGTGTTCGTTTCATCGTATTCAAATATGTGATAACGATTTCTCTTGTATTAGAGCTATGTAAATGTATTTTTAATGCTCATAAGTGATGCGTGTAATAGGAATATGGTAAGATTTTGAAAGTTTATATATGAAATCCGGGCTTAGGTACTGAACAACATTGCTACCCAATGTTGTGCTAATTGCAATGAGGTTTTCAGTCATCTTTGTCAAGGTAATTTCACCTTAGTGCTCTTCTATAACATTTAGGGTTTCAGTGTTCAATTTGAATGTGAATAAATTAAAACATAGTTGCTTTCTAACTGGTTTAATACCTCTACAACGATTGTGACAGTACTCATAATGCCACTATGTCACCAGATCTTTCTCAAATATTTCTAAAACATTTTATAAATTTTAAAAAGTTTAAAGAAATATTTAATAAAGAATTACACTGTTCAAAAAATGTCTTTAGCACATTTAAAAGACATTAGCTATAGTATCATGTGTAAGTTTAAGATATGACAACTCGCTGGCAACTGACTGTTAACCTGATAGATGTTGTCAAACGAGTATTTATTGCGAAAAACCAACCCGAAATGAATACAAATATCTGTGGGCTATGAAAAATATTACTACATCATGAAAATGTTAACATTTTTATAATACTATTAGTAATATTCCTGTTTCGTCTGTATCTAGCAACGAATTACATTTGTCGATGTTATAACACAATTAGATGTAACGTTCCCTATTTATGAATGTATGCTGTATAGATGTTGTTAACTTATATTAGTTAAGTGGTAAAGGTGATTTTGAGATGCCTAAAGCCTTGATTTGTACGTGTTCACATTTTGAAAGACCAGTGAAATGAATTAAGGACATGAACAGAGGCTAATTTAGTGTCCATTTCACTATGATTGTTAGTTTTTTATGATTGTTACTGTATTTAAAATGAATTTTGTAACGTGTAATGCGCTAAATTGCTTAGAAATACAAATATACTGCACTATGTAGATTTGGTCAATGTGACATATCAATGCTGTACAAACACTTATGTTAAGACTTGACTCGACAAACTTAAAGAAATCAATAGGAATTTTGAACAAACGGTATATGCTATTTGCCTTTTAGCTGCATTTTGTATGATTTGCTTTATTTTTTGTATGTTATTATAATAAGCCTGTGTAACCACTTATAGATTGTAATGAAATGGATAAATAATAATATTCGATGTTGTAGTGTATTTCGCCCCGGACAGTCTCGGGTTTAGGTATTACTATGTACTAGTCGTAACATGTACCCCCACGATGATCCAACTCGAACATAATAATATATTTAAGATTAATCCCTTCTGAGTATAGTCAAGTGTGTTATTACTTTCAACAGAGCTTTGTAAACAAACCCCCTACATCCCCCCTAAAACTCTTTTCCACTATAATCTGGAATAGAACATAGAACAGAAAGCCAAAACAGATTATATTCACGATGTTTGGAATATTTCTGGCGAATTTGTTCGTCTTTGATGTTCTTATTCAGTGCCTAAAAGAACCTCTGATTTATTTGTAACATACCAAATGATGATGTGAACCCAACAGAGCATTCAAAATTATAAATTTTCAAAATATGAGATGAGTTTATTTTTTATTTAGTTGAAAAATTTTTGCCAAAATATGTCTTTAAATTGTAGTAGTAAGTATTAATGTGTACTTGATAACTGTTTACCTACTACTTCTGTCACAGACATAATATACCAAATATACGTACTGAATTTAATATCTTAATGGTTTTACTGTTCAACTTCAAAATATGCTGTCTTGAACAAAATGTCATGTTCTTGCGTCCTTGTTTATAGCTCTAAACCATGAATTAAGTACACTAAACATATTAATAAAGAATGTGATTATACCAAATATGTTTATTTAATTATCTTAATTTACAAAAAAGTAAAAAAAAGAGTATTAATTCTCTTCCCACATAGAAGTTTATCAAATATTTGAAATTTAATTTAAAGGGGAAAATAATTTCAACAAAGCTGGAAAGGAATGGAAGTAAAGGAATTTTAAACTAAAGACTTATTATCAAAGGTTTCATGAATCTGCTCGCAGTTCAAGCCGTGGAAGCGATTCCTGTGGTCATAATTTGGCCAGCGTCTGATTGCGTTGTAGAGGTTTGATCCCGGGCTGGCAGTATCCCTCAGATCCTTGGCACCGACTATCAAATAGTCTGGACGTAGGTGGCCAAGTCTCACACCTTCGTCCAATATCATCCTAGTTCGATTTAATTGGGCATCAGTCACGCGAGCGCTATTCGGAATCTCTTCGCGGTAGTCACCTGCGAAAATCAAAAACTAGGTTAAGGGCTATTGGCCACTGTTGGAAAACATTACTCTCGCTCGCATAGATACAATGGCTGCCCTCCTCACGGATAAATGTTAGCGAGTAAGACGCATTATGTATACGCGGAAGTGACAGGCGCGGAAGGTAAAAAAGGCTAATGTACGAAATTCTACTAATGACTTTATAGCCTACATCTGAAAATAAACCGTGGTTATGCAAAATGTTATCTATAATAAATTATTTTTAATTAATTTAATATATCAATGACAAAACTGTCAGTACAATGATAATTCTAAAGTTTTCCGAATGTCAAGCCGCCTTGCAAATAAACGCAGAAAACATTATATTTCTAAATAAATCAAACATAAGCAAAATGTCTATTTGTAAACATTCTGCAGTCTTCGTTTATTCTCAGGTATTAGTTTATCTTATTCTATAACTTATACTAAGTTTATAAGGCCGTTAAATTTTAACGATAGGTGTATGGTAGCTGCGGGTAATAAGGCCTTATTTTTATTATTAGATAGGCTTATCTAAGGGAGATTTGCAATAAAATAAAAATTATTTATCTGAATCAAAAATTTTTAATATTTATTGTAAAATTAAATAAACGTCACAAAGGTATGAGGTTGGTCTACGCAATTGGGCTATATTGCCCGATAAAGATTCTTTCTTTACTTTGGTGAGTTTTATTATACGTACGAACTATGAACAATCCATCGATTCAAGCTTATCTATGGAATGGACTAAAAAATTAAATATCTAAATAATTGCGTTTTATGTTTGTTTGTTTATTATATTTCATTGTTAAAAATTGATAATGAAAGAAGTGTGCAGTCCAAATTCCAAATGATTAAAAATATAATGTATGTATGTATGTTTGTTCACTTAAAACTCGAGAATAGTGAGCCCAAGGTCATCTCTGTCTTGAACCAAACATCGAATTTTGTATACTGACTGATAGAAATCCCGTTATATTTAAGGTATATATTGGTATAGTGACAAGATATTTACACAGATACACATTTATTTGCAGGAAATAAGCACATTTTCACATGGAAATAAGCACATTAAAAAGAGTGAAAATAGTAATAACGTGAGTACGTTATTATAAAAGTTTGGACACCTCTGCCTGGCCAATTTGATTTATACTCGCCCTCAAACCTACCGGGTTACATTATCTCTGGAACTGACGCCGATGACGTCACATCGTCACTTTGTTACGGTGTGCAAAACAAGCTTCACTAGAATATTATTAATAACTAGCTGTCCCGGCAAAAGTTGTTTTGCCATATAAATTATTTTTAGAGTAAGACCGTTTCTTGGACATTTTAATAAAATAAAATAATTTTTCTAAAATAACGTAGCCTAAGTTACTCTTTATTACATCAGATTTGACACACACATCTTGATTTGTTCAATACGTTTATCTTGACTTGTTTGTTGATTTTGTTAACTTCCTAATTTCATTACATCATAGTATGGTTGTTTTATGACTTATATTTAGTTTATATATAACTTTTTCACACATAATTTTGCATGCGGTATTCACCTTAAAAGGTAATGCATTTAGTAATAAGACCCTTTTAAATTAGCATAATTATAAATGTAATATTGTAATTACCACTGGTGAATCTGAATAAATAAATAAATCAGCTACCCGTCAAAATCGGTCCAGCCATTTCACAGGTTAGCCGGAACAAACAGATAGAAGACATAAATTGTTTAAAATGTTATTTTGGTGTATGTACCGTATATATATATATATATTCATATACATGTAAAAAACAGTTATTTCAATATTACAAACAGACCAATTTTATTTATATGTATAGATCTGGAGGGGACTTCACATCCCAGCGAGGTCCAGAGATAATGTGGCCTTGTAGTATTTCATTAATGAAACCTGCGAAACAACAAACATTTTGTACTTAACACCTAATTCGTTATTATGTCCACCTGCTGAGCGTCTCTCAACCACAGACTGTGCTCGACGTTACCGCCACCGACTTCGATACAATATAATGTAGAAAGTTTCACGAAATTGACACGGGCCGGTGCTCACCGTCCTATAAACTAGGCACAACAAGAGCATGTTGAAATTATCTTAGTTTGAGTACTTGACGCGCTAAAACTATCTCGCACACAAACTACGAAAATCACTTGACAATCAATTGACGCGAGCGCAACACTTGCACATCCGATCCAGAAGCGAGTTGATGGGTGACTAATGCAATAATCCCCTAATTCCGGCCTTTTTAACCGACTTAAAAAAGGAGGAGTTTATCAATTCGATCGGTATTTTTTTATGTATGTACACCGATTACTCTGAGATTTATGATCCGATTTACGTAATTTTCTTTAGTTCGATCACAGACTAGATGCCATTTGGTCCCATGAAAATTTTACATAGTTTGGCCCAGTAGTTATCATTTTATGAAAGTTTTTGTTTACCTTGATGACATAATTGTTTTTTTGTGTACGGCCTTTTTAGGAGTTTTCATTCACGTTGATTATATATTATAATTTATTAACTGACACTTAAAAGTAAAAAATAAAAAAAAAACTTCTTTTTAAAAAACCGACTTCAAAAACTGAAAAGTATCAAATAACTAAAAATTTAATTTAATACACCTTTACCTTTAATATTAATGAAATACTATTATTGTTATGTGCTACATATTGATAGCTTTGAAGTCGGTGCCAACCCAATAATTGTAATAATAAGTACCTACACTCGCCACGTGACGCCAGTGACTTTGAGCGGGATAGCTTCGTCTAGAACAAAACAACCCAAGCGGACGGACACGCGTGGCCGGACAACCTTAATAATTACAGTAAGTAAGCTGTTTATAATATTAAGTTTTATTTTGTTTAGGGCTTGGCACCGACTTAAACCTATCAATAGGTAGCACATATAGATAATAGCATTTTATTAATATTAAAGGTAAATGTGTATTAAATAAAATTTTTAGTTATTTGATACTTTTCAGTTTTTGAAGTCGGTTTTTTTAAACGAATTTTTTTTTATTTAGTCAAAGGACGGTGTCCTCGCCCCGCCCTTAATCGTTTGAGTCGCCGCACAGCCCCATGAGTAAATTAAATGGTTACAGATTAAGTTTATTACGACCATGCGAAATGGTTGCACTACTGCAATGATCCGGGGCATGTGTGAGTGTCCACTGGTCGCTTGTTGCGTACGTGGCGAGATCGGATATAACCAGTTTACGATCGCACAAACAGTGGACAATGTCAGTAAGCGCGAGACTTATTGCTTCAATAATTGCAAGCTTGAATATTTTACATATAAATTTATATTATATTATTAATATGGTTGCTTACTGTACTTTATGTATAAAAAATGCGAGAAAAATTAGACTTTTAATATCATATTTTAACTAGGCCAAGGACTACAATAGGTAAGTAAATATTTGATAATATTTATATTTGTATGAACTTTTTGTTTATGGGAACAGAGTATATAACGATATGTTTTTACCATTTTATTATTATTCCAAGGTTTTACTTAACATATTTTGTTTGTGGGTTGGTTGGTATATAATTATGTACCTAGTTATATGTATATACCTATGTATTTGTTTAAGTTCAAATATTACAAGTAGCGCTTATAACCCTCCAGATATCGGATTGAGCTAAGATTTTGTAAATCTGCATAAATCGGTGGCTATAACATACATAATCTGACGCTGCAGCCACGATTATCTCTTTAATAGGGAACTTCAACGGCACGGTCACAAAATTTTGTATGTTAGTTCAGTTTTGACATCTAATCACGTTTTTACTACAAACTGCTGCTGAAGTGATGATTGTCACCTTACGAGGGAACTCCTTATTAGTTAGTTGCAAGGACACGAAACACTGTATGTACATTTAATTTCATTTTAGAAATAATGCTACTTAATACTACGACACGTGTTTTGCCTCCATACGAGGCATCTTCAGAAGCTGTTGACTCGCCATAAGCTGAAACGAGACTACTATTAATTTTCTTAAATTCGTTTGCCAAACAATGATCTTCACCTCGAACTGCAACTGCAGATAGGACTGTCTACGAGGGAACCCCTCAACGGCTAGTAACATGATCATGAAACTTTTAATATTTATTTAAGCTTGAGTTAAAAAGCATTTTTAATGAAAGGTATTATCTATACATATATCTTGCTTTCTAGTCGGTCTGTCTTTAAATGAAATAAATAGTTAAAAATATATAGGTATCTTTCAAATACATAAACTAGACATTAATATATAATTTATATTAAGAGATATTTATTATGTTCCTGCGGACATCAAAACTGTAATTTTGTTTTGAAATCTTGTATCTAGGGCTATTTAACATCGATGATCAAAACAAATAAAAAAGCTAATGAAAAAATGTTTTGTTTAATTTCTCTTAACTTTTTGTGACAACCCTACTAAAATAGGTAACAATTTTGCCCGCTCTTAAGAAACTTAGTCTCTGTACCGTTTTATTTTCTCATGTGGCACAGTTGCCGCAAGCTATAGCTGCTATTGGACCGAGTTCAGAGCGATGACCTTAGTTTACTGGTAGAATAAGTCAGGGATTCTAAACGGTTTTGACAACATTTAATATGAAGTATTCTTTTTATTGTAGCGTTATCCCTGCATTTTACTTCATATGTGTCTATGCATGTGGCATGTCGAGAAAACTTTAAGTTCTCGCAGACGAAGTAGCGAAGTACCTAGTTATTAATGAAATGTTCAGGATTACTTTGAAATTAATGTTGAGAGAGAACTTTGATGTGTGATAAAAAACAATTGACAAATGATTTCCCGCCAATTTTTTATTAATAAGAAGGTTGCAACGTTTCAAAAAATATAACATTCGAAATTCAAATAGTTCCGATTAGCTAGAAGTGAAATACTTATAGTGTGCCCCTTGTAAGGAGTATTATTGTTCTGTGCCCATGTAGTATAGATTATTAGTATTTTACACACAACAAAAGTTTCGTAACCAATATATACCTACTTCTCACGAACAAGCCGCTCAAATTTTGGCTTTAGTACGGGAAGGCTAAGATCCACGAGCGATGGCTAGAAATTTATACTTAAATCAGTTTACGGTATACCTATAGTTTACCGAAGGTTTGTGAAGACAGGTTCTTACAAAACTTGAACAACCGCAACCGCCCGTCATGACGACCGATTTATTATTTCAACTTATCTACGAAATCGTTTCCTCACGTCAGTGAATATCAAAACAGAGCTGAATGAATTGTGTCGAGTATTAAACGTAAGTGAACGGACAGTAAGAAGGAGGCTTAAGGAAGTGGCAATCACCCATTTTAGACCTGAACATGGTCTAAATCTGTTTGTAGTTCACAGACAAACTCGTTTAAGATTTACGCGAGAACATCTTAATTGCCTGATTAATTAGGCTTATTGCTTAAGCAATGGGTCTCCATATTGTTCATCGTTGAGCGTAGGACATGTTTAAATGGTGCAGACGGTCCCAGAAGAGTCTATCGCCGTGGATACGAGAGAAATGCTACGAGTTGCGATGACGAGCGTGTTCCTTTTGAATGCGGTTCGTGTATCAATGATACAGATGTACCACAATTTGAGAGTTGAACAAGACATACCAATATTAACGATCCATGCGTCACTCGAACGGTTGGTAAGAGCGCTCGGAGGCAACCCGAGAGGCGCGAGTTCGAGCTCCGCATCGTTCATGAATTTTGGTTATAAATTTTATTTGTTATATCTTATATTATTATACCGAGAGAGGTTTAGTCTTATATAAAAACCGCAGTAGTCGCAAACCCCACGCCCGCTTAGCTCAGCTTTTTGACTTGTTTCAATTGTATGCATTGCTAATACGTGGGTAACACTGAAAATGTTTAGAACTGGCCAGTTAGAAACATTGCTGATGAAAACTTTTTTTGCATTTCAATTTTAGAACTCTTTGGTAACCTAATGCAGTATATTGCATTCATTTGTCATTTGTTTTTGTGAATTGGCGGCAAATCTAAAACTCTTGTTACACGGGAAAATGAACCTAACGCGAGAAAATTTTCGGTCAATGATTTATTATGACTTTCGTTGTGGACTTACTCAACTACAACTTTGTACCAGATGGATTCCCCATACTTTAACCGACGACCAGAAACACCTTCGCATGGACTGGAGCCGCCAAATGTTAGATAAGTTCAACGGCGGTAACTCAAATGCTGCATTTGACATCGTCACAAGTGATGAAAGCTGGATATATTGCTACGAACCATAAACCAAAAGACAATCAGCTCAGTGTGTGTTTCCTTTCGAGGATCGGCCAGCTAAGGTAAAGAAAGGAAGAAGTCAAGGAAAAGAGATGATTGCCTCATTCTTTGGTCGGAAAAGTCATTTCGCGACAGTTGTTCTAGAAGATGGAAGGAGTGCTAGACTGGTATGTCAATCGCTGTTTGCCTGTTGTCTTGGGAAAAATTCGATAGCAGTGCTCTCGCAGCAGGATCCTCCTTCACCACGACAATGCTTCAGCGCACTCCGCAAAACAGACTGTTGAATATTTGACTATGGCAGGTGTCGAGATAATGAGTCATCCGCCATACAGTCCTGACCTGGCGCCCTGCGACTTTTATACAGTATGGAACTATCTGCTATGAAATAAATGTAGGTACATACTTGTTAGCATATTTGCTGACGAAATACCAAAAATTAACGGAATCCGTGCATTGGTTTTGTAAAAAAGTACACTTTTCATTTTGCGCAAATTTATACGTACTGTGTAGTATTAGTTAACTGGGTCAAGGGTTCAATGAACTTGAATATTTCAATAATGTCATAAGACGGCCTTGCCGCCAGTGGCGGTTTTCTTTGGCAGCGTACGCGTGCCGGCGGTGTCTCTGACGGTCGCGGGCGGCGCGATTCAAAGCAAGCTCGAAATTCGTACGGGCGGGGTAGGGTAAAGACATTTTCTATCAATAATTAGCTTTCTTTAAAGGGAGTTGTAGTCGATAAACAATAGGTTGTTTAAGTTTATTTTAAAATTGTTCTGTAATGATTGTTGTAAAAATACACTACACCCTAGGTATTTAAAACTAAACAGCTTCGTGATTTTGTTTTTATAAATTATAAAGGAGTTGAGAGATAATTATTGTGAATAGGGAAGAACGTAACAATAACGATTTATTACTTGTTTCACATGTTACGTAATTTGAAAGCAACCTATAAAAAATCGTACCAACTTACCTATTTGCTGCTCAAGAAATCACTCAGAAAACAGTGGTTTTGTAAGTTGAACTTACGAAAATAATTTATTTTTTACAAAATTTGGGCAAATTTCATTAATTTATTAATAATTGTTATAGTTTGTAGGCTAGTTTACCTTGTTGGTGTATGTGTAGAAAAGTATCGATAAAATAGAATTGTGGGGTAGGTATGCTTTATATATTACGTAATACAAAGCAATCTAATGAGCAAGAAATGTGTACGTACTTTTTTTGACATTTGTCCACGATACACCGCACATGGACGTTCATTCCACAGCCTGAATGGTTGTACGTGGAACGCAGAACGCCGATGGTGGGGATGACATCCTAATTTGTGGCGTGTCGTGCGATGGTGGAAACCAGCGGCTTCTTCCGAATTCTGCCCTTGATAAATGCGGTAGAAGACAGAATTGAGCGGCGTTTCATCTTTCTCACTCGCCCACGTCGAAAAGGTCTTGTTTGATCGTACCAAAATATTTTTTTAATGTTTATCTAATAAATAATTTGTTAAAATATTAAGTATAATAATAGTAATAATTTAGTATAGTATTAATAGTTGTCGATAAAGTATAATTGTGAGGAACTCCCTATTAAGGAATTATTTTTTCGTTATTTTAAGTGAGCACCGCTTTAGTTAATCATGAGTCTTCTGGGCAAATAGGCTGATTTGCATTTCGCAGTGATTTCATACTTTTTGCGCGATTGCCACAAACGATTGACTATGAAAAACTAATTGTACTTATTAATTGAAGTTCTAGCTAACTAGCATAGTAAGTAAAAAGTAATTGTATTTGCTAATTTAGCTTTTAGCTAGTAAAATTAATAAATGCAATTAGTTTTTTCAAGGTGAAATAGAAACTTATTAACTAGGTACTTGACTTTGTGTAGGTATGTGTAAATTGTGTTTTTAAGTTAGTTGTTGGTGGACATTTTGAAAATTTAGGTTTCCATTATTATTGGAATGCGCAATATTCAATTTAAAGTTCAGTTCAGATATTCCGAAATAAAAATGTGTTCGTATAAATGAACATAGTGAATTTAAATTACTTCGCAAATTATCAAACGAATCAAATGTAAAGCCGACGAATTGCCGCCTTCGCACATCGTTCCGGGGTCAAGGTAAGTTGTCTATATAGACTGATAAATTTTACTACATTTATTTAAATATTTATTTTGTTTGAAAATTTCACTTTTTCAACTATTTAACGAAATAATTAATTTTGCGATAGTTCTGCGGACTAGTATTACTTATATTTTTATTTATTTCATAGGTATGCAATCCATACTGTATATATACCCAAGAACTAAAGATAAAATTCGAGCTATTCGCTTTACGACCCCTGAAGATGCGGTGAAAGCGTACGAAAATGCCATAGAGGAGACCCCTAAGGATGAATGGGCTCACTGCGTTTGTCAGTGGTTCCTTCGAATCCGACTATGCGCAGAGACTAGAGAGAAACGGGGATTACTTCGAAAAACAATAAAAGTATTGGCAACTTTCTACATTAAGCCGTTTTTCATTTTCTAAACATTTTCAGTGTTACCTAGGTATACAGGTTGCGGCTGGGTTATATCATTGATGACAGTAATGGTATGTAATACTATAGTTACCTATAAATCCAATACCAACGGAACAACGGTTGTAGCCGAATGTATGAGCACCTTCTATTTTCCAACCCCGGCCTTCATACACACGACCGTCGTTGCCAATCAGGAAATTGTATCTAAAACAGGAGAAGATATTATGTCTGATGTAGATGAATAGACGACTATTCACACTCAAATATTTTTATTTAAACTAAATATAAAAATAGCTTGAGATTACAATATTATATTGAAATTCAAAAACTACCACCTATTCGAAAATTTATGCCTCAGACTTGGAAGAAACGGATTCAACTCAGCGGGCTTCTCCTTTATGAAAATTTTGTTACAATAATTAATTTTCTTGTTTTAACTGTAATTATTAATAAAAGAAATATTAACCTATTAAAGTGAGTGACCGTGTTTAGTTTATTTTTTATTGAATACTTTATTCTATTTATTTATTTTTTCACATAGAAAAAAGTTCTAGTTACCTCCCTCGATTTTTACCTGATATGATATAGTACCTGAATTTTTTTTTAGTTAGGTTGCGAAGTTGTGTTTTAAAAAAGGTCACTCGCCTGCAAGTAGTTGAGAGCTGAACAAAAAGAACAAACACAACGATTTATGTTAGAAAAAGAGAACACATCTAATGCACGAAAGTTGAATAGGAGTCGTGCGGATAAACAAGTACGTATAATATAATTACTAGGCATTTCATCTATATTAGCACACCTGACGGAAATAGCATACAGTTCTTGGATTTAACAAAACACATACTTTCTGAACTACCCCTGAATGTGTTATGTTCCCTACAAACACTTCAATTACCTAGACGCTTAAAAGATTTGGCTTATAATTTAACCATATTTACAATACCTTATATGATTACATTAAGTAAAAACTATCACTAGGAAGAAGTGTACTGAATACTGACAGGTGCTAGGTTGATCCGTTGGCCGCAACAGTTGCAGCGCTTGGTTTTCCAGTAGCTATTGAGACGCGTAGATAATATATAGTAGTACGTTTGTACATTCTCCTCTACAATGTGTCTGGACGAGAAAACCGCTTAAAGACATAAAATTCGCTGATATAAAATGAATATCTGCGACGACGTTTGATATCTTATTCTTCCATTGTTAGTTCAAAATTGCAAAGAAAGTTATGAAATATACATTGTAATATAGGTAAGTAGTCGTATTATATCTGATATCTTTAAATCAGCAATTATTATATATAAAATCTGAATCTCGGAAACGGCTCCAACGATTTTCATAAAATTTTGTATACTTACAGGGGATTTCGGGGGCGATTAATCGATCTATCTAGATTTCAATGAAAAATAAAATGTAATTTTATCTGTGTTTTAATAAGAAACAGCTCCAATAACATTAGAATACAAAGGTAAATTTCGCCATTACCACAATTACATTACAAGACTACATTACATTACATTACAAGACTGTAATAGCTCAGATGGGACATTGAGTGTTTTATTAATATCTACTTTACTATAGACGTCAGATAGAGTCACAGTGGAGCGTGGGCGAAGAACTAATATAGAACAAAACCACCCACCGCGGGGTATGCTAACATACCTATATATATAATAGTCCAGTCATTATAGTAAGTTCACCTGGGAATTCGAGATACCCAGCTGTAAGTCTGTAAATACTTGTATATTGACACCCTAAAAGTTGTCTCAAAACCTACATATGGTAGGGTGTAAGGAACTATTACATTTCAAGGTCAAAAGTCACAAAAATCGGTTTTTTGCGCTTTTTTTGGAAATATCTCATTTCCTATGGGTTTTTTGCTATTTGTATTTATTATCAATATTGTAGAATACAAAATTCTGTACAAATTTTGTTAAAAAAAAATTTTTATACGTTGAACTGTTTTCGAGTTAGAGGGCGGAGAGCGCGCGGTCACAGCATCACTTCAGGTCAACCGGTGCCTCCGGTCGAAAACGCGCCATATATAGTTGATGAACTATCGATAAATCAATGCTTATAAATATTTGTCAATTTTAATTAACTATTATATTATATTTTATTATTTTCTTTCGCATTTGAGGAAGAAAATTATTCGGTCCAGAGATTATTAGAGAGTGGAACTCAAACCTTATTGGCAGTATATAATGCTCTGAAATCTGTGAAAAGTCTCGATCATCTTCGTTATATGCATTACGTCAAGTCTACAAAACTTAATAAACCTGTACAGCAACAAGTGCAGCTGCTCATCAACATTTCAACCGTGTATATTATCAAGTTCAAACTTGGTTAGGGCATGATTTGGAACCCCAGGTATGGGGTTGGGCAACGCCAAACGATTTTATGGAGCCTATCATGACAACTTTACCACCTGCTCCAGAAGATTTGCTAAATACAATTTTCTGCAACTGCAAGAGTTGTTGTAGTTCGCGATGCGGATGCAGGAAAGAGGGCTTGCAATGCTCTTTAGCTTGTGGCCAATGTAATGGGCAAGCTTGTCTCAATGCTCTACCATATCAGAGCGATATTAACGAAGATGGAACCTTTGACCCCGAAATTATGTAAGAACTTGAGACAAATGTCGTTGTAGACGATAATGAAGACCAGTTTGAAATTTAACAGCAGCCAGAAGACGACGATGAACAGGAAGAAGATGATTAAAATTATAAATTGTAGTTTTTGTACCCTTTATTATTTTTTTTTACTTTCAATAAAAATAAATGTATTGAATGATATTTTTTAATAATAAAAACATTAATTCATAATTTATTTGTTTTTTTTTCATCATGTAAGAAGTTATTAATACTAATTAGGTTAAAATTCAAATATAATTCCTATATTTTCATTAACAATTCTGCAATTACATGGGCAGGTAAGTGTTGTTAAATAAATTAATACTGAATAAAATGTCGATAGGTTAGGAATAAAACTGATATAATATAATAGTTAATAAAAATTGACAAATATTTATAATCATTGAGTTATCGATAGTTCATCAACTATATATGGCACCGGTTGACCTGAAGTGATGCTGTGACCGCGCGCTCTCCGCCCTCTATCTCGAAAACGGTTCACCGTATAAAAAATTTTTGAATCAAAATTTGTAGAGAATTTTGTATTCTACAATATTGATAATAAATACAATATTGATAATAATAGCAAAAAACCCATAGGAAATGAGATATTTCCAAAAAAAGCGCAAAAATCCGATTTTTGTGACCTTTGACCTTGAAATTTAATAGTTGCTTACACCCTACCATATGTAGGTTTTGAGACAAGTTTTAGGGTGTTAATATACAATATTTACAGACTTACAGCTGGGTATCTCGAATTCCGAGATTCTTACCTAATTTAAGCTTAAATGACTGGACTATAAGACCTAAGTCTTGGATAATATTTCCAATAGTCAGACGACATATGATATGTTGGTCGAGCGAAGATATGACAGCGAAGCTATAGGACTGTAAAAACGGTTATTATTATCATACTTACATCTGCAAAGCAGTGACTCACTTAAAGAAGTTAAAATATATTATTGCCATGTTTCCATTTATTACGACGAATTGCTTATAATATTTAAACAAGAGTGCCTATTTATGCTACATCGATATCTCCCGCAGCTTCAGCCATTGAGTCATGTATAATACAATCGTACCTTCCTGGTGGGATTGTTATTAGCCACAACTAGAGTTCATTTCCCCCTTTTTGGAGATGACTTCTATTTTAATTACAGATTAATCATACAATTAAAACTAACATATTATAGATATTACGTATCAACATGGTATGGATCTTGAACGGTGAATGAAACTAAGGGGTAATGTAGAATCGCGTTTATACTGGGTACGATCTGCGTTTGTCGCATTTAATAACACCATTAAAGATCCGTGCCGCGGAGGTTATAATATCATGTATAAGTAACTAACACTCACGGAATATCATATTCATATACGTTGATGAAGTAATTCTGCAGATTGAGTATTTGGGCAGCACACAGAACAAATCTATCGCACATTGCACTGACCGTGTGTTGAACAATAACCAACATTAGCGGATCGAACTGGATCATCGAATGGTTGAAAGGTTGAGCCAGCCACATTTGTCTGGTGATACGCCATTCGTGCGGTGCTGTAATGCAGTAAGTTTAAACTATTTCGGCCATACAAATAAACTTGGTGTAAAGCTTTACCTGAGAATAAACCTAAATCTAAGTATAGTCTTGCCATAAACACTGAAACAAAGAAAAACAAAATTCTATTGCAAATAAACATTTATTACTTTTACCTTACCACCCTATTCCTTTTTAAATTATCAGTTAAGAAATGTCCGGTACGTCTATAATAGGCTGCAAGTCCTAAGTAATCTTTTAAAATACCGGTCATGGTTCTAGGTGCTATCTTCATCTCCCGAAATAAAATCTTTTGCTTTCGGACAGGATTTCTTCGAATTATTTCCCTTACTGCTTTGACTACCTTTTTCGTACGAACACTACGTGGACGGCCAGATATTTTTCTGACACAAACAGAGGAGGTGTCATTGTACCTATTAATAGCCCGGTACATAAACATTTTACTAACACCAAGCGTATGGAGAGTTTTTAAAATTGCATTTATGTAATTTAATCACAGAGATTCGGTTCTCTTTATCACCCCACTCCATTTTAATATCGTAAAATGTTGTAGGTACAACGTATTGGCGCCAAAATGAGAATACTCAATGGTTAATCATATAAAAATGACAGATTCCAAATTCAAATGTAATGTTTTGTTTATTTTTCATTGTAACAGTATTTCTGGCCAGACTAAGTATGTAGAAATATGTGTTTATTCGTTCTACCGAATGCATGCAATGCATGATAAGATAAGATATTAATTTTAAATAAAATTTATCTCCAAGTACAAACGGAAAGTGTTTAGAAAGTGCAAAACTTATTGATCAATAATGGAGGTGTACATTAAAGATTTATAAGATATTATACATTTTTAGGAAAGAAAGATATATATATATATAGTACATAATATACAATGGTGGACATATAATTAGAAACACTTCTCTGGTCGATGTTTTTCTCGGTCGAGTCATTCTATGAACGTTTTCGACAGTTCCGTGTCTTCTGTAATGGTCAATAGCATTAAAAACCTTCCCTTACAGAACATTTCAAATGGTCAGCTATTCTCCTGTACGACCACTTTTGATCGAAATGCAAATTAACAATTATTTGTCTAGTTGAAGCGTCGCAACTTTTATATTTGCCCATTTTTAACAAAACTTATTGCACACAAAATTCAAATTTGATGTTAATTTCCCGCGTTTCCCATCCAAATTTTTTTTTATAGTTCCAAAAATGGAACAAACCATGAATGCTTACCTAAATTGTTACTAATTAGCCGTCCAAGCGGTCACTAATATAAGATACACTTAGAAAAGTTTAAGTCTTTTTGTGATTAAAGGTAACATATAATTTGTTTTTTTATATATTTTAAGAGTATTTTAATTGAGTGGCTATATTCTTGCATGATAATCAATTATTGAATTTACATATTTTTCACGAATATTGCACGTTGATTTTATGCTTCCAGAATTCATATGAAGTATTTCTAATGATATGTCCACCACTGTATATATATAATACAAGTGTGAATCTGTAATGTCAAAATACCGATCGACATACAGTAATGATTTTATTAATTTGTGGCTGTCGATTCTGGCCTTAGCCAGAATCCTTAGATATAAAAGATCCTTAGATCTAAAAGCCTTTTAAATTTTGATGGAACTTTCACTGAACGATTTAAAATAAGACAATATGTTAGAGGCCTAACGTTACAATTAATTTACTACTGCACTAAAGAAACTTTTATATCATAGATGTATTAGAGTTACATACCTCTATCATCAATATTTTCACCGTATGGCTGCAGTGTCAAAACCAGTGTGATCAATATGACAAATGTTATAAGAACCACCATGGCGGCAAAACAAAGGTATCTTTCCGCTTTTGTTGTACCCTTTGCTAAATTGCATATATAATTTCTCATAGGAAGCTCTGTAACAAAGGATAAGTACATATATGTATGCTATAACACGGTGCGGTGTTTGACGAAATAAACACGCTAAGGAAATAATTATTAAAATATGTACAAATAGTTCCCCGCCTGATATAACTTGGTAATTTAATTTGTCCGGTACACACTTACACATAATGGAAAGCCATATACTCGCCAGGAGCTGCGCAAAAAGTTCGCGCCGAATAATTGCAATCATAACGCGACTGCCTCGTAGCGACCACTCGTCTAAACACTGTATAGCGATCATCAATAAATTAATTGCTATTACAGTTAGGATTTAGCCAAGGTTCTATTGTAAATATAATAATATCTTTATTACAGTTCAGCATACATGACAAGAAATTGTGACATTTTGTGCGCTGGTACCCAACGTTTTTACTCGCTTTTTAGTAGCTTCACCTGTATGTATGTTTGCTTGTAACCGACTCATTTGGGCGCGATTTTGGCCTATTTTAAGAGATTTCGTTCCAACTTCATAGATTTATCGAGGACCGCGGACAATACATTAATTCAATAAAATAATTCCATTTTTTAATATTCTAAATAAGATTGAATTGATGTTCATTTTAAATTGCAACCCTTATCTTTTCAACCAAAGCTTGTTTTTAAGTTTCTTTAAACTACTTTTTATTATGTTAGATTGCTCGATTTCCGATGAATTCCAAATTAAATTTACTCAAAGGTCTATAAATTTATTGGTCCATTTTACACAACCTATTGCAGATATCGTAACTTTTTAAACTATTGTATGTAAATAAATAATAGTATTAACCGCCGATGTGATAACTTTTTTTATGTATGCCTTGGAGTTCATAATGTACAAAACAAAACAAATATATATAAAAGAATTAAGAATTTGGAAAAGTTTTGTATGAAAAATATAGAAAATCATATAATATTGTGTAGATTCAAATTGTTCGAAATACTTTAGTTCAAATGTATTTGTAGGTAATTTTGTTCCTTCCCAATCGACGAGCATTTCTATACAGCATCTTATTATACAGAGTAAAGTGGTCATCAACAAATACCGGTTTCGCCGAGTCGTCGAAACCCAAGTCCAACGGCTGACTTTGCCCGACACAAACTGTTTGCACAACAGCCCGCGTTGAGCGCGTACAGACGCTAAGAACTCACTTTTCCGTTTACGTTGTATAAATCATAAAATAATGTTAGGTGTTAGTCAAATCGACGACTGAGTCATTTCCTTTGAGTGGGAAATTTGTTACGCGATGAATATAGTCAATATCTGCCGTAGTTACATCGAACCCAATTTGAATAGCAATGTTATTAGAACACTATTTTGGTATTCCCATTTCGAGATTGGTACTCTAGATATCTCCAGGCTGTTCATAGAATTCTGTTGTTTTGTTTAATTTGTTTGACAACTCAGGTATCATGGTCTTACTGTTTCTTACTGCCGTTCCCAATATACTATCTACAGATAGAGATGAATTACTACCTTCTACTGTCACTAATTAGCTGTCAATAATCTGAAGTTGTCCCAATACACCCGATAAGTCATTCTTGTCGCCTTATATTGGGACGTGTGAATTGCCATAAGGATTATCGCCTAACAGCCGTTCCCAATATTCAGTCTATCTCCGGTCGTGGCCTACTTGAGATAAATATCGTAACTATCGTTGACTTTTCTGTCCCAATAAACTTATGGACGATAACTCACTTTATCCGAACACACTGTCGGTCAATAGTCGAGAACGTATAGCTTTATACGTTCTCGACTATTGACCAATTGACTATCGAGTTTGTGTGGAATTTGCAATTCACGTGTCCCAATATTGTAAGGCCATAAGAATGACTTATCGGGTATATTGGGGCAGCTTCAGATTGTTGACAGCTAATTACTGACAATAGAAGGTAGTAATTTATCTCTATCTGTAGATAGTATATTGGGAACGGCCGTTATATTGGGATGCGTGAATTGCAATTTCCATACAAACTTCTATCACTGGTAAGCTATATGTCGTCCCATTGACAGACAGCGTGTACGGATAAAGTGAGTTACCGTCGATAAGTTTATTGGGACAGAAAAGTCAACGATAATTACGATTTTTATCTCAAGTAAGAGATAGACTGAATATTGGGAGCGGCCGCTAGAGAACTTTCTAGTCTTTTTATTTTTTCCGTGAACGAGAAGGTGACATCCAAAATTGGTGTGTGCAGTTTAATTTGTCGTTCTTTAAAAACATGGTTAGACTATTTCAATTCTAATAGTTTCGTTTTTATGCCGTTCATGCTGTCAATCAAGTTCATTTGTACCTACCTCGCTTTGCTTATTAAATATTGCATTATTATAGGCGAATCTGAACGCATGTCATTATTAATTCATCCCCAGGCTGTTTGCGTTTTCTGTGCATTGGGACCTGCCATCGGGAGTGTTCTTTGGAGGTTCATAAACACTAACGGCCGTTCCCAATATTAGACTGAATATATATAACTCACCTTATCCGTACACGCTGTCTGTCAATGGGAGGACGTATAGCTTACCAGCGATAGAAGTTTGTATGGAAATTGCAATTCACGTGTCCCAATATAAGGCCATATGAATGACTTATCGAGTATATTGGGACAGCTTCAAATTATTTACAACTAATTACTGACAGTAGAAGATAGTAATTTATCTCTATCTGTAGATAGTATATTGGGAACGACCGTAAACGGGTGACAGCTAGAAACACATTGTTTATATGCCAGATTATTCACTAAACACTTGTAGTATGGACTTTATCTATATGAATTTAGTACTTGGAGTAAATATTGGAAAGGTTAAAAACATTTATTACAAATCGTGCAAGTTTTATATTTGTAGGTAACGTATAGGTATTTGCAATGCGGGTAATTAAGAACACATCCGCACACCATGCGGTAACGAGTATGACTTCCTACAATATTGACTTTACTGTATTGAATGGAAAAGAAAAAGAAAATTGTCAGAGTTGTACTTTCCATTCGAATTTTTAGCAACAAAATTGAAGAAAAATTGTTTTGGTAAGAAAATGTGTGCAAATGAAGACATTACAAATAATATAGCTTGATAAAGCTATATAAGTGTTACAGGGAAAGCCCGATAATACATGAGCAATTTGGATTTATCAATGTGTGTGTCTGCTAGTGGTATAATATTAAAGATATTACTAACGGCCGTTCCCAATATACTACAGATATATTACTACCTTCTACTGTGAGTAGAATAATAATAATAATCTGAAGCTGTCCCAATATATCTGATAAGTCATTCTTATCGCCTTATATTGGGATGCGTGAATTGCAATTTCCATGCAACTTCTATCGCTGGTAAGCTATACGTTCTCCCATTGACCGATAGCGTGTACGGATAAGGTGAGTTACCGTCGATAAGTTTATTGGGACAGGCCACAACCAGAGATAGACTGAATATTGGGAACGGCCGTAAGTAGCTAATGCCACGCGTGACTTAACTGTTTACGACTTGTAAATCAAAATCAGTTACAGTCACAATATAATATTACTTGCTTACCTATTCTATCTTGCTGTATCTCCGTTAGAGATTTTCTTCTCTCTTGCAGGCTTTATTCATATAGATGAATAACAATATATAACTAACAATATACTAACACATAGGTGTTAGTATATTGTTAGTCTATGGCCCAGATCATGCAAATTTCTAGGTGAAGCTAGCGTATTCTTTTTAAAAAAATAAAACCAAATCAGAAGCGAAGGCATTCCACAAAGTTTTTCAAAAAGTTTACAAAAAAGAGTTTTCGAGTGCTGGTGAGAGTTGGAATACTTCTTATAAATTGCTAAAGGCAGCTGACCTATTTTAAAATATGCTTATATTGTAGTACATATTACAAATAATAATACATCAATAATATTATAATACTATTGATGGTTTTAGGAATTGAATGTTTGAAATAAAACAGTGTAGGTAGGTTTTATTCATATTATTTATAAAATATGAAAACCCAATTATATGTACGACAAATGACTAACAAATATATTAGATTGTTGTAAGCGATGCCTTTTCAATAATCTATCTATCCTTAGTTTAACTTAGTAGAGGTAGACAAATCTATCCTTTTACGCTTACTTACATTTCAATAACCTATCAACATAAAGCATTGGATTATAACTATATTGGACATAACTATGGATAGATAAGATCTTGTCATTAAACGGTGACAGCAATGTATCTCTAACTAGAGATACGTTATTGAAAAAGGCCGTTAGCAGAGCATAAGTTAAATCAAAATAGTTATTTCATCGAGACAACAGCACAGCTCTAAATTTCAGAACGTTATTAACATACAGAATCATCCTTAATAAATGCGTGATTTGACTGTAAACTAGACTCCTTACATATACAATATACAATTAGGATCACTGTTCAACACAAGGTTAAGAATTTGATTGTAGAAATCACCTAATACACCCAGTCACATTCACGGGGTCCCAATGAGTAAAACGACTCAATGATGCAACCACGTTGGGTCCGGGAGGGACCGTCAGAGATTGAACTTGACATTGGCCATATAGAGTATAGTCTGGTCTTAGAACGCCTACTTCTACAAGCCTCTCCAACAATATATTTAAATGATTAAACTGCTTATCATCTGGTGAATCATAAATGTAATTTCCAATGAACATTATTGATATGCATCTTCTATTGTAGGCTGGTATCATCGCTCCAAACAAGTTTGCTCCTCTTCCTTCGAACACATATCCATTCCCACCAACGAGAAAGTTTGGGCCTATATCCAATAACATCCTTCTTAGATGATCTTGTTGTATATCAATCATGACTTTAATGCAGGCATACTTTTCATCGCAGTACCTCGTAACCGAATGACCAATTATCACATATGGTAGCGGTAGATTGAGAAATTCATTATAATACGCAGGCATAGCATACCAGTCTTCTCGTCGAAGGTACCAAGGTTCTTTCAGACCTGAACGAAAAACAAACGTAATCCACAAACTTTTCTTAAATAAATTATGTATTTGTTAGTAGAAATGTTTGAATAACGAAAGTAAAATTTTATGTTAGGATCTTTACCTATATCTAAACGCGTTTGATGTGTTTGTAGAGCGACGTATATGAGGTATCCCGCCAGGCCAAGGGCAATAACGAAGGCCCAACATGCGAATACGACTATGCTGCAGCGCAATCTACGCGGAGATACCAGCTCGAGGCCCAAAATACGGCCTGTGGACAATACAAAGTGATTTAGTAATTCTACACGATTTTTTTAAAAAGATTTCGTATGGTTGTACTAAGAAAAGTATTGAAATCAAAAGCAGTGAAAAAACTTTAACATGTTTTTAAAAGTTTAAGGCTTTATCGTCAACCTCTCGTGTGCCATGGGAGCGAGATTACCTTCTCATAAATAAAAAACACTATGTACACATATTATAGAGTACAAGCTGCTGCCCGCGACGTCGTGCACGTATATGCAATAAAAGCAGCAAAAATACTAACTATCCCTGCATCTAGTGTGATAAAAAGTAGCCTATATGTTGACCCGATCTCTTTATATACATTCATGCAAAATAAGAAATCTATTTAGTCGTCTTTTTCGCTTACCGCGGACATACAGAAAGACATTCTATTAAATACTTTTTTGGCTTGCGTATCGTTAGTGGAATCGAATTTCTTTCAAAATATTTAATGTAAAGTTTTCTTACATTTTTGCGATTAAAGTCATTCAGGATATTTTGGATATTTGAATAAAAACATTTAAAAAAATACTTCTCAAAGGTTTATTTTTTGTTGGAAAGCCATAACTTCCAAATTTTTTTATCAAATTAGATGATTCAAACACCAAATTGAAGCTTATATTTGCCTCTATTGACGAGCTTTTGTGTTTATTAAAATGATGAGTTTTGTAAATGTTCAAAAGAATCATATCCGTTGGTTACGTTTTCTTTATTAAAGTTCTAATTGATTATTAAGGTATCGCTCATCTCTTATCAAGTTATTATTTGATTGATTCCCTAATTTGATTTCTGTTCAGTTATATGCGAATGTTATGGTATCTTGCTTATTTGAATAGTTCTTTTATGGATATTCTTTCTGTTCTGTCTTAACTCGCTAGAAGCATTGCAGTACTGGTATAATTACACAACCATATTTACAAGCTTTATATTATCTTCACCTGTCTTTTTGTACCTAATGTGTAACGGAATTTTTGGAATTGATTTTCACCCAATTTTAAATTATTGGATCGATCAAGATGATCAACATAAAGGAAAGAACTCATAAAGAAATCATTATCTATTATATTATCATAACTTTTTAGTCTATTTTAACTAAAAAGCTCTTCAAGATTGGATGAAGTAGTCAAGTTATTGGAGTAAAACTCAGATCTATTTCTCTCTATTGTTTCGTTAAAAAATTACAATAAACAGCGTGGGGTGCTAGGCTTGTTATGATTGGCGTGTGGATAGTAAAAGTAAAGTCTCTAAGAAGAAAGTGTATCAGTCATATAATGCACATTCATCAGTTTTCGTTGGATATTTTAGTTGGATAGTTGGCTATTCAGCTAACAGCATATAAAAGCTTTTTAGCCGTTAGTAGACTCAACATAATATGTGCCCTACTATCACGCCCTAAATATGTAAATGCTTTTCTCTACTCTCGAAAAAAATACACTAACTATTATATAGTATAATAATAATTTATAAATGAGAAATTTTATATCATTATTACTCACGCCATAAGGGCTGAATGGATCGCGCAAAAATTATCTAGACTAACAGTATGAATATATATTCATTCTCTTTGGTTTGGGTCAGTGTAATACAGTTATGTCATTTAATATTATTCTAGTATCCTATCGAAACCTGCAACGCACCAAAGTGGATGTGAGAAAAAGATATGAGATTCTAAAGTAAAGGAGACAAAAGGCCAAGTGGCTAATCAGTTAATATATGCATGACTAGAGACCATGTAGAGATGCATTGCAGGACATTGAACTCATATACAATATGATAACAGCGGCTTATAATGAATATATTCATCGTCTTTTGTTTGAGTTAGTGTAATCAAGTTATGTCATTAAATATAATTCTATAACGTCTTATCCCATCGAGGGAAGCCTGAGACGAACGGCGCACCAAAATGGATGTATGAATATAATATGGGAGTCTAAAGTAAAAGAGACAAAACGGCAAGTGACTAACCAGATGGAGATGAAAGAACCATAGAGAGAACCAGGCACCATGTAGAGAAACAAACCCTCCAAAACCAACTAAGTCTTTTTGTCCCCCCGAAAACGTGATCTGAAAAGGTCACGAAATGTCGGGTGGACTGAAAATAATAATAAAATGCAACATTACAAAAACAAAACATTCTATTTAAAATGTCAGTGTAAAAGAATAAAAGAAGATAGAAACAACTATAAACCTCAATAACTTCATATCTTACAAATAGATATACAAAACAAATGTATGTATCAATGCATTCATGATAAACTACTTAAAATTTTTCTTTGTGCAAAACATTTTTATCTTTCTATAAGTAGCGGATAAGTGACAATAAAATGAATTTGGAGCAAATAGCGATAAATGATAAGTTACAGTATGAGCTATAATTATTTATTCACTTATCACTAGCTATGCAACCCCGCAGATTTTATTTTCGTCACGCGAATTTAAAATTCTATCGAAATATTTAATTTTACTTCAATTGTCAACATATTTGTTGCACCATTAATAGCAGATGATTGCCGCTACACTTCAATCATCAAAAATATCGTTAATTTTTTTTTTAACTTCGAGCCCATATTGACATGTGGTTTATACCTACTTCACGGCATCATGGCATTATTACAAATTAAATGTTTGCTTATGTACTTTCGTAAAAATAACGAGTTATGAACGCACCTCCATTGATGTTTGATTTGACAGGACCACAGAGTACATTTTTTTTAATTCGTTCTTGCGAACGGGCTATAGCCCGGGCCCTTACTGCCTCTTCTTTAGTATTTTCATTTTTGGTATTTATTTTCAGTATTTTGTTTTCCAAAAAAGTTCAATAAAGTATTCTCATCTCATCTTTAATCAATAAAATTATTCTTTTCTATGTTTTCAATATTTTTTCAAAGTTTTTAACAACACGATTCACTTTCCTCTAAGGATACTTGCAACTTTTTTCGAATCGGTCACTTTGACATCTATCCAGTTTAGGTTGAAATAACACCTCATGGTACGAATGAATGAACGAACTAAATCAGTTTGCGATTCAGTTGATATCATTTTTGACATTCAATTGACATCATTACGTCAACCTAAATTAGATAGCTCTAATCACGTCGTGGTACAAAATAGCAAAGCAGTTCATTTTAGGTTGTCAATTGAATCGCAATAAGAGTTCATGGTAGGCCCGCAGTATTCATATAAAAAACGTTTTACGGTCCCAAATAACTACTATATACCTATTACATTACCTATAATTAATTTGAACTCCGGCTCCTAGAAAGAAATCGTAGAATGTTCGACCATTAGGTACTAGGGGCTAGCTCGACAATTAGCAAACTCACTCTTTTCGCCTCAAGTCTTTCATTGGTCACCTAAGGAAAGTCACCGGCTAACATACTGCGATGCTATAGCTCCTTGTCAAATATACGGTCCAAATAAAAAACTGTTCAGTGAGATATATTCTCCATGTATATCGAAGGCATTTCTACCACCGCGTTTCGAACATGTGCACTCCTACCTGTAATTATTTCCAATATTATGGAAGTAAGTTTGGATGCAATCTTAAAGAAAGGTGAAATTGTGGATATGACAACTGTAACTCATTCCCATTAACACCCTGCCCTCCAAAAGCAACTGCATTCAGATCCAACAATTGTTGATGTAATTCGGATATAACTGACACATCGATTTTAAGCAGCAAACGAATGAAAGGAGGCATAGTAGTGGACATAAATAAAGAGAAGGCCTTTGGTAGTTTGTATAGGCATGCCTCCTCAAGATATTTCTCAAATAGATCACCAGTTTCGACACTTGGAGTAGAATACAGGTATCCTACTCCAAGGTAACTATCACCGGCTATATTATAAGTATTATTAGCATCTCTGATCCCATTTAGTCAGCAAATGTTACTTTTGATTCACAGTGTTATGTACAGCTATTTTATCTGATTTCAGCTAGTGAGCTCCAGCATCTACAGAACGTGCAGAAGCAAATATCATTTGTTAAAGTTGAATGCATTTTTTCCGCAGTATTTCCAACTCATTCCTACGTGTACCGCTAATGCTCTTGTGATTCCTCTGGTATTACAAGAGCCTATCATCGTTGATCACTTTCCAGTAGATATATTTAATGGAATGAAATAAAGAACTTCATTCATTGATAATATTACGTTAAAATAAAAGAAGACGATTATAAAAAATAAAGAGGGCTCTTTGAAATTAATCCTCAATAACATTCAAGCTTTGTATGAATTATTATGATCTATTTTGGACTCTGGGTAAACACTTTTATTTGTATAAGCAATTTTTCTTGTGCTTTGTGCTCCTAACATAGACCTTATAAACTAAATCTTAGTTCGGCCCAGATAACTTGACTTTTTTGTATTGCCTTAGTATTGTTTTCCTATTTTGCTACGAAGTTGTGTTAAAATTGTATGATTTACGGACTACTTTCACTTCCATTAATTATAATTCTTAATCCACGTTATCATAATTTGCTTTATATCAATAAGTCTTGATAATTTTATCGGAAATTACTTTTTATTTACATCCCTATTTATAACGCCTGTTAAGGTGTTTACAGAAAAAAGTAATACACAGCCATAGCATTTCGCATTAATTAGCTATCATTCGCTATAAATTATTTTCGCCATTTGCGTCTCATGTAAACATAAGATAACATAAGTTATAAATGATATTTCGATGTGTGTAGACTGATAAGCATGTAAGCGTGTCAATACTCAGTATCCATATAATACTTTACACTATACAACGTCATTGTATATGCGTTAAGGAAACAAGCTGGGTTTAATCACATTGAAAATAATGTAGACAACGAATAAGTTTTTGCAAGAAGAAATAATTAGCTTGAAATATATAATTGAATAATAGCTTACCTCTTATCATCTCGGTATTATGAACATTCTGAGTGACCGAAACAAACTTCGGGCCTACATGGCATTTGGTTGAATTGGTAATGTTCAGATTTTCTATTTGAGGAGTTGCAGCTATAGCTGCGCTAGTGGAGGCTATAACTCTATCATCCATGACCAATACTGGGTTGACGGTTCCATTGCACTGGTTTACCTCACTCACCGCCAAGTCTTTTCGATTCCACATTACAACAACGTAACTGTTTATTTGAACAGACGACGTTTCAGAGCTACGACTGTTTTGTGACTAACGCCTTCTTTTGATGAGCGTAATCACTAATCAAGTAATCAGTCATTGTAATTTAGTGTTGTGATTCTTAATGTATTATATAAACATCGTTTTATACATTCCAGATAGAGTTCTGATATGGCCTATTTAAATACACCGTTTTTACGATTTCAATTCGAATATTGGATAATTCCAACCGTTTATGTATGCAACAAGGCATTCTTGACGATAATATAAATTATTGATTGATATGTTTTGGCAACTTTGTTTTCATACGTCATGAATTATGCAGTAAGAAAAAAAAGATTAAATAGTTAAAATAAAAAACTAAGAACATGCTTTTATAGAACCAAACTAAAAAGAAGAAAATAATTTTCAATTTATAAACTTTAATAACATAAACTTCGAATAGTGGTATTATATAACAAAAAAAATATTTTATTGTAAAAGGCACTCGCAAACCTCGAAGAAATACTAATAGCTGCCATGATGGCTTCTGCGAGTGGAGAAGGACTCGCTTTTTTGGGCAAACCTGTACACGTTCACGATACCTTGACGTACCGGAGGAGAAGATCCTCACAATAATGGACGGCCGAGTACCGTGTAGCCCTTGTATAGGAAAAATAATAATATTGTGACACCCTTTTTGGGATGGCATGGCATGAGGGTTAACCAACAAATAATGCAGAGCCAATTAGAGCTCAGAAAGCTAAACTGTCAGTGCTAGTGCACAATGGACGCTCAAACCGGTCACCCAGCCGTTAACGGCACTTGCGTCACAAGTTCCTCTTCGAGGTGAAAGCGCGCGTTAGCATTGAAGGACTCTGACGTCTAGCGCCAAACGTGATGTCAAGTGCACCAAAGACATTGAAGAGCTCAATATCGGGGACGTCGACGTGGGTTTACTATCCAAAGACATCCTCTCTATACGTATTATTCTACTAAATTTCAGACCTAGTGTATGTATCAGTTCGACTTGGATATAGATTTGAGGTTAGCGTTGAAGCTATCGCTGTAATCCAGGAGTCATGGGTCCGGGAGGCGGCTTATGTCTTCTCTCTTATATTAGAGGTAGTACTAGTAGTACTCAGGGCCAGAATATCCTAGGGTCTGTATCTATATTTAAAAAAACCTCCATGCAACCTCTTCCAAATATTTTCCTGAGATCTATGCGGAATAAAACTACTGCTACTAATATCGGTATATACTAATCAGCCAGAGATAGTGGTTGCCTCCTTGTATATGTTAAAGACCGCCAGCAACGAGTGGCGATAAAGTGGCTGCAGACTGCCACGCACACCACTCGTTTTGAGTCATGTAGTCACCTGACGAAAGAGGTAAGTAACTGATATATAGATCTGAAATAATAATGCAATGGCATTAAATGCCATGACACGCACTAAAACGCACTTTGGTGGCCTCAAATAGTGTAGGAAATGGAGTAAGTGAATATGACTGCTGGAGAAGCAAACTGGCAAATATGCCATAAGATGGTGACCACCTATAAAACAAAATGGGCTTCAAAACTACTATCACCCTTTTAAATCAACGGACTAAATGAGATCTTTCATGCATCTCTTCATTGGAAAAAGGGGATGAAAGTAGTCTTCAAGCGACTACTCTAATGCTCATACAGTTCATTAGCCTTTTCTCATTTGCGCTGAAGACCCTGGAAAGGTTGTACGAGAGAGAACTGAGGCAAGATTAATTACATTACTGAGCCAGTGAGACTTAATAACGTCATAAAACTGCGAAAGTGGGAGTATATTCAGACTCAAGATTAAAAAATTCTGATATTTAATATTTCCAAAAGTAATGTTGAATACTCGTGTGATAACCGATCGCAGCTCTTTTTAAGCTGTCACAAACAGTCCCTTATGCAGGGCTTGTATGGCGGCACAAGAGATGGCCGCATACATTGTGGAGTGTGGCAGCGTGGCCACATACCGAGCCAAACACCTCGACTCTTCGAGGACTTTTAAACTGAGGTCATGGGTCACATAAGAGGTTGGATTGGCTAGGAGGTATGATCAGATGATGACAGATATATTATTATTACCTTGAGGAGTAAGGATGTCACGATTAGTCGCGTACCCCACCACGGAAAATAAGCGTACGCCAGATTTTTTTTATATAAGAGTCAATTTATATGGAGGTAATGGCAATGGACGGTAGTTGAACGGATCTGAGCGTTCACCAAGCCGCCTTCCATAATTTCTGGACAACGCCTAATAAGTAAGAGAGCCGGAAAATACGGGTAAGGATTGGCAACAGTTCCGGAGCACATGTCCGCAGGACTATCGGGGGAATGCAATTTGGCCCCCTTGATTTGTGAATCTCCAAGGTGAAAAGCGCCTTAAGCACGGCGCCATGGCGGATTTTTACCTTCGGCATGTATGACTTGCACCGCAGGACTTGCGGTGGTGGTGCAGAAGTCATCGAGAGGCGTGAAATAGACCGTCATTATTTATTAGGTATAAATAATCATACGCTATGTCTTGTATGTATAATGTAGATAACCATTAAAATGCGATTACAGAACGCCTGTGGAACGCAGTAGAGTTATTTTTCTTATAGAAATCTTAGCAAACAGTATTTTATATAGTTACAAATGGCTTTTCGTGTTATTAAGATATAAACGCAAAATCAGAGTAATTAACAATGATGCTGGCTATTGAATGCTTACGCTTATATTGCAAAAAAAAATATATACTATCCGCAAAGCCAAGAATTTACTTCATCAGTATTGCATCAATATCTATATTCATTGAGGAAGGTAAGAAATTTAATAATTTGGATTTAAGAAAATTTATTGAATAAGGCGTTACTTTGCGGAAATCCATAATTATACAAATTATTTAAGTTTTCTTTAGTGTTAATTCCGCCAATATTTGTCTTTAAAACAATTCGACACGTGTTTCGCCTCTACACGAGGCATCCTCAGGACGTGTTGTCTCGCCAAAATCTGTCAGTCTCGTGCCAGATTTTGGCGAGACAACACGTCCTGAGGATGCCTCGTGTAGAGGCGAAACACGTGTCGAATTGTTTTAAAGACAAATATTGGCGGAATTAACACTAAAGAAAACTTAAATAATTTGTATAATTTGGATTTACTCACAGGACAAACCTGATGGTAGGTTTCAAACGTAAAAGTTGTGTTCACAGCTACTTTCATTCATGTGAGAGTGAGAGTTTTCAAATCTGGGGTGAATCACAGAACACACTTGTGTCTTCTCTCTTATAAGGTAATTGATTTTGTTCAAAATTCAACGCTATGGAAGCTCTGACTGGCATAAAAGGAAATGAAATTCAGAAAATCGATATGAATCGAAGGAGATCTCCTGAGACTGCTGTCAGTATCATAAGGGTCTATTTAATAATGATCATTGGACAGTCCCTGTTCTTTATTAAGGCGAAGAGTAAGCAGAAAACACGCAAACATGGTGTTTTTAGACAAGTTTTGTGGTGAAAGTATAGCATTTCGAGCTATGGACAATACTTAATCCTGCTACACATATCCTTAAGTCTTATTTGTAGGTTGCTAATGTTTGCTGTTGGTTATAGCTAACACTGCCGAGCCTTTTTGAACTACTACTTAACTTTGAAGTTAAACAAGATTTTTTAGTGTCGCCTTAACTTCCGACTTCCTAATCTTGTAGGAAAGAAACGGTAGTTTTGTTTGCGGATGACACTTTACTCATACTTCTGCAAAGTGAAAATAAACCGAGTTACGTTTAACGAAGTAAATAATGATCTATCAGAAAACGTGTACAGGATTAGCGCCATTAGCTTAATGTTTAATATTTTCTTTTGGAAGAGTTTAACAAACGAGTGTATGGGTTACCTGTTGTTAAGTGATCACCGTCGCCGACATTCTCATGCAACACCAGAGGAAGGTTGCTGGCATTTTAGAAAAATTTACTCGCTTTTTATTAAGATACCCGTGTTGTATCGTTATAGGAACATCGCACAAGGTAGCTGATTCAATAGTATGTTGTACGCGAAAGAAAATTCCTTAACAAACGCCATGTGGAAGATCGCCACACATCCAAGATGCTAAGGAGGATATCCAAGTTTATGGCATGTTTTGGGAAAGCAGTATTGAGCATAAGGTCAAACAGCTCTTCGGAATACTCTCCATGATAAATGCATTTATTGACGTATTCCCTAAAATACTTCGTTATGCGCTAAAGAATAATAGAAATTAACTGATACAGATACGAGTCACCTATTTTACTTTAATTATTTTCTTGTTTGATGTCCTGTGGTATGTTATAATGTGCTGAAGAAGGGATCAATATCAGTTTCTGGCTTTGTCATTTGCAGAGGTTTTATAAGGCAATTTATCCGTAAGTTTTAAATTTTTCGTATTTAATGATTAAATAATGTTACTAGATACGAGTGTAAATTTACTTTAGAGCAGTATGAAGAACTAAAATGCGCGATACACTTGATAGAAGGTATATGATCACCGCCCCCTAAGCTCATCACATTGAACCTACCTACTAAATTTATCACAAAAGTTAATATTTTCATAGAATAGAACACAAACCTAAAAAAAGTCTGTTTTTTATTCGCTTTATTAAGTCTCGTTATAACTAGCGTTATCCAATAATAATAAAACAAATGAAAACACGAAGAGAAATCCAGAATTTTATTGCAAAATACGCTTTAAGCACTGCACCTCTCCATTTATTGGTAGGTACACCAACAGAATCCGGGTCTCTGTGATAAGTTGATCAGCAAAAATAAAGTTTTGATAATTGTCCAGAGCGAGAAATTGATCTATAGGTATTTGGCATAAGAAGGTGGAAATTAGTTATAGATTGCATAATATATAGGTACAGATCACTACATAGTATAAAACAAAGTCGCTTTCTCTGTCCATATATCCCTATGTATGCTTAAATCTTTAAAACTACGCAACGGATTTTGACGCGGTTCTTTATAATAGAGAGAGATGGAAGAGGAAGGTTTATATGTATAATAACATCCATTAAATCGTGGAGAAATATTATTATTTTTGAGGTTTCTAAATCTCGTAAATAATTACATTTTCCCGCTTACATTGCAAACGCAGGCTGAACCGTACGAGATTTATCAAAATAATGTATTAAGTATTGTACCTACACATTGAAAAGGTCTACATAAAACTCCACCATGGTATATGTATGTATGTAATATATTTATTCATAAAAGTTACAATTTCTATTTCACCATGCCCCGAAAAACTGCTAACGCAGTTTGACTGCAGGTAACTCGTTTATTTATTTTGTCATTTCCTTTTTACGACAAATAATGGCTAATTTTCGAAGCGATTTTAACCAATACGGCATTATAAATACCTTAAATATATTGTTGATTTAATATAGATCTATATGGCCCTTTACAGCATATGATTTAAATGAATATTTTCAAGATATAACAGATTTAAAAATTGCGGGATGGACATTTTTTTGCATTTTTTTATTAATTTACGTGGCGATACAACGTTTGCCGCGTCAGCTAGTATCCAATAAAAGCAGAATGTATTATTCTGTTACGTTTCATCAATATGTACGCGGATTTATTTAAATTATAGATATTCATACTTGTTCATGTCACTCAAATCCCATTGGATATACTTCCACACGGATATAACATAAGACCTTTGAAAACTTACCCAATATAACTCTAGAAATAAGGGATTGCTTGTAACTAATTCTGGTAGGCTTCATAAGATACATAATAGCTTTAAGGGTAAATGTATACACTTCTACAATAAAGTCCCAGCCACTGTTCAGGCATTGTCTATAAATAAATTTAAATGTTTTATAAAAAAATGGCTCTGTCGTAAATCCTATTACTCCACTGCTGAATATCTAAATGATCGGACAGCCTGGGACTAGATTGTGATTATTTTATAGCAACTGTACAATATTGTATATTTTTATTGAAAAGAGCGCAAAAAAAAAGAATGCTGGGAGAGTTTCTTGCGCCGCTTCTTCTCTCTCAGAGCGCCATTTGTTTCCGAAGCGGTAGTAGTATCTAGTAGTATAAGAAATGACATCAAAAAGAATTCTAAAGGAATCAATTTTGAGAAAATAAATGCCTTTTATGCCTTTAATATCTTGATCACCTTACACAATCAATCACAAAAAAATAAAGCCACTGTAGATGCTTACCTGTTCAATAAAACCTCGGAACCTAGATCTAATAATAAAATTAGTAAAAGACATCAAATATCTACGCAAACAGGATTGAAGATCCACTGAAAGACAAAATAATTATCCAATTCCAGAGATGGTAACTTAACAATTCGGACACTCTATGAATAAGATCTACATAGTTGGCTATGTTGTTAAATCCATAAATCAAATCAAAAACACTTTATTTACGTAGGTCAAGGAAATGACACTTATGAATATCAAAAGCTTTCTTTTCTTTTTATTTTTACCGCCACTACGGAAAAGGTTGAGCTTAAATGAGAAGGGTAGTGCCGGATTAACCACGTAGCAAGAGTAGCAATTGCTACGGGCCCCGCGGGAAAAAGGCCCCCGCATATTAAACCTACTGATCTCAGCTTAAACGTATTTTTTGTGACACTTATAAGATAATTCAATATGCTACATATTGAATTTACTTGATGTAACAATAACGTGAAACGTCACGACTTTTCCTACTAAGACACCTACTAATCCTCGTCAGACACTCGGTAACTGACTTTTTCCAAATTCCAATACAGATCAAGAGAGAGAATTTTGAAAAGTATTTGCTACGGGCGCGCTTGCTTAATCCGGAACTGGAGAAGGGGCAAGAAACTCATAGCCACTCTTTCAAATCAAACTTTACAGCTTCATCATTTTACAAATCATTTAAAAATACTCAAGCGTCAGAAACTCAATGCATTACAAGAGTAAGTAAAAAAAAAGTCAATGTAAATTAATTCGTAAAAACAAGAGATCTTTTAAAATAAAATGCATGAAAAGTGCGTTCGCCAAGGATTTTACGAAATATTTAGGCTAGTTCACTATCTTAATATCTGCGTATGTGTAAGTGTTATTATTCTATATCTATAGTTAGACTAAGCCTTTTTATACGTGGAAGCTCGTTTTTGGCATCTATAATTATATTTACTTGACTGATTTGTAAATATTGCTGTAAAATCTTATTTTAATTTCATAAGAAAATTCTACCTCACGTAATTGAAAATCAGACAAATATTTTTTTAAGTGTAGTAGTGAATGCGAATGTGCTTGGGTAGCTGGATTACTCTTTTCATCAGGTGCGACCTGCAAAATCTTCTAATTGTCGTCAAATAAAGAAGAGCTAATAAATAAAGATCCTTCGAAACAAGCACCAAATCTGATAATGATCTTGTAACTGATAGCATTTTAAGTATATAGAACGTTCATGGGTCACGACTAAGAAATTAAGATTTAGATAGACATGAGTTGATAAATGTTGCAGTATGGTTTTGACAGGCTTTATCATTTAACAAATCACATTAAATTTACTTAATTTTAAATGTAAATTCAACATTTTGTTCACAATAATAAAATAACTCATCTTACCAAATTATACAGTCTTTTATTTCACAATTGATTTCAAGTCCTCACTAGCGTATGTATCACCGACGTAACTACTTCTACTTAAATGATGTGATGTAAATTTATACCAGTAACTTTATTGTACAAGAGCATTACATGACATTACGTTTGTAGTTAAAGTCAAATGCTCAACCAATCGCCCCTACGAAATAGTTAATATTGTGATAATAACCTTTATCGTTCTAATTGGTGAATCCCCGTATAAATACGTTTATATTTTCTTATCTCGAAGTAAGATAAAGAACAGGGATTTATATGAAATATACAGTTCTAGTGAGAGAGTGGCGAGCATTTATTGAAAATGCTCGCCACTCGATTCTTGTTATAATTTTATAAGGCACTTAATATTTTAATAAAATTCCCTATAAATAAATGAAGTGTGTAAATATTACCGTTGAGTGCGCGAGTCTTAGTTCGTTAGTTGAGTGTAAGTAGTCGATTAATATATTTTTTTAATATAATCGTCAAATATAAATCACATATAGTATAATGATACTATTTGACAAATATTAGGCTCTAGTAGTTAGTGCAATGGTTTCGTTATTGCTGTTAGTAATTTTCTTCAGACAGAGGATGTCAAAGTCAAAGTGCTATCTAAATATGAACAAATTATATGTTTATTTTCATCACAAATACTTAAAACACTAAAGAATAACATAATAATCATAACTTAAAAAAAGTACTCATACAAAGGAGTGTGAAATATAATTTGATATAGAAAATTATTTATTTGAATTAACTTAATATTAGTTTTTATTAACACAATATTATATTTTTACATTTTGCGTTAATTATCACGTTGTTTCTATTCCCTAAGGTAGCGTAGGGTATAAAAAGTTTGTATTACCTCGTGTAAGCATTAACAAAATAAAATTTATCTAATATACTATATAATAAAAATAATAATAATAATAATAATAATTTGCCTCTGTCAGCATTTGATGCCGGGGCAAAAATCACACATTTGTGCCAAAATATATGCGACAAATATAATTAAAATTTTGTACTGACATTTCTCTATTGTATGTATATTTATACGTCACGCAATTTCATACATAAAGTGTTTTAAATAAGTTATACAAGGAAATTCGTATTGTATAATTACACACTTTGTGTCCGTTTCTAAAATAAAATTTCATATTAGTTTTGCCTACAGCATCACTATATCAAACATAGCAATGGGTAAACAGTACATACATACTAAATTCTTATAATAATTTATTTGATCTATAAACCTTAAGGATGTAATATTAAATTTTCTACGTTTATAATTCATTTTAACCTATTTTTATCATTCTATCTATAAGTAATTTTCACCAACTTGATCTGTATCATTTGCAGATTGTCTCGAACAAATTAAACTAGGCTTTATTAAGACATTAATATTGATTGTTTTGTATAAATTGTTTTGTTAGAGCAGACCTTAGATTTAGACAAATACATGAGTTAATAAATATTTATTTTTGGTGTCGTAAAGTATATCGTATTTTATACAAATTAAAATAACATAAGCGTTTATTGATTACAATATAAAGGTATGAATGTTTTTTTTATGAATTGAATATAAAATCACTATCTCACTACAGTATCGTAGGTTAATGGTTATAATGTCTTTGCATCATCATACAGTGCAGTAGCACCAATCTGATGATCACCGAAGCCTCAAGACTGCTAAGCACTAGCATATTAAGTATAAAGAAAAATAGTAGAAATTTAGATCTACACATCACAACAAAAATTATAAGACATGAATTTAATACAGACCTTACAACTTTATGACCTTCTCAGTTCAAAGTAAATTTATGTTTACCATTTTAATTGGTAACAACTGTGTTATAATTTTAATCCTTAAAATTAGAAATCTAACAAAGGTTCAAAAGAAATTTATGTTTTTAATAATTAAATAATCGACATAATGCTATGACAATTTTTGGTGATTCTAAATTACATTATTTTTCATAAAATACCTACTTGCAGTAATTATTTAGTTAATTTATTTGACGCCAGTCACTTTCTAGACGCCTTTAAGTCGAACTCTTTCTGATTTCATGTGTTTTTCATGTTATTTGTAATACGTCAATGATATATTACTCATAGGTACTTCGTTTAATATTAAAACGATTCACAAGTGTTACAAACGAAAACAAAAGACTTAATTAGGAAATATCACTTCAGCTGGTATCATTTGCTTTATTTATTCTGGATAGTACGTAGGTAAATAAATGTCGTTTTAGGTACCTACTTAATGTTTTTATAAGTAACTTATAAAATTTTAATGTAATGTATTATTTTATATAAATAATATAATTAAGAGTGAATTGAATGCAACTTTTAATTGATTGTGTATCAAATTTCTGTGTAAAAGTTATACTAAACCTATTATGTTTGATGATATTTTACATTTATGTATTCATATCAAATAAATTATAATTTGGAACGAAGAGTATTGTACAATTACATATTTATTTCATATTGGTGCTGATTTTTTAATGTCACAATTTCTTCGTTATCTTAATTATTAAAAAATAATTTTGGGTCTTCAGAACAAAAAGCTTGCGAAACAAGTTTTCTGTCTTAAATATGCTTGATCCTGGTTTAAAGCACATCCCTATAATATTATGTTTGACACGATATAAGACACATATAATTTTTTTTTCAAAAAATATAATCTCTCTAGAAGTGACATCTACGTAATGAAAGGTGACAGAATCATTTACTCAGGTATCCTTTAGATAACGGATAACGGTCCCTTGTTGAGGTTGTAGGTTTTGATAATATATACTAATCGAATGTATATAAATAGGTCTAAATTAATTCGAGGAGTTGATATCAGCATGATTTGTACCTAAACGTTGTGTATGGCAATATAAGCGCGCATGCGCTTGGCGATTTTACTTCTATTAGATCTGTATTTTTCACAGATGGGTGATAATGATCTCATCATCGATATCATCTTTTTCATCATCTTCTTCTGGTGGTTGATTAGATGCCTCTGCTGCTGCAGCTGGGTTTTCAGCGGCAGCTTTTAATCGGCGAGTCTGAAATATGAGAAATGACGGGTTAATGTTTATATTCAGTTATAATGATATTATGCAACTTTCTTGCTTTTTTATAGAAGCAGGACAAAGAAGCGTACGGATCACCTGATAGAGCAACACCAGAGGAGTCACAGGAGCGTTACCAGCCCTTTAGGTAGGTACGCGCTTTCTTTGAAGGTACCTATGTCGTATCGATCTGGGAACACCGCGCAGCAAGGTTCATTTCAACGTTTGGTAGTACGTGTCATAATGTTCCTATAGAGCCGTAGTACGTCCAAACGTCAGATCTATCTGGCGAGATTGATAAATACGTTGGTATGACGTATGGTCAAACAGCTCTTTGAACTACTCTGTGATATGAATGCGGTAAAAGAAATGCAATGAAGAGAAATCGAGCGACTAAGCCGTTCACAGAGTACTAAATCCGCGACTATTCGGTAAGCACTGTGTTGTACCTTCCAAATAGTTGGAGCAAATACTCCTTATGTGGCTAGACTCGCGCTTCATAGAACGCTGGAATATGCGGAGCGCGGGCCGGCTTGAAATAGCCTATCGCTCTTTGATGGCCCCGGGTTTTATACTTAACCCGAATTTAGTTGCTCGGTGAGGCATTAAGGCGAATAATCTCTAAAATAGGTAATACGACAAACAAATTTCGTCATTGATGCGCAATTTTGAGGCTTTTCGTGGGTTAAATTTAATAAGGTTCATTATTCTATTCCGCGGCCTTCTCAAAAGGCGTCTTGATAGATGAAGTGAATATATTATATGAAGTAAACTTGAATATATTGTAATTAAATTTAAAAAAAGCCCGCTGAGTTTTGTGCGCCCTTCTCCGGACTGAGGCATACTATTTCGAATATGGTTGTCATTTATGACGTTCAATAAGTGATATTAATACTATTTTGAATAAAGATATTAGAATTTTCCCTCTGTATTTCCTGAGAGACCTGCATGACCAGTATGTAAATGTAGAATATCAATGAATGAAAAAATCACATAAGAAACTAAGCCAATGAAAGTACTATGATTCTTAAGATTTATGAGTATCAACTGAGCATTAACTAGGAGACGTATTCCGCTGAGCTATACTTAGCTTGTAGCCTTGTTCTATTAATTGATTAACTTAATTTAAACTGTTTGTGTTGCATACCCCAAAGTCAAAGTTAAATAAACTTTATTCAATTTGGATTAAATTAAGCGATTTTGAATCGTAACTTTCATTTAAATTACTGAATTTAACATATGTTCGGAAAAAGTAGAGCTCTTGAGAAGAACATACAAGAAACTCAACGGCCACTCTTTTCAATCAATAGATCATTTTACAATGGTTGTTATATGCAAAAAAAATTGCATGATTTTGCATCCAATATATGAATTGTATTAGTTATAAGAGATTTAAAACCAATTATACCCAAATGGGAATACTCAAATACAACGAGATACGAAAATTTATCGAAGTAGGCGTTACTTTACGGAAATCCATAATATAGTTATATAGTTTTCTTAAGAGTTAATTACGCCAATATTTGTCTTTTAAATAATTCGACAAGTGTTTCGCCTCACCTGTTGACTCGCCAAAATCTGGCACGTCTCAAACTCATGTCTCGTGCCAGATTTTGGCCAACGAGATATCACCAGATGCAAAACAGTGAAGGAATACACAGATGTGAGATGTATTAAAAACTGACCTTTCTCATATGGAGTACCTCGACGATCAGATAACCCACAAATCCGATGATAAGTACCACCATCATTACATATAGCTTCATTCTGGCGCAAAGGTGAGTAGAGTATGCATAGGCAACTACAAAACCGACACTCTCCCATAGCCTGTAGTTGGAGAAAGCAGCTTCCTTGTTGCGTCTAAACAGAACTCCATACAAACCTGAAAATTAAACTTTAATCAAGCTTTATATCATAAAAAAGAGAGAGACCAGAAGATATTCATAAATGTTAAATTGGTAAAAAAAATACATTATTATCGCCACTTAATATTATAATAAATCCGGTTGTTCTCGTCTTGTCAATGGAGAGTATTTGCACAGACACAACCAGGTCGCCAGGATTATCCATCAGCAACTTGCAATACAATACAATCTTGTGCATTTTGAAGTCCCGTATTATTAGTATACTCCGGAGCCAGTTCTGGAAAAGAGCCGTGGCAAGCTCTACTGGGACCGATCCATCATCACGGACAGAACTATCATTGCTAATAAGCCTGATATTGTGTTGGTAGATCGGTTAGAGCGTCGGGCATTTATTGTTGATATCACCATCCCATGTGAAAGCTGAAATAGACAAATTATCGAAGAACCTAGACTTAGCACACGAGGTTACTGACATGTGGGATGTTGATTCCCCAATAATTGTCCCAATAGACGTTTCCGTAAACGGTCTAATAGCAAATAGCCTCGACCATCATCTCAAGGAGCTCTCACTTAATAACTGGATAAAAAGTCAGTTACAGAAAGCAGCTGTATTGGGAACGGCAGGCATCGTGCGGAAGCTCCTCAGTCTGTCGCCCTAACCACCGCGCCGGCGGGACTCTATTTTTTATATTTATATTTATAACATTGCTATTTATAAAATTACGTTATATATATATAAATGTATAAAATAAGATGAAATTATAATAAAGAGAATAATAATAATAATTATTATTATTCTCAATGTATTATTATTATTATTAATATTAATAATAATTATTATTATTATTACTTAATATTATAAATATGAATATTAGTTTGTATGTTACGCTTTTACGCCGGAGATACTGAACTAATTTTGATGCAATATGGTACAGCGATAGACTAGAGCTTGGGATAGGACATAGGCTATTTTTTTACCCCGGAAAAATACATGATTCCCGCGGGATTCGTGAAATACTGAAATTCGCGTCGATGAGCTATAACTATTCCAATAGCAGGTTTATTTTGCAATAGCAATCTTCCTCGAAGTATAATTTATGTAATATGTGGGGAACGGGAGCGAAAACGGGAACCGGAACTGGACATGAAATAATCATCAATTGCAAACTTGCTTTATTCTTTTTAAAAACCCTTTATCTACGCGGACGAAGTCACGGGCATTAGCTAGTTATAAATCACAACATCGGATTGCTCATGAGTATGATATTATATCAAAAGCAAAGAAAAGAAAATAACTATTATCAATCTAATCAACGATATGACGATATGAAACCTATGTGAGGTTAATGTTAGATGTAGTTTTTCGTTTAATCTCTCTCTATAATCACTATATCTTTTGACTATTAATAAATTCGTGTCTAAATACCAATTAGCTTAACTGTGATACATAATATAGAAACGTGCCTATAGCATTGTGCGTGACTTTTGTTACTACAGAATTATTAAAAAATAAAACATCTATAATCTTCAAGAGTTTCACGTGATTATGACATAAAAGACATAACGTGCAAATCCCTACTAATATTATAAATGTGAATGTAAGTTTGTTTGTTACGCTTTCACGCCTAAACCATCGAACTGATTTTGATGAAATTTAGTACACAAAGACAGACTAGAGCTTGAAAAAGAACACAGGCTAACTTTTATTGCAAAAAAATAAATGGAGGGGTTGATAGGGGATGGCATTATGTATAGAAATCGTCATTATCGAAGATAAAACCATGAAACTTTGTTTTTAGGCACAAGTGCAAGTAAACATTTGTTCGAGCATTTTTTAAACTTTGACCTACATGGGGACAAAACTGAAACTGACTGAAAAGACTGTCCATAATGACAAGGAATATCCGCTGTAGGTATCATAGAGGGCACCACCAGCAGCGGAAAGAGCAGTTTGTATGTGTATTATTTAAAAAGTATCCTAAAAGATAAAAAACTGTCCAAAGTAAGTATTAAATGCGGACTAAGTCGCGGGTTTAAGCTAGTACACTATAAAACAAAGCATCTAAAAATTTAAGATTCCATTACTGCACCAGACAGCAAAGGAGGCATTGATGGACGAACGTCTCAATACACGCACACATACGCAGGTCCTAGTTGTGGCTTGTGTCTTATGTCAAATAATGCGCGGAAATCAAAACTAACGGCTCTTGCCGCCTTTTGAATTTCAGGTGTAATCAATCATTAAAGTAAGTTCATAACACTTATTGTCTTCACTTGAACTCATTTTGTCAAATACAATTATTTTTTATGGAATACTAGCTGGCCCGACAGACGTTGTTCTGTATATAATAAATAAAATAATGTTTTTGGATGATTTTGTCAATAATATATCATAACATCAAAAATTACTTCGTTAAATATGCACCCTGCTGTCGTAATGAAATTGTTTCACAGCAGAACTCTCAAACCGTGCGTCAATAAATTCTTTCATAGAAATTATGTATGGACACATCAAAGGAAAAACAAATTTGTTGTCTTTATTTAATTTAGCAGCATTTTCCTGTTTATGCACCTTTTGAACATTCTCTGGACTTCCACAAATAATGCAAGACCTAAATTTGCCAAATCGGTCCAGCCGTTCTCGAGTTTTAGCGAGACTAACGAACAGCAATTCATTTTTATACATATAGATAGATAGATAGATTAGTACTACTTACTAACAAAACGGTTGTTTGTACGTAATTAACTTGAAACTTACTATATTTGAGTAAACAAAATGCTTTAAGGATTATCCGAGTATTCCAATTGCAATAATTAGTTTCGGCACGATGAGAAATTTGAAGTATATAAGTTTAATTAACTACTTAGAAGTTTCCAGATTCAGTCCGATTTAAACATATTTTTTGTTGATCAAGTAAGCTATTAAGCTGCGTACTTGTAATTTTAACCGGTGGGGTTAAAATTATATGTATTTAAACTCGTATACAAGATACGTTTTTGACATGCGTTGATTTACTGTTTAGTCACAAGATTATTATGATAATTTTAATAATTAAATTTAAGGTAGCAAAATAAAAGCAAGAACCGTAACTAATGTAAACAAGTTTTATTAATACTTATTATATTGGTAGATAGAATAGCACGGAATACAGCTTTTGAGCAAAAAACACCCATCAATCATAAGAATGCCTTCTACATCACGATTTACCTTTGAATCAACAGTTTACCGCTAATAACATACCACGAAATAAATTGAATGTATTTGTTCATTTTTATAGAGCCTAGCCTCTCCAAACCATTAAATTTAATGATATACCTCTACTATTTTTTTGTGTAATACTTTGCTACAATTCGATTCAATCTTTTTCTTATTTTATGACTAATATTAATAAGAATTATTAAATGAATACGAGGGAATGCTTGTCACAAAAATGTTTTGTAGGCAATTTATGTCATTAATACTTTAATTAATACCACTCTTTTTGGCTCTCATTTGAGAGTATCTAACGATAGAACGATGTTGAAGGAATGTTACATACTTTTTAACATACAACCAAACTATAGAATGAGATTCCTTATGCAGTTTTTCCAGGACTATACGACATGGGGATACGACCTTCAAAAAAAGCGTATACACTTTTCTAAAAGGCCGGCTTCTGTGTGTTCAACGCTCCTGTGATTCTCTAGTGTTCAGTAGTCATCACTTAACACCAGTCAGCTCAGTTGTCATTTTCTTCTATAAAAAAATATCTTACCATTAACTTGAGTTTGCCAGACGGCATCACCAACTCCCCACAGTCCCGATATTACGAAGAACGTTGTCGTTGATGTTGGGTTAGGTCTCCAAGTCAACAAATAGACTATCAAGGCCAAATGTAAAGCACCTCCCATCACCAATATTGGGAATCTTCCAATGTACTTCATCACTGTTCCGAATAGCAGTGAACAGACTGCGTTCACGACTCCGAAACATATCATGACATAGCCTATTGATCGGATACCCAAAGCGCAAGATACGTATGCCTAAAACAAAGAGAAATTATTAAAAATAAAAATGGCGTGTGCTTTAATATAATAAATATTATTTATAATAAAATATTAAAATTTTGGTAAATTTTGCTCGGACTTTACGCAAAAGAGCGTTTCTTATTCAATACCCACAAATAAGGAGCGCAGCTTGCCTTAATAGCTTTTCACTCCAAAAAGATAAAGATTATACTTCAAAGTTGAAAATAAATGCAGAAGAAATGCAAGTCATCTTACATAAGTAGTAATAAATGAAGTAAATCATACTCTATCATAGATCGTGTCGATCGTAGATGTATCTTTACTAACACCGCTTCTTAATTACCTGCGTATAGTCAGCACCAATAAATGCTTGTTCCATTCCAATCCACAGAGTAATCGGGATTAGAAGCTGCTGATTTGGCTTCTTCAGCTGGTAGGCCGTCGCTGATAAAAGCTGAATTCCTGATAATTCCTTAGAGGGATCATTTTTTCTTTGTTTTTCACCGTATCTAAAACATTACTAAGGTGGTCAACTCATGAAACTGGAACATGATAATTATTTACTGCCAAAGTGTACAAATATATTGCTGATAACGATTTATACTCATTAAACAAATATCAAAGGTACATAAGAATACATTAATCACTACATACAAAGTTAGCTTATAATTCAACTGTAATTTCAGTTTCTCATCTTCAATAAGAAGTATAATTACCAGCTGAGGCATATCAGAATCTATTATAAAGAAGTATTGGTATTACCTTGAGAGTGGGTCAACTAAGAAGGCAACCATAAGAACAGCAAAAACTACACAGGCGAGGTATATGGCACTGATCTCATAAATCTCACTATCTGGCGGCCGGTGCAAGTTCTGGTTGTCATGGTGACCACCACCGATCATACAAAAGTTTGCTCCACACGTCAAGGCCGTTGTACTATTATCCAAAGATGATGCACCGCTGTGTACACCCGATGAAAACACTATAATAAACAGTTCATTATTAATGACAAAGTTTAACAATAGAAACAGTTATATCATATTACGACATAAAGTCTTAGCTAATTATTTAATTAAAATTTTCAATTGATTATTTATGGTATGTTCCTATTGAGAGGTAAATATTTAATTTTATCAATGTGGTTTAATATAATACAGTTATGAAATTATACACAACAATTTATGAACAATAATAAACACAATATCCTTACCTAAGCTAGATATTAGATTTCCCCATAGTTCAGCTGTTTGCCACGCAAGAAAGAAGAAGCCGAAGAACCTAACGATAATGCCATCAACTGCTTGATCTGTCAGTTTCGCGTAGACACTACCCGCTTGAGTTAAGTAAGTAGCCTTCGATGTCCACATAGGAGCGGCACCAAGTCCAACGACCACCCCAGCGGGCACAAGCGTATAAAATGCTGGATAAAACTGGGCAGCTATATAAGGTGCATAACACATCATCGATAGACACAGCGTCCATTTTACTGTTAGCCTCTTTATGAGGAACGTGGGTACGAATATGCATGAGAGCACAAGAGCAGCGTAAATAGAACACAATGAAACGGTCCCCAAGCCGTCAGCGGCGTTAATGGAGGACTGGAGATTGGCTGTTCCTTGGAAAGCAGTGAACTGCACCATAAAAGCAGCGCTTACAGCTGCAACGTTTTTCAGGATTCTCCATTTTTCATTTCTAGAGAGTTGCACCTTTCCGGTGGCGTACGAGTCGTCCTCGATCGGTAGTGGGGGAGGCTTGACAATGTCAGCATTGCTATCGCGGTCATGTTGGAAGGCGTCGTTCTTAAAACCAGACTTGATTGTGTACACAGAGTCCTTGACTGTGCGTTCATCCTCAGAGCCACCGCCGCCGTGCGTCGCAGTCATCCCGTGATTTCTTTTTGACCTGCAACAATGTGTTCAATTTTACTAGAGTATTGAAAAAAAAACATCTATTTTTAATTGGCTTGAAAAAAAATACGAACACACGACATATTTATATATGTGAACTTATATTTAAAAATATGTAATAGGTATAAGGAGACTATTCTAGGTTTTTCAAACATTGCTAACGCGAACCAGGAAGAATTTCGTTCGTTAACCTGTTATTACTTGTCTCTGTCACTCCCGCGTAAATATAATACGTACCGCTCGCACAGATGCAATGACCATCGTCCTCGGGGATTATAAGCCTTTTACTTGAGACTGAAAGGTTTGTTTTGTTTGTTTGTTTTTGGTTGGCCTTGAGTCATGATACAAGACTAGCTTGACATAATTAATAATCTTTAATAGCGAAAGAACGACATTGAATATTGGGATGCGTTAGTAATAGCAATTTCTTAAAATATGAAATTTAATATAGAGCTATATACATGTAACATGTATATATCTGAAAATGGATATATTATATTCTTGAAACCATTTCAAGTCAATTTGCAACATAATACACACAAACGAAAATCTAACGTTAATTTGACGAAACCAAAGAAGACAAACAAACAGCTGTCATCTTCATATTTTCGTTCGGAGTAGGTTTAGAAATTCGAAATGTCAAGGAATGACGTTCGATTCGAAACTTCGAAACGAATGGAACCATAGTAGGAAACTTCCGAAACTTCAATCGAAACTTCGTTTTTCGTTGAATTAGAGTAGACCTAAAGGAACGGTAGTTAAAGGGTGTGATCATTCAGAAATACAGACTACATTTTTCCCGAATACTTACATCATTTTTTCCCTAATGACAGAACAGTATCTGTCGGGTCAGCTACTTACAAATAAATTGAAACTAGTAAATTTATATTTCTCGCAAATCGCGCGGTCGTAGAATGTCAAACGTCAACAAGATGTAGGTGGAATTTCTTATTTTAATGTAATGTCCACTGGTGGAACTCTGCTGGTATCCACGCGAGCTCCTCTGTGATAAACGCGGTAGAATATTTCTACGAAACGGTAGAAAATCAAGCTGATCGGAGATGACTTGGCCGTCGATTATTCGAGTCGCTCTTCTTTGTTTGCGGCTTACATGCAGGCGGTAGCTTTTAGGGGAATACTGTCTCGCCTTACTGAATACACCAAGCTATTCAGAGACCAGTTTGGTCTTCTCTCCGAATTGACCACGGAACCGAACATCGCTCAATATATGGACGTCGAGCATGCCAATACAAGAATCCAGGAGATACGACAAACGGAGAATTTTTAGTGGTGAATGCACAAATCTACCCAAAATTGCTAAGCACAAATAAATATCATTTCTCTTCAACAAATAATCTCATATACTTATTATAAAGTATATATGTATGTATGGAAACAAGTTTTAACCTCAATATCAAACATTGTGCTGGGTGCTTTAAATATTATTACAAAAAAAAGTCAACACGCGTAAAGTTTCTGTAAATCCGTTTGGTTTCAATTGTGTATGCATGTGGTGTGTTTCGTTAAGGATTTTATGATGTTATAACCAACATTTATGACACTGATTAACAGGACACGCTTGATAATTACAGTAATTATAAAAGTAACGTGTAATTTTGTAAGAACGGGTTATTTTATATAGTAAACGATCCTCGGACTTCTAAAAAATAAGTGATTGAGCTATACCTTGCAGTCATAATAAAGTTTTATTTATTTTCGGAAATTTTTAGCAAAATGCTTATAACTTTTATATTTATTGTATTAGTAATTTATTTTCAATATAAAGTCGATATTAATAATACAGAATTCAATTATTCTTTTTCCTATATTAATATAAGATTATACATATATATAATTAGGTATATCATTATTATTCGAACTGACTTTAGCGGAATGAGCGTTACACAGTCGAGTGACGGATGAATGACACTCAGCGCGCCTAATGAGGTATTGAATTTAAAAAATATCATCGTTACATACTCGCGCAATACTTGCCAACTAAACTATCAAGTTCAATCAAGAAAAAAGTTTTAAATTCGTTTTGATGTTTATTAAATAATGACATTCTATATAACATATAAGGACATATCATTCTGATAGCAGAACGGCAAAAGTGTGCTTAAAGACAATGTAAGCACACTTTTCTCCTTAGTCGGGTATCAACTGTCACTGTCTGAAATCGAACCTTAACTTAATAAATATTTTGCATTGCTGCTTATTGACCAAGAATATTTTAAGCAACTGGAGTAAATGCGGCAGTGTATAAATACAGCAGTAGAAGCTTATTATGTCGTTTTGTGACAAGCTCCCACAATCGGCTCTGTTTTTATATGACGTGATTTGTGTATATTATGTATAGAATGTCATTCCTATTAAATCAATAACACTGCTTCAGAAATAAATGATTATCTGAGAGTGCGCAAAAAGTCAATAAGGACAATTGATACAACAATAGTCTTCAATCTATATTTATCCACGTCCAAAAATGGTTAAAATGCAATTAAATAGAGTCCATAGGCGCAAACAATTCAGATGTTGGTAGTGTGTTGAAACATTAATACATGTTCCTATCAAGTTGTTACGCCAAAAACAGCTTGTTGATTTTGAATGTCCCATTGTGAAACTTAATAAGTATGTACGCTGTTGTTTGTTGTTAGAACGAATGACAACAGAGTTGACATTTGTTTTGTCAATTTCCTTGTGTTTGATGCGTGAAATTTGAAACACGAGTGAGTTATTGGGATACAGTTTTCAGAACAAAATAATAGTTTGTTGAATTCCGTGGTGATGTTATTACAATTGATAAGACTTAATTCAATTATACAAATCAATCTTAGATAATTTATACATCTAGATAAAGTCACTTGCTGTTAGACAAGCTAAGTGTTAAACTCGCGAATTGTATGACACTTAGTGCGTTTATGGTATATGCAATTGCTTAAAATAGAGGTTAGTAGTAGTAAAATCTATTTGTTTTCGACGTTTTCACAGCTGTCATAAGACTATCTAGTCACTAGATATCTAGACGTATAATAATGATCTAATGGCCGTTTTCAATAACCTATCTATCCTTAGTTTAACTTACTAGAGGTAGAAAACTCTATCCTTTTACGCTTACTTACATTTCAATAACCTATCGAGATGAATCATTGGAATATAACTATATTGGACATAACTGTGGATAGATAAGATCTTGTTATTAAACGGTGGCAGCAATGTATCCGTAACTAGAGATACGTTATTGAAAACGGCCGTTAGTCATGAATGTTAACCTTAAGTAATCGATTTGCTTTTCGTAATAATAATTCAATAATTTTTTTAGCTTGCCATAAATATAAGTCGTTTATTGCTCCTATTGATTGATAGTTATATCGAAGACGTTACACGAATTAAGTTTAGTAATCCTGGTCCACAGTTCAGTAAGTATTATTTTGTCGTTGATTCACAGTTTGGTCAGTAAAGTAATTCTCCCAGACCGCGGATATCTTCTAAATGATCCTTCTACAACCATTTAAGGTCCATTAAGAAGTTATTTAATTTAATAAACCTGTGGTCTTTCTTTTGGTATAGATAGAGTAATATCTATGTTTGAAAAAGTATATTCTATATTGTCTATAGCGTGTTTTCAATTAGTTTATTTACTTTTTATTGTTAGCATAGTGATATTGTAAGTAGGTATTAAAAGAATGGCTCTGTCGGAAATCTTACTACTCCACAGCTGAATATCTTAGCGATCAGACAGCGTGGGACTAGATTATGATTATTGACACTTCATCAATGATAGTACAATATTGTATCTTTAATTTTATTAAAAGGCTCAAAAAAAGAATACTAAAAATAGTGTATTGTCTTTGGTCCTTCGAAGTGAGTAAGACCATGTTTAAAGATTACTAACGGCCGTTCCCAATATTCAGCCTATCTCTTACTTGAGATAAAAATCGTAACTATCGTTGACTTTTCTGCCCCAATAAACTCATCGACGTTAACTAACCTAATCCGTGCACGCTGTGTATCAATGGGACGACGTATAGCTTATCAGCGATAGAAGTTTGTATGGAAATCTAATAAATTCAATCCAGCTAATTACTGACAATAGAAGGTACAAATTTATCTCTATCTGTAGATAGTATATTGGGAACGGTCGTAAATAGACTAAATTATTTCCAATACAATTTTAGATGTTATTGTAAAGAAGCACAATTAAAATCATTATGAATTGTAACATGTTGGATCATCATAACAAGCACCAGAATGAATTGTTATGTCGTCTAATTTCGTGTTATTAGAGTAATCACTTAAGGTAGGGGTATATGGTTAGTAAATATAAGAGTCCTGGGAGTGTAATTAGTACAGTTTACACATCTCATCGTTTTTCTTATATAACAACCCATAATAATACTAGAGATGCTATCTACAAAGCCATTAATGGTATAATTAACTAGCCACTGTTGTTGCTTGTAAATTAAAGAACATCCGATTATTAATCTGTTCAACATAATATAACATGTCCAACAGATTAATAGAATAATTCAGACATAATATAATACAATTGTCGAGTTTATCGTCAGTTATTATCCCGAGAACAACGGGTGGGAGGTATAATCAAACCGAGTGCATGTTTTATTGATAAGCCCATTCATACAAGTGCAAACAACAAAACACTATCTTTATAGATACGAAAAATCTTTGTTTCTAGTTTCTGAAATGATCTCTAAATTTGATTCTAGTACACAGATTAAAATAAATTAACAGAACTGACAGTGAAGTATTGATATTAATTAATTATGTTTAACAAATATTTCCAAATTTGATAAGAGATTATAGCAAGATAGAAAAGGAACACGAATCTATTGAGACTGTTACCTTTTTCTATTGACAAGCCCTCAGCTACTCTTGACTTTAGCTCCTCAGTATATTAAACCACTAGCCACTGACCTGTATAAATACAGCAATTTTTTTTGCCTATTTGAAGCGCCACTCGCGAGCGTCCGGAGAACTAATTTTGTCTTACAATACTCTGAATTATTTTTGGATTAAGAATTCATTTCGTTCGTTTTCTATGTACTTACTTCAAGAATCAAAGTACATTTTTTTTTGTAAATAGTTTCCCACCATTTATCGATGTTTGCTGAGGTTGTCATCACTAGTTTTAGTACCGCAGACTCGCTACATGGCGAACAGCGCCAATATGGCGAATATCAAACAGGCACAAAAGCACTTTGACAGCCACCAGTCCAGTAGTATGTAGTAGAGGTCAGTGCCACTAGCTAACACAGTCATTGACAAATCAAAATTGGTAAAGCGTTATCGGGCTATCGTCGTCTATACGATAGTATATTCTAAATCTATGGTTAGGAGATGGTTTTGTTATACTTAACCCGGAGTTTAGCAAAAATCCTACTTGTAACCAACCATATTTAATTTCAAATTACGCCTACATTTGTTTGTTTCTATATTACAATCTTTGATATTATAGCAACAATAATTTTACTTATATTGTGGCGAAATTTTCGAATGTCCCATGCACAATAAACTTATACGAGTAAACTTGTAAACAAAATTATATAAATCTTGCTTTATCAAGGTTTTAGGCCAAAGTATGGTCACAGGTTCGTTTAGTAATAAATTTTCTAATATCTAAAACGTAACTAAATTCCATGCAAATTGCTCATTTAAGTATATAAGTAAATCATCAAATATTAATCGCAATTTTTGACACTTAATTGAAATCAGAAAAATAGAGAGATGAACATCTCTGTGTTACATCATTGATTTTAATATTTTTAATATTCCATCGTTACTGTACTATACTAATAGAGGCCTGGACATAATTCCCACGCTCGATACATTTTTCACTTCCCGTGGCACTGGCACACCCTATCATTGTTGTAATGGCGGTGGTAATGAGCCTTGCAAGGCCGCACACAAATTTGCCAATTATACAACTAGTATGACCCTTAAGAGTAGTAATACCTAACGTACTTACTTACATACCACAGCTAAAATTGTAGACTATTTAAGATATGATATGATTCATACACTCGTACCATCATTAAAAAAAACTCACAATAATTTAAAAATTTTCACAAGTTTTTTCTTCTTTGAAAAACATTCAGAATAGTCTAGTAGATTTATTAACGTTAATTTAATTAAATATACATAGAAATTTATTTCCAACATCTAGTGAATATGTATAACAAAGCTTAAAATAGTTAAAACATAGTTAAGTCACTTTGAAAGGAAAAATATTTAATCAGATTTAATAATAATAATAATAATAAAACTTTGATTTATATAATTAAATATACAGGATTAATATTACATTAAAACTCAGAACATTAAATGATTATGAAAGTTTGTTCTTGGCCCGTGGATAATTTGCTTCATCGACAAGTATTTTGTAAGTATTTTATTAATAAAAGTACAATTACTTCAGTGACTATGTTTCTTCTTCATTGTTAGTTCGCGAATTCATTTCGGGTTAAGTATACTCGGACACCGATAGAAAGAAAGAAATGACAGATAAATTTAAAAAAATATGTTTATTTTTTATAATTATTAACATTCTCTTGCAACACCAGAGGATTCACAAGAGCGTTGCCGGCCTTTAAGGAAGATGTACGCGCTTTTTTTGAAGGTACCCTTGTCGTATCGTCCCCGAAACACCGCATAAGGAAGATTATTCCACAGCTTTGTAGTACGTCGAAGAAAGCTCCTTGAAAATTGCACTGTGGAGGACCGCCACACATCCAGATGGTGGAGATGATATCCTAATTTGTGGCGTGTCATGCGAAGGTAGAATTCGGCGGCAGAAATCAGGTGAAACAGATATGATGAATGTTAATGTTTGTTACCGCGTAATGAATGTTTATATATTATGTATGTTTATTGTATTAAATACATCGTTGTCTAGCACTCATAGTACAGGCTATGCTTAATATGCCTATTAATGACGTATGTATAATACATAGAACGTCATTGATGCCTATGCTTAATTTGGGGCTAGACGATTTGTGTGAAGTGCGTCTTTGGTCTTGTAAACAAATCAATAATAATAATGAGCTGTACAATACAAAAACCTGAATATATAATGTTGTCTTCTAACAGTTGTTTTGTTTAAATAACATCATGTAAAAATGGCCTTAGAGGCTAAAAACGTCAATTATCGATGATGTCCAGCCTTCATTTAAATACTGGTTGACCTCCGATTTAACGAAATCTTGATGCATCTTTTGCGATGACAAAAATTTAATTCATTAATATTTTAGAAGAAGTGTTTCAGTCACACAAAAGTAAGGTGAAACATAGATTTCAATCAACCGTTTTGTTTATATTATTATCTTCGCTAGACAAATTTTGAAGTGAATTTTAATTTGTATCTTGCGTTAAAAAATCCTTTGAACTAAATCTTCTCATTGCGAAAAATAGCATGTAGCCCCACGTATAATAGAACTAGTAACATAACCTAACTATATGTTACAATAATGTTATGATACTTCAATAATTTTAGTCCAATACGACTCGATATTTCCCTATGTCATTCTGAAATGCACTATGTCCAAGGAATGAGAACAAAATTTGAGCGAACAAAATTTGAGGTAACAAATACTAGGGTGTCAAATTGAGAAACTGTGGCAAAATTTGTGCATGTCTTCACGAATTTAAATAATTACACCACGAATTCAAATAATTTTCAGTGCTTGCGGAGATACTTATTACTAAAGTCAAAGAATATATAATAATACAAATAAAAATCACTTTATTCACGTATGTCACGGAAATGACACTTATGAATGTCAAAAAAAAATTGTTTCTTATTGAATCTACTGCTACCTTGTAAAGGGTTGAGCTAATGAGAAGAAGTAGCAAGAAACTCATTGCCATTCTTTTAAATCAAGATTTACAATTTACAAGTAAAGTTAAAATAACAAGCAGGACTGTTAATGTATATACTCCACAAATCAACAAAGCTATAATATATACTTTGATTGAAATAACATAAACTCAACTTAACTTTAACTGAAAGAAATGAAATGCATTTCTATACACAAAGTCATATTGTCGCATTACGATCTTTGGTAGCATTAAGTATACTATATTCTCTTATTAATTAAAAAGGTATTAGTATTAGTATTAAAAGTATTAGGTAGGATATTGAAACAATTGTGCTACTAAATTCTTGAACATATTATTTTGCCCTTGCTAGAGGATTCTGTAGGCTTATTTACAGCCGCACAATTAGGTCAAAGTTATTGTTAAGGACTTAATATGATGACACGTAAAGAACTCATTGAAGGTGACAAACAGGATGGAAGCTTATGTCAAAATATTCGCTAAGTCAAGGTTCTGAGGTTTTTGTCACTTTTTAATATATCGGGATTCATTCAATATTCATTCAGAGAACGAAGTCCCTTCTGCTGTCTGTTCGCCTATATTATTAAAACGATTCAACGAATTTTGATGCAGTTTTCAGAAATATATAGGGTGGTTCGAGAGGAAAGTTTATATCTATATATTATTCAGATCGAGCTTTCCTTTAGAAGTTATGACGGGTATAAAAATTATCTAAGCAGGAAAATTGTTACGGTTTGGAAAAGCTGTCCCAAGTTTACGTAGACTATTAAAATACTAATTTATGTATTTACGTAAGTTAATAGTTTTTAAATTTGAAACTTTAAATATAAAGTATATTTTTGTAACGTACATATATTATATTATAGCCCAGTGCTTAGTGCCTACTGATTTAGAGGTCTCGGGTTTGAATCCCGGTAGGTTCAAACATTTATATGATGAATATGAACGTTTGTTTCAGAGTCATGGGTGTTTATATGTATTATGATTGTTTTAGTAAGTATATCGTAATAAATTTATCGTTGTCTTGTACCCATAGTACAGACTAACCCAAGTTTGGGGCAAAATAATTTGTGTAAAAGTTTGTCAATATTATTATTATTACAAAAATGTGTTACTAAATTACGTTAGCTTTATAATATGAAATACATTATCTTGTTTTTATTTATGTCCATATCGTTTCCATCTTGTTGAAATCAGTATTTGGTAAAGCATGAAGAATATTGTTGGTGGGAAAATATTTTCTATAGAATTATTAGGCATGCGGAAGCATGATTAAGATTTTTTGAATATCAGACTCATCTACTTAATCTAAACTGAAGTTAATGTTCACATTCTTATTAAGTTTTTAACAAGTATAATAATGAATGGAGCGACTGTTAAGCGACTATGTAAGCGTAATAAAATTAGTTTTACATTTGAAATAGCATTAGAACTCTGTTGCAATGACTTCGCTTGCAGAAATAATATTAAATTTACTGTTTTATGTTTAATTAAGGACAAGAGGGTTTTTATAAATTGCCAGGGACTTTGATATATGTTTTAGATCTTACATAGACAACAAACAATGAATTTAATTAAACACCTAACAGTAAATAAAATTTTATCGGGTATAGAAAAATATACGTTTCATGCACTAATATTTGAACAGATGTTAATTTGCAACTAAGAACTCTTGTTTCACTTGTAAAATAAAATAACAATACACATTAATATAAATAATTTTACAAGATCTTATTCGTATATAAGAGTAGTAGTATAGATGAATTTATCGAGGCGCTTCTGGCTTAATGTGAATATAATAGTATAGAAGTTATATTTTACACCAACTGAATAAAACATAAAATATAGAGGATTAATGTTTTATTATTTATTCTTTGGTCACATGTGGTTCACTCGTAATCAGTACTGATAGTACTATTCAACAGCATAACTTAACTCTTAGCCAGGGAGGTGCATTGGATCTCAATCGATCATATCCCACAGTAGTGAGGTTTCTAGGCACAATGGAAATAATCTTCTGGTCTTGAGAGTTATTTGATATCGGCGCTTTCCAAATAGATGTACATACCTACTTCACCAAACTGTACATTTACAAAAGTTCCCTAAGTTATAATACAAATATATTATTTGTGCATGTTCAAATAAAAGGAACTTAGAGACTTGGAAGACCCCTAACCATTGGTAAAACGTTAACGTTATATATAGAGTTAAGGGTCCCCCTTACTTAGATAGCATTGATGAAATCGGCCAAAAGATTGACTTACTGCTTGGTTGCCAAAACGGCTTGTTATATTATTAATAAAAAAAGAATTTCATAGTCACGACATCTAAATGGCTTTTATGTCATTATGAGCAAAAAACAAGTCGTCCCTCAGATCTTTTCTACAATTAATTTTCTCACGCAACATGATGGAAGCATTACGACGACTGTTATTCTTAGATAGATACTCACACTGATACATTAATAGATAGTTAAACGCTTAACTCATCAGCAGAATTAACTGAGGGTAAGGGATAATCGCCGCTCATTGTCTATCACTACACCGGAAGAAGCAGAAGAACATTGTTGGCCTACAATGAGGTTCTTAAACTTGTGGGAGTGGGAGGCTCCTTTGCACAGGATGCCGGCTAGATTATGGGTTCCACAACGGCGCCTATTTCTGCCGTGAAGCAGTACTGTGGAAACATTACTGTGTTTCGGTCTGGCGCCCTTCAGATAGCTGATTCTGCAAGTGAAATTACTGGGCAAATGAGACTTAACATCTTATGTCTCAAGGTGACGAGCGCAATTGTAGTGCCACTCAGATTTTTTGAGCTTTGCAAGAATCCTGAGCGGCACTGCATTGTAATGGGCTGGGCGTTTTAATTACCATCAGCTCAACGTCCTACTCGTCTCGGCCTATTTTTTCATAAAAAACTTCTTCTTCAATGGTCAAACCATCGTATTGTACCAAAATGACGTACAAGAGTCGTTTGCCTGACGTCAAGTGATGCGCCCACTTGCGCCTATTACTTTGAGCCAAAGCATGCTAAGTCTCTATCCATATCCGCGTATTTCACTCGCTACGACGCACTCAAATCTTAATCCAACGACCCAAATAGCCCAGTAGTTAGTGACCCTACCTACTGAGCTACAGGTCCCGGGTTCGAATCCAGGTGCAAGCATCTATTAAGATGGACATGATGTTTGTTTACGAGTCATGGATGTTTATAAGTATTTATGTATATTTATACTAAACAGTTATTGCTAGGAAAACCACAGAATAAGAATACAATAACATATTAATGTATATTGTATTAAATATATCGGTCTTGTTCCCATAGGCTATGCCTAGCTTGAGGCAAGATAATTTATATAAAAGTGTGTTAATATTATTATTATAGTTATTAAATACAATTATGCTTGCACGACACTGATTCACGGCACAGCACCCCTTTAGCAAGCATTCTGTGCAAAGAAAACTCAGGTAGGAATAATTAAATATACAAAAACCATTTATATAGAATGCATTAATATAATGAAAAGATTAAAGTAATTGCCATAAATGAGAAATTAGAAAAATTATCCTTGTTTCAAATTATCTTAACTAATCAAGGTAAAAGAAAGGTTTTTAATTCACGTAATTATAATATCGTCCTGCTACAATCCACATTTCATTTGTTAAAACGAAATGTGGAGAATAAGACTTGTATTGCTAGTTTAAGAACATACTGAAAAAGGACAAGTGAAGTTTAATAATCACGTTGATCTGGATCGACGATTTAAAGTTCCGGATACCTGTGGAATGCTTTGAAAGGTCAATTGCTGAACGGGTTACGAGAACCACTACTCCATGGTGTCGTTGCCACAGTATAACAACAAAAGGAGGCGTTACATTTGGTTTCCTTTATGCCTGCGTACAACCATTCACTATTCTTCTATATAATCTCAAGGTGACGAGCGCAGTTAGTTAGTGCCGCTCATAATTTTTGAGGTTTTTCAATAATCCTGAGCGATACTGCATTGTAATGGGCAGGGTGTATTAATTACCATCAGCTGAACATCCTACTCATCTCGTCTCATATTTTCATAACAAAAAAAAAAAAACTAAACTAACTTTCCTTTTACAAAAATAGTTAAAAATCAGATAATGTTGTATATTGTACTAAGTACCCTTTGAGGGCAAGTCCGACGGTTTATTTGTTTAAACTTGTACTGGGTGCATCAAGCTATTGTGAGTTGGTAAAGCACTTGAGGAGCTGCGGCCGTTTAGAAATTATTATTCGAGTTGCAGAGTTAACGGGAAAAGCGGGAGCAAAGCTCGCGGAATCTTAAGAGGCGTCTGTAATGTTTATATGCTATTAATAGAACTTAAGTACCGTTCTTGTATTATTCTCTCTTAAATTGCATTTCTTCCGTGAACATCATCCATTAATTTAGGTTTGATGTACTCAGTTATTTATTTATTTGTTTTTTAACATTTTTAAATAAAATAAAAAAAATAAAATATTCTGTTTTCGTATGTTTGGGTCAAATCTTGGACGCTACTAAGTACCACTTCCTAAAGTTTGATTAGGCTCCAATTTGTGTATCCTTGGTGACAATCCAATGATATGGTCACGTAGAGCGTGTCTGATAATGGAGACTAGAATGGATATCCAAAACTAAACAAAGTAAAACCCGTCAGTTTTGGTCTAAGTTGTTCTGACAAACAGTCTAGTGCGTGTTGTTTTCATTGTAAAATCATGTAGTGGTAGGTGGTCAAAAAAAATTTTAACACCGGGAACAGTCATAAACTTATAATGCTTACTACTCGGCTAAGTTGAGTTAGTAAGTCTTTAGTGGGGCAATGTATATGCTTTTACAACAAGATCCCAGAAAATGTTCAAAACAAAAGTATTACGAAATTCAAAAGAATTGTTAAAAAACGTTTGTGTAGTAAAGATTACTATAACATAAATGACTTTCTTAATGATACCATAAATTGGGAATGGAGCGACCGCCCTCAGGCAATTAAATAATAAGTTTATTTGTACAATATTACTTTGTAAACATATTTGTTAGATGAAAGAAAAGCCCGCTGAGTTTTTTGCGCCCATTCTTCTCAGGTCTGAGACATTCGTTTTTGAATGAGTGGTAGTTTTTTACTTTCGATAAGTGTTGCCACATCCTATTTTGAATAAAAATATTAAAATAAAGTATTATTTTAAATGGTTAATGAAATGCTTAAAAATATAATTGCTTTAAGTTTGCGACCCAAATAATACACGAATTTAAATATTTTTTAACATTAGACCTTCACTGAATTGCAAATCACGTAATCGAGTTCGCGACTACAATCACACGTTATGACGTAGGTATCGCTCCACATTTAATAAAAGTAGCTAAATAAACTTCGAATGCTATTATTTCTCATGCTTTTACATACTGACGCAACAAGTAGAAGTTGCCAACACACCATGTATTTTCATTCAAAAAGATCTTAATTACAAAATATCAATAAATATTACAGAGGTTTGTATATATTAAAAATTATCCACACAGTTCAAAGTTGTATCGTATTGTATTGGGGAGGATCTATGGCCATCATCCAGCAGTGGACATCTTCCGGCTGATATGATGATGATAATTAGTTCAAACCAGCAAATTTGACTCGATTTGCAAAGTACTTACTCAAAAATACAGACAGATATCGGAAACTCAAAGATGTAGATATTATTTTTGACAAAGGAAAGAAGTCAAAATCTCCAAACGTAAAGAAAACTGTGATTGGTTACGGAGGTCTTAATAAGTCTTATCTAATGATAAGTACTTAAAAATCACGATAGCTAGATAATGAATGGAAAGGTGTTTTTTTATGAAAATAAGAGACAAGACCAGCAGGGCGGTAATTGGTAATGGTAATTGATATGCCCTGCCCATTACAATGCAATGCCGCTCAGGATTTTTGAAAAACCCAAAAAATTCTGAGTGGCACTACAATTGCGCTCGTAACCTTGAAACATAAGATATTAAGTCTCATTTGCCCAGTATTTCACTAGCTACGGCGCCCTTCAGATACAGTAATGTTTGCACATTACTGCTTCACGGCAGAAATAGGCGCCGTTGTGATACCAATAATCTGGCCGGCATCCTGTGCAAAGGAGCCTCCCACTGATAAAAGGTGTCAGCGATGGGGTACAATAAAGAAATATCTTTCAAATATCAATCTCTGGTTGCGTGAAGAAAATTCTATGTTTGTGCTTAATTATTTTGTGCTAAGCAATACATTAATTAGTTGACTGAAAATAACTGAGTGAGATCAATGACTCGTTAGGAACCGACTTTATCCTGATAAACTGTACCTCTTTAGATTTATGTAGTTCAAACCAGATGCAGCTGGATTAGTAATTGTGGCGATAAATTAAAGTAATGAAGATTTCTACTACATGTAAGGGCACTGTAAACGAAGACTAGTGACAAGAGTGTTTATGAAATGATTCTAATTAATATTTGAAAATTAAAATTGCCACCATCTCATTTGTATCGATAAACTTCAAATATTTTCGGGATAGTTCGTCAATAACTGTTACATACATTTTTGTCATTGCGACTTTATTTCCAAAGGGCAAGAAGAAGTAACTTCGAAGAAGTTAGCTATTGGTGAAGCATATGCCATTAAAACATATTAGGCGTATAACTACTTAGTTAATGAATAATTCAAAAAAGATGTGGTGTCGTGGGACTGCAGATAGGAACGAAGTTCCTTCGGCTAATGTAGAATCGACACAATTAAAATTGTAAAAATATTTACAAACAGAGAACGTGGCGCCATTTTACATGCCGTAGTAAAGTTACGTGGTCATCGAATGCATATTACCGCCATCTCTAGAAGGGTTTTTAAATAACGATACAGTTTAATGCAACCAAAATGTAATGTTATATAAATGTATGGAACAATTGTAGAGTTGCTATCCATCTTAATTTTTTTAAGTTATATTACATCTATTACTTGATTGCCAATGACAAGATTGTCAACCCTGCTAAGATTTCTTGCACTCACATAATAAAGTCCATTAGAAGGTACAGGGTGGACCAAAAGTCCGTTTATAATTGGAATGATGATTAAAAAAAAACTAATTACAGTAGATCAAAATTGTTTATTGTTTTCGATAGCAAACAAAAGGGGAATTTATTTTTTAAAAATCACATTATCCATATGCAATCCTTCATTATTCTGGCATTGCTGCAATCTAGAGCGGAAATTTTGGATAACAGCTTTACATGTTTCTGTTGAGATGTTTTGGATTTCTGTGCGAATACGATCCTTTAATTCGTCAAGAGTTACTGGGTTGGTTGGCTGGAATGCAGGGGTATTTGATCACCATGACATAGTGTCACTCCAATAACGACAATTTTGTCTATTAACATGCCCATTTAGGTGGAAGTGTGCCTTGTTGAGAAGAAAATGTTTGTAAAACTGGTGAATCACTCTACCATTTCGTTCGCAAACTGCAACCTAGTGGCATGGTCCTGAGGCCTTAATTCCTGCACCATTTGGATTTTATAGGAATGTAGATTTAAATCTTTCTTGAGAATGCGGTTTAATACATCATTATCTTGGCACGTTAAGGACAGCAGACCGCTTTCGAGTTGATAGTCCAGGTTGGTCACGAACAGGCGATTTTACTCGCTCCACGTTTTCGGGGTCCCTCGACGTTCTAGGCCGGCCAGATCGACGTAAATCCATTGTTGAACCCGTCTTCTCAAACTTGAGCACCCATTTTTTAATTAACATACCTGATCGAGCTTGATTTTTGTGTCGTATCTTGTAATGATTGCATAACTTTCGTTGAGCTAAGGTCGCAGAATCGTTGTTTCGATAGTACTCGCGTACACAAAATGCACGTTGACTACCGCTAAACGACGCCATGGTACTAAATTCCCATTGGCCGCTCTTGCAATGCGTAACCCTTCCACCCCCCTCCGCCGCCGCTGCTAGACGCGGCAACTGATTCAAATGTAAACGGACTTTTGGTCCACCCTGTATAAGAAGGTCGATTATTCATCCCTAGCCAGCATACACTACTCGCTTGTGTATACGACTGTCGCGCCTGCGCACGTCTCATTTAACGGTTTTATTCCACGGACTTTTCCTTACGGTTTTACTATCACATTTTTTTCAGTTCGGTCCCGCAGCAAAATCCCTATCTCCTCCAAGCCTGCCGTAAGGAACTTCGTTCCAATATATTTTCTAACAAATAAAACATAGCCATTGTCCTTTACATCTAATCTATTTTATAAACGGTAAGGAATTTGTCCTCGAATTGATTGAATTATAGATTCCGATTATACTGAAATCGATATATACATAATATATCCACTCCCAGCCAACACCTTAGGGAAGAGGGGTCGCGGAAAATCAGCACATGGAGACATTCCATTTTCCCATTTCAGGTGAAGCTGAGCCTTCCACTCTTGCCTATTGCTTCATCGTTTAATTATGCATGTTATTGCTGAAATATAAATAATCTGCAATAAATAATTTATTTATTTACATACAGATATTAAAAAAATACCTAATTGTACTCTACTAAATAGGTGGAAAGTAAAAATTTCTGATGTTTGCGACATTCGTTATTTTTGTTTTTGGTTTCTTCGTCCATTATTAGGACAGGTAAAGGGTTCAAGCCCATACAGCCGAATTCATTATTTAATAATTAATTGTCAAAGCCATCTTTGCAAGATTTTTACAATATTGTTTTTTCTAAAAACGTAGTATAGCACGAGGAATAAATCATTTTAATGATTTTTGCTTCGTTAGGCCATGTGTATAATAAGTACACGCATACTTTTTTTTGAGTCATTCGACAGCTAAAATAATACTGAACTTAAGCTAAGTCAGCCCAATGTAAAAGCCATGTTCGCGTGTATCACACCCAGCAAAGTTTTACGTGAGTAAACTCTGAGCAAAGTCTGAGTAGGCTCTATAGACCTCAGCCTTAGTGTCCTACTCCTAGTCGTACGGACTTGCGATGCTTTTTACTAAGAAACGAAACAAATCTGTATTAATTAAGAATTAATCTATTACGCAACCGGCATTTGAAATAAATTAAATGCGGATACAATATATCGCGGATGTCGTAAGCTGAAGTCACTCCTAACTAATTTTGCATTTATAATGATAACCGTGAGTAGCAATAAAAAACGACGTAAAAACGTTGCGAGCCATTGTAATCACCAAATTAGATAAACCGTGTGTCATGAGCGGCTACTTAGATTTTTTTAAATACTTAGTGATTATCCAATTGGCTACTGCTTTTGTAAAAACACAAATAAAAAATATCAATGTTGTTTTACAAACTCAACGTTTTTTTTTTAATTTTTTATATAGTAATGTCGACGCTATCAATTCAATTTAATTATTAACATTAGATGTTTAGATTTTTATGATTCTAACATTACGGTTCATTTCATTTACTTATATATGTATATATATATAATATATAATATTGTATACTTTATTATATATCATCAGCTGACAAAACCATTCCCATTTCGGAGATAATTCGGGATGCACGGGTAGACAGACAAATATTTTGAAAACGGATTATTTGAATAGCTGTTCTGTTTCTGTTTTTAATAATGTCACGGGAGTGGGTCAGGGATTGGAAATAATACTCCGCTTATAGGAACGAGTCTTTATTTGCGTTCACTTTTTCTGAACTTGCACTTCGCCGGTCTGCCGCTGTTTCTCTTGTGGGCGGCGGTACCTTCAACACGTCACACCGCACCGAATACTAAGTCTCTTCTATCTTCTTCTTCTTGGAACACTTCCACTTTTCACTACTTCTTCTTTTCTTCTTCTTCTTCTTCTTTACACTTTCGAGTCAGAACTAGAACTGCCGTAGGCCACGCTTAGTACGGCTTATATACCCCCGAATCCGTTCTATTTTCAAAATGATTCTCCCATTCCATCTTTAAATTTAAATTGTACTAGAAAATTCTTTTAACTATTTCTATCCTGCTTACACATTTTCCATCCCTTTTTTTCTGTTCGATTTGATCCTAAACTTACTAGAAATTTCCTTTAACTTTACAAAACCCAAAAAAATCCATACACTGGTAGGTGTATCGAACCCGGGTCTACAGCGTCTAAAGTAAACACTTTTCCGCTGTTGAAATTAACAATGTCTTGAAGTTTGACAACTCTCGTCATATACTTCGAAGGGATGCTACGCAACAATAACTTGCATTTTTAATAATAAACATATTTTTTGTGAAAATGTAATTTTAACAAAAAAGAAATTAACTAATACAAAACTAGAAAGTTAGTTATGGTTACCGCGTACAGTAACATAATTTTAATTCTACACCATAAAGTGAATCGTTGAATAGCATGTAATATCTTATATTCAATATTCATAATTCTCGTACTAACTAGCAGGCGACTTCGCCTTAGTAGATTCCAACATATTAGTTAAAATATAGTCAACTAAAGGCATTTGTTTTTGATCAGATTGAAATGAAACAAATGCCCAATGTTACAGGCAGTTTACACAATTGGACTTCTTTTTGTTTATACAAAATTGATTATCGTAGATTTATACAAATACACTTAAAATTTGTTTAGATTGATTATATTAAATGAAAATTTTACAAAAGCCAAAGACAAAAATTCTTTAAACTATTTTTTTTAGCCTTTGTACATACATAAGTACAATATGTATAAACTGTGTTTGTTTTTGAAAATATATTTAATGTACAGACACGCAACGCCAACGATTTTATGTATATAGATGATCGATGTTATGTATAGATTCATATAAACGTGATTTATAACGATAAAAATAATTTATGGGTTTTTAATTAATACATACGGTTGCGGATTGTTATCAAGTAACTATGAATTAATTTATAAGCATTGATTGATTGAGAATTTGAGTTATTAAAGTAGTTTTTACAATTTTTTAAACTAGATTTATTGTGTCATTTTTTTATTTATATATGGAAGAGCAGGACAAAGGATATATAGGTCACCTGATGTTAAGTGATCACCGCAGCCTACATTCGCTTGCAACACCAGAGGAATCACAGGAGTGTTGCCAGCCTTTAAGGAAGGTGTACGCACTTTTTTGAAGGTACCCATGTCGTATCGTCCCGGAAACACCACACAAGGAAGCTCATTCCACATATTTATTCTATGTGGAAAAAAATTCCTTGAAAACCGCATTAAGATTTTTTTAAGACAATATGACGATACGAGCAGGATGTTCAGCTGATGTTCATTGACACGCCCTGCCCATTGCAATGAAGTGCCGCTCAGGATTCTTGAAAAACACAAAAATTCTGAGCGGCACTACAATTGCGGTAGTCACCTTGAGACATAAGATGTTAAGTCTCATTTGCCCAGCAATTTAACTAGCTACGTCACCCTTTAGACCGAAACACAATAATATTTACACATTACTGTTAAATCGGATTCGTAGTGGCACCCATAATCCAGTCGGCATCCAGTGCAAAGGAGCCTCCCACTGGTGATGAATAGATTGAAATAGATAATATGTTGACATATGTATAGATTCAAATATATACTTAGCTGGGCTGTACAGCCGTGATGAAAATAGTGAAAGGCGTGCTAGATGAGACAAGAAAGAAACAAGATAGTGCATGAAGTAATAAAAATATTGTCTATTTTAACTGTTTGTTTGTATTCGTTAATTACCTTCGGACGTTTGCCGCCAAAAACCACTTGACTATAACAAAGTCTGAATAAGCAATTTCTTTTAAGATTTAATACAGATATCACTGCCATATTATTAGTCATCACAAAACATTTAACTTTGTGAAATATTCCGTTAACACGACATTTATGACTACCATAGACAATCAATTGTGTTTTTTTATGGCGTTGATGAATTATTATTTGTATGCATTACAGATGATATATATAGATATTATTGTTCGAGTTGGTTTCAAGATGTGATTTTTTTTGTATTGCAGGAGTTAGTTCGGTTTTTGTTAGTAGTTTTGCTGATATTTAGATATATGGGCACAATTATTGAAATTCAACAATGGTGTTCTTGGCCTTAATTCTTTCAAAATATTATCCCAAACATGTCGTATAGCTGAGTAACATTGCAATGAGATGCCGCTCATGAACAAATGAAAATCAAAGTGAATTTGGTATATTCTCTAAAGGGCTTATAACTAAATTTTGATGTAGGGTCTTGCAAAATTAATACTTTATGGCGAGGAGTATGTAGAAAACACGCAAACATGGTATTTTTAGACAAGTTTTGTGGTGAAAGTATAGCATTTCGAGCTATGAACACTACTTAATCCTGTTACACATATCCTTAAGTCTTATTTGTAGGTTGCTAATGCTTGCTGTTGGTTATAGTTAACACTGCCGAACCTTTTTGAACTACCACTTTTCTTTGAAGTTAAACAAGTTTTTTGGCATGGCGTGACGCATTCTTTTGGTACTTCTCTCAGAAAAGTTATTCTTATAGCTTGTACTTTTTTGTGTAGGTTAATTTATTCAGATTAGTAGTGAATAACGAGGATTGTAAGCATATAAACTGTTTTCCATCCAAGAATTTTGAAAATATTGGCTTTGTTACATAGATGGCGGTCCGTCAGCCGTGAACTCATATCGCTCAAGGTCGCTGGAATTTAGTGTCGCCTTAACTAAAAACAGGATCGACTAGGATGGCGAAGCGCATTCGACAGATCCTAACAGGCAAGAACTATCTGAAGATGCTGATTCCTCTTTGTAGAACAGTAATCGTAACAAAACACAATATATAATTTAATTAAACCAGAAAAACTGTCCTTCTAAAAGATGGTAAGGAACAACCGTGTATATATACACCGGAACTAAATTTGCATATTAACCTTTAGTTTAAATTTATCGCATCATATTGATTTTATGTTAGCATCAAAGCCTTGAGTCTGTACAAACAATATTTTATTTATTTTTAGCGCGTATTTTTCTTATTTCCAATACCTTTTGCTAGGGGGAATTTCTAATAGTATTACTATGTTCCTACTAATAGTGATTTGACTCGAACAAAAATAACAACAAGAATTTAATTTTTCACTAAAGGCCACTTTTTGTATTCATTCGTAATCCTCAAGTAGAGAGAACATAATCTTATCTTTTTCCTACCATACTAATGCCAACTATCTAATATTTTTCGTGACCTATTTTTTTAAATCTATTGGATTAGGTACTTATTTTTAGGTAATGTAATGTGATGCTGATTATTATTATAATAATGATGAAAAAATCAATGAAAGCATCTAGGGTTAAGTACAAAGAGTATATATTTTTCCGACAAAACTATTACATCGACACAGAACAACATAAACTATAGAATTATTAACTACAAAAGTCAAAACGTAACAATGAAAACTTAAAAAAAAACCTATGATACTTTTTCGATGCATGATATTTTTTGTTTATGATATTAAAAGCATTATACTGATCAAAGACTGCAGTAGCAAAATTCAACCAAGGTCTGCGTTAAGCAATAATTGATAGTATTTAAGATACATAATAAACGCGTGTTTCATTGTGTTTCGTGCATTATATTTCTACAAAATCATCTTTTTTCTTAACGTAGTGGCCTCATTAAAATATCTGTGCTAATTTTACGAAGATTGTTGCTGTGCCTGTCATATTCATGCCTATATATTACAAATATTGTGCAATCGTTTTACAAAATAATATAGAAACCTTGGCTGCACCGGTTTAAATTCAGAAAGTGTGGGGTTTTAATGACATATCGGAAAGTTTTATAATAATTACAAAAAAGGACATTAAAATATATATAAAATTTCAACAGCCTTTTGTTATTTAAAACAGTTTAATGTTGTAGAAAGTGATTAATAATATTGGTCAATCACAAATAGCAATGATATATATGAAACATCAAAATTAAGCCAATCAATAGATATGGCCATTTAAGATAATTCCAATAACGCGGGTAAATCAACATCTATAGAGAATCTCGCTGATCCGGCAAAAGTTGTTCTGCAATTTAAATAGAAAAAAAATCTGCATCGCCTATGAAAAATAGATGGTGGCCCTCTCTCAGACCTACCCGACATGCACACACAATATCATACAAATCGGTTCAGTCGTTTTGGAGGAGTAAGAAACACCGCGACACGAGAATTTTATATATTAGATATTCACTGACTCAAAAACATACATAAATTGTAGAATACTCAAGTCTCACAATACGTCTTGTAAAATAAAAATAGATCGAAAAGTTTTAGTAATGTAATGTTATTATATGTGTATAGACGTTTGAGACCAAGCCACTTAAACTAGAAAATAATATTACTGTAAAAGTGTATTATACTGTTTCTATGACGTATATTTTGTCAGACATGAATGACTTTTCAAAAACATTTCTACCAGTATTAAGGAAATAAATTGGTATTCTCTTTTTAATAGCAGTTGCAAGTAAGTTAGTAAATTATAGAGCAAAAAATGAAAATATAATGCTTATTTTATAACTTGAAATAGATTATTAAAGTTACTAACGATCTATCTAAGTAATGTTAAGTTTATTTAAACTCCCTAAGCTATCGTAATGATGTCTATTTCTAAACAAGTATGAATAGCTTTGCAATCTATTTTTACCTGTAATACTTTCATTGCGCTCTTTAGCATGAGGTTCAAACTAGTCATGCAAGTTTCTTAGACGTTAGAATATAGATATAAGAATCTTGTAAATCTAATATATAAATAATAGTGGTAGTGATTCCCAGTGGATAAGTCATCACATGTTTAATTTGGAAGTTGAACTTTACTAAATTAATTGTAATGTAAACTATTTCTTACCAAACCACACATAAAACAAAACTAGAACTCCTCACGTGTGGCTCAGGTAGGGAATTGAAGGTGAGGCTATGATAGCGAAAGAAGTTAAGGGGACTTTTAGCTGCAGGGAAAAAAGGAGAACTACATAGTTCTACATATATAGTAATAGATGGACGTGTCATAAGCAGAGAGTTCATAGCTCAATAGAGAGGGTTGCTGATAACTCATTGTTACATTTGGTAAACAGCGTTGAAACTGTATAACTCATATTTGTCCATGCACATAATAAGCTCAAGAGGTATTAGGAATATGTGTTTTGTATTTTTATAGACATGAATTTGTTTTACAACATAAAATTGTCACCCCTTACATACTAATGACTTGTGGACAGTTAATGAAACATTTACATACATAAAGCAGCAACCAATTCTCTAACGGCCTTACACATCAACTTACCATAAAGTTATACTTCAGAATAAACCAAACCAAAGAATATATGTATATATGTTGACTAAATCAATGACAACACTGTCAATACAATGACAATTATAAAGTATTTCGAATGTCAAGCAGCCTTTCACGGAAAACGTTATACCTACGTCCAATAAATCAATCATAGGCAAAATTTCTATTTGGAAACATTTTACATATTCTTGGTTTATACTCATAACTTTATGCCAATTTTATTTGTAAGGCCGTATATGTATAATCTGATGAAATATAAGTACACGGTTGTTGAAGTATTTACATGGTTTGAGGTCAAAAAGATATGCTTGGAATCCGCACCCAATTTAAAAGTATGAAATTGCCGTTTTATTGTAATAGGTACTTCGAATTGACATAGAACCTTCATGGTGTGAGATTTTTGAGTGAAACTTTTTACATGGTACCTATGTAGTTCTCCTCAACATTCGATTATCGACTTTCAGTTGTTTCCTTTATTCAGCTTAGACAAGAAAGATGGTTAATTGAAAATTCGAGTTATTTTTTAATACGATTTACGACGAGGAAGTAACGTGGCAGAAACAGCTCGCAATATATTGACTGCTAATGCACGCATCGTGCGATTTTGGTTTAAAAACTTTCGTGATGGAAACCTTGATTTAAAGAACGAACCACGTGGAGAACGCCACACAGATGATTAACAACAGTGCAATGACTGACATCAGGTCAAACGCCGCAACAGTGTCCTAAAGCAAAAATTACCAATAAAAAGGTAGTGGTAACTGTTTGGTGGCCTCAGCGTGGTGATATTCACTATAGCTTTCTTCAATCTGGTCTAGCAATGAAGGCAGTCTACTCTAGTTAAACAGCTCCGACTCATGAATTGAACTTCACCATTATTGCTTCATGATATAACGCGAGACCTTATGAGGTCTTATTGAGTTATAGAGCATGAGAAACCGTTTTAACTCTACAGGAACTGCAATAAGAAATCATTCGTCACCCTCCGTATTCGCTAGACCTTGCTCCAACGGACTACCATTTATTTCGTGATTTGGACAATTTTCTACGGCATAAAAAGTTATTCTCAGGAGGCAGAATGCAACAAAAAGCTTTCACTCAGTTTATCGAATCTAGATCACCACAGTTCTATCGCAAAGGCATAAATGACCTTCCTATTAGATGGCAGCAATGTATAGGTAATAATGATAATTACTTTGATTAAATAAATACTTTAAGCCCTAATATTAACTCACTTAAACTAGCAAGAGAAGATGCCATAAAATGATTATTAGACTCAACAAAGGGAAACAAGTGAATTAATACATAAAAAAATCAATAGACTTTCACGAAAATTAATTCGTTCTCTAGTAAGAGATAATTTTATGAGTAATAATCGCTCAGAAATACGCTATATAATGAATAATGATTTTTATCCGCGTAACTGAGGTCGTCTCCTTCGCCGAGCCCGTACGTACGCTTTCGTGACTTCAGAGCTGAAACCGGTTTCAAAAATTCGCAATGTTGACGCCATGTGATGGAGTAGGATCGCAGCCACTTAAGTTTCATACTTAAAAGGTGGTGTACAAGGTTTACATTTGCTTGGAAGAATCGCATATTTTTTATGGACACCAATATATTTATGTGTTACATTTACATTACAAAATAAGCCTTCTTATTTTCCAAATAATACGATGAGAAATAGAATAATTATATTAGAATATTAAAGTAAAACTATTTTACCAAACAAAACGATTTTAATAGAATAGTTTTGATTAGAAAGAGACTGTCGTACGGTACCAACCAACGGTAACCCAAAGTACTGAATATGTGGTAATATTAACTCTATTTTAGAGCTGATCGGAATGTCATTAAGTGACGTTTAACATTATCATATAATATATGTTTATTGTTAGAGAAAATTTATTTTATCGTTTTGCTTATAATTATAAACATATTCGAATTGATCAAATCTAAAATTATTTTTCAATGATGAATGAATTGAGGTTTGATTATGACACACTAATGTATTATGTTGTGTTGTATTCGTGGGATCAGTACGTGTAAATGGCTAATAAAATACACCTCTTGGCAAAGTTGTTGTATTCTAATTCTTCAGTAAACGCGATATGTATCACTCCGCCACCTGTTATACCAATATTATAATATTAATATCGCTCAAGTTTTCCGATTTATAATTGTAAAATTAGGAACTCCTGTGTTCGTACCTTACAGGTGTATTATTTATTAAATTATTGGATACCAGAAATCAAAATCTTTGTGATAATCTCGATCATTCGCTTCACCCTGCAACTACGTACTGTATATACACACGTCAGTAGGTATTATTACTGGAACTAAGTTTTTTATCGCTTGGCAATCGAGAACCATCTCAACCAGTGCAAAATATCGTTACATTTTTTTGTCTTCAATCTTAAATAATTTTTCATTTTCATAGAATATTAGGATATAATAAATTGATAAATATTTGCATCGCATTTTGTTTAGGTCTCCAACTTTAATCTAGTCCATACTCAATTAAAAAAAAAAAACAAAATAAATAATTTAATAATATTTATAAAATTCGGTGTGACTCAAGCATTTCCGCATTACGTTATAAAATATATAGCACTGGTGACGGGATTTTTCGTATTAAAACTGCGCCGCTGTGTTATAATTAACATATAAAATATTCAAATTAAATTGGCAATCAAATGTGCAAATTGGCCAATAACATAAGGAAAAGTGGTTGTGTTATCATTCTTATTCTCAGTTTTGACATAACCCGTTTTGAAAAATCCTACAACAAACTTTTATGTATAAAGTATTTAATGTTATTTCTTAGGGTTGGACTTCACAGCTGGGTTCATGATCATAATAATTATCCTATCACATACATATTATATTATTTCGTGTTTTATTAAAATCTTTGTTATGGTTTCAAGATGTCACGATTCGGTCAGACCGTTTAAAACCCGGGTGTTCAACCGTAAGGAAAAATCTATTTAATATAGTTAAGTAAACCTGTCTATTCGTACTAAACTTATTTGTTTTATTGAGATCAACTAAAATTTAAATTGAAAAGCACATATAATCTAAAAATTTAAATAGAAGATATAAATGAAGCGATTCGCAAGTTTTATTCACGTGTTTTGAATGAGATCGTCCGTTGACTAGATATACGTCATAGTGACGTTAAATCATTTCATAAATATTTATAAGCTGGACTTCACGCCGTCTAGCGCGAATATGAGTCGTTGATAATATATTAGTCGTCGGTCCTATATTATAGGTAGACGCCAACCGTGATAAAACATACAATTAACACTCAATTGAGCAGGTGAATAATGTTAACTGTTGAGTAAAGTCTAACGACATATAGATTATTATACAATGACAAGAACACAATAACTTTATTATAATGACACATTTATTGTAGCTCTAAAATAGTGACTACAATTTTCTATAGTGTTTACTGAATGATATATCTGTGCACTGCGCGAAGTTGCAAACAGATTAAACACCAAAGTAATCGTAAGTTTGATTGATATTCTGATGGCTAATAAATAACTCATCGAAAATAAGCAATATAATATATTTATTTATTTAGTTTACTAATAGCTACTCTAATATTATGTTTTAGTTTCTATTGAACCACTTATGAGACTAGCCCTAGAAACACAAGTAAATTAATATCGTCTCATAACTTTAGCTATCAAAATCTTTGCAAATATTTGATATAAATAAAAAGGAAATTTAGCTGAATACTAATTATTGAATAAATAAAAAGTGACATAATGATGTAACTATTTATGTAGCCAATAACAATGTACCAACTAGTACCAATGGACACAGTACAGTTTGACTATTGTGTTGTTTTAATTACCGCAGTTTCCCAGGCAGATTCATCGGAGCACGCGAATGTTACATTTGTTATAATCTGCAATACTTCCTCTATTAACAGTCATTTATCTTAACGATAAAGATGTTTTATGTTTATGATATACTATTTGAAGGTTTAATGCATGGAGTTGTTGAGTTTTATGATTATATTGATTAAATGGGATATCCAATAAGGCAATAAGATTTATGTAAACCATGTAATTTGCACTAATATTATTATTATATCAAGCCTTGATAATGGTTAAGGATATGTGCATAATCTGATTTTTAATATTTATGGAAGAGGAGGACGTATTTGTCGCCAACATTCTCTTGCAACTCCATAGGAATTACAGGAACCTTGTCGGCGTTGCAATGGAGAGGGCTATGCTTGGAGTTTACCTGCGAGATCGAATCAGAAATGAGGGCTATGTCGGTAACTTTGGTTACCATAGGAGAACCAAAGTTACCGATAGCAATTTACATAGCCCATATGATTGCGAAACTGAAGTGGTCATTGGGGCAGTAAGGTCCTTGAATGGCGACCACGTACCGGAAGGCTTAATGTTGGTAGGTCCCCCAAAAGATGGACGGGCGATCTGTTCAAGATCGCCGGAATAGGTTGGATGAGGGCAGCGCAGGACCGATCATCATGGCGATCTTAGGGGGAGGCCTTTGTCCAGCAGTGGACGTCTTCCGGCTGAAATGATATTGATGATGATGACGGCCCTTTGGTAAAGTTATGCTCTATTTTTAAGGTAACCATATCGTATCGTCCTGGAAACACCATACAAGGAAGCTCATTACATACTTTGGTTGTACGTTATGATATTTCCGTTAAACCCATTCTATAGAGGAACGCCACACGTCCAGATGGGTGGGGTATATGACAGCTCCTTTACAGTTTCTCTAAGACTTGTTTTCACATATTTATACATTTGTTATAATTAGCACATATGTATTTACTGTTGATAATTAGGGAATAAAATTGTGGTTCAATAGCTCAATAAATTAGATAAAAAAAAATGTATCTATCATTATAGTGAGTCCATATATTTTGGTCGCAATCAACAAATCCGTTTAATGTTAGTTTTCCAAGGCGATCACTTAGCATTACAATCGTTTTTAATAATCAGAGTTCGGTTTGAACAGCGATACATTATTTGAACATTCGAACGAGCAGCGTAGCCAATAGCACGGCCGTGAATGTACGCAAAGCGATACTAATCGATGTACACAGTACACTCAAACACGTATTTAGTATACGTAAGTAGGACCGGAATAAATTACGAACTCTATATGCTTTTTACAACATTTTTTGTCGAGGAGAACGAGTCGTTCACTCTTCCTGAAACACTACCTTACGATATCGACTGTGAACGTCATCAAAGCGTGAGTGAATTAAACCCACTTCGATTGTCAACTCAATCACTCTGACCATTCCAATGTTACATTATTTATCGATACACGGCCCTTGCAAACTAAACATACCGCGAAGTCTTTATCTGTCATATAATAATAATAAACCTTATTATATTGGATAAATTATAATGTAATTTGAATCAAAATTGTGTTCTTCAATTAAAATTATTTAGTATTCATATGTTATGGTAACGCATTGTCGTATTTGTGTGGAAAGCAAATACATACTACGTGTTTACTGGTGTCGTCGCTTGGAAGAAACCCCGCTGAATAGTTGCGGGGACCCGGTGAATGGCAGGCCAGGCCTCGTAAGCTACAATATAAACAAATCTATAAGAATTTGATCTATTTCAACTAATCACGAACAATAGCATCGCCGATGTTCATTCGCTTCGCAATAATTATCGCCAGCTGGAAGTTTAAAGACTATTCGACGAATGCCTTCATTATTAAATTTTATCGATATTCACACATTCTGGCACTTCACTAAGTCCTGAGTATTCGTTGCGATTAAAATAATATTATATATGAATATATCACAAACGTTACATTTCCACATGTACATCAACAGAAAACATATCGATTCGTTAAACGCAACTATTACTATCACTGCTTATCACATTGGAAATGACAAATGAATCCTCCATACAGACTCATGGACAAATAAATCGATTTCGAATATATACCACAAAGTGAATTGCCAGTATTATATTTAAAACTAACAGTTTTAAAACAGGTGATGTGATATCTAGACTTATTATTAATAATTGGAACAACTATTAACTATTTTTCATAATAGATGGTTGTTTTAATTATGTTGTATGTAATGTCTAGGATTCTGAATGTCATATTTAAATATTATTTAATACAAAAATATATACAGATCTTGAGCGGTTTCTTTAAATTAGAGGAGAATTATAACAGAACTTTAACGAAGGAGTTTACTCACCGCTCAAAATGCTTGCTAGCACCCACAGCTCTTTTAATATATTACTAAACTGTTATATATTACTAAATTACTTATGTATATTTTCCTATCTAATTACCGTTTTTAGTAAATATGGTTGAATAGACTAAATAATATTTATTTACATATAAGTTGATCAAGACATAAGTAATGAGCACACACAATTTATTTGGTATAGTAAATTATACATAATTATTGTAATTTTTTACAACTGACTGTTGTTTGCTTGTTAGGATACAAAGGTAAGGCCAAAGGTAATAAAAGATAATTATAATAAAATTGTACTGTCATCATGGACGCGTGTGCAAATTTTTAAGTAAATTGGACGACATTAGATGAAAAAAAAAAACGTTCTCGGAGTCAGTTACCTACAAAAATATATACAGTAGAGCTTAGCGAAAAACATATAAAATATTGGTGTTTGAATCCACTAAAGGCCTAGGTAAATTAAAAGTCGTCAAGTTATAGTAAAATACAAATTAATATTAATCAGAGTCATTGAAGTAAATCTACTTTTGGTTATCTAAGCAGGCAGTTTATATGAATAAAGTATATTCAAAGATACAAAATGCAGTATGTTTGAGTTGAAACAAAACTCATGTGAGAATTCTTAATATGTATGAGCTTGGTGTATACGATTGCTGGATAAGGTCGGTCTTTAGCTCCGCGTGAACACACCCAAGGTCGTGGTCGTAATTTTTTCATCGAGAGCCTTACAACCGGATTGATGATACTCCATCAACATTACGTCATCCATTCAACTTTAATTTCATGCTTAGTTCATTATGATAGTTGGTGGAAAAACCTCTTAAATGTCGGAGAGCTTTCAAACACTGGCGTTGTTAATATTCTATACACGTTTAAAAGAACCAGTTCCAATATTATCCTCATACTAATTTTTAATTGATAGCATTTCTAATTGATTGATCAATTGTACGTTCTCCTGCTATTCCATAAAAAGCATATATGTATACCTGTATATACATACAAAAATAAGCGAATTATAAAAAAGCATGTATTAACGCATCCAAAAAAGACTTAATTATTCTGACAATTAATAACCAACGACATAATCAACGTAATTTTCGAGAAACATCAAGCCATCGAACATTATGTCATGCTAAATGTCCTAGTTTCATTAAGTATCTACAGATCATTAGTTGAATAATACAAATAAATAAAATGTTACTACGTATTAATACTAACAAACTGTAACCATATACTTACACGTTTTGTTACATTTTTCTCATTAATGGGCAAGGACATGTGTAGACTGCGAGTCTGGGCATACCGTAAATAAAACGTTATTTGAACCCTTGATATGAACTTTAGCTGAACGAACTTGTAGGACGACTTTACGCGAGGAAAATTAAATCAAAAATATTTTATACTGTGGCCACGTCATTCAAACCTAAGAAAAACAATTTGAATAAACAATTCTGATATAGTATGTTTCTTTTATCAAATATTGATATTACAACTACGTAATTAAACAATGTTATTAATGTTGCTTATAAATTTCATTGTTATTTGTACATCTTCGCTAAGAGTTGTTAATTATAAAACCTAAATGTGAAAATAGTGTGTGTGTGTGTTCGTAGAAAATAGAATAAGTTTATATTCGTGCTCAAAATGCTTTGCCTAAAGCATCGAATGGAAACTTGGACATGTGTCAATGCTGTGTGTATATATAACTCAAACTTAACTATTATGGATATCAAAAAACAAGAAACTGATATCGAAAGTACGTCACCATATCAGTAAAATGACATCAATAACTTTTTAAAAGTCAAGCGAGAAGTATCCAAAGAATTGTATTGAGCACTCCCTTAGTAGAAAGGTCACTGTATCGCACAATAAGGACGTCACTTCAAAAACAAAATAATGTGCTTACTAAGAAATTATTCAATTAAAAGACTTATTACTTTGTTAGGATAATAGACAGTTTTCTTTAAATCAGTACTAAGCTAAAATAACTTTTTAAAATAAGGAATTTTTCTACTAATTTCATACTAAATATAAGGAAGTGTTTACTTAAAAAAATGGATACTTCACTTTTGATTTTTAAAAAGTTATTGATATTATTTTACTGAAACGTACCTTCGATATCAGTTAAAACTTAACCAGTGGGAGGCTCCTTTGCCCACACTGGCTCGAAATTTTTGGCCATTCAAGAATCCGGAGCGGTACTGCAATGTAATGGGCAGGCCGTATCAATTACCATCAGCTAAAAGTCCTGTTCGTCTCGTTCCGTATTTTCATATTAAAAATATCAGTTAAAAGTTTTTTGATAATCTGTAATGGTTACGAAATAATCGGCTAGTCACACTTAACGTAATCGTTAATGTAATCATCCTGTATACAAGAAGGTAATTTCATTTCAAGCTAGGGCTTGTTAGGTATAAACAATTAAATTTTTCAACGGATATATGATTAAGTTCTAGAATTTAATTAGGCTCAAACAAGCAGATGTTATCATACAATAATATGCACGGAACGATTGCGGAAAACTCAGTAATAATGGACGAACATGACGCTGGCTGCATCTGTGATAGAGCATCTCGAGACGATTTATGACAATGCTGAGTTCCGCTTCTTACGTATATTAAACGCAAAACTTATGTTTGTTTCAATTATATATTTATTGCTAGATATATCCGCGATCTCCACATTCTATATCAATAATCCCGCATCGACTTAGAATCTCAATTACCATTAAACAAATTACCACTAATACAGAAGTTATGTCATGATTAGCAACAAGTAAAATAAAAATAAATAAAATAAATAAGTCAATTCAGTACAGCGCCTTATTAAATTGTTTTCATTCTTGTAATCGTAAAAATTAAATTGTTTTCATTATTGTAAATAAGTGTAAAAAATAATTACCTACCTGAAAACAAAAAAAAATCTCTAATAGTAAATATAAGGGGATGTCTCCGCGTGTTTCTTAAGCCCTACCCATTCTCTATTTACTGATATTATAAGTGATAAATTAATTATTGCACGTTGGATTTTGTTAAATTTTCTTCCCGCATGAACGTTACCAAAAGTGATCGCCACAACTTTATATTTTGCCGTTTAATAAATCTAACCATAATGTGTCTGTCTACGGGATGTATCTTATAAAATACAATAAACATCAGATATACGAGGGGCGGTCAAAAAGTTCGCGGAATGGCGGGGTTGGCGGGGGTGAGGTCGCTCCTCCAGGTAGCCGCTACTTGAGTAACTCATAATTACTATATATGCCAATTTCTAGCCTAATTGGGTCATTAGCTTTCGAGTTACAAACGAGTGAACAAGTAAATCGGGAACAAACTAGCCACTATGGAGAAAATTGAACATCGCGCCGTCGTAAAGTTCCTCACCAAACAAGGAAAAACGCCTCAAACTATTTTGCAAGAGATGTTAGCTGTTTACGGAGACTCTGCTCCTGGTAAAACCATGATTTACAAATGGCACGGCCTTTTCAAGCAAGGAAGGGAGTCAATTGAAGATGATCCTCGACCTGGACGGCCCATTGAGGCCACTACGCCGGAAATCATTGAAAAAGTTGAAAAACTTGTATTGGAAGACGGAAGGTTGAAGAAGAAACAACTTGCAGCATCAGTTGGAGTATCAGAAACCACAATTTTAAATATTCTTCATCAACATCTTGGCATGAGTAAAGTGTGTTCAAGGTGGGTCCCGAGAATGCTCACGCCGCTGCAAAAACGTGAGCGCGTCAACTGTTCCCGCGAGTATTTGGACCGCTGTGGAGAAGTTAGGGAAGAAATTATGGCCCGAATTGTAACCGGTGATGAAACTTGGGTTCACCACTATGAGCCTGAGTCAAAGCAGGAGTCGATGCAGTGGCACAAAAAAGGCACACCACCCCCAAAAAAATTTAAAGTGTCGCAATCGGCCGGAAAGATCATGGCGACTATTTTTTGGGATACTGAAGGTATTCTTTTGATCGATTATAAAGAACGTGGTGTTTCTATAACGGGAGAGTACTACGCTTCCCTATTGGACCGATTAAAAGAAGCTATTAAAGAAAAAAGAAGAGGAAAACTGACAAAAGGTGTACTCCTTTTGCACGACAACGCGCCCGTTCACACGAGTCATGTTGCGACGGCTGCCATTCATCGATGCGGTTTTGAACAACTACGCCATCCACCCTACAGTCCAGACCTGGCCCCTAGCGATTTTTATTTATTCCCAAAGATGAAGAAAGAGCTGCGTGGAAAAAAATTTAGAGACGATGATGAAGTCAAGTCGGCGATTTCGGCGTATTTTGACGCCCAAGACAAAACCTATTTTTTCGACGGTATTAATAAGTTATATGCCAGATCCCAAAAATGTATTCGTGTTAAGGGGGAATATATTGAAAAGGAAAAATAACATAATGTATCATTTCATCTTTTTTCCCAGTCATTCCGCGAACTTTTTGACCTCCCCTCGTATTAACAGAATGCCGATAAATTAATATATTAAAATGTCTGCCATGTAAATGATTTTTTTTATAAATGCTATATTATCTCATTGGATTGCACGGGTTTGTGTCTGAGTCTTACTCGATTATTAGTGATTTTCTATTAAACATATTCATCTGGATAATTTCATCACCCCAAACCGAAAACTTAATATAGGATCGAATTTGGTTGATATTAATAAAAATATATTTTATTGTAAATTGTAACTTCTTCGATGGGATTTATTATACACGTTCCAAACATCTGGATCACTAGAAATAAAACTACAAACGCCTTAGCATCATTTCTATAAATTTCTACCTTTTTCGGGACGATTCGTGAAAATTTATAAGAAGAGAAAAAACAAAAAAAAAATAAAGGAACAATAGCATTATCTACAATTTAATGTAGCTTCATTTAAAATATCACATTTTACCTAATACACAGTATGATAACAGATAATTATGTAGGCGGACATTAAAGAAGTTAATTTAATTTATGCTATAACAAAATCAAATAAAAATGCAGCAGTTTAATTCATAATATGTAAGTAAACTTAAGGTTTAAATTTGGCGTTGCGTATTTCAATATTTAAGAATGTAATTGTATATTGCTGTTTCATGCTTATTCATTAAATAGTATTTTGTTTTCGAACTAATCATAACTATGCGAGTGTACATTCGGTAGGGGATACAATATTTGCGACACGTCACCAATATTTTTCACTGACGTTTGCAACACCAGAGGGATCACAGGAGCGGGTACGGACTTTCTTATGGATTCCCCTTTCGTATTCATTCCATTGTTTGGTTAAACGTGGAAAAGGGTCCCTTGAAATCCAAAATCGTCACACATCCAGATGGTGAGTAAAATTAAGTTTATGGTGTGTGTAAACGATGGTGCTCCACGTGGTCAATGGGTTAAAAATGGCACAATGAAGCGACCTCTCAACGCCAATCAATCTAGACTTGCATAGAATACTAGATCTGAAGAGACTATTTTGAATAAATATGACTTATTGATTCAGTAATTTTGTTGTATTCTTACTTGTATTACCTACATGTAATATGGGCATAGTATGGGTTGGCTTTAGCAAACGCCAGACTTATTGATGGAGACGCGACGATCGATTCGAATCATTCGAGACGTTACCAACTTAACGACGTTAATCTCAGTCAAAAAATCCATTATTTTAATTAACCACCATTGAAAATGCTGCACTTCATATTAATAATGATAATGTACCCAATTATTTATATGTTGAAACATTATACGATGACCAACGGATATGAATTGTTTTCGAAGCATACAATAACGTTTTTAAATTATTTCTAAGTTAACAAAGAATACATTCATTCTTACTAATTGTAGTTTAATTATTTTTATGTTTTATACCCGAGCATTCTTCAATGGTAATTATCGTGGTGGTTTGTAAATATATACGGTTTTATACTGATTACTTGATCTCGTTATAATAAACAGTTATTTACTATAATTCTTATGAGTACCAAAAAAAATAGCCTTATCTTAATACGAGGTTTGTTCAAAAAGTAACGAGAATTTTTAAATTTCGCGGGGTTGGAGAGTCCGCCTGTATAAAAAAAATTATTATTATGTTAGTACACATGCCCCTGAAGTACGATAAAATTTTCAGCAATATTCATTGCTTACTTTTTTAGTGGCAGCCGCTAACGTTAGACGTGTTTTACGAGCTCGGCGATTTTCGTTTGTGAAAAAATAATGGATCAAAGAATTTGTATTCAATTTTGCGTAAAAAATGAAATAAAGTGTAGAGAAGTTATTATAGCTATGAGTAAAGCAAGGATTTACGAGTGGTATAAGCGTTTCCAAGATGGCCGCGTAAACATTGAAGATGACGAACGACCCGGACGCCCAAGCACATCAACAACCGATGAAAACGTGAAAAAAGTGAAAGAAATGGTTATGAATGATTGCCGAGTCGCAATCAAAGAAGTCGCTGATGATGTTGGCATATCAGTTGGCTCATGCCATGAAATTTTTTCGGTTGTATTGGGTATGAAACGTGTGGCAGCAAAATTCGTTCCAAAATTGTTAAATTTCGAACAAAAACAGCGGCGAGTGGAAGTTGCTCAGGAGTTGCTAAATGAAGTTACTAACGATGCAGAACTACTAAAACGTGTTATAACAGGTGACGAAACATGGGTTTACGGATATGATGTCGAAACTAAGGCTAAATCGTCCCAGTGGAGGCATTCTGGATCGCCAAGACCGAAAAAGGCTCGACAGGTGCGGTCGAATGTGAAGGTTATGCTCACTGTGTTCTTCGATTTTAACGGCATAGTACATAAAGAATTCTTCACACAAGGTCAAACAATCAATAAGGAGTACTATCTACAAGTTCAACGCCGTTTGCGTGATGCAATCCGAAAAAAAACGCCCGGATTTGTGGCAAAACAATTCATGGCTTTTGCACCACGATAATGCACCTGCTCACTTCATTGCTTGTTCGTGAATTTTTGGCCAAAAACAAAACTGTAACGATGCCTCAGCCTCCATATTCGCCAAATATGGCTCCATATGACTTTTTTCTACTTCCAAAAATAAAGAGAACATTAAAAGGCCGTTGTTTTACAAGCATAGATGACATTAAAAGCGAATCGCTGAAAGAGCTAAAAGCTATTACAAAGATCGAGTTTCAAAAGTGTTTCGAGGATTGGAAAAAGCGTTGGCACAACTGTATTATTTACTTTGAAGGGGACAAAATAGATATTGATGAATAAATAAAGATTTTTTTCATAAAACAATAATTCTCGTTATTTTTTGAACACACCTCGTATATATAAACTAGCTGACCCAGCAAACGTTGTATTGCTGATATTAAAATCGCGATATAAAAGTAACTGTTGTTGGTGGGTGATGATAGATGGGTGAAAATTTGAAGTTGTATGTATTTTTTAATGCTGACTCATAATCAAACAAATTTAAAAAAAATGTTAAACAAAATAAAATCGTGTGGACCACCCTTAGGGGGATGAAAAATAGATGTTATCCGATTCTCAGACCTACCCAATATGCACTCAAAATTTCATGAGAATCGGTCAAGCCGTTTCGGAGGAGTTCAATGTTTAACACCATGACACGAGAATTTTATATATTAGAAAGATTACGTGACACGTTGTTTGTCCGCGATGGACTCCTGAACTAATGAATGGATTTTAATGGGAATCACTTCATGGAGTGCAGTTTAGTCCAACTTGAGAGATAGGATGGTTTTTATTTCGATTTGAGACCCATAATTATTTTTATTTCCAATATTTGTTTTGTATGGACATATTTTCTATGAGAGAATTTATTGATGCACGGTTTGACAGTTTTGCTGTGAAACAACTTCATTACAACATTTTGGGATAAATAATAAAAAAAGTCTTTAATTTATGATGTACAGAACAACATATGTCGGGTCAGCTAGTTTAATATATTTTTGCTACTTATTGGTTCACAGTTTCAATGTTCGTAAATTATTAAACCTAAGTATGATTGAATCTCAACTGAAGTGGATTCATATATGTATGTTGAAAATACAGACCGAAAGTATTTTAATATGTATAGGATTTGTATTTTACATTTTTTTTTTGGAAATAAGGGTCGAGCCGAGCAGTATGTTCAGCCGATGGTAATTGATACACCCTGCCCATTTCAATGCAGTGCCGCTCAGGATTCTTGAAATATCCAATAAATAAAATATCCTTGAGACAAAGATGTCAAATCTTATTTGCCCAATAATTTCAGCTACGGCTCTCTTGGGACCGAAACACAGTAATGCTTACACATTACTCCTTCTCGGCAGAATTAGGCACCGTTGTCGTATCCTTTATTTAGCCGGCCTCCTGTGCAAAGGAGCATCCCACTGGTATTCAGTCGATAAGATATAATAACTGTTGTAGTAGAAAGAACAACTAGTAAATGTTGTATCGAAATTCGAGGCCGAATAATAATAGTTATGGATAAATATTACAGCCGAAAGTTTGTTCATCACGGAAATCACTTCAAACTAATCTAAATAATTCAAACAGTAACTCAAAATTTTTTCGTTAAAGAGGTATATCAATATACTCATTAGAATCAAATTATTATAATAAAAATAGTTCATTCGTTTACTCTTGTTTCGTTGTTTCGGGCGTTAACATAATTATCATGCAAAATTTATATAATTGAACGATATTAGCGGGGATTATAATGTGCTGATTTATTTTAACGCTGTTTGGCATAAGCGTGGGTTATCGCTACAGATGATGGTAATAATGCATTTGTTTTGTAGTAGTAGCAATCTATATATATAAAAGAAAGTCGTGTTAGTTACACTATTTATAACTCAAGAATGGTTTTACCGATATGGCTGAAAATTTAAAGCTTAGAGCCAGGAGACGGACATAGGATATAATAAGTCATAAAATATCAAAAAAATTACGAAATAAAAATTATTATAATAATATTTATTTTCTGATACATTTTGTATGGATTGACATTTTGATGACATCTCGAGAATAGAAAGAATTCAATAAAGTTTTTTGTTAGTTTCACGCTACATGAGTTATAAAATACAACTGTAAGTGCACGTCATGTTATTCAAGTTGACCGTTTGGTGTGTTTGTTTAAGTTTCTATTAGCTTATTGCGTCGATATTATCATTAACAATGTCACGACCAAGACGATCAAATTATTCCCGACAAAGACGTAATGCAACTAGGATTCGAAATATTGCGAATGAAAGGACTGAAGAAGAACAAGAAATTGCAGGTGAAAAGAACCGCGTTAGTATGGATCGTCTTCGTGCTATGAATTACAAGAGCAAAGCGTAGCAGCCCGTAAAACGGATCGGCTGGCAATACGAAATCGTCCAGTAAAACCTCAGAGATCAACAACTTATAGATAATTTACGACGCACAAGAAGAAGTTTATGAAGTACAGATTTGAATCGAGCAGCGTTTCGATACGATTGCTGTACTTATACTGTACTGTAGTACTGCTTGCATACTAGCTTTCGCATTGGGCCGATGGACGTTGTTTGCGAGTATTCTGCGGAGAAACGCAAGAATTGTGCTGCCATGTTCTAGAAAACACTCAAAAATACAATGTTTGTTTCCGAATGACCTCATTTGGGGCAGACATCTAAGAACGAGGATTTAATCCGACATTCAAGGTAAATTTTATATATTATTTATTTACATACTTACACACAATACAGTAAAAGAATAACATACGTACTATACTTATTCCTATGTATTGTGTATGCTAATTCTAAAGTGTTTATAAATCAGTAATACGGGTTTTGCTTTTGACATTGTAGATATAAGGACAGCTTCACCATCGTATTGGATCACTGTAACCTCTCGAAGATGCACAGCTGAAATTTTTACAATTATACTTCATTGGCAACATGGACAAATAACTTGATCGATGTGAAGAGATCAATGCAGCAATGAAAATAGCAATTCTTCAGATCTGCAGCAACTACTTAATGAACATTTTGCATGACGAGTTAGCCCGCAAATCTTTAATTTCCGATCCGTCTCGCATTCGCCCCTTCAAATTTGATAGGAATATTCTTTTCATCGAGTAGAGGTCAGCTAAGAACGGATTTTCCAAAATTCCATCTGCAAGAGTTTTTTTTATTATGAACAGAACAACGTCTGTTGGGTCAGCTAGTAATATTATATTTGTTAATTCGTCAAGATTCTATTCGTATATATCCTAATAGTATGTAAATGTTGACAAAAGTATATCACTGGCAATAACTTATTTGTATCACATTATTTTTAAATAGACTCTGTTTCTAGCGTTGTTGTCTAAAATTATTATATAATGTTATTTTTAAATTTGAACAAAATATAAATGAGTGTATCAGGTGGTCAGGTCTTCGGAGCTGATTTGTTTCAGTGATCTCCTTAGATTAATACGTAAACCGAAAACTTTAAACCCCTTTAAAAAACACGATAGGTTGAATGTGAAATTCATTCAGTCAAAGTTTATACGGAGAAAAAGTGCATAAAGTTTTTTTTATTTTTGCATAAAATGTCTTATAAATAGATACAATAATTTAATTAAAATAAACGTGCTTGAATGACACACACATACATTATAGATTCTTTTGGGTTTCTATACATTATAGAATCTATAATATAGAGTATAGTATTTGACAAACAAACCCTAATATATTCAAACTTAAAATTGTATTAGTAATTGTATATATAATGAAACTTAATAGGTTATGTAACTGTTAGTATATACCGTTCTATATTTACCATTATTCTATTTATAGTCAGCGGTTCGTTTAAAGGGAATCGCGTTATTTTTAATTGGTCCCCAAGCTGATGAATCAAAAATGACGTAATTGTGTTATTAATGATCATTATTGCAATCGCCTAATTGTTATGGTCATTTACAAGATCCGTCATCGGTTACAAGTTTAATTGGTATGCTCAAAATTCCCGCGATTTAAAATCTAATTGTCTTCTCAATTAATGTGTTGAGTTGTTGTTTACGATTTTATTTCACGATTATTACAGAACATTCGGCGTACAGTAAAGTATTCGCTTATTTAATACCATGATGACTAAAGATTTAAATAAAGATTTCAAATACTAATCGCTTCGTAAAAATCCAAGTAACAAAAGATTGTTGTTGGATGGTTATATGGCAAGCTAAATAATGAATAGAAACTGATGGCATCTTAATGGTACTGTAATTGCTGAGGTTATTAACAAAGACGACTTCCATGCAGGCAACAGTAAGCGGAAAACATTATGTCCATCAAAATTTTTTTAACTACCCAATATTTATATTCATTCAGTTTCCGCTTTTTTGTACAAGAACATAAAAACTCTTATGATAGATTATCGACCCAAAATTCTGAAATAGTAACCGGTGATGATTTTATTGCTTTTACAGTACAAGCACATGGTGTAAATTAGCTTTGTGTGCTGGTCACGAAATAAACTCCAGTTGGTACTATTATTATTATTAGGGCAGCTAATTATTTCTATCTCACGGTTCCTAAAACTTTGAGTTCCTGCAAAACGCAATCCACCTAACACTTTCTTCACGATATTGCTGGTTCGCCATGCAGGTTCGTGCATTCGGGATTGAGTTCATATTTTTACCTCCTTCCTGGTATCACCTTAAATTCTTCTGAGGATTTACCCTTTAAAAAGCATCGGAATTTTCTTATCTATCTGGCCTCAGTAGAGTAATAAGTAATATAACAATAGTTAAAAGTGGCTATCACAATAGATCACATTGGTCTCAGTGAAAGAGGGCTGCACTATACTAAAGCCGCCTTACAAACCATAACCATACTTACTTATGTTCCTGTAACTCGTAACTGGGGCATTCCAGCCCGATCAGCCCTGAGCATCTCTCTTGATTTCACTCCAGGTGTTTCCAAACACTTTGCCTTCATCAATGACAGTCCGTCGTCGTGGTATCAGACTGAGGATTGCTTAGCTATGGTTGGATGCCTTCCATCCAGCATGCATTTGCTTATCAACTACAATGAGCTGCATTTCAACATTTTGAACTCAAAATTCTGTACTGCAATTGTGTTTTCACCTTTTCTCGGAAAGTCGCAGTAACCCAGAAGTTTTACTAGCTACGGCGTTCTTTACACAAAAAAACAGAAACGGTTTTGTTCATGTCTACTGATAATGTCTACTAACTGCTGATAGACCCCAACAACATGCTCTGCATTGCAAGCGGTCAAATAATTTGAGCTGATATTAGGATTAAATTGTAATATTTTGATTAAATATATTGGTAGGTATAGTTAGTTAATTTTTAAAATAAACTGTCTGTTACCAGCGAATTCATCCACGTTGAAATTACGTTTTTAATAAATAATATCCTATATGTTAATACAGCTAACAATCTATGTGTGACTCAAATTCCACTGATATCCATTCAAGCGGTTTTCGCGTAAATGAGTAACGACCAAATTGACAAACTTTCGAATTTGTAAATTGTAATTGTAATTTGTAATTTGTATAGATCTTTCTATCTAACAAGTTAGGTTTTCTAGATCTAAGATCTATTAATTCCTACACATTCAATTATTTGTATTACCAATGACCATCGCTCAAGTATTTACAAGGTCAACGTGTACATTTTTGATCTTAGAACACTTATGTCAGGTATTTGATTTGTATATGATTTTTTATAATCTGTTACCTCTGTTCTTATTTGAAATTATTTAGGAATATCAACATTATACCGTTATTTTTCATAGTTATCAGTTACATAACATAATAGATTTTATTTATAATAATAGTTATTTAAGGATAAACCTGAGCTTTAATACTTAATATCATCCGCAACATATAAAATATTGAACTAAATTATTCTATTAACTAAATTGCGACCAAACACGTCACAATAATTTGTCAAAGGCGAACTCGATCGGACGCGACCAGTTAAAACCGAATGTGGCAAATAAAAGAAAACAGTTCATCGGAGAAAGTAAATGTGAAATCATTGTAAACGAGACGCGTACGTACAAACAAACTAAGTTTAGCTAAAGGACGCTGCGGCGCACGAAATTATTGTTGTAAATAATATAAGCTTGGACGACCAATATCATTTGTACATTAATTGAAACAAAACCAAGGTGACCCAGCAAAATTTCAATATCAGTGACGAAATCATATTTTTCAATATTTATTCATAAGAGTCATTCTATCTGGTTGGGTAATTTTTGTGATTTCTGGCTTAGGACCATATACATAAACATGACTTTTTGAAATAACAATTTAATTTTATGTTATTTTATTGTTATCTGTTAGTAAATAAATACCTCATGATATCTAGAGCAATCCAACGGGATTGACAGAAAATTTAAATGAGGTCGACTAAGTATATCCTAAATTTAAGGATTTGTGTGATTCCACCTTAACCATCAATATATTAATTATAGTTTTGAAATTGCGTTTCTTATTTCTGTCTAAGAATATAATTATACATTTTTATTTACAATGTTTTGCTACATTTTTGGCAACGCGTCGCCTCAATTTAACATACGTCATATCAGGGTTTATTCGATGTAAATAAAACTGCGCAGTATTCTAATGAAATCGAGAGACTAGTTCCAACGTTGCATAATACTCGTATGAAACGATTCGCAAATCGTTGGACTACTGATACAAGCTCTCAATTTGTCAGACGACCGGTGTCTTGTATTGGCGACATAAGGCCGTGTGCAAGTAGAAAGCAGGTAGCCGATGTACAAGTACCTACTGGTGCATTTTGGAACTGATATCACAAGTCGATGTATAAGTAGATTTTTGATGTTGTTAATTCAAAGTTCTCTTAGTAAATTAGTTTTTCAAATAATATTGATTTTTCTTGCCTTTTATTTTATTTGAATTATGGCTTATGAGAATCATTTGACTTGTCTGTCTTGCGTCGTTCTTTTTAGGGTTGTATGCAAATGGCAAAAAACGGAACCCTTATAGATAGTCATCTCTGTCTGTCTGTCTGTGTGTTCGTCAGTATGTCACAGCCACTTTTTCCGAAACTAAAAGAACCTATACGTTGAAACTTGGTTAGTAGATGTATTCTGTGAACTGCATTAAGACGTTCACACAAAAATAGAAAGAAAAACACGACAACATACAAGTGAAACTCTAATTTTTTTTCGATCAAACCTGTATACATGTATCTATGGATTGGTCTTCAAAAATGAAATTGAGGTTTCTAATATATTTTTTTCTAAACTGACAAATTGGTAAAATGTGTGTCCACCCCTGTAACTTCTAAAATAGAGAATGGTGAATGATGTACACACACTATGCAAACTTCCACCGAAAATTAATTTGAACGATATATATATATATATATATATATAGTAAGTAGTTTTATTTTAATACGTCATAAATCGTTACAACGAACTACAAGAACATTAATATTATGTTATGCTGCTACGAAACTCTTCATGCTCGAATCCGACTCGCACTTGGCCGCTTTTAATTGATATCTACTATTTATTCTGTTCATGACAGCCCTATAATAATTTATGAATGTTGTTATGATGTGACCTCCGTGTCAGTCTAACATCAGAGTCTCCATTAGAATAAGAGAATGTAATATACAATACTTCTATTCCTTGCTAAGCAACAACAAAGAACAGCAGTCATGTGAGCTGTGTTAGCTTTTTACAATAATTCAGACTTCGAAATAAGAAAGTGACTTCATTTAATCCCTTTAAAATGAAAACCTTACCTTCAGATATGAAATTTGGTGAATTATATAGTTCCTATAATTGATTGATTGATTGTAAATGGGTGGTAGTTTTTGACTTTCAATAAGTGATATCACATCCTATTTTGAATAGACATATTTGAATTTGAACAACTTTTCCAAGCACTATTTTTAACCATAAACAACTTGATATAGATGAGCAAGTTATGAATGTGCAATGAATGACAATAATTAAAAAAATTGTGAATTAGCAAGAAACAAGAAAATGTTTTTTTTAATTATCAATATCAGGATTGTGAAGTGACAGACAAAACCATATTAAAACAGACTTCAAATATATAAGATTAAAACGAGGTAAATACAAAAAATATTTGGAAAACGGTTGACCGTAATCCCTGCAACTTCCCGCTAATTCCATACCTAAATGCTTTAATGGCGATTTTGAACTAAAACATATAATTTCTAAACGCCCACAGACATCCAAACACACATATTTATATACAGACGTACGGACACCACCGTGGGAATAGTCAGGGAAGCTTACTAAGACCTTAAAACGTCGAGATCTGATGAAATCTCGGTTTTCGAAAAACGGGGTAAATCGAATAACTTCCCAATTTTTTCGAAAATTTTCAATATTCTTAGCGGGAAGTTAACAACGACATTCCCAGGCATATCCCTCTCTAAACTTCTGGTTCATTCTGATGTTGGTGCGAATAGTTCTGCAGTAACAAAAAGACATTCTCGGAGGGGAGAATGCGGACGGCGGGAGCAGTACGCCATGTTCGGGCATTTCTGTTCCTGCGCAATGAGATGCGCGTGGTACTGAGCAAACAAGAAACTTATCGAGCTGTATACTAAACAAAAAAACATAGTACTTTACATCCTCACATTTTTTACTTGTTAAAATATTTAATAAAACCGAATGCCTGTCTTAATAATGAAAACAACCTTATCACTGTTTAAAATACTTTAAACGTTTTAGTGGTTACTTTATAAGATCAGGGTAGAAAAAAAAAACTATATCATCTACCCATAACTTCCTAATTACCATTTTAAATAATATAAATATTATGTATAACGGAGTAATTTTAAGATCTTCATAATTATGCACTTAATAATTAAATATATTTGTAAAGTAACTAAATATGTATCAGGTTACTAATTTTAAAAGTTACATTCAACATTAAGTTGTAATAATTTATGTTTTATTTATTTTTTTATTATCAATACATGCACTATCTACGCATACCTATGTTAAAACGTTATAATTCTACACGTTTTTCTAACTGTTTGGAAAAATAACACGAATAAATGATGTGAGCTATCACAGAATGCGGGAGTGTCACGTACTTATCAGTTTTTTTTTTCTAGCATTGAATTATACATGTACTATATCTAGTTATAGTAACATTACCAATAGCTTGCGTCACTAAATAAATATTGTTTTCGAATGATTTAAGTATATCAAACATTTCGTCAGACACTCGCTGCCCTTCTAATTTTAAATCATCGCTGTACTGAAGATGCAAGAGTGTTATATTATGTTACTATTATAATAATAACATCGATACGTAGTAACTTTTATACGAATACACATTTATCTACAGAGCGATTTTCAATGTACTTTTTCCATACGCAGCTAAACTGCGAAAATGACCTATCGTCGTGTTTGTATCGATATAATATGTATATACACGTAAACAGGGTGTCCCAAAGTTATGGGACATGAAGGGAAAGTACCTTAAATTAGAATTACTTAAGAAGAGTTATTAGTTTTTGGCCATTCTTTCGATTGGCATCATAAGATTAGGGGTGTTTTTTTTTACATTTAAGTCGGTTCGATTCCCAAACGAGGCAAGTAATTTTTAGAAAATCTTTGAATGCAGAATTACTAACTTTTAAAAATAACATAAAGTCTTCTTTCAGTAAAATAGCCTATCTTCGATATTTAAGGTACTTTCCTATCATGTCCCATAACTTTGGGACATCCTGTATATTTACGTACGTAAAAGCATGTATATCCACTTTAAATTTTTAAAGTGGGTTTACATGCTTTTTTTAATGCAACGTTACTGTCATTCCTCTAATGAGCAGGCATTATAAAGGTATTCATTGACTTTTGAGTTTGACTTGTAAGCAGTAGGTATGTCAGACAAAGATGGCGTATCACGGATAGGCATTGGACAAAAAAGATCCGAAAAGATTGTTCGTGGCAATAACAATGGCCCATTACAAACAATAAATAACTCTAAACATTATCCCCGTTATTCATATTAGTCCGCTAACTTTAAACAGCCGCTTAGGAGTTGTTTTTTCTCATTCTGACTTAGGTCAATAGAAGAAGACAGAGTGAGAATTAGCAATGCTTTAAGTTAGCAGACTATTATGAATAAGGGGGTATAACTATATGTTCAACGAGTGTTTGGCAAGTTTATAGCAAGAGTGGGATGCGTTTGTATGTTTATAACCTAGGCATCATGGTTTTGAAGACAGATAAAACATTACAACTCCTAAAATGTTTAATATCCCACACTACAATGTTTATAATGGCTTACATTTTTACTGATAGACAAGTGAAAGCTCTTATTTGAGTACATAAGTACACATTAAAGTCAAAGTCAAACATATAATGATGCAAGGTGATAATGCAAGAATGAGATCCTGAGCATGCTGGCTGGGTGTCTGGATTGCTCAATTAACAAGCATTGGCGTTCAGTGCACCAGGAGGCTAATAGGAAATAAATAGACCTAAATACAGAATTGTATTTTAATTTATTTAATTTTAAATTTAATTGTATTATATAATTTTACTTTATACATATATTATTGTAATTTTAACTGGGTGCATACCTTTTAATAAAGATATATTATTATTATTATACTGCTTCCGCCATACTCGGTCAGGTGATATAAAAGTACCACTGCAAAATCAAAATTATTGTGAATCATCGGAAAGACGGTTTATACGAGTTTTACAATCTATGTGTATCTAGGCGCGCTGAGCACTTAATTTTGTGCTAGAGTCGACTGATTGGCGACTATAAGTAAGAGTAAAATTTTGCATTGTCAACTTGCCCAGATAAAATCTTTAGGGGTTTTTAGATGTAGAAATTTTATTGTATGCTTTGTTTTGAATAATAAATGGAAAAAAATTATATAAACAATTATAAAATATATTTTTAAT